>NC_072382.2:32659500-33273000 GCF_028885625.2 Pongo pygmaeus | reverse complement strand
TCTTTTTACCATAGATTAGTTTGTTTTTATTGTTCCATACTTTTGTGTCTAGTTTCTTTGATTCAACATTATGTGTGTTGAATTTATCCACGTTGTTGCTAGTAGCAGTGGTTTGTTCATTTTCACTGCTATATGTATTAAATAAATATACCATATATTTATCTTTTTCTACTATTGATAGAAATTTGGGTTGTTTCCATTTTTGGTTACTAAGAACAATGCTGCCATGAACATGCTTGTATATGTCTCTCAATGACCATATCTATGCTTTTCTATTAGTATATGCCTAAACAGAATTTCTGAGTTATATGGTACGTGAATACTCAGCTTTAGGAGATACTGACAAACACTGTTCTAAAATGGCTGGGCCTATTTATTTATTTATATTTTTTTTATTTTTTTGAGACAGAGTCTCACTCTGTCACCCAGGCTGGAGTACAGTGGCACGATCTTGGCTTACTGCAACCTCCACCTCCCAGGTTCAAGTGACTCTCTTGTCTCAGGCTCCCAAGTAGCTGGGATTACAGATGCACGCCGCCATGCCCGGCTAATTTTTTGTATTTCAGTAGAGACGGGTTATGTCGTGTTGCCCAGGCTGGTCTCAAACTCCTGAGCTCAGGCAATCCACCCGCCTCAGCCTCCCAAAGTTCTAGGATTACAGGCGTGAGCCACCACTCACGGCTGTCTGGGCCAATTTATACTCCCATCAACAGTGCCTGGAAATTCCAGTTGCGCTACATTCTTGCCATTTCTTGTTTATTTCAGGTTTTGCTTTGTTTTTGTTTTGTTTTCTTTTGTTTTTAAGACAGGGTCTTGCTTTGTCACCCTGGCTGGAGTGCAGTGGCATGAACATGGCTCACTGCAGCCTTAACCTCTCAGGCTCAAGAGATCCTCTCTCCTCAGCCCCCCAAGAAGCTGAGACTACAGGCACGTGCCACCACGCCCAGGTAATTTTTGTAGTTTTTGTAGAGATGGGGTTTTGCCATGTTGCCCAAGCTGGTCTTTAACTCCTGAGCTCAGGCCATCTGCCCACATTGGCCTCTCAAAGTGCTGGGATTATAGGCATAAGCCAATGTGCCTGGCCCGTTTCAGTTTTTAAATTTTAGCCATTTTGGTTACTGTGTAGTGGTATCTCACTGAAGTATATCACATTAAATTGTATCTCTTTATATATTTGACTACCCTTCTTAATACTAATTTTCTGAAGGCCATAGGATTATGTCTTATTCAACATGTGAATAAACAGAGACAGTGCCCGGCATGCACAAGGTGCTGAGTTCTTGTTGCAGAAGTAATGAGGGGCTGAGATGTCTTCCAAATGCTAAAATCAAACATTTCCAGTACATAAAAATCGACCTTGCCTAAGTTTAATCATCATCAAATCCCAGTCAACAGACATGCCTGAGCGTCCACTCACTGCCAGTATTAGTCTTCCAATACTTTCTTCCCAAGGCCTTGTCAGCTGAGTGCTTCATAGCATTGCCTGGCAATGTCGACACTAGAGCTGTGACAGTCCTAATCATAAAGGTGAAAGAGCCCTTGAAATATGATTCCATTTCCCCCACTTTCTGGCAAAATCATATGTAAATCCCACAAAGAGTGGAATAATCTAATCCTTGTTTAAAGACAACCAGTTATGCAAATAAAGCCCCAATAAGGTACTGCTTCTCACTGAGACACATTCACTAGCACAGCTATAATCAAAAACATGGCTAAGGGTGGGGCGCGGTGGCTCACACCTGTAATCCCAGCACTTTGGAAGGCTGAGGTGGGCAGATCACCTGAGGTCAGGAGTTCAAGACTACCCTGGCCAACATGGTGAAACCCTGTCTCTACAAAAAATGCAAAAATTAGCTGGGCATGATGGCAGGTGCCTGTAATCCCAGCTACTTGGGAGCCTGGGGCGGAAGAATAGCTTGAACCTGGGAGGCGGAGGTTGCAGTGAGCTGAGATTGTGCCACTGAACTCCAGCCTGGGTGATAGAGTGAGACTCTGTCTCAAAAAAACAAAAACAAAAAACAAAAAACAAACAAACAAGCATGGCTAATAACAAGTGTTTGATGAGGATGTAAAGAAATTGAAACCTCATACAAAGCTGAATATGGTGCAGCCACTTTGGAAAACACTTAGGCAGTTGCTCAAAACATTACGTGTAGGCCAGGCACAGTGGCTCATGCCTGTAATCCCAGCACTTTCGGAGGCTGAAGCAGGCAGATCACGAGGTCAGGAGATTGAGGCCAGTGTGGTCAACATGATGAAACCCCATCTCTACTAAAAATACAAAAAAAATAGCTGGGTATTGTGGTGCGCACCTACAGTCCCAGCTACTTTGGAGCCTGAGGCAGGAGAATCGCCTGAACTCAGGAGGTGGAGGCTGCAGTGAGCCGAGATCACGCCACTGCACTCCAGCCTGGGCAACAGAGCAAGACTCCATCCCAAAACAAAAACAAAAACATTACACATAAAGTTACCGTATAACCTAGCAATCTACTGTAGGTATATACCAGTGAATTGAAAACATGTGTTCATACAAAAAATTTGTACATGAATGTTGCATTAGTCTGTTCTCTCATTGTTACAGAGAACTACCTGAGGCCAGGTGAGGTGGCTTACACCTGTAACCCCAACACTTTGGGAGGCCAAGGCAGGTGGATCATGAGGTCAAGAGATCAAGATCATCCTGGCCAACATGGTGAAACCCCATGTCTACTAAAAATACAAAAAAAAAAAATAAGCCGGGCATGGTGGCGCATGCCTGTAGTCCCAGCTACTCGGGAGGCTGAGGCAGGAGAATCACTTGAACCTAGGAGGCAGAGGTTGCAGTGAGCCGAGATCGCGCCACTGCATTACAGGCTGGTGACAGAGTGAGACTCCGTTAAAAAAAAAAAAAAAAAAAAAAAAAGAACTACCTGAGACTGGGTAATTTATAAAGAAAAGAGGTTTAATTCGCTTACTGTTCCACAGGCTGGGGGAGTCCTCAGGAAACTTATCATGGCAGACGGCAAAGGGGAAGCAGGCACAATCTTCACATGGTGAAGCAGGAGAGACAGAGTGAACGCGGAAGTGCTACACACTTTTAAACAACCAGATCTTGTGGAAACTCACTCACTATCACAACAACAGCAAGAGGGAAGTCTGCCCTTATGATCCAATCACCTCCCACCCACCAGGCCCCTTCTCCAACATTGGAGATCACAATTTGACATGAGATTTGGGTGGGGACACAAATCCAAACCATATCAAATATTCACAACAGCATTATTCACAACAACCAAGAAGTGGAAGACAACCCAAGTGTCTATCAATGGATGAATAGACAAACAAACTCTAGTATATCTATTCAATGGAATATTATTCAGCCATAAAAAGGAATGAAATTCATGCCAAAACAAGGATGTATCTTAAAAATACTATGATAAGTGAAAGAAGCCAGGCACAAAAGGCCATATATTGTAGGGTTCCAGCTATCTAAAATGTCCAGAATAGGCAATTTTGGAGAGAAAGTAGATTAGCAGTAGCCAGGGGCTAGAAGGAGGGGTAAATGGGGAATGACTGCTAATGAGGTACATGTTACTTCCTGGGGTGATAAAAATGTCCTAAAGTTAGGTAATGGCAAAGGTTGCATTACTCTCAAATATCAAATATACTGAAAACCAGTTAATTGTACACTTTAAATGGGTTAATTTTATGATAGGTAAATTAGAGCCCAATAAAAGTTATACAACACACTGAGCTGTTGTTTTACTTTTGCATAATTTACTTATCTAAATTATTTGCAATAAACTTGTATTACTCTTGCAATTTTTTAAAAATGAAGGTTTAAAAATATTTAATTATAATTTATACTTTTTTTCTGTGAAAAGGCTGCATAAACGCATTCCTCGTCACACCATCATTTCTTTTTCTCACATCAAATCAGCCCTAGCTATCCTAAAGAACTGTCTTCTTTCCGCTTTAGGTGGATGTTAGCACAGCATTCACGAGAAGAAGCACCACCAGCTCTAGCTCCAAAGAACGCCAAGGAATATGATGTTGCAGTACTACAGGGCTGCCAGATCTGCATTTGGTTTAGACAAGGAGGGCCTAGAGAAAAGGTTGCTGCCTTCTTTCATTGTCCTCTGTAGGCAAAGTCTAAATGGGGTATGACTAGCCTGTCCAATATCTCCTTCTAATTTTTCTCTTCTGCCCTCTTTTTGGTTTTTTTTTTTTTGGAGATGAAGTCTCACTCTTGTCCCCCAGGCTGGAGTGTGATGGTGTGATCTCGGCTTACTGCAACCTCGGCCTCCCGGGTTCAAACCGTTCTCCTGCCTCAGCCTCCCGAGTAGCTGGGATTACAGACGCCTGCCACCACGCCCGGCTAATTTTTGTATTTTTAGTAGAGACAGGGTTTCACCATATTGGCCAGGCTGGTCTCAAACTCCTGACCTCAGGTGATCCACCCGCCTTGGCCTCCCAAAGTGCTGGGATTACAGGCATGAGCCACTGAGCCCAGCCATCTTCTGATCTCTTTAAGAGGAAAATACAAAACAAAAAGTAGCAGCAGAAAACATACATATTACAGTATACTACTGTCATTTTTTATTACTTTTTTTTTTTTTTGAGATGGAGTCTTTGTTGCCCAGGCTGGAGTGCAGTGGCGCGATCTCGGCTCACTGCAACCTCCCCCTCCTGGGTTCAAGCGACTCTCCTGCCTCAGCCTCCTGACTAGTTAGGATTACAGGCATGAGCCACCACGCCTGGCTAGTTTTCGTATTTCTAGTAGAGACGTGGTTTCTCCATGTTGGTCTTCAAACTCCTGACCTCAGATGATCTGCCCGCCTCGGCCTCCCAAAGTGCTAGGATCGCAGGCGTGAGCCACCGCACCTGGCCGCCTTTGATTACTTTTTAAAATTTCTTCTTAGTGTTTTCCTTGTTCCAATGTTTTCCCTAGATCTGCCGTACCAGCATCGAAACAGGGCTTGTTAGAAACTCAAATTATCAGCAGGCCCTCAGTCTCCATTAGTCATTCAGCAGGCGGGGCCCAGCCAGCAGCGCTTCAGCAAGCCCTCCAGGCCATTCTGACTCTCCCCGAGAAAAGCCTTCAGCTTTTCAAGTATAACGTACTATACAAGAGCTGAAACTACAGACTTGCTGAGTCACCCTTCCTTTCTCTTGGTCACCCTAACCTTCCATTCACCATTCTGCCTGGAATCTTCTCTCGGCATATTTCTCTTGACATTTTCTCTTCCATCTTGGAATCTGCTTCTTCCTGAATCAGCACCTTGAGTTTGCTGTCCTTTTCCATCTATCAACATGCCCTACTTAAGACACTGTCACAGCACTACCTGGGAAGAAAGATAGGAAGATACCATGAAAAGATTTTTTTTGAACATTTTTGGCACTTATTTTTGTGAAAATGAGTAGCATGTACACTCTATGTCTATAGAGCAGAGATTCACAAGCTTGAATGTGCAAAGGGGAGTTTGGTTTTTTAAATGGATGTTCCTAGGTTTCAGATTCTGGGATGTAGAGGCAATGTCTGGGGTGGAGTCTAGGAATTTTCATTTTGACAAGTACCCCAGGTCATTCGGAAATTGGTGGTCCTTGCCTACTTTGGGAAGCACTGCATCAAAGACGAGAATTGGGGTGGGGGGTAGGGCTCTCTCCTTTGCAAATTCTACATCCACTGAAAATCTATGCAAGAAAAAAACAAACACAGGACCTACATCTTCTCATGACATTTTTCATGTCTAGTGATTTGGTGCTTAGGAGACCTTTAAATCAAGTTCTCAGGCTCTCAAGATAAACAAGTTATCAACACACAAAGAGTAAACCATTAATATAGGGGGAGTTGTGCTGTTAGGTGTGAAAATTATTCTTGAAATAATACTATCCTGACCAGCTATAGGAACAATCTCGAATAAGCTGATTACTTTTATACTTATATTCCCCTAGTATGTATTAACTGAGATACATAAAGTTTTATTCCTTCCAAAATTCATGGAGCAGTTAGTTGTTACCTTGAAGGAAGTTATTTTTCTCAAATTATTGTTAACAGTGGTTGTATGTATTAGTAGGGGAATTGATACACAGAATACTTTATTGCCTAAAATGACCATGATTATTCATATTGCCAAGATGCAAGATCACCCTACGAACAGATCAGCTTGCATCTTGGCAACATGCATAATGCAGTTAGTTCTTTCTCTTTTTTCTTTTCCTTCCTTCCTTCCTTCCTTCCTCTCTCTCTGTCTCTCTCCCCCGCCCACTCCCCCTTCTTTCAGACTCTCTCTCTCTCTCTCTCTCTCCCCCACCCGCGCCCCCCCCCTTCTTTCTTTCTTCCTTTTTTTTTGAGACAGAGTCTTGCTTTGTTGCCCAGGCTGGAGTGCACCGCCGTGATCTCAGCTCACTGCAACCTCCGCTTCCTGGGTTCAAGTGATTCTCCTGCCTCAGCCTCCTGAGTAGCTAGGATTACAGGCATGCACCACCACACCCGCCTAATTTTTACATTTTTTTTAGTAGAGACGGAGTTTCGCCACGTTAGCCAGACTGGTCTCAAACTCCTGACCTCAGGTGATCCACCCTCCTTAGCCTCCCAAAGTGCTGGGATTACAGATGTGAGCCACCTCACCACACTGCATAATATATTTCTAAAAGCATTTTTAATTTGGGGGGCCAGTGTCATTAGAGTAGTTTTACTTGTAAAGTACTAGAACAAGTGACTACTTTTTTGTTTTGTTTTTTGAGATAGAGTCTTGCCCTGTCACCCAGGCTGGAGTGCAGTGGTGCAATCTTGGCTCACCGCAACCTCTGCCTCCCAGGTTCAAGTGATTCTCCTTCCTCAGCCTCCTGAGTAGCTGGGATTACAGGCACCCGCCACCATGCCTGACTAATTTTTGTATTTTTAGTAGAAACAGGGTTTCACCATATTGGCCAGGCTGGTCTCGAACTCCTGACCTTGGGTGATCCGTCCTTGGCCTCCCAAAGTGCTGGAATTACAAGCATGAGCCACCGTGCCTGGCCAGTGACTACATTTTTTATCTCATAAAATAGAACAGCATTTCCCAAACTCGGCATTATTGATGTTTTGGTCTGAATAATTGTGTGTTGTTTTGTGCATTGTAAGATGTTTAGAAGCATCTTTGGCCTCTACATACTGGATGCAATTAACATCTTCCCCTCAAGTTGTGACAACTAAATACTTCTAGACATTGCTAGTGATTTGGTGCTTAGGAGACCTTTAAATCAAGTGTCCCTGAGGGACAAAATCACCACAGGTTGGGAACCACTGAAATAGAAACATGATGTTAAGACAACATACAATTCATGTAAGTAACTATATGAAAGATTTTAGTACCTGTGGCCAAGGTGTTTTTGCTTTTAAAACATTTTTATTTTTAGGCTGGGCGCAGTGGCTCAGGCCTGTAATCCCAGCACTTTGGAAGGCCAAGGCAGGTGGATTGCCTGAACTCAGGAGTTTGAGGCCAGCCTGGCCAACATGGTGAAATCCTGTCTCTATCAAAAATACAAAAATTAGTCGGGCATGATGGCATGCACCTGTAAAACCCAGCTACTCGGGAGGCTGAGGCAGGAGAACCACTTGAACCAGGAGGTGGAGATTGCAGTGAGCTGAGATCTTGCCACTGCACTCCAGCCTGGGCGATAGAATGAAACTCCATCTCAAAAAAATAAATAAGTAAAATAAAATAAAAATAAAATTTTTATTTTTATTTTTTAGATGCTGGGTTTTACTCTGTTGTCCAGGCTGGAGTGTAGTGACATGATATTGCATCCTCGAACTCCTGGGCTCAACTAATGCTCTCATTTCAGCCTCCTGAGTAGCTGGGATTTCAAGCACATACCACTGTGTTTACTTTTACATTGAGTAAAGCGTGTAGCTTCTCAGAGTGTTCAATAACAAACAACAGTATTTCGTGAAATCTGAAATAACTATTCTGAACATATTGTACCTCTAAAAAACATGAAGTCCTGTTTCTAAGCATAATATTACATGTAAGAAAAGGTGGACATAGGAAAATATAAGCGGAAAATGATGTTATCTCAGCTGATGACCAAAATGTAAGAATTCAGAGACAGTATGGACCAATAGTAATAATAATATTAAAACCGTACTGATATGTTAATACAGTAGGCAATACTTAGTGACAAAATAGTTGTGCCAGGCATGCTATTGCTTATGAGGATCCAGAGATGGAAAAACAAAACGACTGCTCTTTCTCTTTGAAAAGCTTAGAGTTTAGTGGTGGTTCATGGACACATAGACAATCATTGATTGAATTATAATAAAAAAGACTGTACTGGAAAAATTATGAAAGAAATGTCTACTGCTGACTTGTAGTAAAATGACTGAAAAACAAATTTAAGAGACTTCAAGAGCCTTAGCTATGTGAACAGTGTAGTTCACACTTTGGTCAGGTTTCTGTCAACCTGAAACAAAGAGGCAGTTCATGTAATTCAGATGAAGATTCCTCTCTTTTGCTACAAATAAGCTTAGCATTAGCTTATTGGGTGACTCAAGTTCAAGCAGTTGAATTATTTTGGTAAAATGATCAGGATAAATAGTTTAATTATTCACTTTGTGGAAACTTCAAAGTGCTGTGGTCTAATGAATTGAACAAGCAAATGTCAGCTGGAAAGATTTGTTATTGAAATATATTATTTTGCATATTGTTGTATTTGTTTTATGTTAATATATTTAATATTGGCATATATTAAAGTATACCAAGGTTTTTAAATTTATAAACCATTTATAAACATATTCTGCTCCTCCGGTGTGTTTTCTGGGAACCCTTTATTTCTTCAATGATGCAATGACCGCAAGCTACTGCATAGCTCTGTACTAGAAAAAAGGGTTTAAAAAATGAGTATTTAAAATTCACATAAGCATAGCTTCAGTCAAGTAGGAAACAGATAAATTTGAATGACTGAGACCTTGGCATTGAGCTGGGCAGGAAGTCAGCTTTAGGACACAGCTTTGCCTTAAATTTATTGGTCTTTGTGGACTTGCTGACCTGAATAGACAACCGCAGAATGTCAGAACACCAATGAAACGGGATTGGGATGATATAGGAAGTGAAAGCGTGACAGCTTCATATATTCACCAAATATTTCTGGCTCACCTGCTTCCTACCTGGCATCTGATAGAATACCATCTCTTGACTCTCTTATGGTTGGATAGGGTCATGTGACTCTTTCTGGCCAATGAATTTAAGCAGATGTGATGCATATCTA
Organism: Pongo pygmaeus; assembly: GCF_028885625.2. NCBI lineage: Eukaryota > Metazoa > Chordata > Mammalia > Primates > Hominidae > Pongo > Pongo pygmaeus. Next base: position 33,263,769 of record NC_072382.2, on the reverse strand, counting down.
CTTGTCTAAAGCATTTAATTGACTGAGATATTCTTGAGTTCTCTTGTGGTACAGTGATCAGCAACACTTGAGATATAGCATCAGCATGAATCTACTGAGTGACTACTATGAACAGGGCACTCTGTTGAACTGTAATGGATGTGTACCATTTGTAGTTGTTTTTTGTTTTTTGAGACAGTCTCGCTCTATTGCTCAGGCTGGAATGCAGTGGCACGATCTTGGCTCACTGCAGCCTCTGTCTCCCGGGTTCTCGTGCCTCAACCTCCTGAGTAGCTGTAATTACAGGCCTGCACCACCACACCCAGAAAATTTTTTTGTATTTTTAGTAGAGACAGGATTTGCCATGTTGGCCAGGCTGGTCTCGAACTCCTGACCTCAAGTGATCTGCCAGCCTTGGCTTCCCAAAGTGTTGGAATTACAGGCGTGAGCCCCTTCACCTGGCCCCTTTGTAGTTTTAAACCAGGGATTGGCAAACACTTTTTTTGTAAAAGAAGAGATAGTATTCTAGGTTTTGCACACCCTACTGTCTGTTGCACACCCAACTACTCAACTCTGCTGTGCTATGGCAGAGAGGCAGTCATAGAATGGATGTGCATAGATGGATGTGGATGTGTCCCAATAAAACTTTAGACATTGGTCAATTCTGAGGAATAAAACAGTGATTTTTGAAACTTTAATGTACACACAAATCTCCTGAAGATCTTGTTAAAATGCAGATTCAGTTAAGTCTGCTATGGAGTCCAAGATAGTAGTGATAGTGGTAGTGAGAGAGGTTGGGCTGAATAAACTTTGAGTTGCAAGGAGCTAAAGGATTATCATCTCCGTTTCTAGCCTCTAGGCCTGGCATAATTGCTCAGCGTAGTGCTAAGGACAGTTTAGGTGACTAAATTTTGAAACTATGACTCCCCATCTAATGCAGCAAAAGCCAAAGTCCTTACCGTGGTCTTTCAGGTCCTAAAGACCAGCCCCCTTTAATATGTTTGACCTCATTTCCTACTCTCTGCTCTTGCCACTATGGTTTCCGCGCTGTTCCTTGAACCCAAAAAGCACACTCCGTCTCAGATCTTAGCACTTGGTGTTTCCTCTACCTGAAAAATTCTTCCTCCAAGGTAGCTGCTTAGCCTTCTTCCTCACTTCCTTCAGTACTAGCTCAAACGTCAGTAAGGCTTTCCCTGACCACCGTTTTTTCTTTTCTCTACCATTTCACTATCTGACATGTATTTACTTGTCTTCCCCTTACTTAGAATGTAAGCTCCATATAAATGTTTTGTCCATAATCCCTAGCACTTAAGACTTCCCAGCACACAGTAAGGTGCTCAATAAATATTTGAATGAATATATAACAGACTTTGCAGCTAACCAGGATATCTTGAGGTCGGAGGCTGCTGTTGTTTCTCCAGGCTCCCTCAGGATGCACTGTTGCCAGCCAGCGGTTCTCATTTTATTCCCTAGGGAACAGTGGGTTTGGTAGAACTCTCTTCTAAATCTCTTTTTCATAGAATTTAAATTATAAATTGGTCATTTACTGTTGTCACACAATATTGCGTTGCTGAATTTTCCACTGATTATATTCATTTTATTTCCTCCCAGAACTTGGTTTTTTGTTTTTCTGCTCACTGTCCACGCCCACTCCACCCCAAGGCTGGAATAATTCTCTTGGAGCAAAAAAATCATCTTTTTCTTTGTATTTCATTGAACGTTCTCTTTACACTGGTAGGTAAACCTAAAACAAAAGGAAACAAAAGTCTAATAATTCGTAATACTCAGGCCTACTGGATATATAACATCATAGGGTAGCTGAAGACCCTTTGTGAGGCCAGAGCTTTAGGATTTAAAAAGCCACCAACCATGACCGTGTCCGACACGTTCTACAGAGAACTCCTAGGTTACTGGGTGATTGTTTGGTGGGGAAGCGGCGAGTTGTCTTTTTTTCAAAAGACGTTTTGGGGTATGGAGTTTGCTCGCTCTGCATACAGAAGGAATTCTAGAAGCTGGGATTGCACCACCCACCACACGCACCCCTTACTAGCAGAAACCTTTCCCCCCAACCCCCACCACCACCCCAAATAAGGGCTCTTCAAGGGGCAGTTGCCAGCTCCAGAGCCAGCTGCTTGACACCTATTGTCCCCGTTTGGGCGTCAAACGATTTCGCCTGAAGGACCCTAGCGTCAATTGCTCTCAAAACTCAAGGGGCCTTTCCTTCGGCCTTGCCGCGGCCATCCCTACCTCCGTCCAGGAGGCGCCCCACAGCGCAGGGGCCGGGGGGACGGCGAAGAGGCTAGCGGGCGGCCTCTTCCGGGCAGGCGTTCGCGCCGGGCAGCCCGAGCAGCCGCGAAGGCCCCCGCTCACCGCTTCTCCCGCCCCCCGCGCCCCAGAGGGCTACTGGCTGGCTAAGTCCCTCCCGCTCCCGGCTCTCGCCTCACTAGGAGCGGCTCTCGGTGCAGCGGGACAGGGCGAAGCGGCCTGCGCCCACGGAGCGCGTGACACTGCCCGGAAGGCACCGCCACCCTTGCCCCCTCAGCTGCCCACTCGTGATCTTCAGCGGCCTCCGCGCGCGCACGGTGAGCGCCACCCGGGACCGAGCCGCTGCAGGGGAAGAGGGCCGCTGCGCCCGGGTGTCCTTTATCTCCGGACCCGCTGGAGCTTCCGAGGGGCTTGCCCCCAAGTCCCCCCACCCCACCCCGGTCATTTCCCATGCCCTTCTCTGCCCCCAAGCCCCGACCTCTCTCTTTCCTCTCTTCTCCGGAAGCCGGCAAAAGCCGGCCCTCCCCGGTAGGGACCGTTGCACTGGTCGTTGGCAGCCGGCGCGGCGATGCCCCGCCTCCGGCGCGAGCCTCGGAGCCCCCGGGCTGGTAGGCCGAGCCGGCGGCTCCGCGGGGGAGGGGCGGGTCGGGGGGCGGCGCGAGGCCCAGCCGGGCGCCCCGCTGGCGGGTCGCGCGCGCGCCCGCGCACTCTTCCTGCCCTCGAGGCGCGCCGCGCCCCCTCCCCCACCCGCTCGCGTAGGCTCCCGCCCGCTGCGCGTTTTGTCCCGCGTCTCGCCCCGTCCGTCTCCTGACTCGCCGCTCTTCTCCTTCCTCCCGCTTTTTCTTCTCTGTCCTCGCGGTCTGAAGATGCCCTCGGCCACCAGCCACAGCGGGAGCGGCAGCAAGTCGTCCGGACCGCCACCGCCGTCGGGTTCCTCCGGGAGTGAGGCGGCCGCGGGAGCCGGGGCCGCCGCGCCGGCTTCTCAGCACCCCGCAACCGGCACCGGCGCTGTCCAGACCGAGGCCATGAAGCAGATTCTCGGGGTGATCGACAAGAAACTTCGGAACCTGGAGAAGAAAAAGGTGCCAGGAGTTGGCGGGGAAGGGAGGGGTGGCTGCGGCCGGGCTCTGCGCCCCCTCCGACCCTGGTCGCTGGAGCCTTCGCTTCTTTTCGTCTCGGGAGCGTTACTAGGTCCCCTCCTCCCACCCCCTGGCCCACACGCCCGGTCTCCACGTTCAGCGGGAGCTTCGTGCCCAGAAAACGGGCTCTTGGAGGAGGCACTTGTCACCTGACTCGGACGCGGCACTGTCCCCCAGGCTTCTTTATTACTCTTCCGCTGTGGGTCCGGCTTTTTGGCCTTTGGGAGTGGGACATGTGAGGGTGGGGGCCTGTCGTCAGGACTTCACTGTATGGTGCCCTTCTTTCCGTCTGAGGCCCGATTTCTCTGACGAGGGCCCAAAATGAAGAGGTCCCTGCGCGGGGGCTCCTGGTTCAACCGACCGCCTCGTGGAGTTGGGGCGGCCTGCGTCCTGTGGCCTTGGGGTCTGTCCGGTCGGTTACCATGCACTCGAGACCTGTCGAGCCTCCCCTCTTCTTCCGTGGGAGAGAAGTGTGTTTAGAATCTTAAGGTAGAACTGCCTTTCCGGCAGGCCCATTTTGAATGGGTCTTCGATTTGCTACCCCCGCCCCCATGCGATGGGCTCCCCTGCGTTTCCCTCTTTGTTTCAATTGTTTAGGTGTCCCCACGAGCCTCAGGCTCAGCTCAATCGCGAGATGATTTTGTGCAGCGACTTTTTGTTCCTAGGGGACTGCGAAGGGGCGGGGGACTGCCACGATTTAGATTCGTTGGGGGCTGGGTCCTGGGGAGACTGGAGAGGATGGCTGGGACTCGGGGCACATGGAGAGAGCGTCTAACATGGCGGCGGCTGCGGGGAGAGGGAAGCGCTTTACTGGAGCTGCATTGTGAGCACAAAGCGAAAGCAGAGGGGGAGGGCAGAGACCAGGCAGCCGCCCCGACTGGCCTCCTTAGGCCCCCCTCTAAAAAAAAAAAATCGAGCCACACCCACGATTTTTTGGATTCAATATTTAGTCCTTGTAGATCAAACTACTGAGGTATATCTTCATCTGCAAGCCAGCCTTTTGTTTTATGCTTTCATCGCAGGACAGTGTAAACTCTTGTTTAGAGGGGCGTGTATGTAGAGAAAAGGTCTGGGCAGAGTGAATAATTAAAATGAGTAAAATCAGAGGTGGAAGGGGAGAAACAAATTAGTCGTTTGTAAAAACGAGGTAATTACGTCTGTGACTATCATGTTAACTTGAATTTTACCTTATAAAGTAAAATGAAACTTTGATAACTTCTACTTGTCTGCCTCTGGGAAAACATATTTATAACATCTTGAATTTCCAGGAAATCATTTTGCAGTGTTTATGTAGCCAGACACCTAATAGTGTTACTTGAGGTGTTGATATAGTAACTGGCTAAAACTTGGGCTGTGGGAAATAAGTTGAAGAAAACTGGTGATGTTTAGGTCTTATTAATTTTATTTATTTACTGATATATTTTACATTTTGAGAGAGTTTTAAAACATTTAGATTTGATACTTCCCTGTCTCATCTTCGGTATTGAAGGTTGGAAGTTTTACTTGAATTTCATGGACTTGGGATTTCTTTTTTTCCCCAATCCTTTATTTTGATAAATAAGTGTGTTTTATTATAGGTAATTGGAATAGTAAATGTAGTTACATCAAGAAAGTAACAAAAGTATTTTAAGTGTAAGGTAGCTACATTCAAATGTTGAATGGAATAAGCATGCGCAAGGCCAGTATCTTCTGAGTCTGGCACATGATTTAGTTTACCCTGTTGGGTATCTTCTTAAATTTTTTTTTTTTTTTTTTTTTGAGACGGAGTTTTGATCTTCTTGCCCAGGCTGGAGTACAATGGCGCGATCTCAGCTCACTGCAACCTCCATCTCCCGGGTTCAAGCGATTCTCCTCCCTCAGCCTCCCAAGTAGCTGGGAGTACAGATGCCTGCCACCACGCCCAGCTGATTTTTTGTATTTTTAGTAGAGACAGGGTTTCACCATGTTGGCCAGGATTGTCTCGATCTCTTGACCTCGTGATCCGCCCGCCTTGGTCTCCCAAAGTGCTGTTACAGGAGTGAGCCCCTGTACCCGGCCTCTTTTTAAAATTTTAATGCAGTAAGCAAGCCTGCTGATCTGGCTGCTACTTGAGTTTTTGATTCTTTAGAATTTCTTGGAAATGTTTTCTTCTAGGACAGTAATCTGAATGTAAATATTAATGATTATGAACATTAATAATGTGTTAATACTAATTATGAACATTAATGATTAGTGATATAAAGTGTAGAGACATTAATGACTGAAAGATAACTCCTCAAAGAAGTTAATATAAAGGTAGGTGCTGATTGGCAGCCAATTTAGTTGTGAGGTGGCTGTTAGAATCTAGTGTTCAGGTACTTCTGAAAAAAAATAATAAATCTAGTTTATAAGACCCTCCTGAGGACTTGAACCATGACTGGTCATTAAATGTGTATAGGTGTATGTGAATTACTATACTCTGTCATACCCTATCTTCAAGTTATTTTGTTATTTTTATTTTTTGAGATGAATCTCTGTTACCCAGGCTGGAGTGCCTAGGCTGGAGTGCAGTAGGACGATCTTGGCTTCCTGCAACCTCCACCTCCCGGGTTCAAGTGATCCTCCTGCCTCAGCCTCCTAAGTAGCTGTGATTACAAGTGTGCGCCACCACCCCAGGCAATTTTTTTTTTCTTTGAGAAGTCTCGCTCTTGTACCCCAGGCTGGAGTGCGACGATGTGATCTGATGTGATCTCGGTTCACTGCAACCTCCGCCTCGTGGGTTCAAGCGATTCTCCTGCCTCGGCCCCCTGCCCGGAGTAGCTGGGGTTACAGGCGCCTGCCATCACGCCCAGCTAATTTTTGTATTTTTAGTAGAGACAGGTTTTACCTTGTTGGTGAGGTTGGTCTAGAACTCCTGACCTCAGGTGATCCACCCGCCTCGGCCTCCCAAAGTGCTGAGATTACAGGCGTGAGCCACCGTGTGCGGCCAGATTTTTTGTATTTTTAGTAGAGATGGGGTTTCACCACATTGGCTAGGCTGATCTTGAACTCCTGACCTCAAGTGATCCACCCGCGTCCGCCTCCCAAAGTGCTGGGATTACAGGTGTGAGCCACCATGCCCGGCTTCCCCTAAAGTTATAAAGGAGAAAATAATGTAATTATTACATAGATTATTAACTAGGCTAATACATACTGAAAGATTGCCTTGTTAATAATGGAGATTCAATAAACTGCACAAAGTAACTTTTTTTTCTGTCTTCTCAGTGTTTTAAGTGGTAGATAGCAGCAAAAAGGTCAAGTTACAGTTAAGTCTTGAGACTTTTCGATAAGCCGCAGACTGAACTTTACCTACTTGTTAAGTAGTTAAGTTGGCAGTATTGATGTTGACTTAATTGCTATTAAAACTATATATTTTGCCTTTTGAAAAACCCAGGGCATTTGGATTTGCCCTGAATTTAAGCACATCTGGTTTTTAGTTTAAATCCTTTTTATATTTAGATGATTTACTTGTGAGAAGACTTAACTGTTTTTAAGTATAGGTGAGTATTTCTAATGCACTAAAATAGGATTGCTTTACAAATCAGTTTTGAATTCCTCTTTAGGAACCCTTGTGGAGTGAAGTGAGGTACTATTTACAATTAGATTTGTTTTGACTTCAATCCATTTAGCAACTTACATTTGAGCTATATTTCAATTTTGACCTATTCTTATCAGAGCCTTCCGGACCAAAATGCTTTTTTTATGGATTTTAAAATCAAATATCCTGGCAAAAATGACTATGGATATGTAGTATTGCTTAAATTAAAACAGAGAATTGAAATAATTTTATCGTATTTTAAAAAACAAAGTTGTTTATTTTCTAATAATTTGAGCCATTAAAGAAAAAGCTAAGCATATGCTCATTGAGAATGCATGCTCTTAATGTTGATGAAATATGATCGTATTATGTAATGCAACTAAAAGGCTTGGTGGGTTTTTAAATTCAGGCTTATAAAGAGTACATGAATGTTTAGCAAAGGGAAGAAATACAGCTGTGATAAGGAGAATCAAGTGTAAAATCCATTTGCAAATCTTACAGGTAATATTGAATTGAGTGATTAACTGCCTGGTTTTCTTTATCAGTTCATTGGTGCTGAACTGGGCCCTAGGCTATGCAAGATATTTCGAAACCAAGTCATAATTTTAACCGAAGAGAGACCTCATTTGATATTATTAGATGTAATCAGTTGTGATATAGAATAAAAGATGTTTTAATAGATGACATTTAAAATTGTTATATTCTTTGTGAATATAATAGGTTTAGACTCTAGTGACTTTGGTAGGTGAAAGATTAACTAATGATCACTTGCGTAAAATGCAAAAATAGTCTGACAGCTTTTTAACCAATAAGTGACCAAAACTGATAGCCAGAAGTGTAGTGTTTTTTATACTTTTTCCTGAAGGCTTTCTGCACTTCATCTTTGCAGTTAGTAGTATTCTTTAAAAAGAATGCTGTTGTTGTGAGGGTAACATTTCTTTCTAGAATGTTGCGGTGTGTCTGTGCTTAGAATTTTCATTGCAGCTGTTGTGCAGAACTTACGTGTTCAGTGTTTTAAAATAAAAACATTTTTAACTGTTTTATAAGTAAAATCTTTCCTTGAGGCTATTACCTGAAGCCTTCTTTGACATTTAAGATCTCTTGATGTGTTTGCTTTTCCATGGGTTGCAAGAACTATTCTTCTGCAATGCAGAGGGCAAGATTATTTTGCATTCACCTTGTCACAGAAAAAAGCTGTAATGCTTAATTTGTTTCCCTTTGCTTGACTGTGTGTGTTTGTATGTGTAGCACTGGGAAGTATTTAAAAAGGTAAAGCTGTGAATTCCCCCAGGTGATAATGGGTACCTTTTTCTAGGGTGAGAGTCGAAGCCTAAGTATTACATTGAGAATGTATTGTTTTAACCTGGCCAAATTAGTGTACGCTGGGATACTACCCATGTGGCAAATATTTGAATGAGAATACATTTTGTGTGACTTACAGATTAAGCATACAATTTGCCAAAATTTTATGTAATTAATTTCATAGTTTACATTTAGGGCTAGATGAAGACTAGTACTGTTTCATCTTTTAGAAAAACTAACACTTTTCCTTTAAGTAAAAGTGTTAATTTTTGCAATACTTTTGCAAAAGGTTAAACTTATAGCAACTTTGTCATAGCTGTAATCTTAACACTGTTATAAAATTTAGAGGATTTTAAATTTTTATTTATTATCATTATTTGAGACGGTTTTGCTCTCGTTGCCCAGGCTGGAGTGTAATGGCGCGACTTCGGCTCACTACAACTTCCCCCTCCCAGGTTCAAGCTATTCTCCTGCCTTAGCCTCCTGAGTAGCTGGGATTACAGGCACCTGCCACCACGCCCGGCTAATTTTTTATATTTTTGGTAGAGATGGGGTTTCACCATGTTGGCCAGGCTGGTCTCAAAACGCCTGACCTGAAGTGATCCACCCGCTTCAGCCTCCAAAGTGTTGGGATTACAGGCATGAGCCACCACGTCCGGCCTAAGAGTGTTTTTTTAGAGCTTAAACCACCTTAGAATTTAGTCCAATTCATTTTATAGAAGACAAAACTGAGATGTTTATATGGAATGACTTAGGTTGGAATGGGTGATTTCCAAAGTTTCTCACAGTTTTTTTTGAAACAGAATCTTGCTGTGTCGCCCAGGGCTGGAGTGCAGTGGTGGAATCTCAGCTCACTGCAACCTCTGCCTCCTGGGTTCAGGTGATTCTCATGCCTCAGCCTCCTGAGTAGCTGGGATTACAGGTGCATGCCATCACCCCCAGCTAATTTTTGTATTTTTAGTAGAGACGGGGTTTTGCCATGTTGGCCAGGCTGGTCTCAAACTCCTGACCTCAAGTGATCTGCACGCCTTGGCCTCCCAAAGTGCTGGGATTACAGGCATGAGCCATCACACCCGGCCTCTTAAATAATGTTTTATGGGAGTAATTAGAATTTGTAATGTTCCACGGCCTAAGTGTAGTTTTCATGTTTAATTATGTAGAACCAAGTAAAGCCTTTTGCTTCAAATCCTTAGAGTTTTTCTGTTTTAAAAAACTGAATGCAAAAGAAAAATGCTTTCCATTTCTTTATTATTAGACCTTTATTAATGTCTCATTGTTAAACTTTGTGTTTGCATTGTCCGGGTAATGGGGTTCTGAGAATATCGGTAAGGTAAAATCCCAGTGTGTCAGGTATCGTTGGGACATCCATATTGTAATGAAATAAACTTTTATAAAGTTTAAACTCTTAAGTTTTTCTTTATGTTTAGCTCCCTATGTACATTTGTCAGACTCTACTCCAGCTTGGTATGTTGTAGACCGGAAAAATCTGGAAAAAGCATTACCAGTAGAGAGAAATAAGAAGTGTGACAACCTTTTCATCCAAATTACTGTATTCCAAGCTTCTGGGTATTTTTTGGTAATTGGTTCCTTTTTGTGGGGGAAATGAATGGTGTGTGTGTATACAGTATAGAAGAGTGAGAGGAGTAGCAGAAGAGAAATTCAGCCAAAGTTGGAACTGTAAATTGCTTTGTTTTAGCTCATTTATTTATTTCTTTCACTAGCTCTACTACAGTGCTTTTGTTAGATAGACTATGAGTACAAAAACGTGGGTGAAAGATAATTTACTGGGTAGAGTTCAAAATTCAAACTTCCTGAGGAAAGGGGAGGGTGTGCTTCTTGACCATGCTCAGCTAAAGTAGTTTGTTTCCTTTAACTTCCCCTGTTACCTATTGTCTGTACACTTCTTGACTTTTTTTTTTTTTTTTTTTGAGACGGAGTCTTGCTCTGTCGCCCAGGCTGGAGTGCAATGGTGCGGCCTTGGCTCACTGCAACCTCCGCCTCCTGGGTTCAAGTGATTCTCTTGCCTCAGCCTCCTGAGTAGCTGGGACTACAGGTGCGTGCCACCACACCTGGCTAATTTTTTGTATTTTTAGTAGAGACGGGGTTTTGCCATTTTGGCCAGGCTGGTCTTGAACTCCTGACCTTTTGATCTGCCTGCCTTGGCCTCCAAAACTTCTTGACATTTTTATATTGCCTTGTGTTGTTAACCTTACATGTTTTTCTAAATTGGTAATAAGCTCTTTGTGGACAGAGACTATTAACATCACTCTGCTGTGCTTTCTCACACATGGTATATGCTGAATAAGTACTTGCTAGTTTGGCCAAATCATTGCATAGGAATATCTGTAGCTTCATTAACAACCCTGTTAAAATGGATTAATCCATGGGGTTAGGGAGGAAATGCTTTTTGCACAGAACTATTTACTTGCAGTGTTTTTTATTGAAATTGATTTTTTTCCTGAAGGGTTTTTACTTTTTACAGGTGCGTAGAGTTCAAGAGTAGGCAAGTAGAAGAATACTTTTTTTTTTTTTTTTAAAGCTGGGTAGCAGGCTGGGCATGGTGGCTCACGCCTGTAATCTCAGCATTTTGGGAGGCCGAGGCAGGTGGATCACCTGAGGTCAGGAGTTTGAGACCAGCCTGGCCAACCTGTGAAACCCCGCCTCTATTAAAAATATGTAAAATTAGTCGGGCATGGTGGCATGCAACTGTAGTTCCAGCTACTTGGGAGGCCGAGACAGGAGAATTGCTTGAACCTGGGAGGCAGACGTTGCAGTGAGCCGAGATCGTGCCACTGTACTTTAGCCTGGGCGACAGAGTGATACTCCATCTCAAAAAAAAAAAAAAACAAAAAAAAAACTGGGTAGCATTAGCAAGATATGTGAATGGTCTTAAGAGAACACAGATAATTCTTATTATTAGAACCATTGTACATTATTGGAAATTTCATTGCATTCTCCTCAATACTGTTCTAAAAATATTTTAATTTTAATTTTTTAGAGACAGGGTCTCACTATCACCCAAGCTGGAGTTCAGTAGGGCAATCATATGTCACTCCAACCTTGAACTCTTAGCCTTAAGCGATCCTCTTGCCTCAGCCTCTCAAAGTGTTGGGATTACAGGGTTGACCCACTGTGCCTGGCCCACCTCAATACTGTTATCTAAACATAGAAATAACTGAAATATACTTCAGTCATTAAAAAACCCTTAGGGCCTACACTTTGAGTTACATTGAACTTCTTTTTACATTGTGGACAGGAAAGATAGTAAGCAAAAGTTTCCTCAGTTTTTAAAAGGACGGTAGAAAGAACACACTGCAATCTATAGATGATCCATGGCAGCTATCTTCAAATGCTGAAAGCTTGCTCATGTAGCAGGAGTCTGTGCTGTTTTAGAAAACGAAAAAGTATTAAACAGTGATGGTGGGGATGTAATTTTTTTACATTTAACTCCCAAGGAATGTATTCATATAAATAAGTTGTACAGACTTATGCTAAGGAATAGCTTGGTTAAAACAACTAATATTTTGAAAGATGCCCTTTAAGATTATTTGTGATAATTTGCTTTTCAAATCCAGAAGCTTTAGACTTTTTAAGAATATAGTTCAAAGTAGGTGATGCTGGAACTTGTTAACATTTCTTTTTCCTACTAGAGTCAGCTGCTTCAATTCACTCAGACCTACCTGCGTAATTATAACCTTGGACAAGGGATAAGGGTTTTTACAGGATTGGCTTTTATCTTTTTTAAAAAATTGGACAAATGGCTTGTGAAACTAAACTCCTGGATACTTAACCTGCTTGAAAAATTATCTTACAATAGAACCTTAGGTAACATCCTTTTTTTTTTTTTGAGATGGAGTTTTGCTTTTGTTGCCCAGGCTGGAGTACAATGGCACGATCTCAGCTCATTGCAACCTCTGCCTCTTGGGTTCAAGTGATTCTCCTGCCTCAGCCTCCCAAGTAGCTGGTATTACAGGCAACCACCACCTCACCCGGCTAATTTTTTGTATTTTTAGCAGAGACCAGGTTTCGTCATGTTGCCCAGGCTGGTCTCGAACTCCTGACTTCAGGTGATTTGTCCACTTTGGCCTCCCAAAGTGTTGAGATTACAGGCATGAGCCACTGCACCTGGCCTAGGTTAGCATTCTTATGCCATTCTTAGCGTTCAGAAATCCAGCATTCCCGACAGGTGTTCATTCAGCTTCTGCTTTAACCAGTCTTCTAGGGCCTGGTAGAGTGCTCGTTTCTCAATGAAAGTTTGTTTCATTGGTGTGCCACTCTTTAAGTTCTTGGTGGTAGAAGTATATCCTTACCGGCTGGGCACAATGGCTCATGCCTGTAATCCTAACACTTTTGGGAGGCTGAGGCGGGCAGATCACCTGATGTCAGGAGTTCGAGATCAGCCTGGCCAACATGGTGAAACCCCGTCTCTACTAAAAATACAAAAATTAGCTGTGCGTAGTGGCTCATGCCTGTAATCCTAGTTACCTGGGAGGCTGAGGCAGGAGAATCACTGGAACCTGGGAGGCAGAGGCTGCAATGAGCCAAGATCGCGCCACTACACTCCAGCATGGGTGACACAGCGAGAGTCTGTCTCAAAAAAAAAAAAAAGAGAAAAGTATATCCTTACCACCACTGTTTAATAGTCTTTGTTTTGTGGAACAGCATAGACTTCCGCTACGTGAGCATACTTTCAACATTTGAAGAAAGCTGCCATGGATCAGCTATGGATTGTAGTGTATGTTCTTTCTACCCTGCTTTTAAAAATTGAGGAAACTTTTGCTTACTATCTTTTTTGTCTTCTGGGGGATTTCACTAGCTAACAATACTCAGTTGAATTTGTGGAGGGCAAATAGGAGACAGTCAGCTGCCTACCATTGTGGGCAAAGTCAAAACTCGTAATTTTCTAAGTGAAGAACAAAGAATGTGGGGATTGGGGACTTGAAATAATACCTAGAAAAACTGATAAAGATTGGACCGGGCGCGGTGGCTCACGCCTGTAATCCCAGCACTTTGAGAGGCCGAGGCGGGCGGTTCATGAGGTCAGGAGATCGAGACCATCTTGGCTAACACAGTGAAACCCCGTCTCTACTAAAAATACAAAAAATTAGCCGGGCGTGGTGGTGGGCGCCTGTAGTCCCAGCTACTCGGGAGGCTGAGGCGGGAGAATGGCGTGAACCTAGGAGGCGGAGCTTGCAGTGAGCCGAGATCACGCCACTGCACTCCAGCCTGGGTGACAGAGCAAGACTCTGTCTCGGAAAAAAAAAAAAAAGGAAAACTGCTAAAGATGATGGAAAGTTGAGAGGAAAAGAAATATTTTGTCTTTGCAAAAGTTGGTACAGTACTCTAGAAGTGATTTATTTGGCCTGGATACATAAAGTATAGCTAGGTGCTCTTAACTACTTTGGTTATTTTAGGCTTCATTTTTAAGTATTCCCTCTCAGTTTAGAGATCTCCTTATTTGAGAATAGGAGTTACGAAGTTTTCCTGGATAGCCAAGTTAGTTTTTTTCAGATGTTTCCTCCTAATCTTTCTTCTGACTATTTATAATTGTCTAGTTGTAGAATTTTTAGGGTTTTTTGGAGTTTATCATCTCTTTGCTATTTATTTTTAATTGCATAATTAAAAATTTCTTCTTAAATTTTTTATTTATGGAATTTGTTGGCTATAACAATAAAGAAGCAAAGCCCAGGAGGACATCTATCATGGATATCCCTCTTCTGGCACCCTAATGGCACCTACTGAACTTAATTTAAAAAATCCATTTCAAGAAAGTAACTTTGGTGATGAGAAACTCCTTGGGAAGAATGGAAGATCTAGATGTATTGCAGTTCAGCACAACATAATAATCTGATTGGAGAAAGGAAGAAAACAGCAGCAGCAGAGGCAGAGCTGGAATGTAGCAACAGCTGGAATCTAGAATGACATTCTAAGGGAGAGGGTTGTTAAGGCACAAATGATTTTTCTGGGATTTAAGACCTTACTTAGGTAAGTTATTTAACTGTGTCTTTCAATTTACAGTTAGGTGAAATATGATTGATAGTAGTGCCTCCCTGATAGGGTTAGCTACCTTTTAAATTTGAATGTCTGTTACATAGTGAATACTGTCAACTATTAAAAGCAGTAAAGAAACAGGGTATAGAGTGAGACTGGATAGCACTTGTTGGGATAATTATTTCCCAGTACCACATGACTCTGACATCTACTGGGTGTGGTCACACCTCTCCCATGATTCCCCCTTAAAGACTGGGTAATCTGGGAAATGGCCTGATTTTTATCTTGCTCATATGTGTGCTATAAATGGCTTTTTAATACACTTAGGATACTCAGTAGCTGAAAAGGAACTCTAAATTGAATTTCAAGTTAGAAAGGATCTAAGAGGGCAGGTGTGTGTTATCAACATTGTAACGTAGTAGGCTTTCTGATGAAGATAGTTTTTTTTTTTGAGATGGAGTTTCGCTCTTGTTGCCCAGGCCGGCGTGCAATGGTGTGATCTCAGCTCACCGCTACCTCCACCTCCCGGGTTCAAGCAATTCTCCTGCCTCAGCCTCCCTAGTAGCTGTGTTTACAGGCATGTGCCACCATGCCTGGCTAATTTTGTATTTTTAGTAGAGACGGGGTTTCTCCATGTTGGTCAGGCTGGTCTTGAACTCCTGACCTCAGGTGATCCACCTGTCTTGGCCTCCCAAAGTGCAGGGATTACAGGTGTGAGCCACCGCGCCCGGCCTGAAGATACATTTTTATGCTAGGAAAATGGTTTCATTCTCTAGGAAAAATGCTTAATATCTTATTTTATGTATTTCATGAGTAGCTGACCAATTTATTGTTACCTCTGCTGCTGCTGTTAGCCATGTTCCAGCCTAGGAAAGAATAAAGCTGTGTCTGTCTGGAGCCCTTTATTACTCCTATCTTTACCATTCTGTTCTTAGTATAATGTTGGATCTGTCAATGTGACAAGCTATTCCTTGTATATTGGCTTAGTTCATGCTGTAAATTTTAACACCAGTGGACAGATTTTCTAGTTGGACTTTAATGTAAGCCATTTGAATAGGAAGTGACAATAGGAATGAAGCCACTTAAGATGGCATCGTTTTTCTCTTGAGTAGTCTGTGCTTTCAAAGATTAGGCAAATTGTATTTGGAGAAGTACAGATACCATATCCTTTTCCTTATCATGGAAGGCCACTTAAGGAGTGAGCTGAGATTGCAAGCTATAGTAATCTTTATAGCTATAGTAATAGCTATTTCATTTTGAAAAGTAAAAAATTAGACCAATTGTCGTAAGAGGCTTTCTGTTTATAGTGTACATTTTGGTATTTACCACTTAGTTTAACTTCTGAGGTGTCAGCTAAGAATGCAAGATTTAACAAAAGTACTACTTATAAATGGCAGATGATAAGCCTTTGTTTTTTCTCTCTCACCTCTCCTTCTCAAAGGTGGTAACCTCTAAGTGTTCAGATCATAAACGAGTGTTCTCTTCATGGAATAGTTACTAGGTTAGATTTGTAAGCTGGTCTAGAAACCCAGCCATAGTTCAAGTTTTCTGAGTTGTTTAAAGTTTCAACTTTAAAGTTTATTAAACAACTTACTTCCAAATTAAAGCTGCCATATAATGGTTTTTTTTTTTTTTTTTTTTTTTTTTTTGAGACGGAGTCTCGCTCTGTTGCCCAGGCTGGAGTGCAGGGGCGCTATCTTGGCTCACTGCAAGCTCTGCCTCCTGGTTTCTCACCTTTCTCCTGCCTCAGCCTCCTGAGTAGCTGGGACTACAGGTACCCGCAACCACGCCCGACTAATTTTTTTTTTGTATTTTTGGTAGAGACAGGGTTTCACCTTGTTAGCCAGGATGGTCTCGATCTCCTGACCTCTTTATCCGCCCGCCTCGGCCTCCCAAAGTGCTGGGATTACAGGCGTGAGCCACTGCACCTGGCCCCGTATAATGGTTTTTAAGGTCACTAATCATATCATATGTTTGATTCAGAATAATTTATTTCCAGGTTCTACTGGGCTATTACAAGTTAATTACAATGTATTTGAACAAGATGAGTGTTTCTCAAACTTAAGCATGCATCAGAATCACCCAGAAGACTCAATACCAACTACAAATTGCTGGGTTCCACCAACCACCACTGAGTTTCTGATTCAGTAGGTCTGGGGTAGTGCCTGAGAATTGGTGTTTCTAACAAGTCGCCAGTTGATGCTGATGTTGCTGGTTTGGGGCCCACAGTTTTAAAAATCACTGACATAAACCAACATAGGGTCTCTGCTCTGCAGAGATCTGATTATATATAACAGTGAAACAAAGTCCTTCCCAGCTCAGATTCCATGGTGATAAAGTTCTTTGTATACCTCAATAGCTGAGAGATCAGGAAATGCTATATTTTACTGATAAGGGAAAAACTAGTGCCTTTTAATTAAGTTTTTCTTGTCATCCTGCAGTTTTCTTAATAAATTCGTATTTCCTCATATGAGTGCTGTTTCTTAGAAACTTTGATCAGACTTAGGATCCTGCTTTCCTTGAAGCTTAGGCAAGGACAGGGGATAGGATATTTATAATAGTAGTGTAGAAAGTGTTAACAGCCGTGGAAGAGCATGTGTAATGCTATGATGAAACTTTCTTTTTTTATTGTGGTTAGAAAAATGTTATATGGATGACCTGTAGTTTCTTTTGATCTCACTCTTGGTCAGGCTGGAGTGTGATATCGTGATCACACGTTGAGGCTACTCACTGCAGCCTCAACCTCCCCAGACTCAGTGATCCTCCTACCTGCACCTCCTGGGACTGCAGGTGTGCGCCACCAGGCCTGGTTAATTTTTGTTTTTTTTTGCAGAGACAGGGTTTTGCCATGTTGCCCGGGCTGGTCTTCAACTCCTACTCTTGAGCTCAGATAGTTTCCTCACCTTGGCCTCTCGAAGTGCTAAAGTGCTAGGATTACAGGCGTGAGCCACTGTGCTCAGCCAAGACCTGTAGTTTCTGTACCTTTTACATTTATTTTTATTTATTTATTATTTATTTTTTTTTTGAGACAGATTCTCACTCTGTCACCCAGGCTGGAGTGCAGTGGCACGATCTTGGCTCTCTGCAACCTCTGCCTCCTGGGTTCAAGCAGTTCTCCTGCCTCAGCCTCCCAAGTAGCTGGGATTACAGGTGTCCGCCACCACACCCGGCTCATTTTTGTATTTTTAGTAGAGACGGGGTTTCACCATATTGGCCGGGCTGGTCTCGAACTCCTGACCTTGTGATCCGCCTGCCTCGGCCTCCCAAAGTGCTGGAATTACAGGCGTGAGCCACCGCGCCTGGCCACCTTTTTTATTTATTTATTTTTTTGAGACAGAGTCTCACTCTGTTGTCCAGGCTGGAATGCAGTGGCATGATCTTGGCTCACTGCAACCTCCACCTGCTGCCTCAGCCTCCCGAGTAGCTGGGACTACAAGCATGTGCCACCATGCCTGGCTAATTTTTGTATTTTTTTTTTTGGTAGAGATAGGGTTTCACCATGTTGGCCAGGCTGGTTTCCAACTCTTGACCTCATGATCCACCCGCCTCGGCCTCCCGAAGTGCTGGCATTACAGGCGTGAGCCATCACACCCAGCATTTTTTTTTTTTTTAAAGACAGTCTTACTCTGTTTCCCAGGCTGGAATGCAGTGACACAATCTTGACTCAGTGTAGTCTCCACCTCCCGGGTTCAAGTGATTCTCGTGCTTCAGCCTCCTGAGTAGCTGGGATTACAGGTTCATGCCACCATGCCCAGCTAATTTTTGTATATTTAGTAGATATGAGATTTTGTCATGTTGGCCAGGATGGTCTTGAACTCCTGACCTCAAGTGATCTGCCTGCCTTGGCCTCCCAAAGTGTTGGGATTACAGGTGTGAGCCATGGCGTCAGGACCTGTACCTTTGATTTACTACATTTTTTTGATTGAGCAATTCAGTTCGCTGGGTATAAGGAACTGTGGTCTGCTCTTTGAAAATTCTGTAAAAGATTCTTGAGATTGTTGAGTTATGATCTATATACTTCTTTCTTTACAGTAAATTCATCAGTTCTTCACCTTTTAAAAATCTCAGTTACTGGATTGAAACATGAGAAATATGTTAATAGTAATACTAAATCAGAATAAATAGGCATATGAGCTTTAATAAAATGCACAGTTTTTTTTTTTTTAAATTTTTATTTTATTGGCCAAGATACTGTGCTGTCACCCAGGCTGGAGGGCAGTCGTGCACATCACAACTTCCAACTTGTGGTCTCGTGATCATCCTGTCTCAGCCTCCCAAGTAGCTAGGACCATAGGCACTAAGTTAAAAAATTTCCACGCCTCAGTAATTTTTAAATTTTTTGTAGAGACAGGTTCTCACTATGTTGTCCAGGCTGGTCTTGAACTCCTAGCCTCAAGTGATCCTTCTGCCTTGGCCTCCCAAAGTGCTGGGATTGCAGGCCTGAGCAACCATGCCTGGCCATAATGTATAGATCTTTATTTTGGCTATGCAGCGTTCTTTTTGCATACTTTCTTTTGTCATAATGTTCCATGAAGATGTGTACCATGAAGCTGAGTTTCACATACTGGCTGTTTCCCTTTTCATTTCCCCTTTAACCTTGTTCCAGTTATTGCCGTGTAACAGATTAATCCAAAATTTAAGGGATTAAAACCATGATTTTCTTATGCACAAAGATTCTGCCTGTCAGGGATTCAGACAGGGCACACTCGAGTTTTGATGTTTCTGTTCGATGACACTGGGGGCCTCATGTGGGAAGACTAAGACTTGTTCATTCATATGTTTGTTGCTTGGACTAAAATGAGTAGAACCACAGGGATTGCTGATCAGAAGCAAGAGGCCTTTCCTCATGGCATGGATTCCTCGTGATGTGGCAGTCGCAGAGTTACTGTATTTGTGTGATGGCTGAAGGCTCCAAATACAAGTGTTTGGATCACCAGCAAACAAGGCAGAGATGGATTGCTTTTATGACTCAGCCTTGGAAATCATACAGCATCACTTATACAGTACTCTTGGTTGAAGCTCACTCAAGTACAATGGCAGGGGAAGTAGACTAGTTGTTAATGGAGTAGTGCCAAGGTCACATTGTAGAACAGTATGTGAGAATGCATGCAGATTTTGTAGCTATCTTTGGAAAATGTAATCTGCAATAGCTCTCGGTTTGGATGCATTCTAAATTTGTTATTGTGTAGAAAATTGGAGGTTTTCTACTCTAGGATAGGTTGTCCTACTATAGGATAGTATAGGTTCATAATTAAGGATTGTTATTGGTGAGAGTCCTGACAATGTACTGAAGTCTGTCAATTTTAATATCTTTTCTATTGCATGGAATTCTTATTGTTTTCATTATACAAACGATATGTTCATTGCACAGTAGTTAAGTGTATAAAACAAAGCAAAAGGAACACAGCTCCAGCTATAATTTTACCACTCAGGTACCATTCTTACCTTTTTCATTGTTTATCTTTTTATGTTGATTTTCATCGCTACACAGGCATTTTTTAGGAGTTTGATTCTACATCCATTTTGGTTAGATATACAAACTCCACCCCATGAGGGATGTATGGTGTATTTCTAGATTTAGCAACAATTTTCTTGAAAAATGTACAATACTATAGAAAAATGAAGGAAGATAATAAATACCAGGTATAAGTTAATAACAGTGTTTCTTTTGTTCAGTAATAATGAACTGTGTACTAGCACTGAACTTTAGGCCCTCCTATTTGCATATTTTCTGTTTGTATATTTTTAAATAGAGGAATTGTGATTATAATATTATTTTGGAATATCCTAAATCATAAATTCAAAACTTATTCAGTTTTTTCTTTTTTTTTTAAGATGGAGTCTCGCTTTGTCCCAGGCTGGAGTGCAGTGGCATGATCTCAGCTCACTGCAACCTCTGCCTCCCAGGTTCAAGCGATTCTCCTGCCTCAGCCTTCCGAGTAGCTGGGATTACAGGTGTGCACCACCATGCCCGGCTAATTTTTGTATTTTTGGTAGAGACAGGGTTTCACAAAGTTGGCCAGGCTGGTCTTGAACTCCGGACCTTGTTATCTGCCGACGTTGGCCTCCCAAAATGCTGGGATTACAGGTGTGAGCCACTGGGCCTGGTCTAGTTTTTTATTTCTTAAAAATAGCCTACCCTTTAAACAAATAAAATTTTTTATTTTAAAACTTTTTAGCTTCCCAAGCTTATGAGTCTTCCCTTCCCTTTTAAAAAAGAGAATGAACTATCTGTTGATCCTCAGAGTATTGTGAGGTAATTAGACACATCTTCTGCACCTGGGGTCAGGTCTGTCATATCAGTGTAAAAAAACCTTTTTTTTTTTTTTTCCCCTCAAATCAGTAGACTGAAATTTTATACCTGTTTATTTGGAGGCTTATAGATGGTGTGAAATAGTTCATCTAATAATAAAATTGGATACTATTAAAAGCCTTTAATGCCTTAGTGATTATCTTGGTTTTATTTACCTCCAGTGTTACGAAGGAATTGTGGTAGGGTTTTCAATTTGGGGTAGAATGGCTAGGCAAGTTGACATTTGTTTATGGTACAAAGAAAATAGATCATTTGACCTAGAAAAAAAGAAAAAACAAAACTTATTACCATTGCTTTTAAACTGGCATCTGTGGTTTCTGAATGCCCTTTATTAGAATTTAACTTTGTACTTTGTTTCACAATTTTATTATTGGTAAGGGGGTAAGGAACTATGTATGTTCATAATTTATTGGGATTAAGTGTTGTCCTGTTAATTTAGATTTATCCTCATTCCCTGTCCTCTGACCTTTACAATAATAGCAGTTTGTGACTCTGTTGCATTACCTGAATATCTGTGGGGTTTTACCTAATAGTAGCCTGGGAAACCTGCAAAGTTTTAATCTTAGCAAGAAAATGTGATCTTAAACCAGATGTTAGTTTTCTGTCCTCACCCTTGAACTAACAAAGCAAAGCTGTTGACTTGTGTACTAGTGAGGTGGTAGCTATCTTGTTCAAGATAAATGGATGAAGTACATTAAAGACAATATGCCCATGAGTTTATTCAGAAAAAAAAATACTTTTTTCCCCCCGGGGTGGGGAGCAGCGTCTCACTCTGTCGCCCAGGCTGGAGTTTTGGCATTATTTCTGCTAACTGCAGCCTTCACCTCCAGGGTTCAAATGATTCTCCCACCTCAGCCTTCCAAGTACCTGAGACTACAGGCTCGTACCACCATACCCAGCTAATTTTTGTGTTTTTTGGTAGAGATGGGGTTTCATCATGTTGGCCAGGCTGGTGTTAAACTCCTGACCTCAAGTGATCCACCCACCTTGGCCTTCCAGAGTGCTGGGATTACAGGCGGGAGCCACCGTGCCTGGCCCGAAAAAATAACTCTTTTTTTTTTTTTTTGGATGCAAAATTTCACCCTTGTTGCCCAGGCTGGAGTGCAATGGTGCGATCTCGGCTCACTGCAGCCTCCGCCTCCTGGGTTCAAGTGATTCTCCTGCCTCAGCCTCCTGAGTAGCTGGGATTACAGGCATGCACCACCATGCCCAGCTAATTTTGTATTTTTAGTAGAGACGAGGTTTCTCTATGTTGGTCAGGCTGGTCTCGAACTCCTGACCTCAGGTGATCCGCCCACCTCGGCCTCCCAAAGTGCTAGGATTACAGGTGTGAGCCACCGCATTCAGCCTAAAAATACTCTTATATCACCTAGTCACATGAATTCTTACTATGGGGAGAGGGAGAGGCAAAAATTTAACTTGATAAATGTCTGATATGCTCACTTGAGTATAAGCAGGATCCTAACCAAATTGTGGCCCCTACCCATGTGAGTAGGAGCCATATGCCTAGTCCATCTAATACTCTTTCTTGATTAAGCTAAAGAATGAATAATGTTGTGCCATTGGTTTACAATACAGCCTTTGATATCATTCAGCAATGGTTGGAGTATATCTAAAAAGTTTTATGTACTTAGGCTGGGCGCGGTGGCTCATGCCTGTAATCCTAGCACTTGGGGAGGCCGAGGCAGGTGGATCACCTGAGGTCAGGAGTTTGAGACCAGCCTGGCCACATGGTGAAACCCTGTCTCTACAAAAAATACAAAAAAATTAGCTAGACGTGGTGGTGAGTGCCTGTAATCCCAGCTACTTTAGGGGCTGATGCAGTAGAATAGCTTGAACGTGGGAGGCAGAGGTTGCATTGAGACAAGATCGTGCCATTGCACGCTAGCCTGGGCGACAAGAGCGAAACTCTGTCTCAAAAAAAAAAATTTTTATGTACTTAAACTGGAATATATCTTAAAAGTTTATTTAAGGCAAAATTTCAGACAAACTTAGAGGATTGTGAGGGTTTTGTCAAGCATGCTTAAGCTGGTATGTACCTTCAAAACGGAATGTAATTCTTTTTTTTCTTTTAACATAGGGTAAGCTTGATGATTACCAGGAACGAATGAACAAAGGGGAAAGGCTTAATCAAGATCAGCTGGTAAAGATGTTATATTTTTATTTTAGACCTAATGCTCACTATTTTAAATAGAAAAATTAATTTTGTGGTTTTTTGTCTTTCCAGTAAAGTTTGGGTTCTTTGTCCTTTTAGGATGCCGTTTCTAAGTACCAGGAAGTCACAAATAATTTGGAGTTTGCAAAAGAATTACAGAGGAGTTTCATGGCACTAAGTCAAGATGTAAGTAAAAGAAAGTATACATATTTATGAAATACTTTTGTTGTTTCTTTGGGTTTTAGTCCTTCCATTACTATTGATAAGCTCTCTGCAAGGTGAGACAGTTGTATCCAATTATATCTAAGATGCCTTCACATTCTGTAAAGTTTAGTGTAACACCTGAAAGATGTCTTTTAAAAATACTAAGTTTGAAACTGGGGGCGGTGGCATGTGCTTGTAGCTCTGGCTCCTCAATAGGTTGAGGCCAAGAGTTCATGGCTGCGGTGCATATGATCGTTCCTGTGAATAGCCACTGCACTTCAGCCTGGGCAACGTGATAAAACCCCATCTCTAAAAAAAACATTAAATTAAAAAAATTTTTTAAAACGACCAAGTTTGAGATTTGACAAACATGTGTAGTAGCTATGCTAAAGGTCTCATTGGTTTAAAATGTTAGCTCTGCAAATACATAAAAAATCAGATAGTCATTAGAAATACATAAATAAATGTTTTTATTTATCATGTTCCTTATGTCTAATGACTCACAATTTAAACTGTCAGAAAATAAAGAGGCTCGTTTATATAATTGGTAATTATTCTCTGCTTTAGGAACCTTAAGGGGTATGGCAAACTGATGTGCTCCTATATCAGCACTCGATCCAACTTAATAGTGGGTTTTTGATGTGACAAAAACCTTTGGGAATAAGGACAAAAGTTAAATGCAAGCAAAGTCAGATAATTTGTTGAGGCCAGAAAATTAAGCCATCTGAATAAGTGTCATCTTCTTTGGAGAAGACTAATAACATTGAAATACAGGCATGTACTCCATAATGATGTTTCAGTCAACTGTGGACCACATATATGATGATGGTCCCATAACATTGTAATACTGTATTTTTACTGTACCTATTCTGTGTTTAGATATATAAATACCTCTGTGTTACAGTTGCCTACAGTAGTCAGTACAGTAACATGCTGTACACATTTGTAGTCTAGGAGCTAATATGCTATACCACATAGCCTAGGTGTGTAGTAGATTGTACTATCTAGGTTGTGTAAGTACATTCCATGTTTGCACAACGATGAAATTCCATACTGACATATTTCTCAGAATGTATCCTTGTTAAGTAATGTGTGACTATGTAAAGTTGCCTCTAATTTGCTGAAACAAAAAACAGTTTATTATATGAGACAATGCAGTGTAGGGATTAAGAGATCAGATTCTAGAAGCAGACTGCCCAGTTGAATCCTAATTTTGTGACTTGACTTTGTAGTTTGACCATGGATGAGTTACTTAATTTCACTGTTCTTGTATTAGTCAAGGTTTTCCAGAGAAACAGATCCAAATAGGATAGAAAGGGGGCTGATGGGCAGAGGCCATCACAGTGCCTCGGTTTTCTAATCTGTAAAATGGTGATAATAACCTCATAGGGTTGTGCTTAGAACAGTATTTGATGTATAACTAATATATTTGAAGCACTTAATCCTTCTTTTGTTTGTTTGTTTTGTTTTGAGACAGAGTCTTGCTCTGTCGCCCAGGCTGGAGTGCAGTGCTGCTATCTCAGCTCACTGCAACCTCCGCCTCCCGAGTAACTGGGACTACAGACCTGCGCCACCATGCCAGTCTAATTTTTAAATTTTTAGTAGGAACGGGGTTTCACCATGTCAGCCAGCCTTGTCTCAAACTCCTGACCCCTCAGATGATCGACCTGCCTCAGCCTCCCAAAGTGTTGGGATTACAGGCGTGAGCCAACGTGCCTAGCTTCAATTACTTAATCTTAGAATTACTTATTACATCTGATTAGGGAAGGAAAATCTTTGCTGAAAACAAAAAAAGTAATTTAATTTTGTACCTAGTGTCTTAGTCAACTTTGTGTTACTATAATGGAATGCCTGAGACTGGATAATTTATATAAAGAACAGAAATTTGTTTCTCACACTTCTGGATCCTGGGAAGTCCAAGATCAAGGTACCAGCATCTTGTTGCATTACTGTGTTCTCACCTGGTGGTAGAAGGCTTAAGGGCAAGAGAGAGTGATCATACTCCTGCAAGCTCTTTTTATAGTAGTATTAATTCATTCTAAATAGCTCCCAAAAGGCCCACCCTCCCAACACTATTGCGTTGGGAAGGTTAAGTTTCCAACACTTGAATTTTAGGGGGACGCATTCAGACCATAGCACCAAAGGAGAGATTTATTCCACTTAGCTTAATGAACCCTGCCCAATTTCCTTTTCTTGCTTTTTTAAAATAGAAGCAGGATTGCTATACAGTTTAATGTAACATCTGTTTTGGAAGTTACTATCACTGTGTAATGAAAATACCTGTATCCTTTTTTGCTACTCTTGTAACACTTGGGTATTTTCAGGACTTTTCTCTGAGCTTTAACTTCATTAGCAGAGCTTTTATTTGTCTTTGATCCTTTGGTATACTTTCCACAATTATTAAACATGCTTTTTGTTTAGCATTCAAGAACTTTAGCCTGGCTCTGGCCTACCTTTTCACCTTTTTCCTTCTTGAACTGTTCATTTCATACAGAATAGCTTTCTTATCTTCTTTTGCTTTGTTAACTTCCTTTCATATTCCTGTCCCTCTTCCTATGTTTCCTGCCTCCACCTACCTATAAAGACCTTCCTGGGCAGGGTGTGGTTGCTCACGCCTGTAACCCCAGCACTTTGGGAGGCCGAGGTGGGTGGATCACCTGAGGTCAGGAGTTCGAGACCAGCCTGGCCAACATAGTGAAACCCTGTGTCTGCTAAAAATACAAAAATTAGCCAGGCGCGGCAGCACACACCTGTAATCCGAGGAGGCTGAGGGAGGAGAATTACTTGAACTTGGGAGGTAGAGGTGTCAGTGAGCCAAGATCGTGCCACTGCACTCCTGGGCAACAGAGTGAAACTCCATCTCAAAAAACAAACAAACAAAAAACACCTTCCTGGCTGGTCATGGTGGCTCATACCTGTAATCCTAGTATTTTAGGAGGCCGAGGTGAGAGGATCGCTTGAGGCCAGGAGTTCAAGACCCAAGACCAGCCTTGGAAACATAGACCTTGCCTCAAAAAACTCTTTTTGAATTATTTTTTTAAAAAAGAAGACTTATTTATTTATTTATTTTTTTGAGACAGTCTCACTGTTTCACCCAGGCTGGAGTGCAGTAGCATGATCTCAGCTCACTGTAGCTATCACTTGCCATTTATTGCTAAGATATTTATTCTGCACACTCTGTTACCATTATAGATTTGTCTTGTTATTGCAGCCTTTTTCATTCTTCCCAGGTCTCCTTCCCCATTTTTCCCGTTAGTATAGGTTTCATATGTCCCTATTTTGGTTTTCTGTGTCTTGGTTCATCCTAGTGAGGCTTGAGAAAGGGGAAAAAGTGGTAAGGAAAACACTGCCATGGCTTTTGAAAAGACTAGCCTTCCTCTTTTCCCAGCCTCATGTTAGATACACGGGAGAGGGAGAGGAGTAATTGAGTTTGGCTGATGCTTTCCCTTCAGCCTTTCCAGGAAAGAAAAAAAGGAATGTGGGAAAAATACATTCATACTTAGCTTTATCTATTTTTCTCCACCAGCATCATCTTATTCATAAAAACAAATTAGGCACTCTTTTCAGTAAGATGGAATGTCTTTCTGAGAGACTGGCAGCGGATTATTTGGGGCAAAGGGGCACTTGTAGGTTTTTGGCATTTCCTTGTGAGTCATTAGTAGATACTCAAAGTTAGAACTTTGGGTCATTTGCCCATAGAGGGGCTAGATCGAGGTAAGATTTTTATTGTTGCTGTGGTTGGGTTTCTTTTTTAATTGGCCTAGGCCTTTACATTTCTGTATAATTTCTAAATTCATAAAATTTTTACTTTTTATATGCATAATGAAAAACTTCAGACATATATACCTAACTAAAGAAAACAATACAACGAAACTCTTTGTACCTGCACCCAGCTTGTATATTTATCATCTCATGGTCAATCGTATTTCATATAAATCCACATTCATTTCCTTGCTCCCTTTGCCCTCTAGATTATTTTGAAACAAGCACCAAACACATTGTTTCATCAGTAATATTTCAGTAGTAAAATACCTTCTAGGGAAAGAGCTGTTCTGAATTTTTAACCATTGCTTAAAATAGATTATGTTTAAACTGTATTTGTAAGTCAGGAATCATCCTTTTGTGTATTGGGGTCATATCTCACTCATTGAGTAAAACATGTCTTATTTAAGCTGGACCTGAAATGGATTGAACTAAGTTTTATATAACTAATTTTGGTGTTTTACGTTTATATTGTTTTGCAGATTCAGAAAACAATAAAGAAGACAGCACGTCGGGAGCAGCTTATGAGAGAAGAAGCCGAACAGAAACGTTTAAAAACTGTACTTGAGCTACAGTATGTTTTGGACAAATTGGGAGATGATGAAGTGCGGACTGACCTGAAACAAGGTTTGAATGGAGTGCCAATATTGTCCGAAGAGGAGTTGTCATTGTTGGATGAATTCTATAAGCTAGTAGACCCTGAACGGGACATGAGCTTGAGGTATTAGTGGTATTTGATAACAGAAACTTCTGAGTATTTAAGTTGACAACTGAAAGGTTATTAATTAGCTATTTACTATTAAAAGGTTGAATGAACAGTATGAACATGCCTCCATTCACCTGTGGGACCTGCTGGAAGGGAAGGAAAAACCTGTATGTGGAACCACCTGTGAGTATCACTGATAACTTTGATTTTATAACTAGGAATCTTTAAAAACTAATTTTCCTATGTTTATAGTTCACTTGGAAGAAAAAAATTACTTTTCTTTTCTTTTTTTTTTTTTTGGAGACAGAGTCTACTCTGTTGCCCAGGTTGGAGTGTAGTGGCGTGATCTCAGCTCACTGCAACCTCCGCCTCCCGGGTTCAAGTGATTCTATCACCTCAGCCTCCCGAGTAGCTGGGATTACAGGCATGCGCCACCACCCCTGGCTACTTTTTGTATTTTTAGTAGAAACAGGGTTTCGCCATGTAGGCCAGGCTGGTCTCGAACTCCTTACCGCAAATGATTCACCTGCCTGGGCCTCCCAGAGTGCTGGGATTACAGGTGTGAGCCACTGCGCCCAGCTATTTTTCCTATTTAAAATTAATATTAATTGAATAAAATTTAGAAATGTATACATAACATTCATTTGCTATTTACTATTTGGTTTATTTCTTTTTTGTTTCTCTGTATGTTTAATCTGTAATGTGGAAATCAGAGCACCAGCAACAAACAACTAAAACTGGGAATATGGTAGTCCTAACTTCACATGGTCTTGTATGTGACTTAACTGTGTTTGAGGTGGACAGATTAACATCAGATTGACTTTCCACAGCTTTTGGTAATAGATAGGGACTGTTTGTTTTATGGCTGAAGTTTTGTGAAACAATTATTGTATTTCATACATTCTGCTCATGGTTATTGCCTTAGTTTTTCTTTAGTTTGTCTTAGACATCTGCTAATTTGAGGATGTTAATTTTTTTCTGTATTTAAAATATGCTGATACTTGGTCTAGTTTTCTTTGTGAGCTCCTTATTCTCAAACATGCAACTGTGAACTGATTTTTTTAAAAAGGGACATTTACGTTTCACTCCTTCAGTAAGCTAGGAATTTACGTTTTTAGCCTTCTGTGAAACCAGGGAATAGATTCTTATCTTTGCCATTTATAAGGTTGCATTAGGAAGGTAGATTTTTGAACACAAAATGAAAGTATCTGTATTTATGCATTTTTAGCTATTGGTTGAAAAGAAATCAGATTGGATTATAAGCTTTAATCACCAAAATGGTATGAGCTTTAATTGGCAAAATTTAGAAGAGTATATTTGCTTTAAGGAAATGGATGCGAGTCCTTGTCTGTCCTTTCTTCATTTAAGAAATAATTTTCTTGGTTTGTTAACATTTACTCTGGTCTGTATTTCTTTGTACAATATGTGTTTACCTTTTTGCTTTTAGTTCTGCAAGTTCTATATGTATAAGCTTGTTAGCTTAAAAAAGTAGTTTTAAGTCAAGCTTCATCAGATTTTCATGAACATTGTTGAAGAGTAACAAAGGTGTTATTAAACCTTTAAGCTTATAGCTTGTTTTGGGGTTATTTTCTACCTAATCTTGTTCCCACATCTTAGGAATGTAACATCTTTACAATGGAAAAGTACTAATCTTTATAATGGGAAGGTACTAATATACCCAAATTAGTGTTTTTATGTACATTTGATTTGTATCTATAACTCCTTGAAAACAGTTTTGAGCCAGGAGCCCCTGAAATGAAATAAGGAAAACATATGAAGTGTTCATTATCTAAAGAGTTATTGGTAGTTTATTAGGATTAATTTCCCAATGCTTTTAATACAATATGGTCCTCAAAGTTTTATTTTTCTTTACAGTGACCTATCAGGGAGTGGCCCTACTGTGTATCTATTAATAATATACAAGCTAAGGAAATTGAAAGTAATAACTCTTCATACATCTCCCCCTCTGCCCTGCACTTTTTAAAAATATCCTGGTACACCAAATTCTGATAGTTTTTGTTTGTTTTTGAATATCTTTCGATTGTCTACTTCTTTCTCTTCTACTTTTATACCTTGCTCTTGTCTGATGCAGTTGCTTAACTGAGTCCACCCCTCTCCCTCTTTAAAATCTTTAGTGGCTTCATCTCAGTTTTATTTTATATAAGTTTGTCCTTAACTTCAAGGACATTCATGGTCTGGCTTTTACCAGTTTCTCCAGCCACATCTTTCCCTATGCTTTTTCTTTATTCCCTGTATTTTAGCCACAGTGGCTTCCTTTCCTTTTCTTGTATTTGACATCTTTTGTATAGGACTTTGTAATGCTCTTTCTTCTCCCTTGAAACACTTCTTCCCCTCTACTCTTCTAGATTTCAACTCTTGTAGCACTTACCTAGGAAAGCCTTTTGTGGCCTCACTCTGATTGGGTCCAGTCCATTGTACTTCTGTGTAGTACTTTTCACAGATGTAAGTTTTTTATAGTTGTATTGGATACCACTTCTGTTAGACCATAAGCTTATTGAGGGGATATATTGTGTCTTTACATACCTTTTTGTTTTCCCAGTGCCTAGCATATTGTCTAATATGTAGTAGGTGCTGAATAAATACTTTTGAATGAATAAATGTAAAATGTCATCTTTTTCCACCTAACTAGTTTACTTAAAATACATAAAGTTCAGGCCGGGCATGGTGGCTCATGCCTGTTAATCCCAGCCCTTTGGGAAGCCGAGGTGGGCATATCGCCTGAGGTCAGACCTTCACTAGGCAACATGGTGAAACCTTGCCTCTACTGAAAATACAAAAATTGGCTGGACGTGGTGGTACACGCCTCTAAACTCAGCTACTTGGGAGGCTAAGGAACAAGAATTGCTTGAATCTGGGAGGCAGAGGTTGCAGTGAGCTGAGATAACGCCACTGCACTCCAGCCTGGGTTTCAGAGCAAGACTGTATCTCAAAAACAAACAAAAAAAAAACCCATAAAGTTTAATATAACTGCATTCTTCTTGTTCCCTATCATTCTGTAATACATTTCTGTTCTTGGTGAAATGTAATCTTTTTATGTGTATATGTGTTTTAGTAACAGTTATTTTTTAATCACAATATTTTATAGAATGTTGGATCTTCTTCAAGCCGGGCATCCTCAGATAAGTCTTACATTATAATTCATGTTCTTTTTCTTAGATAAAGTTCTAAAGGAAATTGTTGAGCGTGTTTTTCAGTCAAACTACTTTGACAGCACCCACAACCACCAGAATGGGTTGTGTGAGGAAGAAGAGGCAGCCTCAGCACCTGCAGTTGAAGACCAGGTACCGGAAGCTGGTGAGTATTAGGTGGATATCAACTTTAGTTTAGGGTTCTGGTTTTATTTGATTTTGCTACAAGTTTAAACTATACACTTACTTAGTTTTCATATATGTACACTAGATTTTATTTTTAAAGAGACTTTAAGCATGACAAAATTTTTTTTTTTATTTTTGAGACAGAGTCTCGCTCTGTTGCCCAGGCTGGAGTGCAGTGGCATGATCTTGGCTTACTGCAAGCTCCGCCTCCTGGGTTCACGCCATTCTCCTGCCTCAGCCTCCTGAGTAGCTGTGACTACAGGCGCCCGTCACCATGCCTGGCTATTTTTTTGAATTTTTAGTAAAGACGGGGTTTCACTGTGTTGGCCAGGATGGTCTCGATCCCTTGACCTCGTGATCCACCCGCCTCGGCCTCCCAAAGTGCTGAGATTACAGGTGTGAGCCACTGCGCCCGGCCTTGACAAAATGTTAAGACAGATTATTAAGAGTAATTCCTACCAGTATTTGTTATATTTGTCTTAGTAGTCATTTGTCTTACTAGTCTTGATCACTATTATAAACTGATAGTTCTTTTGCAGTAATATTGATGGGCAGGAGTATGGGTGAGGGCCAGCTGTTACAAGGATTTTCAAATAGGTTTCTGTCTGACATGCCCAGATTTGCTATTTACCATGCCAGTGCATTGGATGAATAGTATGAGTTGCTTTTGTTTTGTTTTGTTTTGTTTTAATCATGGGGAGATTATAACTCCATAATCTTGAACTATAAATTCCTCCAAGGCAAGGGGTCTTTTCCAGTTAATTTTATCATGTAGCACAACACTAATTATATAGCTAGACACTTAACTGTGAATACTTTTATGATAACTCTTATGTTGATGAGTAAAATTCTGAATACAAGGAAACATTGGAGCATAAATTTTGTTAGAATCAGAGTGCCTGAATTTAAATCTTGGCTTCAACACTTACTAGCTCTGTAACTTTGGGCAAGTTAATGAAACTCTTGTACCTCAGGTTCCCCATTTAGAAAATACGTCAAGTGTGTATACAGTGCCTGACACATGGTAAGCACTTAGTAACTGGTAGCTAGTAGGTTGAAACTAGAAGCGAAGATTGTACATTGGTGGAGTTACTAGTTGGAGATTAATATAAGGCAGTCTTTTTCCCCCTCTTACCACTTTACTAAGTAAAGTAAGATTTTTAATCTGCTTTATACTATTACTTATGAGACGGGAGAGGGCTTTTAATATAGTAGCTCTTTATTTGCATTATACATGATCTGAAATAGCTACTGTTGAACCTCAAGTAATTCTGGAATAAATGGTAAAGAAGACTTTCTAAAATACAAAACACTGTTAATTAACTTTATAAATAAGTTTGTAAGTAAATTCAGATTATGTGATGGCAAACTATTATTTGGAATTTATTCTTTTTTTTTTTTTTTTTGAGACAGAGTCTCTGTCTGTCACTCAGGCTGGAGTGCAGTGGCGTGATCCTGACTCACTGCAACCTATGCCTCCCGGGTTCAAGTGATTATCCTGCCTCAGGCTCCTGAGTAGTGGGGACTATAGGCGCACCACCATGCCAGGCTAATTTTTGTATTTTCAGTAGAGACGGGGTTTCACCATGTTGGTCAGGCTGGTCTCGAACTGCTGACCTCAGGTTATCTACCCGCCTTGGCCTCCCAAAGTGCTGGGATTACAGGCATGAGCCACTGTGCCCAGCCAGCCTTTTTTTTTTTTTTTTTGAGTCAGAGTCTAACTCTGTTGCCTACGCTGGAGTGTAGTCGCATGATCTTGGCTCACTGCAGTTTCCACCTCCGAGGGTCAAGCAATTCTCCTGCCTTAGCCTCTCGAGTAGCTGGGATTATAGGTGCATGCCACCACACCTGACTCGATTTTTTTGTACTTTAGTAGAGACAGGGTTTCACCATATCAGCCAGGCTGGTCTCGAACTCCTGACCTCAAGTGATCCACCCGCATTGGCCTCCCAAAGTCCTGAGATTATAGGCGTGAGCCACCATGCCTGGCCTTAAGTTGAATTCTTTTTTGGGAGGGCAGGGGGCACTGAGTCTCACTCTGTCACCCAGGCTGGAGTGCAGTGGTGCGATCTCAGCTTGCTGCAACCTCTGCCTCCCGGATTCAAGCGATTCTCGTGCCTCAGCCTTCCCAGTAGCTGGTATTACAGGCACACACCACCATGTCTGGCTAATTTTTGTATTTTTGGTAGAGACGGCATTTCACCATGTTGGCCAGGCTGGTCTCAAGCTCCTGACCTCAGAAGATTCCCCCCGCCTCGGCCTCCCAAAGTGCTGGGATTAGAGGCGCGAGCCAGCGCACCTGGCCTAGTTGAATTCTTAACTTTAAAAAAGATTTATTACACTTTATGGCATCATTTCTAAGAATAGACTTTCTTTCTATTTTTTATTTTTATTTTTGAGATGCAGTTTTGCTCTTGTTTCCCAGGTTGGAGCACAATGGCCTGATCTCGGCCCGCTGCAACCTCTATCTCCCAGGTTCAAGCGATTCTCCTGCCTCAGCCTCCTGAGTAGCTGGGATTACAGGTGTCCGCCACCATGCCCGGCTAATTTTTTGCATTTTTAGTACAGTTGGGGTTTCACCAGGTTGGCCAGGTTGGTCTTGAACTCCTGACCTCAGGTGATCCACCTGTCTTGGCCTTCCAAAGTGCTGAGATTACAGACGTGAGCCACTGTGCCTGGCCGACTTTATTTTTTTAGAGCAGTTTTAGGCTCACAGCAAAACTGAACAGAAAGTGTAGAGATTTCCCATTTACTTTCTACCCTCACAGATGCACAGCCTCCCTCATTGTCAGCATCCCCCCCCCCCCACCAGAGTGGTACATTTGTTAACAATGGATAAACCCACACTGACACATTATTATCACCCAAAGTCCATAGTTTACATGTGGGTTTACTCTTAGTGTTATAATTCTCTGGGTTTGGACAAATGCATAATGATGTGTATCTACCAATATCACACAGAGTAGAGTAGTATCACTGACCTAAAAATCCTTTTGTTTTGCACCATTTTTTAACCTCTTAGAACCTGAGCCAGCAGAAGAGTACACTGAGCAAAGTGAAGTTGAATCAACAGAGGTATGATTTTAATTTAATGCTGCCTTTACTTTGCTGCCTTTCAAACAAATGTCTCAAACATTTACTTTGCTTTGCAGTATGTAAATAGACAGTTCATGGCAGAAACACAGTTCACCAGTGGTGAAAAGGAGCAGGTAGATGAGTGGACAGTTGAAACGGTTGAGGTAAGAGTTCTCTGTATTGCAAAGTTGTTGTCTTTGTCTTCAGTTAGTAATTTTTATCTCTACTGAGAACAAATTAAGATTGTTTTTTGCATTATTATTACATTTATTATAATAACAAACTCATTACACCAGACTGTTACTTCCAAAAAATGAATGTTTATTCCTGTGGATGTTTAATAGGATCACTGCTTTGCTGAACCAATTTAAAAAAATTGTTTTATACAAAGTTATTATTTTATACAAAGTTATCTGTGGATTAATCTGTTACCATGATTTGTCTCTTACTGAAATTAGGTTGCTCTGTAAAAATCTGGGCTCCCACACTGATAGCTGTGTTTTGGGGTATCATCTTGCACTCCTCCTTTACCCTAATGCTGTTTGGTCATCAGGCTGTAGACTTCCTCTGGTGTTTTCTAATGCTGTCTCTCAACTGATAATGATGATTTTTTTCGGGTCCTCATGTCTAGTTCAGTGACTCTCTTCATATTACTCCTCTCTGACTGCCTCCAGACCACCCTATTCATTGTCACAACTTAATTATTGGAAAAGTTAGTTTTAAGTTACTTTTACAGCTCACGTCTGTAATCCCAGCACTTTGGAAGGCCAAGACAGGTGGATCACCTGAGGTCAGGAGTTCAAGACCAACCTGGCCAACCTGGTGAAACCCCAACTCTACTAAAAATGCAAAAAATTAGCCGGGCATGGTGGCGGACACCTGTAATCCCAGCTACTCAGGAAGCTGAGGCAGGAGAATCGCTTGAACCTCGGAGATGGAGGTTGCAGTAATTTAAAGCTAATAACTCTCTTCATATTACTTCTCTCTGACTGCCTCCAGATCATCCTATTCATTGTCACAACTTAATTATTGGAAAAGTTAGCTTTAAGTTACTTGTACCTGAGGCTCTCAGTGCTGCCTTGTTACCTGTAAGATAACAGTCCAAAAACCTTACCAACTGGTCCTGGCCTTCCTTTTGATCTTCTTTTAGATGTCTTTCTTTACACCCCCAAAGTGCAGGAAAATAGCTGTAAGCTGAGGGTAATATGCTTTTCTTTTTAATATGTTATTCTTATATCAAGACCATTCTCTTGGCCGGGCACGGTGATTCATGCCTGTAACCCCAGCACTGTGGGGCTGAGGCAGGTGGATCACATGAGGCTAAGAGTTTAAGACCAGCCTGGCCAACATGGTGAAACCCAGTCTCTACTTCAAAAACAAACAAAAACCTGGGCGTGGTGGTGCATGCCTGTAATCCCAGCTACTTGGGAGGCTGAGGTACTGGAACTGGACGGAAGTTGTAGTGAGCTGAGATCGTGCCACTGCATTCCAGCCTGGTTGACAGAGACTCTGTCTCAAAAGAAGAAGAAAAAAACCCATTTTCCAAAGAGATTGCAAAGATTTTTTTTTTTTTTTTGAGAGTCTCACTCTTGCCCAGTAGAGATGGGGTTTCACCATTTTGGCTAGGCTGGTGTTGAATTCCTGACCTCAAGTGATCTGCCCGTTTCAGCCTCCCAAAGTGCTGAGATTACAGTCATGAGCCACTGCGCCTGGCCCATAGATGTTATAATTGTGCCAGCAACTTCATCCCTCTATTGGAGCACCAGAATGCCCCATTGATAAGATAAAGAGAGTAGGCACTTACCCCAGAAAGGTACTTGGGATGAAAATACTGCTCAGGAAGTCCCAACAAAATAGTGTATATTTGCTGAATTAAAGAATGCAGTTCAGAAATGTTACAGGAGGATTAGAAGAGAAATCAATCAAAAAGATTAGTAGAGTGGTGATTTACAGTTGTTACTTGTTATACCAGGGGCATTGGTTTTAGGACACTCCCACACACCGAAGTCTGCTCATACTCAAGTTGTGCCATGTGTCTGTGGGACCCACATATATACAGGTGTTTCACATCTCAAGAGTACTGGAGGATAAGTGAACCTGTGCAGTTCAAGCCCATGTTGTTCAAATGTCGGCTGTATATATGAGGTGTACAAACCCATTGAGTCTTGACTAAGTAGATGGGATATATGTTTTTAGGGGAGCCAGGTAATAGGGATGTATTAGCATGGATGTAGAAGTAGAAATGAACTATTAGCATATTTGTTTTATTGAACATAGAATGCAAGGTAAATATTGACATAGTAGGAAGAAGTTGGGAAGCAGTATACAGTGCTTTGTAGTTAAGTATTTTTGGGATTTTATTTGAGAAGAGCATACTACTTACCACTGTGCCAGTATGGTTTGTTCTTTGTATCTGGTAGGTGATTCTTTCTAAAGGCTATCCACATGAGATTCCACGAATTTTTGGAGCATCCTCAAGTTGGTATTACACAGATTGTTGGTTTCGCTTTGGTAGTGATTTTCATCTGTGTTGTTTATAAAGGGAATAGCTGATTTTGCGTAGTTTCAACCAGTATGACTTGTCCAGTTTTAAATCCAGACAGAATAATATAAATTTGATGTAATAAAAGATAGGATTTCCTTGCAGAGCAGGGAATTACTAAGAACAATAACCAGAGGAAATTATTAGAGCTGGGAAAAGGCTAATAGAGTGAGCTTCGGCTTCTGTAGCAGTTTAGATGAGTTGGTAAAGCTTGATCCTATGGTGTTGGCTGAGAAAATGCAATGGGAAAAACCCAAATCTTGATGATAATAATAGCTAACATTTCTTGAGTGCTGTGTACCAGGTTGTGAGATAGATATATATTTGACATAGATATATAAATCCAGTTACTATAGAAGGCATAACAGTTTTAAGAAAAATACATTATTTTAAGATGTAAACACAGGTAATCTTTCTTTGAAAGCAGCTTATAAAATAAATCTGAGGCTGGGCATGGTGGCTCATGCCTGTATTCCCAGCACTTGGGAGGCCGAGGCGGGTGGGTCACAAGGTCAGGAGTTCAAGACCAGCCTGGCCAACATGGTGTGAAACCCTGTCTCCACAAAAATTAGCCGAGTTTGGTGATGGGTGCCTGTAATCACAGCTACTTGAGAGGCTGAGGCAGGAGAATTGCTTGAACTCGGGAGATGGATGTTGCAGTGAGTCGAGATCCCGCCACTGCTCTCCAGCCTGGGCTACAGAGCTAGATTCCGTCTCAAAAAAATTAAAAATTAAAAAAAAATAAATCAACATGAAATGCTACATAGTGGTCTTATGGAACTGAAACACTGTAGAAGTGATGACATTTTTCAGAATGTTAAATTTGGCATAAATGTAGTTCATTTGGGTAACTGCATTAAAGCCTGTTCTGTTTATAGTATAGATGGTATATGTAGTTTGGGGGACCCATCATGGTGGTAGTGAGTAGAGCTTTTTTGCTCTCCTATTCCTTCTTATCCTTTTGTTTCTACCTTAGGTGGTAAATTCACTCCAGCAGCAACCTCAGGCTGCATCCCCTTCAGTACCAGAGCCCCACTCTTTGACTCCAGTGGCTCAGGCAGATCCCCTTGTGAGAAGACAGCGAGTACAAGACCTTATGGCACAAATGCAGGGTCCCTATAATTTCATACAGGTATGTTCATTTTAGTCAAACACTGTAACAGAAAGTTTAAGTGTTTATATTATTTGACTTTATTCTATCCTAACTTAACCTGTAGGATTCAATGCTGGATTTTGAAAACCAGACACTTGATCCTGCCATTGTATCTGCACAGCCTATGAATCCAACACAAAACATGGACATGCCCCAGCTGGTTTGCCCTCCAGGTTAGTAGTGGTACGTTTTTATGTGAGAGAGAAGTATAAGGCCAGTACTTTCAGGTTTTAAAAAGATTGTGAAAATAAATTTTGTTTATTTTAATGACTGTTTAATTTTGACTCTTAGGTCTTTTAATTTGATAAAAAAAAGTTATTGTTCCTATAATTTGAATTAAAAATGTAGTTCCATAATTGTTTATTTTTAAACTTTTCATTGGCATGTAGATATAGAAAAATATACGCAAGTTTAATGAGTTTTTATAAACTGAAAACACCTGCAGCTAGATTAAGAAATGAAACATTACCAGTACCCCAGAAACCTACGTTGTTTCCTTTCAATCACTAGGTACCCTCACCCCTAGCGATAGCAACCACTTCCGTACTTGTAACTATAATAGACCAGTTTTGCCTGTTTTTGTAACTTTAACAAGTGAAATTTTGCTTGGCTTTTAAAATTTCAAAATTAATCTAGGAGTAAAAATAATAGAGGTGCCTTTTTTTGAATGCTTTTAGCTTTCTAGGAGAATTTCTGGATTTTATTACCTTAAAAAAAATACACAGCAATGAAGTGTGTGAGGGAATATGTAAGAGGCAAAGGGAAGAGAGAAACCACAAGACAGTTTCAGACTCTTTCTGGACTTAACACCATTATTTGTAGTAGTAGCACTAAATAGTGTTGGTGTCTTCCATTGGGTTAAGTGGACCTTCTCTCCAGGACTATTAGTGATTGTGAGTCAT
Organism: Pongo pygmaeus; assembly: GCF_028885625.2. Taxonomy (NCBI): domain Eukaryota; kingdom Metazoa; phylum Chordata; class Mammalia; order Primates; family Hominidae; genus Pongo; species Pongo pygmaeus. The sequence goes on along the minus strand of NC_072382.2, from coordinate 33,225,411 downwards.
CTTGGTTTTTCCCAGAACACATCAGTTTTAGTTGCACAAAAGTGGAACTAAATAAAATAACCTATTTAATGTTGCATGATGTTAAATATCATAAAAGAAATTGCAGAGTAAAAGTATGTTTAATGACAGTTAATTTGGTGTAAGGTAGTTAGGATTTTTCTGAAGTAAAGGGAGCTCATATCTCTCACATTTCTATCAAGAGTTTTAGAAAACAGATCAAAGATGACACCTATAAGAGAGCAATCATGGTTTTTAGTGTTCATTTTCTGAGCTCTACCAAAGGAAAGAGAATAAGTCGTTTTCTCAGCTGGGGAATTGTGTGAAAGTCAGTATACATAGCACTGATAAAACCTGTAAGGCTATTTAGTTATTTACATAATGCTGAGTCCATTAGACTCTCCAGTGAAAATGGGTGCTTTCTTAATGACTAATCAAAGATCGTCGTTTTCATTATCTGTTTAATCATTGTTGGGAAGGGAGGTGGGAGAGTGATCAGAATTGTTAAGAAGATGCATGCTGAGTTGAATATAGGCTGTTAAAAAGTATATATTATTTATTTATTTATTTAGAGACTCAGTCTTGCTTTGTCGCCAGGCTGGAGTGCAGTGGCGCATTCTTGGCTCAGCTCACTGCAACCCCCGCCTCCCGGGTTCAAGGGATTCTCCTGCCCCAGCCTCCCCAGGAGCTGGAAGTACAGGTGCACACCACTACACCCAGCTAATTTTTGTATTTTAAGTAGAGACGGGGTTTTACCATGTTGGCCAGGATGGTGTCAATCTCTTGACCTCGTGATCCACCCGCCTCGGCCTCCCAAAGTGCTGGGATTACAAGCGTGAGCCACTGTGCCTGGCCAAAAAGTACATATTTTAAATTTTCTTTTTCTCTAGAAACATTTGAAATTGAAAGTTGATTATATTAACATATATTGAGCTGGGTATGGTAGCTCATGCCTGTAATCTCAGTGCTTTGGGAGGCTGAGGAGGGAGGATCACTTGAGCCCAGGAGTTTGAGACCAGCCTGAGCAACATAGACCCCGCCTCTACAAAAAAATTAAAAATTAGTCAAATAAAAAAGTGAGCTTGGCAGGGTGGCATGCATCTATAGTCCCAGCTGCTCAAGAAGCCAAGATGGGAGGATTTCTTGAGCCCAGAGTTTGAGACTACAGTTAGCTATGATGGTGCCACTGCACTCCAGCCTGGGCAACACAGTGAGACCCTGTTTCAGAAGAAACAAAAGATAAAAATGGAATACTATCTGTCTGAGGTCTGGAGTATGAATAATGCCACTTTATTGTACAGCTTTAAAAGTCTTTTCTCATGGCACTGATTATTTGTTAGTGCATTCTATTAACATTTTACTTTACTCTTGGAAAAAACAAGATGAAATCAATTGTGAAAGTAAACTGTTAAATAATAACCACTGCCGGTAAACTAAAATGCTCACTTGAAAGCTAAAATTTTATCTGCATTTCCCAATTTATTTTCATGATTGCTAAAAAGTTTGTTTATGGTTTGGCTATAGAAATTTACCTTTAATTGCCGGGCATGGTGGTTCATCCCTGTAATCCCAGCACTTTGGGAGGCTGAGATGGGCAGATTGCTTGAGCCTAGGAGTTTGAGACCAGCCTGGGCAACATGGCAAAACCCTGTCTCTATTAAAAATACAAATATTATCCGAGTGTGGTGGCACACACCTGTAGTCACAGTTACTTGGGAGGCTGAGGTGGGAGGATCACTTGAGCCTGGGAGGCAGAGGTTGCAGTGTGCTAAGATCACATCACTGTACTCCAGCCTGGGTGACAGAGCGAGACCGCCCCCCCCCAAAAAAAGCCTTTAATAGCGAAATAAAAGGTATTTAGACGCGTCTCTCTAAAAATTTAATTTTGTTTGACAAAAATATTTTGGTTACCTTTGCAGTTCATTCTGAATCTAGACTTGCTCAGCCTAATCAAGTTCCTGTACAACCAGAAGCTACACAGGTAAGAGTGATAAAACTATTTTCTTCAGGGCCAGGTGAGGTGGCTCATACCTATAATCCTAGTACTTTAGGAGGCTGAGATGGGAGGATCACTTGAGGTCAGGAGTTCAAGACCAGTCTGGGCAGTGTAGCGAGACACCATCTCTATTTTTAAAAAATAATTAAAAAATATTTTTTCACTTTTGTTTTAATTGGTTCCTTGATTTCTTTCTTAGCTTATGAAAGAAAGGTATGAATTTCATCAGTGTCCAAGTCTTCTGTTGGAATTCAACAAATTTATTGTTGTGGATAGCTGTCAGCCTTTATTTTTATGTTTAGGTTCATTTTTCCTCTTGATGACTTTTTAAGTTTTTCTTAAGTCTTGCATTTTAAATAACGTATTATAATATAATCAGCTTTTTTTATTTAGAACTGAGAATTTCAGAAGACATAGTTTAGACATAATTCTAAAATTTAGTGCAGATTTCTCCATCTTAGAAGTACTTGTGGAAGGCTTTTATAATGAGACTTGGGTTTATTTAACGTCGAGCTTCAAAAATATATAGTTTTTTTGCAATTTTTAGGTTTTATGTTATACAAATTTAAAGAGAGATGGTAGTATTAATTTCTCCCTTCTTTAGCAGTTGTATCTATTTCTTAGCCTTATGTGTCTTAGAGGTAACTCGTTTTTTTAACAGCCAATTTTGTAAGCAGGAAGAAGCTTTTATTTATTTATTTATGTCTAGGTTCCTTTGGTATCATCCACAAGTGAGGGGTACACAGCATCTCAACCCTTGTACCAGCCTTCTCATGCTACAGAGCAACGACCACAGAAGGAACCAATTGATCAGATTCAGGCAAGTTCTGTTACCAGGTCACATACATTTGATGAGGCACTTACTCATGAATTGAACAGAGGTACATTACCATTAATATCATGATTCTTCTTTTTGGACCTACTTTGCTTTCATGAAATATTTGAGTTTGTTAATACACATAAGTTTGAGATTAATTTACCACTTTAGTACATCTGTTCACTTTTTGTTAGGCTAAGTTTAGTTTACCGCTAAAGTGCATCTATTCACTTTGTGTTTAGGCAACAATCTCTTTAAATACAGACCAGACTACAGCATCATCATCCCTTCCTGCTGCGTCTCAGCCTCAAGTATTTCAGGCTGGGACAAGCAAACCTTTACATAGCAGTGGAATCAATGTAAATGCAGCTCCATTCCAGTCCATGCAAACGGTAAGCAAATTAACTAACATTAATTGCCTAGTATGTAATGTGAATCATGGTAGATTTTCCTTTATTTTTTAAAGGTCTTCATTTAACTGTGCTTGAGTCTGCATCTTTCGTTAACTGTAGGGTATATTTAATTGGACATAAACTGATTATTCCAGAGATGAACTGATATTAACGGATATTCTAGAGATAAATTTTAGGCTTATGAGTGATGTGCCTGCATCATCTTAATTTGTAGTTTTACCCTTTTGATTTGATTAACAAAAGTTTAAACATTCAAAGAAATAGACTAATATAACATCCATATAATCATTACCTAGATTTAATAGTTGCCCTGTTTGCTTAATCTTTTATTTTACTGAAGTATTTTGAAGTTTCAGATGTTATGCTTTACCTTGATTCTTGAGCAAGCACCTTTAGAGAATTTCTAGAAAATCATAATAATACTGTAATCTGTGGGGTGCAGCTAAATCGGTGCTCAGAGGAAAGTTCGTAAGATGAAATATTAAAATAACTTGATTAAAATGTTAATAATGAAAAAACATTCAACTCTGTTAAAGTTCATAGAATAAATTTCTGTAAGTGATACTGCATCAGGAGTTTGTCTTATTTATTTATTTTTTGAGACAAAGTCTTGCTCTGTCGCCCAGGCTGGAGTGTAGTGGCGTGATCTCAGCTCACTGCAATATCCGCCTCCTGGGTTCAAGCGATTCTCATGCCTCAGCCTCTGGAGTAGCTGACACTACAGGCATAAGCCACCATGCCCAGCTAATTTTTGTATTTTTAGTAGAGACGGGGTTTCACCATGTTGGCCAGGCTGGTCTTGAACTTTTGGCTTCAGATGATCTGCCTGCCTCAGCCTCCCAAAGTGCTGGGATTACAGGTGTGAGCCACTGTGCCCGGCCAGGATTTGTCTTTTAAAAAGATTTCTCATATATGTAAAAGTATTTCCAAGGCTGCTGATTGCATGTCTTTTTATTTTTTTTTATTCCCTACTTCCATTTCACAGCATGTTGTTATACTCCCCTTTAAGTACTATATGGTATATATGTCTTTTTCCACATTGAAGCACTTGGAGGGATTTGTGTGTGTGTGTGTGTGTGTGTGTGTGTGTGTGTGTGTGTGATGTTTTTGTGTTTGAGACCTCTGTGATGTCTTTATTTACGTCTGAGGTAAAACCACCATTGAGTTTGGCCATGTTATAAAGCAGAGAATAAAAGGATGAACTAATCATTTACTTTATTTACTAACAGGTGTTCAATATGAATGCCCCAGTTCCTCCTGTTAATGAACCAGAAACTTTAAAACAGCAAAATCAGTACCAGGCCAGTTATAACCAGAGCTTTTCTAGTCAGCCTCACCAAGTAGAACAAACAGAGCTTCAGCAAGAACAGCTTCAAACAGGTACGAAATCCAGTGTCACCTCATTGGCTCCTTGCTTTCCAGCACAGTTATTGACAGTGTTAGGACAGTTTAGACTTCAGAGTGGTGGTGTCCAAGAGTTTCTGTTTTAGTAGTAGACCATATGAATTTTTCATTTCAGATCATGAGTTAAATTGAGTCTGTACTTGTATATGTGAATTATGTGCAATTTTTGGAGGCTTTATAGCCATTTTCCTTTTGTCACTGAACTTACATAATATCCCTGTTGCATGGTATAATTTATATGGAATTAAATTTGTTACTTGAATTACCATAAACTGTACTTTTTTTTTTTTTTTGAGATGGGGTCTCACACTGTCACCCAGGCTGGAGCGCAGTGCCGCCATCTCGGCTCACTGCAACCTCTGCCTCCTGGACACAAGCAATCCTCCCTACCTCAACCTCCCAAGTAGCTTGGGAATACACGCATGTGCCACCACGCCCAGCTAATTTTTTGTATTTTTGGTAAAGTTGGGGTTTCACCATGTTGCCCAGGCTTGTCTTGAACTTCTGAGCTCACGTGATCTGCCCACCTCAGCCTCCCAAAGTGCTGGAATTAAAGGCGTGAGCCATTGCACCTGGTGATAAACTATACTTTTAATTGTTAATTGATTGAAGGCTTTTAGCATGATATCTGGCATTGAGTCAGTTAGACAAAGTTAAGAAAAAACTCATGGTGGCTGCATTTCGTGGACTGGGTTGAAACATAATCTGTTTTGTCAAGTAAGGTCATAATTTGGCTAGTTACCATACCTGTCACGATAGTAATGTAGGTAGGGACACTTTTATTTATTTGAGACAGGTTCTCACTTTGTTGCCCAGGCTGGAGTGCAGTGATGCTAGCATAACTCACTGCAGCCTCAAACTCCTGGGCTCAATGATCCTCCTCCCTCAGCCTCCTGAGTAGTTGGGACTACAGGTGCTTACCACCATGGCTGGCTAATTTTTTTTTTTTTTTTTTTTTTGTAGAGACAGGGTCTCCAGGAGCTTACTATGATGCCAGGCTGGTCTCCAGCTCCTTGCCTTGAGCGAACTTATTGTCTCTGTCTCCCAGAGTGGTGGGATTATGGGCATGAACTACCTTGTCTAGCTCGATAGAGATACTTTAGATTTTTTTTTTTTAATTTTTTTAAAGAAATGGGGTCTCTATCTGTTGCCCAGGTTGGAGTGCAGTGGTGTAATCATGTACTGGAGCCTTTAACTTCGGAGCTCAAATCATGTACTGGAGCCTTTAACTCCCCACAAGTAGCTAGGACTGCAGGCTTTTCTCAAACTCAGGGCCTCCAGCAGTCCTCCCACCTCTACCTTATAATGCATGGGGATTATAGGCATGAGCCACCATGATGTCTTCTTTAGTTCTTTGGTTCTTTAATTCCTCAGAATTTAATTGGAATCCCACAACAAACCAGCAGTCAGAGGAGTTAATACTTTTATTTTGTCAGCCCGATTTTGAAAAGTTGTAAAATTTTCTAATTATTCAATTTCTTGGTAAACTTGGATCAGCATTAGATTTTTCAGTAGTAAATTCTTACATATCCTGTAGTATTCAGTATCACTAATATGAAGCTTGAATCTTCCATACTCTGATAGAAGTTATCAGTTATACTATGCTCAGCTTCCGAATGATAAAAACTAGTGGCGTGATCACCATGGCTCACTGTAACCTCTGCCACTGGGTTCAAGGGATCCTCCTACCTCAGTCTCCCAAGTAGCACAGGCATGTGCCACCATGCCTGGCTAATTTTTTCTTTTTTCAATTTTTTTTAATTTTTAGTAGAGAGAGGGTTTCACATATTGTCCAGGCTGGTCTCGAACTCCTGGTCTGGGCTCAAGTGATCTGCCTGCCTTGACCTCCCAAAGTGCTGGAATTACACTCACACCAGTCACATACGCAGCAAGTTCTCTTTAATCTCAGGGCCTTCATACTTAATTTCCTTCTTGCCGAAAACTTTTTCCCACTGATAAGTACATGGATTGCTTTTTCTATTTTTTTAAAAAAAGTTCATTTGTTTATTTTTAATTGAGAAGTAGAAACTATATATATGTGTATTTATCGCGTACAGCATGATGTGTTGAAATGTGTGTCCATTGTGGGCAGGCTTCATGGCTGGCACCTATAATCCCAGCTACATTTGAGGCTGAGGTGGGAGGATTGCTTGAGGCCAGGTGTTCATGATGAAATAATATGTATACATTGTGGGCCATTGTCCAGTGCATTGATGCAATCTCGGCTCACTGCAACCTCCGCCTCTTGGGTTCAATCGCTTGGGTTCAAGCGATTTTCCTGCCTAGGCCTCCTGCCTCAGGCCTCAGATGATCCACCTGCCTCAGCCTTCCAAAGTGCTGGGATTACAGGCGTGAGCCACCATGCCCGGCCTGATATTTGTTGAACAAATCATTTCAGTATGTCCCATCATTCTAGAAATTTTAATTTGAATTAGTGTCTAATTAGGAACAACATAACAAAAGAATCTTTGGCTTTTTAAAATGGCCTACAAGTTTATACTTTACCAAAATTTAAGTAGGAATTTTGGTATTTTAAAATAAAATGAAGGCTGGGTGTGGTGGCTCATGCCTGTAATCCCAGCTCTTTGGGAGGCCCGCTTGAGACCAGGAGTTTGAGACCAGCCTGGGAAACACAGAGCCCCACCTCTATAAAATAAATACAGAAATTAGCAGGGTGAGGTGGTGAATGCCTGTAGTTGTAGCTACTCAGGAGGCTGAGGCCAGAGGGTCACTTGAGCCCAGGAGTTCAAGGTTGCAGTGAGCCATGATTATTTGACTGAACTCCAACCTCAGCAACACTGGGTGAGAGAGCTAGACCTTGTCTTAAAAGTAAAAATTAAATAAAATAAAGATGACACTTAAGTTATTATGCTGTGAGTTCCTTCCTTTCTTTCTTTCCTTTCCTTTTTCCTTTCTTTTTTGAGACAGAGTCTGGCTCTTGTCTCCCAGGCTGTGGAGTGCAGTGGTACGATCTCGGCTCACTGCAACTTCTTCCTTCCAGGCTTAAGCCATCCTCCCACCTCAGCCTCCCAAGTAGCTGGGACCACAGGCATGCACCACCATGCCTGGCTAATTTTTGTATTTTGTTGTTGTTGTTGTTGTTGTTGTTGAGATGGGGTCTCACTGTGTTGCCTAGCTGGTCTCAAACTCCTAAGCTCAAGCAATCTGCTCAGCTTGGCCTCCCAAAGTGCTGGGATTACCAGCGTGAGCCACTACACCCAGCCTGGCTATGAATTTCTTACAGTGAGATTTGATCAAGATTAAAAGCTGTTATTGATAAAAAGTGATTTTAAAATTCAGTTCTTTTGGCTACTTTGTACGTGGATACAAATGAACCATTTTACAAGGAAAATGTTACGTGTATTTGTCATTCACTTACAATTTTAAATTTTGGGAATATAATAAAAGGCAATCTGTAAAAAGATGACACTGATGTAGTTGGTTTACTAAGTAATTCAAGAGGAGCCGTGGCTCTCTCTTTTTCTCTAGGTATTCCCTAGTGCTTTCATCGTAAAATAGGATTCTAACAACTATTAATGTATTTGGAGTTTCTTAAGGGTGTAAAATAGGTCAAGTAAAGATTTTCGAGAGTCATACAGCTGCTTTTCTCTCTGCCCCAAAAGGGGAGATTTGGGTTGGCCAGCAGCTTCTGACCCTTGTTGTTAGTGTGTGGGCCTTCCTTTGTTCTGTTGCCTTCCTCACCTCCCAGAGGTACTTTTAGCACCCTATTTTTTTCTCCTCTTTGAATTATAAACATTGTTCTGTAGTATTAAATTTTTGAAAATTCTAGATTCTAGAACTCTCTCCATTGTGGATGGAGCTTGTATATATGTTAGTGCGTACCTTCTAGAACCTTCAAGTGGGTTGAGTGCCAATGTGAGTACCATGTGATTGTTTTCTAAATTGGCAATACTTGCCATTTTAAATACTTTGAAATGGAATTTGACATTAAGGGCTACAAGTCGAAGGCCTCTGCTGATTAAACTCTGTAGTTGATGACATATTCTACCATATAGCTGCTTAAATATGAGAGAGTGGTTTTGTATGTTTTACTAAGTAAAAAAAGAGGATATTTAAAAGAATAAGAAAACTTCTACCACTAAGGAGCTTTATATTTTATAATGAAAAGAAGTAATTAAATGGTACAAAATGGTAATGTACTAAGAGTAAATCTTTTGAGTTATTTTGGGTCTCTTGTGCTGAAAAGTAGATGCCTTTCAGAAGACGTTAATATAGCCTTTCAAATAATTTGTTTGGAAGGATCACTCATGCACCCTGCTTTCAAAGGTTTGGAATTGTGGTTGGAGAATTTTACCCCCATTAGCTGAGTCTAAGGGTAGGAGAAAGGTAAGAGACTTTATTCATGTGTAGTTTTTCTTATCATTGTATGCAAATTTAAGGATTAAACTTTAAAGAGACTGTATAAGACACTTCTTAAACTAGAAAGTGCATGGGAGAACAAACGGTAATGAACTCTGTGTATATATATATCTTTTTCTTTTTTAAATTATAGTGGTTGGCACTTACCATGGTTCCCCAGACCAGTCCCATCAAGTGACTGGTAACCACCAGCAGCCTCCTCAGCAGAACACTGGATTTCCACGTAGCAATCAGCCCTATTACAATAGTCGTGGTGTGTCTCGTGGAGGCTCCCGTGGTGCTAGAGGCTTGATGAATGGATACCGGGGCCCTGCCAATGGATTCAGAGGTAAAAAAATAAAAAAGGAGGTTCTAATGACGTTTTACTAGTTCAAATTATTTTTTGATTTGTAAAATATACCACACAGTTTTTGGGAAGGATGTATCTGCATTAGCCTCTTATGTGTAATTTAAACAAAATGTATATTTTGGTACAATTGGTATAATTTGTGTATTTGGTATAATTTGTTATTTAAGTAACAAATCATGGAATTTTTGTTCATTTGGTTATGTCAAATTAATGTCTACCACTATCTCCTAGAGGATAAGTATTTTCCGCATTACCAAAACTTATGGGGATTGTTTATTATGTTTGTATAGATGTGTGTTTACATGCATAGATGGGTTAAAAGTTTATTTTCTGAGGGGCAGTTAGTACTTATAGAAATTTATAAACAGATTGGATCAAGATAGGAAATTGGAGATTAATTTGATTAACTAGCCTGGCTTATAATTTCTAGTTCTTCCCGTCTTCATTAATAAAAAAGTAAAAATTCCTTGTGAAGATAAGAAAATTATTTCTTTTCTTGTCCTAAATTTTAGGAGGATATGATGGTTACCGCCCTTCATTCTCTAACACTCCAAACAGTGGTTATACACAGTCTCAGTTCAGTGCTCCCCGGGATTACTCTGGCTATCAACGGGTAGGTAAAGTAGTTCTAAAGTGTAAACCTGAACTAAATATACCGATGAAAGTGACGTAGTGTTGTTGCTTAATGAACCTAGGTAACTAATTTGGCGTTAACTTTGTGGTGTCCAAGACACTTTGTTGAAACAAAAGCTTTTAGTACTCAACATAAGTACTCCTTTAGTAAAGCCTGTTAAAGACAGTGATTTCCAAGAGCAGAGAAATATATTTCACTGAATGTTCTTTGAGAATAGTAGAAGTACAATTACAGAATAAGGTGTAGCTGTGATAAAGTGATACTGAAGTGTTTAAAAGATTAAGGAAGAATTCTGTATTGAGTGTTAGACTGAAAGAATAGATGGGTAAGCATTTTTTTAAAAGTACCTTTTCAATACTAACTAGCTTGTCTTTTAGGATGGATATCAGCAGAATTTCAAGCGAGGCTCTGGGCAGAGTGGACCACGGGGAGCCCCACGAGGTAATATTTTGTGGTGGTGATCCTAGCTCCTAAGTGGAGCTTCTGTTCTGGCCTTGGAAGAGCTGTTCATAGTCTGCATGTTAGGAATACATTTATCCTTTCCAGACTTGTTGCTAGGGATTAAATGAAATGCTCTGTTTCTAAAACTTAATCTTGGACCCAAATTTTAATTTTTGAATGACTTTTCCCTGTTACTATATAAACTGTCTTGAAAACTAGAACATATTCTCTTCTCAGAAAAAGTGTTTTTCCAACTGAAAATTATTTTTCAGGTCCTAAAACCTGCTAAATGTTTTTAGGAAGTACTTATTGAAACATTTTTGTAAGACATTTTTGGAATGAGATTGAACATTTATATAAATTTATTATTCCTCTTTCATTTTTTTGAAACATGCCTATTATATTTTAGGGCCAGACACCCTTTAATGGCTGGATAAGCCATAGTTGACATTTAGAGAACCATTTAGAAGTGATAGAACTAATGGAATTTACAATGCCTTTTGGACCTCTATTAGTGATATAAATATCAAGTTATTTCTGACTTTTAAACAAAACTCCCAAATTCCTAACTTATTGAGCTATACTTAAAAAAAAATTACAGGTTTAGAGAGTTTTTTGTTTTTCTTTTACTGTTGGAAAACTACTTCCCATTTTGGCAGGAAGTTAACCTATTTAACAATTAGAGCTAGCATTTCATGTAGTCTGAAATTCTAAATGGTTCTCTGATTTGAGGGAGGTTAAACATCAAATAGGTTTCCTCTATTGGCCATAACATGTATAAAATGTGTTAAGGAGGAATTACAAAGTACTTTGATTTGAATGCTAGTAGAAACTGGCCAGGAAAAAGGTACATTTTTCTAAAAATTAATGGATCACTTGGGAATTACTGACTTGATTAGAAGTATCAAAGGATATTTGCATGTGAATGTGGGTTATGTTCTTTCCCACCTTGTAGCATATTTGATGAAAGTTGAGTTAACTGATAGCTAAAAATCTGTTTTAACAGCATGTAAAAAGTTATTTTATCTGTTAAAAGTCATTATACAATTTTGAATGTTATGTAGTTTCTTTTTAACAGTTTAGGTAATAAGGTCTGTTTTCATTCTGGTGCTTTTATTAATTTTGATAGTATGATGTTACTTACTACTGAAATGTAAGCTAGAGTGTACACTAGAATGTAAGCTCCATGAGAGCAGGTACCTTGTCTGTCTTCTCTGCTGTATCTATTCCCAACGCTTGATGACGGTGCCTGGCACATAGTAGGCACTCAATAAATACTTGTTGAATGAATGAATGAATGAGTACTGGTGGAATACTCCATTAGCTCTACTCTTCTTTTAGCTAAGAGAACATGAGCAAATTTGCGCATGACAGCTTCCAGGACAGGGGAAACTTGAACACTGAAGAATTGACCTCTTAAGCCTAATAATGTGGTGACAGGCTGCCCACATGCTTCTTGACTTCAGATGAAAATCTGCTTGAAGGCAAAACAAATAATATTTGAAAGAAAAATCAAATGCCATTTTTGTCTTCTAGGTCGTGGAGGGCCCCCAAGACCCAACAGAGGGATGCCGCAAATGAACACTCAGCAAGTGAATTAATCTGATTCACAGGATTATGTTTAATCGCCAAAAACACACTGGCCAGTGTACCATAATATGTTACCAGAAGAGTTATTATCTATTTGTTCTCCCTTTCAGGAAACTTATTGTAAAGGGACTGTTTTCATCCCATAAAGACAGGACTACAATTGTCAGCTTTCTATTACCTGGATATGGAAGGAAACTATTTTTACTCTGCATGTTCTGTCCTAAGCGTCATCTTGAGCCTTGCACATGATACTCAGATTCCTCACCCTTGCTTAGGAGTAAAACAATATACTTTACAGGGTGATAATAATCTCCATAGTTATTTGAAGTGGCTTGAAAAAGGCAAGATTGACTTTTATGACATTGGATAAAATCTACAAATCAGCCCTCGAGTTATTCAGTGATAACTGACAAACTAAAATATTTCCCTAGAAAGGAAGATGAAAGGAGTGGAGTGTGGTTTGGCAGAACAACTGCATTTCACAGCTTTTCCAGTTAAATTGGAGCACTGAATGTTCAGATGCATACCAAATTATGCATGGGTCCTAATCACACATATAAGGCTGGCTACCAGCTTTGACACAGCACTGTTCATCTGGCCAAACAACTGTGGTTAAAAACACATGTAAAATGCTTTTTAACAGCTGATACTGTATAAGACAAAGCCAAGATGCAAAATTAGGCTTTGATTGGCACTTTTTGAAAAATATGCAACAAATATGGGATGTAATCCGGATGGCCGCTTCTGTACTTAATGTGAAATATTTAGATACCTTTTTGAACACTTAACTGTTTCTTTGAGACAATGACTTTTGTAAGGATTGGTACTATCTATCATTCCTTATGACATGTACATTGTCTGTCACTAATCCTTGGATTTTGCTGTATTGTCACCTAAATTGGTACAGGTACTGATGAAAATCTCTAGTGGATAATCATAACACTCTTGGTCACATGTTTTTCCTTTAGCTTGAAAGCTTTTTTTAAAAAGGAAAAGATACCAAATGCCTGCTGCTACCACCCTTTTCAATTGCTATCTTTTGAAAGGCACCAGTATGTGTTTTAGATTGATTTCCCTGTTTCAGGGAAATCACAGACAGTAGTTTCAGTTCTGATGGTATAAGCAAAACAAATAAAACATGTTTATAAAAGCTGTATCTTGAAACACTGGTGTTCAACAGCTAGCAGCTTATGTGATTCACCCCATGCCACGTTAGTGTCACAAATTTTATGGTTATCTCCAGCAACATTTCTCTAGTACTTGCACTTATTATCTTTTGTCTAATTTAACCTTAACTGAATTCTCCATTTCTCCTGGAGACATTTATATTCAAAGTGATAATTCCTTCCCTTAGATGCATAGGGAGAGTCTCTAAATTTGATGGAAATGGACACTTGAGTAGTGACTTAGCCTTATGTACTCTGTTGGAATTTGTGCTAGCAGTTTGAGCACTAGTTCTGTGTGCCTATGAACTTAATGCTGCTTATTGTCTCATTCTGACTTCATGGAGAATTAATCCCACCTTTAAGCAAAGGCTACTAAGTTAATGGTATTTTCTGTGCAGAAATTAAATTTTATTTTCAGCATTTAGCCCAGGAATTCTTCCAGTAGGTGCTCAGCTATTTAAAAACAAAACTATTCTCAAACATTCATCATTAGACAACTGGAGTTTTTGCTGGTTTTGTAACCTACCAAAATGGATAGGCTGTTGAACATTCCACATTCAAAAGTTTTGTAGGGTGGTGGGAAATGGGGGATCTTCAATGTTTATTTTAAAATAAAATAAAATAAGTTCTTGACTTTTCTCATGTGTGGTTGTGGTACATCATATTGGAAGGGTTAACCTGTTACTTTGGCAAATGAGTATTTTTTTGCTAGCACCTCCCCTTGCGTGCTTTAAATGACATCTGCCTGGGATGTACCACAACCATATGTTATCTGTATCTTAGGGGAATGGATAAAATATTTGTGGTTTACTGGGTAATCCCTAGATGATGTATGCTTGCAGTCCTATATAAAACGAAATTTGCTATCTGTGTAGAAAATAATTTCATGACATTTACAATCAGGACTGAAGTAAGTTCTTTACACAGTGACCTCTGAATCAGTTTCAGAGAAGCGATGGGGGAGAAATGCCTTCTAGGTTTTGAACTTCTCTACATTAGTGCAGATGTGGTGAATCTGTAAAGGTGTTCATAGTTTGACTGTTTCTATGTATGTTTTTTCAAAGAATTGTTTCATTTTTTGAACTATAATTTTTCTTTCTTTGGTTATTTTACCATCACAGTTTAAATGTATATCTTTTATGTCTCTACTCAGACCATATTTTTAAAGGGGTGCCTCATTATGGGGCAGAGAACTTTTCAATAAGTCTCATTAAGATCTGAATCTTGGTTCTAAGCATTCTGTATAATATGTGATTGCTTGTCCTAGCTGCAGAAGGCCTTTTGTTTGGTCAAATGCATATTTTAGCAGAATTTCAAGGAAATGATTGTCACACATGTCACTGTAGCCTCTTGGTGTAGCAAGCTCACATATAAAATACTTTTGTATATGCACAATATAAATCATCTCGTGGATATGAAACTTCTTTCTTAAAACTTAAAAAGGTAGAATGTCATTGATTATCTTGATTAGGGCAGTTTTATTTCCAGATCCTAATAATTCCTAAAAAATATGGAAAAGTTTTTTTCAATCATTGTACCTTGATATTAAAACAAATATCCTTTAAGTATTTCTAATCAGTTAGCTTCTACAGTTCTTTTGTCTCCTTTTCTATGCAGCTCTTACGTGGGAGACTTTTCCACTTAAAGGAGACATAGAATGTGTGCTTATTCTCAGAAGGTTCATTAACTGAGGTGATCAGTTAACAACTAGTTGAGCAGTCAGCTTCCTAAGTGTTTTAGGACATTTGTTCATTATATTTTCAGTAATATAACTAGAGGAAATGGAATGCAGATAAGTGCCGAATTCAAACCCTTCATTTTATCTTTAAGCTCCTGAATCTGCATTCCACTAGGGTTCTTTTTAAGCATTCTAAATTTTAGTTGATTATAAGTTAGATTTCACAGAATCAGTATTGCCCTTGATCTTGTCCTTTTTATGGAGTTAATGGGGAGGAAAACCCCTCAGGAAAACGAAAGTAAATTGTTAAGGCTCATCTTCATACCTTTTTCCATTTTGAATCCTACAAAAATACTGCAAAAGACTAGTGAATGTTTAAAATTACACTAGATTAAATTATATGAAAGTCTGGTTTTCTCAGTCCTTGAACGAAGTCTGCTTAAGTTGTTAAAAACCATCCAGCAAAAGCTGTAAGTGAAGAAGTGCTACTGGTGTGAGGAGAGGAAAAGGTTTATAAAAGAAATCTGATAGCCTCATCTTCTAAAACGCTTCTCAGCCTCTGCTACTAATATCCTACTTTTAACAAGCTGTTCTGAAGCCTAATCCAGTTACATAAGCGGTACGGCTGTTTTGAGTAGAGGCAGTGGAAGATCAGCAGTTAGTTCCTGATCATCTAGCAAAGGCATTTGTGTATTAATGCTTATTTGGAAATACCAATTGTAAGTACTGTGTTTAATAGGGAGACACTGTATTAAGCAACTGAACTAAGGCTTTATTCAGCAAATTAGGGTATCCTTTGCCTAGCATCGTGCCAAGCACTAGGCATTTAGTGGTGACAAAAATTACTGTGGTTTCTGCTTTCATTGAACTGTCTAATCAAAGACTGATGACACCAAAGTGTAGCAAATGCCATGATGGAGCAGTGTAGTTGATGGTAGATATTAAAGCCATGACTGAGTGTATACCCTAGTTAAAATGATCAGGGGAGACTTAACTGAAAGGGGTAATTGAGCTAGATTTGAAGGATGAGTGGTAGACTAGTCAAAGAAAGGGAGAGAAGAACATATCTAAACATCTGATCACCAGTGACTGAGAAAGTTATCAGGATCAAGTGGAAAGACAAAGGACTAGCAGAGTTACAGGTTAGAGAAACAGGTAAAGGCTACTATGGACGGCGTAATAGTTGCATCGCATGTTTTGTCTCTTAAGAACAGTTGCAAACTATTGAAGGTTTTAAAGCTGTGTGTTGGGCCGGGTGTGGTGGCTTGTGCCTGTAATCCCAGCACTTTGGGAGGCCGAGGCGGGTAGATCACGAGGTCAGGAGTTTGAGACCAGCCTGGCCAATATGGTGAAATCCTGTCTCTACTAAAAATAGAAAACTAGCCAGGCGTTGTGACATGCGCCTGTAGTCTCAGCTGTTTGGGAGGCTGAGGCAGAAGAATCGCTTGAACCCGGGAAGTGAAGGTTGCAGTGAGCAGAGATGGCGCCACTGCACTCCAGCCTGGGCAACAGAGCGAGACTCCATCTCAAAAAAAAAAAACAAACAAAAAAAAAACAAAAAAAACTGTATTGTTTGGGGTGGGGATGGTGGCTCACTTAATAAAGTTACCATTTAAAGAACATTCAATGCAATGAACAACATATATGGACCAAGAGATGGTAAGGAGGCTTGTTGGAGTGGCCCATGTGAGAAATGATGGATTCCAACTTAAGGTGCGGATGGGGTGGTGGTGGTGAATGGATTGTATAGATTCCCTATTTCACTGGTCATTACTCAGTATCCTTTGCTGATTTCTCCAGGTCTTGGATGTCAGACTTCATCTCTAGCTGTATTCTTCCCTGGGTGATCTGATCCAATCCCATCATTTTGAATATGATCAGCATTTTAGTCCTGAATATTTCTAGGTCCCAAACCTCTCAAAACTCATATTCAACATCTTGATATGAATTTCTCAATATTCCAAGTCAACTTGATTACCCAACACCAGTTGTTCATTCATCAAGTTGCTCAGAGCAAATGTTTTGGGTGCCATCTTCAATTTACTTTTATAACCTGTATCTAATCCTTAAGTGAGTCCACGTGGTTCTAACTTGAATATCCAGTTATTTAATACTACTAACCACTACCACGACTACCATCCTAGCACAGGTGACTACAATAGCTTGTAATTGTTCTCCTTTTTTCTACCTTTGCCTTCCTGTGACTTAGTTTTTGCATAACAGGAAGCCTTTTAAGAGGGCAAAGCAGATTTTCTCATTTCCCTGTCCCCCACAAACTCCAGTGGTTTCTCATCATGACTAGAATTAAATTCTAAATCTGGTACTTCACTTGCGCACTGCTTTGGCCACACTGACTGCTTTGCCAGGACTGCTTCCCCATCTTGGAACTTTTGTATGTACATCTTTGGCATGGGGAAGTTTTTCACTCAGATATTCTCAGGGCTCATTGTTTCTAAATTTCAGGTCCTTGTTCCATCCAGTGTCACCCCGTCAGAGGCCTTCAGTGTTCGCTTCTAAAATAGTACCCTTAGTCACTTTACTCACTGGATACTTTTGCTTAATAGCATTTAAAACTTAACCTAGAATTAACCACGAGGGGCAGGAACATTTTGGTCACTATCGCTTGTGAGCAGAATAGTGCATGGGCATATTGACATTTTGCTGAATGAACTAAAAAATAATTTCATGATGGATGTTGGATTAAATGGGTGGTGCTGCTGATGACATTAAAATTGGAAGTGTGTATCTGGGGAAGGGGTTTGGATTCAGACATTTGCGGTATCCAGGAGGAAACATCAAGCAGTTGATAATGTTTTTTGAAGTTCAGCGATCTGCCCCAAAGTCAAGAATGCAACACGATGTATAGGTTGTCCTTGTAGTCATGTTCTTGGAGTTCACTGGAAGCGCAGGGGGAGTAATTTCATTTGACGACCATATACAGGCCTAATGGGAGCCTGCAAAGTACAGCGGCCGCAGTCATGGGTAGATTACAGGATTTCCATCTGTAAGATCAGTACTGTGGGGGTGGAGGGCCAAACGAGACCAATAAAATAGGTCTGTTGGCCGAGTTTCCTCAACTTAACGGGGATCGGTTAAATTGAGCACAAATCGTTGGATCCGTCGCGTCTCGCGTATCCAGGCTGACGCTGAAAACCCTGGACCTACGTGGGCAGGCCCTGGGGTGCGGACATCTATTTTGCACTTCTTAGCCGAGGTACCTTAGTTGGGATATGAAGAGTGAAGAGGCAAACCGCAGCCAACACCCCAGCTACCGCGAGCAGTGGGACTAAAATGCGCAACCGCAGTGGACATCTAGGCCTCAGCTCCGCCTCTGGTGGCTTATGTCATTACTCAGCGACAGCCTTGAGGAAGGTCCCTTCTCGCTCGCCATCTCTGCGACTTTAATGCGCTTGCGCACGTGCTGTCTACCAGTGCCTGAGAGGGACGGGTGCCGCGGAGCCAGGCTAATTCCGTGACCCGGCCACCAGGCATCCGCTAGGGGCAGTCAGCTGTGCCTTCTCTCTCGGAATTGTTCCGTGCTACCACGTGCTTCCCCTTCTCCACTGGCTGGGATCCGCCGGGCTCGGGGCGCAGGTAACCAACGCAGGAGGGCCGGGTATGGATGCCAAGATCGGTGTCTGTGTTCTTCCTGGGCCGAGAGGGGACCGGCCTCAGGATGAAGGCTCTGCATCCGGACGGATACCTGGCCTACGCCGACTGTCCTCCACCCCTCTTTTCGGGCGCTCCAAGATAACAGAATCACCTCTCCAATACGCAGCCGCTCTCGGCGCGTGCTTATCGAGCGTCCTCGGGGATTTGCGTGGCTCGATACCCACCCTCTAAGTGCCTGTAACTGGGGAGTCGGGGTGAATGGGTGGGTGATAACAGTTGCTTTCCGTGGAGCTTGCCTGCAGTGCCTGGCTGCAGCTCTGGGCATTATACTTAGGGTAATCTGATTCCAGATCCTTCCACGTTCTTAAATCCTTCACTGTGCACATTCCTTTATACTCTTTATTCAGCAGTCACATTCAGGACTTGGTTTTTTTTTGCCAATGCACCTAAAGTGGTGCCTGCCACATAGATGTTGTGTGTAGATAGACAAATGAATGAGTGAGCGAAAAATAATCATCTCCTTCAAGGCCTTCCCCATCCAGGCCTTCCATGACAGCTTCAGCCCATAGTAATCTCAGCCCTTCCTTCATCTGACCGGTCCCTCAGTATAGCTGGGTTTTTTTTTTTTTTTTAACATCTAATTTTACCTGTGTTCTTGTTCCTCATCTCATTCTCCTAAATATCTTCTTCAAGAAGAATGCAAGCTTGAAGTCAAGGCCCTTGTGGTACTACTTCTGGGGCTCCCACAGTAGCTAGATCAAAAGGCAGCCCCCATTAATTAGTCGTTGATTGATTTTTGCGGGATCTTTATGTGGCCGGAAACACAAGGTTTACAAGTTGAGAAGATTGGTGAACTGGGAAGAGCTTAGGCTTTGGAGTCAGGAAGACTTGAGTGTGAATTCAGTCTGTCGTTTTTCTGCCTCGGGATATTTGAATTCTTTATACTTTCTCCTTTACGTATAAATTGGGGTCCTTGACAGTGAGTTAGTGTTTTATAGTAAGACATATGTTAAAATCTGTTTGGATTGGAAGGTTAGAAGGGACAGTTAAGGTATGGTAAGTTTCAGTAAATGAGCTTTATGTTTATAATGCAGTAGGTACCGGAGTTTCTAAGTAGCATGTCACTTTTACATCTAAGTAGCATGTTACTTTTACAGTGATATTTCTGATGTTTTTTTGATTTATTTATTGTGATGATGCAGTATTTTACTGTAGGTAATCACAGAACTTTTTTTTTTTTTTTTTTTTTGAGATGGAGTCTCAGTCTGTCGCCTAGGCTGGAGTGCAATGGCACACCATCTCGGCTCACTGCAACTTCCGCCTCCCGGGTTCAAGTGATTCTCTTGCCTCAGCCTCTCCTGCAGCTCCACCACCACTCCCGGCTAAGTTTTGTATTTTTAGTAGAAACGGGGTTTCGCCATATTGGCCAGGCTGGTCTCGAATTCCTGACCTCAGGTGATCCACCAGCCTCGCCCTCCCAAAGTGCTGGGCTTACAGGCGTGAACCACCACGCCCAGCGAGAACTTTTGAGATCTGTCTGTACAAAGGCTTCAATATCCTTTTCCCTAAAATGAGGAAACAGTTGGACACATTACATCATGGAATTATTCATTGATAGTTATTGATTTCCCTGACTTTATTAATAACACGTGAATTTTTTAAGATTCCACAAAAACAAAAGAACAAAATAAAAGTCCCACCATCCAGAAGTAGCTACTTTATACTTTGGTATTTCCTTCCAGTCTTTTTTTTTCCCCTCTGTTATGTGTATGCATAAGAAATGTTATCATACTTTATTCTGTCATGATCCTGTCATAAGCATCTATATCCATATCCTTAATTATTAAAAATGCTTGGCCGAGCGTGGTGGTTCACGCCTATAATCCCAGCCCTTTGGGAGGCTGAGGCGGGCAGATTGCGAGGTCAAGAGACGAGACCATCCTGGCCAACATATGCGCCTGTAGTCCCAGCTACTTGGGAGGTTGAGGCAGGAGGATTGCTTGAACCCAGGAGGCAGAGGTTGCAGTGAGCCGAGATCATGCCATTGCACTCCAGCCTGGAGACAGAGTGAGACTCCGTCTCAAAAACAAAATGCTTTGGATATTTGGATATATCCTTATGTATTTTAGTCATTCTTCTACTTTTTTGAATATACAAGTTTCTGGCTTTTAAAAAATCTTTAATAGAGGTGAATTACAGGCTTCCCAGGCTGAGGGAAGGTTTTCTCACCTCCCAAGCCTAAGGTTTCCTGAGTTTAAAACTAGAGGCTGATGTCTTCCTGTGGAGCTCTTAGAGGGTTAAGTAAGACAATATTTATAGATATGCCTAGCACAGTCCCAGGCCCCACAAGAGGCAGCCAGCTAATGTTCCTTAGACAATCTAGTGCACATGGCCAGTTGTATTTCTTTCTCTTTTAGTAATAATTTTTCACCATGCATCGGAAAAAGGTGGATAACCGAATCCGGATTCTCATTGAGAATGGAGTAGCTGAGCGGCAAAGATCTCTTTTTGTTGTAGTTGGGGATCGAGGAAAAGATCAGGTATGGCCTGGTAAATGCTTCCTGAATTACTTTTTATCTTGTCCAAAGAATCAGCATGTTTAAGCACTCTGGTGTTTCAGGACATAATGGCATTAAGATCTCTTTGGCTGGTAAGATGCCTAGTGGGAACCTTTCTTTATTTCCTGGATGTGGTGAATTCTCTGTATTTAGATTGATTAGCAGACAAGCTAATACCTTTTGAAGCCTGGGGTGGGGGGTTGACCACAAGGTTAATTGTATGTGACCTGGCTTCTAGTCTAAACCTGGTCATTGCTCGCCTTGGGACCTTGGGCACTTCCCTTCCCTGGCCCTCAATTTAGTTTCCACATCCGTCAAATGAGGTCTTAAGCCTGGAAGTCTCTAAAGTCTCTTTTGTGCCTGAAATTCTGTGACTTTTTTGTTTGGCAGGTGGTAATACTTCATCACATGTTATCCAAAGCAACTGTGAAGGCTCGGCCTTCAGTGCTGTGGTGTTATAAGAAAGAGCTGGGGTTTAGCAGGTAAGCTGGGCTCTTCATGTGTTTTATCCAACTTACAATTCCTGCTCATTAGTTAAATGCCAGGAAATGATTCCTTCACATATTTTTTAAGAGTCTTTAGTGGACGTGCTGTCTCTGAGGACAAATGGAGCTGATATCCTTTCTTCATTCCTGAAAATAAGTTTCAAATCATTTTCATGCTTTTTAAGTCACCAATCCAATGCCTTGCCTTCTGCATATGGTTTTCCTTCCTGCTTTTCTAGGCTGATTAAGCCCATCTCATTGCAAGTTCCTTTAAACTGTCTTTCCTACCTCAAATTTATGCCACTTTTCACTCTCTTTTTCTCCCCTTCTTTCATGGAGGGGGAATATGCCTCATCCCATGTCCAAGGAAAACCCCTTTATGTACCCTGTGTCTCCTCCCTCACCTCTTTCAGGACCTGTATTGTCTTTCCTCTGCTGGCCAGCCCCATACCCTTTGGAAACTCTCTCCTTCCTGTAAACATGCTCAGATTTTTCTATTATCAAAAGCTGATTACTTACATACCCAGATTTCTCTCTCAGGTTAGCATTTCCCCCGATTTTTATTGCCATGTACCTTAAAACAGAAATCTTTTGCACTTAGTAGCCACTTTTGCAGTCTGGTTTCTGCTTCTATAATTGTGATCAAATTGTGCAGTTAGACATTCCCAGCAGCTTGATGCCTAATGCGTCAACTTTTCTCTCTCTTTCTCCTCCTTTTCAGAGCTCTGCCTCTTCTTCTACCAGTTCACTGCTGTATTTGACAGTTGGCTATTTGAAGCTGTGGTAGTCAAGACTTTTAGTCATAGATAACAGACTTTCAACACAAATACAATTTGGCACAAAGGGATTTCATTGAGGTATATGGGATATTTCCTGGAATCCAAGGGGATAAGATTTCAGCTCTGCTCACGGCTGATCTAGAGTCAGAGTACTAATGCTCCCAGCTCAATTTGTCATCTCGGCATATCTGCTCTATGCAGACCAACTTTCTCACTGCAGACCAGCTTTCTGTTTTCTGTTGTCCCCCTAGCAGAAACAACACTTGTGTTTTCCTTGTTTCAGGCCCAGCCATGTGGAAATCAGACTTTTTCCCAAAATTCTGGTGGAAAAATGCCCACCCCTGCCCAGAGGAGGGTGGGGTTGGTCATAGCATAATAGAAAGTTGGAAGTTCTACCTACAACTTTGTGTTTGGAGAAGTTTGGGATGGAGTGGGTAGTGCTGTTCCTTGGCAGATAACCACCATGGCATCACCTCAGAAATAGTCTCCTTTTTTGGCTTCAGTGTCTTTACTCAGACCACCTTCTGGAGCTCTTCTCTTTCTCTGGATCTTGTCTCCTAACTCTAAACCTAGCTGGCTTGTGCGATTCTGTCCTTGAGCCTCTTCTAATTTCCAAATGTGCTCATCTCCGATCTGACTCTGAAAGCCTGTCTCCAGCTCTGGCTGCTTTATGCTGTGACTAACCTCCCTCCATTTCTTTGCTCATGCTGTCTCCTCTGCTTGGAATGCCACTTCCACCTCCCTGATCACTTATTGAAATCCTGTTTCTCAGGGCCTGCCTCCTCCAAGAAACTTTTCCTGAGCCCCTCAGTCATACCTGGTGGTTCCTCTACCTTCCTCTGCACTTGTCCTTCTATAATGTTTGCCAATGGATGCTTTTGCTTTAGGGTAGAGTCACTTACATACTGTGACTTACGTTCATTTTTTTTTCTTTCTCTTTTTTTTTTTTTTTTACTTTCAGGTGATAAGCTTATTCAGTTAGGAGCCCTCTCCTATTTATCTTTGTATTTTCATACTTTCAACTGATTTAGCATGTTTATCATAGGTACTCAGTATACATTGAGTTGGATGTGTTGTTAACAGGCTCTAAAATTATTTTAATTTAAATTAGTACCAGAGGCTAAACTTGCCCCTGTCCTGTGGTCTTAAAGTGAAGGGATTCTGCCTAGTGGAAACCAGACAATAATAAGAGCCTTACTGTTGAAATGTGAAAAGTGCAGAAAACCCAAAGATGAAAATAAAAAACATCTCACTGTCTAGGCATTGTCAGCATCTAGGTGTATATTACTGGGATGTAGTTTTGAACCATAATTGGTATTCTGTTGTATATACTCTCATATTTAGAGAGGTAGGCATTTTTAATACAGATTGAGAATAAGGCCTGTTGCCTATCCCAGAATTTTAAGTTTTTAGGGCTTCTGGTTTTCAATATTTTTCATCTGGCAAATATGAGATGGGTGTGGAATTAGGCAGTTCAAAGTCTTCTGGGCAGATTTGCCTTTTGAATTTAAACCACCTGGCTTCACTTCTAAAAATCTACTTTTGTACCTCTTATAGCTCTTCTGCCCCACCCCTGTCTTAGTCTGGCAGAGCACTGTGTTCAAGCTAATGCCTGTTTGTAAGTCATGGGCTTAAGGCCTGAGCCAGAAGGGACAGTGGAGACAAACTCACCCACTGCCTTGGTTCATAGATGAGGAAGTGGAGGCCCACAGGAGGAAAGGCCTTTGTTCTAGCTATTAAATTAGAAAACTATGGTAAAATTTTGATCAGCTGTAATCCTCCATTCTAGAACATTCTAGTTCTCTCTTTTGGTAAAGGAAAGGTAAGTAGCAGCTGGATATGCAGGGTTTTTAAGACCAAAAAAATTCAGGAATTCCTTAGAGATGTCCAGATTCCATTCTGATCCCTGTGTCCTGTATCATTATTGTCTTATGTAAGACCTGCCCTGGAAGACATAATCCCACATTCTCGGGGAGGAAGTCCTCTAGGAAGGATGAATAAAGTAACGTGCCATCACCTTGTCTTTCCCAGGATAGGGAACAGCACAGTGTAGTTGAAGCATTGGCTTATGACTGAGATAATGAGGCCACTCAGGTTTGGTTTCAAGCTCTGGCTTTGGCCAAATGTGAGGGTTAGCTACGCTATTACCCATCTTTTAAAGCAAAGTATTTGCTCAAGGTCACAGGGCAAAATAGCAGAGTTCACACTTAGACTTATCACTTAACTCCAAGCCCTTAAGCACTCTAATGCCCCTCACGCCTCTCCACTGTCCTCCACCTGAAGTGGGCCTCACACTTTCAAGTTCCCTTCTAGCTCTGAAAGTCTAAGTGGGTGATCACTGAGCCTTTCCCCTGGTTCCAACTCTTTAGCCGCTCTGGTTAACTGGCTCTCATGGGATTGGGGGCGTGTGATTGCAGTCACCGGAAGAAAAGAATGCGACAGCTGCAGAAGAAAATAAAGAATGGAACATTGAACATAAAGCAGGATGACCCCTTTGAACTCTTCATAGCAGCCACAAACATTCGCTACTGCTACTACAATGAGACCCACAAGATCCTGGGCAATACCTTCGGCATGTGTGTGCTGCAGGTGGGTGGCTTCCTCTAGCCTGTGATTGAAGTCAGAGCCTTGAGGGTTGCTTGGGCTGCCTGGCTTTCCACTGGGAACAGATATACAGTAAGGAGAGGAGAGTCCCATGTTCCCTATCCCCAAGCATTATTAGTGGAAGTCCCAGCCACTTTCCAAAGTACGTTTGGTCACCTACCTCATATAAAAAGAGAATTTTCTACCTAAATCAGCACTTCTCTAGAGACACCAGAACTGAAGTGATGCATTATTATAACTGGTTCTAACTAGCTAAAGCTGATAAAGCAAATGCCAGAGACTTTGAGTGCCTCTAGGATCCCAGGTCCTTATTGGCATTCACCAAAGATTTTTTTTTCCAGTGAGCAATGGGACTTGTTTTCCAACCAGATACAGACCAATGCACTTAAATGTCCTGTCCAGAGTGCCTGAGTAGCATACCCACCATGAAGGCCCCTCTCCCGTTTTCTAGCCCTTAAAAATCCCTTACTTTACCTCTCAGAGGCTACTTGGTGAATTTCTGCACTGGTGTGTATTCTTTTGCCTGGCAAGTTAATAGACTAAGTTTCACTTTGTGTGTGTGCATGCGCGTGTAAGCTCTGGTGGTCTTTGTTTTATTCTTTGTTTCTTTGATTCCTGTGCCACCTCCCTTCCCCATTCTCCCCAAAAAAACAAGACAAAATTAAGCACAAATCCCCACATTTTTGTGTTTATCATATACCCCTACGACTGTGCCCATTATTATGTCAAGTTACATACCTTGCAAAATATGGGTTGTCTCCTGTACTGCTGGCTTGCATCTCACGTTGGAAGCCAAAAAAGAGGGCATTATGCCTCATTTTCACCTTTACTCAGGGAAATGCCCTGGATTATCACTGATTGGTAGGGAGTGGTCTTCTACTTGCTGCCATGATCAATTGCCTGAATAATGACTCCTGTGAGCAGTAGCTCCCCCATGTGGTATAGTTTTGTCAAACAGATTTGAGCTATAAATGTCAGAAAATGTAAGATGTTTCTGAAATTCAAGTATGAATCAGTGAAGGTTGGAAAATTTGTTTCCAAATAGGATTTTATCAGAGACATTTTTGACATATAAAACTAACAATGTCTCTAATAAGAGACCCATTTTTGGCATATAAAACCAGGTATTTGTATATTCGAGAGTTTGGCCCTCTTCTGTGGTACCCCTGTGTGTGTATCCTGGGAAGTCAAGGTGGGAACAAGTATGGTCTTGGCTTTGTGCTCTGAAGTCTTCTTTTTGCCTTATCACCTGGCTTTTGGTTAAGAGTCCCTTGGGTTGGGCTGGGCGCGGTGGCTCATGCCTGTAATCCCAGCACTTTGGGAGGCTCAGGTGGGTGGTGAGCCAAGATTGCGCCACTGCACTCCAGCCTGGGCGACAGAGCAAGACTCCATCTCAAAAAAAAAAAAAAAAAAAAAAATTGTCCCTTGGGGTTGCTATTCGCATGACCAGCCCTTTCTAACGCCCCCTTCTTCCAGGATTTTGAAGCCTTAACTCCAAACTTGCTGGCCAGGACTGTAGAAACAGTGGAAGGTGGTGGGCTAGTGGTCATCCTCCTACGGACCATGAACTCACTCAAGCAATTGTACACAATGACCATGGTAAGCATCTGTTTTTTAACTTAATTGTGAGGATTCAAGTAAATCTGTTTTTGCTGTGTTCTGCTTTCTTTAAAGAATTCCTGTTGGGCAGCTCCAGTGAGTAGTCAGCACAGCCTCTGGGCTAAGAGCTCTTTGATTTTAACTAATGAAAAAGTCACTACAGTTAAATCTCAGGGTCCATGAGTGTGCCTAGGAATCTCTGAATTTCACCTTTGTTTTCAGGCACTTGCAAATTCTACACCAGTGAGATTCAGATATGATACAGCTTTTGTGTAGTTAAATTTTCTGGAATGATATTGTACAAGGAGCAATGCCAGTGCCTAAATTTGTGTATTGCAAAAAAAGGACCATGTGCAGACTCCTCACTGGCCCTTATCCTAATGGATGACTAAGGAACATTTGCTAGTTGTATTCCCAGTTTGGCAAGAATTTCAACTCCAGCAGAGATTGTGTTCTCCCAAAGCAAAAGACACTGACTGAGGACATGGTGAGGAATTAGGGATATGTCTCACCTGATGCAGAGCTGGTCTCCTCACTCTATCAGCGTTGCCAAGTCAGTGTTCAGAGGCAAGTTTTAAGTCATGCCCATGTCCAGCAGCTCAGTAATGGTGGTCGGATTGGACTTAGGGTTTCCTGAGCTGCATTTATCTGATGAAACGGACTTTCCTCAAATCTTAGGGGCTGTTTCCTGTCATTACTTCTCCCTTCATCACTTGCACTACAGCCCTTTTGGCCTCCTCAAATGTCCTCAGACATGCCCAGCGCACATTCATGCAAGGGCCTTGGCACTTGCTGTTCCCACTGGAATGTGCTTCCTCTGGACCTCTCCCTGGCTCGCTTCCTCATTGCATTCAAGCCCCTGCTCAGATATCACCTCATCCATGTGGTCTTTCCTCGCACCCTGTTTACAGTAGGCAGCTCCGCCTGTCACTCCTTAACCGGCTTTATTTTTCTTCAAAGCACTTGACAATTACCTAAAGTTATTATTATTATTATTATCTGTCTGTCCTCCTGTACTAGTCTCTAAATTTCATTGGAGGGCCGAGCACAGTGGCTCACGCCTGTAATCTCAGCACTTTGGGAGCCTGAGGTGGGTGGATCACCTGAGGTCAGGAGTTTGAGACCAGCCTGGTCAACATGGTGAAACCTCGTCTCTACCAAAAATACAAAAAAAATTAACCAGGTGTGGTGGTGCACACCTGTAATTCCAGCTACTCGGGAGGCTGAGGCAGGAGAATTGCTTGAACTCAGGAGGCGGAGGTTGCAGTGAGCTGAGGTCACGCCACTGCACTCCAGCCTGGGCAACAGAGCAAGATTCCGTCTCAAAATAAATAAATAAATAAATAAATAAATAAATAAATAAATATGATTGGAACAGAGAGTTAGTTTTCTTTGCTGTTGCATTTCCAGATCTTAGAAGAGTTCCTGGCATTTAGTAAGCATTCCTTAGATATTTGAGAGTGAATGGATGACTTTGTGCTCACATCAGTTTGTTCTTCCTCTCCCTCTTACATAGCTACCTACTTACCCTTCAGGCCTCAGCTTATCTCAGAGAGGCCCTCCCTCACTACCCTACATAAGTGACCCCCACTTACTATCCGTGCAGTCTATATTTCATATGTAGCATTTGCCAAAATTTGTATTTATCTACTAATTTTTCTTTGTCCGTCCATTATACTCCAAGCGCCATGAGAACAGAGGTCATGCTTTGTTCATTAGTGTATACACAGCATATCTGGCACACAGCATGCCAATTTTATGAAATAAATGAATATAACTTAGGATGCTAGAAAAAATGTGGAACAGTGAAAGATTTTAATAAGCAATGTTGCATTCAGTGTCTGATCCCAGTTTCAGCAAATACCGTTTGGCACAGCAGTGTGTGTAGGAGTGATTTTGTTTCCAGCAAGATTGCCCATGTCTCCTTGGATAGAGCTTTGTATTTGGACCCTGGTCCTCAGCACTGTTTGCATGCCTTTGTTAATGGATGTTGTCTTTCTTTGTTAGGATGTGCATTCCAGGTACAGAACTGAGGCCCATCAGGATGTGGTGGGAAGATTTAATGAAAGGTAGGTCCATAGTTCCTCCCAATTGTGGGGCAGCCACATTGGGAGGGATATTTTTATCTTGGACTCAACTGAAAACTTTGGTTTTATATTGGGGAAAGTAGTACAATATTCCAAAAATGATGAGATTCTTGACAGCAGCAGCAGTTGTGAGACTAACTGGAAGCAGTGAAACGTGGTGGAAAGTTGGAGCCAGGAAACCTCAATTTTGTTTTGCTACTGGCCTTGACAGCTCAGTTAAACCAGGTTACTCTCTCTGGCTCTTAGCTTACTCATCTTTTAAAGGAGTGATTTTTCTGGATCACTGTTTCCCAGAAGATATTTCATAGAGCACTAGTCTTTCCAAACTTTTTATTATGAATATGACATACTGGCATAGTAAAAATGATTAAGAGAAATATGGGAGGGGGGGGTGAGATGTAATTAGAGGCAGAAAAAGGTGACAAAATGTTTCTTCTGAGCAAAGGAACACCCATAATTTCAAATATGGTGTACAATTTGTTATCTGAAATTAAATTTGTATTTATTTATTTTTATTTTATTTATTTATTTTTTTGAGATGGAGTCTTGCTCTGTCGCCCAGGCTGGAGTGTAGTGGCGCGATCTTGGCTCACTGCAACCTTTGCCTCCCGGGTTGAGTGATTCTCCTGTATCAGCCTCCCGAGTAGCTGGGATTACAGGTGCCCACCACCACACTCGGCTAATTTTTTATATTATTATTATTATTTTTTTGAGACAGAGTCTCGCTCTGTTGCCCAGGCTGGAGTACAGTGACACGATCTTGGCTCACTACAGCCTCCACCTCCCGCGTTCAAGCAATTCTTGTGCCTCAACATCCCAAGTAGCCGGGATTGCAGGAGCCCACCACCATTCCTGGCTAATTTTTGTATTTTTAGTAGAGACAAGGTTTCACCGTGTTGGCCAGGCTGGTCCTGAACTCCTGACCTCAAGTGATTTCCCAAAGTGCTAGGATTACATGTATGAGCCACCGCGCCTGGCCATTTTTTGTATTTTTAGTAGAGTTGGGGTTTGCTGTGTTGGCCAGGCTGGTGTCGAACTCCTGACCTCAAGTGATCTGCTCACTTTGGCCTCCCGAAGTGCTGGGATTACAGGCGTGAGCCGCCGTGCCCGGCCATAGAACACTAGTCTTTTCAGAGGGAACATATGAGGAGGGTTTAGCCATATATGTCTGGTAAACACCTATACCGTTTTTTCCTTTATGAAGATTTACCCCAGCCTGTTGTAATCTCTGAAAAGTCTTGCAGCAGCAGGGACCTGTTTAGCTGATTTTTTCCCAAATTTATTTTACCACAGAGTTTTTTTGGGGGGCATGGGAACACCGGTTAGCACCCTGTGAAACGCCTTAGGAAATTTTGACCTAAATCAGTGGTTCTCATCTGGAGCCATTTGGCCCCCTGGGGACATTTGGCAATGTCTGGAAATGTTTTGATTGTAATGACTTTGGGAGGGTGGTGGTGGGTGCTGTGGGCATCTGGTGGGTAGAAGCCAGGGATGCTGCTGAACAACCGGTGGTGCACAGGACAGCTCCACACCAAAGAATTATCTGGTCCAAAATGTCAGTAGTGCTGAGGTGTAGAAATTCGAGCCTTGATGAACCCTGGGGGCCTTTCTCATTTTAACCATCTGTGATGCACTAACTCAGTAGAATGAGCAGGTCAGGAGGAGCAGCTGTGTGCTACTGAATACAACAGAAGCCTATGAAATCCTTTTCTTGCAGTGGGAGGATGTTTGAATTTTATAGTCAAACACATTTTTTTTTTTTCCTGCATGCAAGAATGTTTGTATTGTATTTCTTTGGGGAGCTTTCCTTTCCCCTTCTTCCTTTTGTTTCTTTTTCCTAGTGACAAAAGATGAATTCATTTGTGTTTTTTCCCTGTGTGACTGGTGATCATATGGGGGTTGGGTTTGGAATTCCCCATTTAAGGATGGCCTGAAACACCTCAGTGCTAAAGAGCAAGCCTGGGAGGATGAGGGGAGGGCCATGTGGTATAGGGAATAGTGGCGGTCATGCACAACAGGAGGGCTTCTAATTGATCTCCTGGGATGAGTCCTTGGTTTTCTCATTTGCTGTATAAAGTATGTTCAGGTGCCTTGTGGAGGAGGTGCTGAATCATCTCACACTGCTCTCCAACTGGGTTTTAGCTTTTTCTGGCTTTCTTAGAGACACTTGGGGCCAATTAATTTTTTTGAAGAAAAGTTATACTCTGTATAGACATTGCATGCCCTCCCTAAAACTTCATTGCAGCGGTTTTGTATCTCAGGTTTATTCTGTCTCTGGCCTCTTGTAAGAAGTGTCTCGTCATTGATGACCAGCTCAACATCCTGCCCATCTCCTCCCACGTTGCTACCATGGAGGCCCTGCCTCCCCAGACTCCGGTGAGTCTGTGCTGGGGTCCAGGAATCTGGGGGAGGTTATGTTTTCTGTGTTGTTCCTCCTGTGGCAGTGACAGACCTTCCCCTTCTCTCTCTGGTAGGATGAGAGTCTGGGTCCTTCTGATCTGGAGCTGAGGGAGTTGAAGGAGAGCTTGCAGGACACCCAGCCTGTGGGTGTGTTGGTGGACTGCTGTAAGACTCTAGACCAGGTGAGTGTGGTGCTCGGAACTTCCAACACAAAGGTAGTAAAACATAGCATATGGAGCGTAACAGAAGCCAGGGTATGTTGACTCAAGACCCAGACCCTCCCTGGAGAAGGGGACTTTTCCCCTTGCTCATACTCGTGTGTGCTCAGCAATAGCAGGGCTATTTCATGTTGTGTGGGTTCCCAAAAGAAGTCTGGGGATTACCTCCCCCCAGTCAACAGATGGAGCAGATGAATTATTATTATTATTATTATTTATTTTTTTTTTAAAAAACAGAGTCTCACTCTGTCACCCAAGCTGGAGTGCAGTGGCATGATCACGGCTCACTGAAACTTCGAACCCCTGGCCTCAAGCAGTCCTTCTGCCTCAGCCTCCTAAGGTGCTGAGATTACAGGCATGATCCACTACATCTGGACAGATTACATTGAAAGAGGAATCCTCTCACCACTTTTTCCAAGAGAGGGCAACATACCTGTGTTCTTCGATTTCAGTTAATTTTGATGATATAAAGGTTTTTGCCTACAGCTTATTCAGAAGTGACAGGAGAACTTGAGGCCCCTAGTCTGGTATTTACCCTGGTTCCAGTGTGAGGCCTGATGAGGGCCCTCTGGGGTAATATGTACCTGGTCTTTGAGTGCAAATAGCAGGCTGGGTGAGAGCTTACAGGTTGCATTTCTGTGCTCATCGAGGTGGTCTGCACTGGTAAACTTGGCTTCCCTGGTGGTTCCTGGGCCATGATGGGAACTGACTGGGCACAGCCCAGAGGTCTTTGAACTGTCAGGTGTGTTCAGGGTTCTAGGTCAGCCTGAGCCAAATGAGCAGCATGGGTCGCTGCCCTTGAGAGGGAAGATAGCTGCAGTGACACCTCCCGCTTAGGGCTGAGTCCCAGCAGGCTGGCTTCCCTTTTCATTCTGGAAATATGATCAGCAGCTACATAGCTCTCTATGCGGCTCCAGCTGCAGGCCCTAGGCTTTTTTGATTCACTTCCTGGTACCCTCTTTATCACAAAAGAGAAGGAGTGAGTGATAGGATAAAGCAGGAGAAACTGATTCTAGTTAAGTAGTATTACAAGAAAACAAATGGCCTATGACAAAAAAACCCAAAAAGTTAATAGAAAAAGAGTACTAAAAAAATAAGAAGTGGTGTTTCCACTTGGCAGTTTCACTCTGCAGAAACAACTGCTATTAACAGTTTATTATGTATCCTGCTGCCTCTTTTTTCATGCACATAAATGAATTAAATGCAAAGGGGTCATACTACAGAGTGTAAGTGGTCCCCTGTTAAGACATTTGGATTGATTCCAGCATTTCCACTGTTAGAAACAGTGCTCTTAGGGGATTCTTACAGATAAGTCTGTGGGCACTATATTTAGGGTATGTTTCCAGAAGAGAAATTGCTGGATCAGAGGTTGTGTGCATTCAAATGGGTGTTGTGCCAGTTGATGGAACTATCCAGTGTGTGGAAATGCCTTTTTCCCTACACCCTTGCAACAGTGATTCCTAGTAAACTTGTAAGTCTTTACTAATCTGATATGAGAACATAGGACCATTGTTTTAATTTGTGTTGCTGCTTTAATTAGGAGAGAGGAGGGTACCTTCTTCATACAATTATTGGTCATCTGTTGTTTTGTTGTTGTTGCTGTTGGTTTTTTGTTTTGTTTTTTTTTTTTTTTTTTTTGGTGAGCCAGTCTGCTTATTTCCTCTGCCCACTTTTTAGTTGGATTTTGGCCTTTTTTGTATTGGTTCTTCATTTTAGGATGCATTTTAGTCTAGATTTGGTAACATTCTGTTATGTCATTGTATTTTTCAGAGTTTATAACTTCCATAATATAAAACAAAATGGTAAAATATAGCCTTCAGGCAAGGCCAAGTTAAGTAGGACCTGGATTCCCTTTGAGTGTTTTCATCTGGAGAAACTCTGGCTTCCTGAAGCCTCTCCCCTTCCATCTACCTTGGCCTATGTCTCTTCAGTGTCTTCTTAGCATCATTGCCTAGGCAAGCATGACAACTTCTCAGGACCATCTGGCCTTCTTCCCACCCTCAAACACCTATTCCCATCACAGATCCAGCTGAGGAGCAAAGTTTGGCCCCTAAGTAGTTAGTGGCTCCTGTCCTTCAGTGTCACTGGCATCTTGCTTTTACTTCTAGGCTCTCCTGTAGGCACTGGGGCCCAGCAGTAGACAAGAGGGATGCACCTGCTTCATGGAGCTTATCTCCTAGTGAGATGAGACAGTCAGTAAATAAAAGACATGAGCAGATCATATGGTGAAGCAGAAG
Source organism: Pongo pygmaeus (assembly GCF_028885625.2). NCBI lineage: Eukaryota > Metazoa > Chordata > Mammalia > Primates > Hominidae > Pongo > Pongo pygmaeus. Next base: position 33,191,967 of record NC_072382.2, on the reverse strand, counting down.
ATGCTACATACAATGGGAAGAAAGAAAAAGTTGCAAAGAGGGATAGGGCATGCCAGATGAGGGTGGGGTGCTGTGGTTCTACATACAGGGGCAGGGGTGGCCTCATGTAGGAGGTGATTTTGGAGCCAAGCCATGAAGGAGGCGAGGTGAGAAAACAAGCCCTGTGGCTCTTGGGGAGCCAGTGCTTCAGGCAGAGGAAGCAGCACGTGCATGGGCCTGGGGGAGGGGTGTCCCTCCGGTGTCCTAGGCCTGGCAGGGAGGCTGAGGGGCTAAAGCAGGGTGAGTAGGGGTGGAGGAGATTTTTGGAGGATCTTTCAGGCCACTGGAAGGGCTTTGGCACTTACTCTATGACAGATGGAAGCAGGGGAGGCTTTTATGCCCATAGTCTCCTTTCAGCACAGCTGCCAGAGGCATCCCCAGGCTTCTTTTTAAGAGGATCGTCTGACTGCTGTGTTGAATACAGACTGGTGGAGTGAGGGTGGCAGCAGGAAGACTGATCAGGAGGCTGCTGTCATGATGGAAGAAGGATAGGGTGGTGGCTTTGAGCAGAGCAGTAGAGGAGGATAGTGGTGTAAGTAAGGAATGGTAGGATTTTATATATGTTTTGGAGGTAACAGGATTCATTGACGAATCAAGTTATCAGGGAAGAATTGAAGAGGCTTTGGCCCAAGCAGTTGAACAGTTAACTGAGATGGGGAAGACTAGGTGGAGGAGGTTTGGGGCAACTTTAGGCGTTCAGTTTCAAGTTTGAGATCTGTAGTGTACAAATGGGAATGTACAGGAAGCAGTTGCATGTGTATAAAAGTCCGGTGTGGGCCGGCCAGGTGTGGTGGCTCACGCCTGTAATCCCAGCAGTTTGGAAGGCTGAGGTGAACGGATCATGAGGTCAGGAGATTGAGATCATCCTGGCCAACATGGTGAAACCCCGTCTCTACTAAAAATACAAAAATTAGCTGGGCATGGTGGTGTGCGCCTGTAATCCTAGCTACTTGGGAGGCTGAGGCAGGAGAATCACTTGAACCCAGGAGGTGGAGGTTGAAGTGAGCCGAGATCATGCCACTGCACTCCAGCCCCTGGCGACAGAGCGAGACTCTGTCTCAAAAAAAAAAAAGGTCTGGGTGGGCCAGATGCCATGGCTCATTCCTGTAATCCCAGCACTTTGGGAGGCCGAGGCGGGCAGATCGCCTGAGGTTAGGAGTTCGAGACCAGCCTGGCCAACATGGCGAAACCCTGTCTCTACTAAAAATACAAAAACTAGCTGGGTGTGGTGGCAAGCGCCTGTAATCTCAGTTACTCAGGAGGCTGAGGCAGGAAAATCACTTGAACTTGGGAGGCGGAGGTTGCAGTGAGCCGAGATTGCACCATTGTACTCCAGCCTGGGCAACAAGGGTGAAACTCCATCTCAGAAGGAAAAAAAAGTCTGATGTGCAGGGAAATGGTCCAGACTGAAGCTGTAAATTTGAGTTATCAGCATCTATTAAAAATTGGTACCAAAGGCCTTGAGACTGAAATGAGATGACCCAAGGGAGTGAGAAGTCCAGGTGCTGAGCAGTGCTTTCTGGCCTGCAAGAACAGCTGCCCTCTTATTTAGCCTGGCGTCGACCTCACTTCTCCACAGTGATGGTGATGAATGGTGGAAACTTGGGTCTTTCTTGGAGTTCACCTAATATGTTTCTCTTTCCACAGGCCAAAGCTGTCTTGAAATTTATCGAGGGCATCTCTGAAAAGACCCTGAGGAGTACTGTTGCACTCACAGCTGCCCGAGGACGGGGAAAATCTGCAGCCCTGGGATTGGCGATTGCTGGGGCGGTGGCATTTGGGTAAGGGGATTCAGTCCCCCATCTTTAGGAACTCTGGGCTCTGTGGGGGTAGTGTGCAGGGTTGGGGTCAGAGGACTGGTATCTCATGTTCCTAGTTCTGAGTTCTGAGTGGGTTCAGTGTGTGATTTCTCTAGGTCTTGATTTCCTGCCAGGAAACAGCAGCACTGTTTCCCCAACCCACCCTAAAGGTGCATGTTTACTCGTGTGTACACACAGACACATATATACCAGGGCCTTTGTAATCACTATTTACAGTTGAACAAACATGCAGAGGCAAAGAAATGGGAGTAAGAAACTTTACAACTCTCAGGGCATGAGAATGTGTATGACCAGCCTTGCTGACTGAGAAAAGTACAAGTTTGACATTTTAATGATTTTGATTAAAAGAAGCTTTCTTTGGCTTCTGAGGAGCTGGTTTTAGGTGTGATGTTAGTTTCTGTTCTTTTCTACTGGGTTTGGAAGATACATGGCAACTGCCAATAGAGTATGTTCTTCCAACTTCTCAGCCATAATAATGAACCTAGAACTTACTGTGTTTGCCTTTGTGCATTATCTTCCTTGGTGCTCTTTAGAGCTCTGTGGGCATTTTATAGAGGAATCAACCCAGATTTGGGGAGTTCCAGTGATTTACCCAAGATCCCCCAGCAAGTCAGTGCTGGTAGAGCTGGGGCTTGAGCTTAGCTCCTAACTCCTTGTCCTTTGTTCTTCCTGCTGCTCTAGCTGTAACAGTCAGCCTCTTAGCCATTAGCATCTGCTGTTAGCATCCTTTATACTCAGCAAGGCAAAGATAACTTGGAGGTTAGCTTTGGCCTTGGCCTGAGCACCGATTGAGCTCCCCAGCTTCACCATTTGAAAGCCTCAGCACAGCTAGTGATGAGCATGAAACTACTTCTTGTAGCAGTGCACTGGATTGGGAAGCAGTCTGTCTGTTCTGCACACCGAGGGCGTTGTCTCCACAGTGCTTCTAAGCAGTTTGCTTTCACAGATGTTGGTAGCTAAATGTCTGGAGTTGCTTTACTTTCCTTCCCAAAAGGTGTCCTGACTTTTTCCCTTGCTGTTACCTCTGGTTATCACCTTTGGGACAGGAGCAAACAAAAATATTTTCTTTTTTAAGTTGTTTCTTTAAAATGTTCCTAATTTCTTAAAAATCCTTCTTTTATTTTGTTCTGTAGGTACTCCAATATCTTTGTTACCTCCCCAAGCCCTGATAACCTCCATACTCTGTTTGAATTTGTATTTAAAGGATTTGATGCTCTACAATATCAGGTAGGAAATTTGGATTAAGAATTTTTATTTTGGACCTGGTGTGGTGGCTCACGCCTGTAATCCCAGCACTTTGGGAGGCCAACGCGGGCAGATCACCTGAGGTCAGGAGTTGGAGACCAGCCTGACCAACATAGAGAAACCCCGTCTCTACTAAAAATACAAAATTAGCCAGGTGTGGTGGCACATGCCTGTAATCTCAGCTACTTGGGAGGCTGAGGCAGGAGAATCGCTTGAACCTGGGAGGCAGAGGTTGCAGTGAGCTGAGATCATGCCATTGCACTCCAGCCTGGGCTTGAAACTCCATCTCAAAAAAAAAAGGATTTTTATTTTGATACAATGCTGGGTTTAAATCCAAGTGAAGTCTTTAGAATGCTTGCTTACTTTCATAATATTTAGTTTTTAAAACTTGTTTCTAAAGTTTGTCGTTGGTTTGACTCCCCACCAGGAACATCTGGATTATGAGATTATCCAGTCTCTAAATCCTGAATTTAACAAAGCAGTAATCAGAGTGAATGTATTTCGAGAACACAGGCAGACTATTCAGGTGAGGCTTGCTCTCAGACCCTGATGTGCAGGGCCAGTGTCTTGCTGTATTTAACGGCTCTAAGATGTTTCCTGTTATAGACATGTATGTCTTGTGTAATTGCATGTCTTTTAGACAATGGTGGTGTTGTATGCTAAACCTGTTCCAGATTTTCAGACTCTTCTAAAGAAAAACATTCAGCAAACTAACAAATATATGTAGTTAGATTGAAAAGTTGTGTTTTTGTCCTTTGAATATGGAATAAGTGGGGTGGAAAGTATGCTGATTAACTAAAAGAGAATCTTTCTTCTGACATCAGTTCTAACTTTGCTTAGTTATTGCAGTTTTTGAAATGTTGCATCTGTAACTAGAACAATAACCTTACAGCTTAAATGAAAAAAAGAACTTTGCAAAATGTGCTCTGAATCTTTGTGGTTTAGCCAGTGACCTATTTTCTTTTTTAAACAGTGTTTTCCCAAAAGTTCTAAAAATCTCTAGCACTCTGTAAGCCTGAATGGTCTGCACTTGTCCAAAGGCTGCAGTTTTGCTAAATCTCTAAGAGAGGCATGAGGTGACGGGCTTACAGACGGACTGAGACTAATGGGCTCTTACTGGAGGAGGTTCATTGATTATTTCTGGAATTGGGCTGGGAAGTGAGACAGGTGAATTTGGCAGTTTATACCCTAGCACTTTATGCCTGTCAAAGCATATGTATATGCATGTCAAGAAGTTACACCTTTTTATCAGAGGTCAGATTATAAACAATGTTAAGTGTTTCACCTTAATTTTTTCTTACTAGTCTCTTTCTAGAATCTCTTCATTCTGTATATTTCTTCTCACTTTTGCTTGATTCCCCCAGCTGGGAGGAGGAAAGGCTGCTGTTGGTGAGGGTCAGGCTGCAGGCAATGAGAACACGGAGACCTGTTAAAACTCAAGAAAAATACACAAACCAAAGAAGGAAAACATTTCCCTGAAATACCTTGCCTCGGGCCTTGCTCCTTCTTGAATTTGTAATCAAATACTCTCTCATATTACCAGAGTTCTTTTGTCTCCAGTGTAAGCACAGAGGAGGTGACCTTACTTTATGAGACTCCATTTGTGTTCCTTTCAGGCCTCTCTTTGGGCTCAAGATTGAGAAAAAGAAGAATACTAGATAAAAGTTGGCTTCACCTCCCCTGGGGGGCTGCTTTCTGCTGCTTTTATGAGATGCTTGTTTAGTTTTTCCCTTGAAGAATCCAAGATCTGGGGCCCTATTGAGGACGTACATTCTGTTGCTAGAAATGAGCGGGGTTGGCCGGGCATGTGGTGGCTCATGGCTCTAATCCCAGCGCTTTGAGAGGCTCAGGTGGGCGAATCACTTGAGGTGAGGAGTTGGAGACCATCCTGGCCAACATGGTGAAATCCCATCTCTACTAAAATTTAAAAAAGTTAGCCAGGCATGGTGGCATGCGCCTGCAATCCCAGCTACTTGGGAGGCTGAGGCAGGAGAATTGGTTGAACCTGAGAATTGGTTGAACCCTGGAGGCAGAGGTTGCAATGAGCCGAGATCACACTACTGCACTCCAGCCTGGGCGACAGAGTGAGGCTTCGTCTAAAAAAATGAAAAAAGAAATGGGTGGGGTTGCCGCCTCCCTGGCCCATCAACTTATAGCAAAGCAGAACATCTTATTTGTAATGAAATAGTTCAAATGTATAGGAGTGTGCAGAGACCAGTATAACATTCAGGCACCCAACACTCAGGTTTAAGTATTGTTGACATTTTGATGTTTGCTGTGTTTGTTTCATATTTTAAATGTCATTTAGATTTTTGTTTTAAAGAACTAAAACATCACAAATACAGTTGAAGTCCCTCAACCCCTTTCCATCCTATTTCCTTCTGTCCCTCCCCATGGGTGACTTAGTTCTGATACTGGTGTGTGTCCTTTCAGTTCATGTGTTTCTATGTTTACTACGTAATTATCTGTCCATAAGTGGTAACATACTGTACTTGTCCTCCTTCAGCTTTCCTTTTTTAACATTTGTTTTCAAGATCTATGCAGATTAAAGCTTGTAGATCTGGTTGATTCATCTTTAGGTATTATGTGAGTAAATTATGTTTACATGTATGTTTCTCAAAGTGGAGTTGTTGGGTTTTAGGATTGTGTAGTTTTCCAGCTTTCTTAAAATTTGCCAAATTCTCCTTCAAAGGGTTTATACCAATTTACTCCCATGCCAGCATTCATTTGAGTTTTAATTTCTCTAAGACCTCACTAACTCTGGATGTTTTAACAGCTATTTAAGTTTTGTAAATGGTATCTCCCTGCTGTCTTTAGCATTTCACTGATTATTGGTGAGGTTGAGTATCTTTGTTTATGTTAATTGGTTATTCAGGTTTCCTATAAGATACCTCTTCATTGCTTTTCAAACCACTTTAAAATTAGCAGGAAGCCCTGAAGAAACTGAAGAGGTTGTTTGTATGCATAAAGATATGTAAGGGTGCATGTATTAAGAAAATAACAAGTTCTAGAAATGTCCATCAGTGCAGGGAGACTTGGCCCTTATAATCATGCCATCAGAGCAGGGAGCACAGTGCCCGGCATGAGAAATCCGACATCCTCTTCTTTAGCCACCACTGGGGTCGAGCTATGCCTCGAGCTCATCGGCTTCCCTTATCTGAGGCTGGGGGAAAACGTGAGGAGACAAAGGAGAGAAAGGAAAGGGAACCACCATCTATCTCTCAGCACTGTGAGTCAGGCACTGGGCAGGGCATCTTTATATACCTGCTTTATTTTTCCCTCAAGCAGCCATAAGATAGGTATTTCCTTCATTTTGCAGGAGGAGGAGTCTGAGGCACTGTGGGATTAAGTGGCTTGTCCAAGGTCATATGATCAGTGGCCGAACTCTCTGAACCCAGGTGTCTGACTCCAAGCCCATCCCATTTTTGCCCTGCCAGGAAAAAGTAGAAAGGAGGAATGAGAGGAGAGAAGGAAACGGGGAGAGAGAGGAAAGAGAACATCCTTTATGATGAGTCACCAGTAATCACAGCTGTGACATGAGTTCGCTATGCTAATAATCTAAATTTTCCTTCCCCATAGTATATACATCCTGCAGATGCTGTGAAGCTGGGCCAGGCTGAACTAGTTGTGATTGATGAAGCTGCCGCCATCCCCCTCCCCTTGGTGAAGAGCCTACTTGGCCCCTACCTTGTTTTCATGGCATCCACCATCAACGGGTAAGGTACTGTGGGCAGGAGTCCTTACTCCTGTGGCAGGCTCTTGCAGATTCAGGGGCATGTAGCGGATGTGGCCTGGGCCTGGACAGCTAAGTGTGATACTCAGAGTCTCTGAGTGTTTGGGGCTGCTTCATTCTCTACTGGGCTTCTGCAAATGGAAACTGGTCTCTTAATGAACTGTTACATGTCTCTGGCCCGACATGAAATGGGCAGCGTAAGACTGAAGAATTTTAGTCTGATGTGCTGAGTGTCTGCTTCTGTCTGTAGGTGTGATAAAATGTTGAAAAATACATGGATGGTGATACCAATATCTTATATCTTAGAAAATACAGTATTAAAGTACTATAATTATCATAAGAAAGCAAGTTCATAATGATGTGTTTTTTTAAATTTGAAATATTTGATTTTTTAATTTGAAATATTTAGTGTTGGCTATTGAAAAATTAGAACAGGTAAGCAAAAGAAAAATCACCTGTAGCCAGGTGCGGTGGCTCACACCTGTAGTCCAGCACACTGGGAGGCCGAGGCAGGTGGATCACAAGGTCAGGAGTTCGAGACCAGCCTGACCAACATGACGAAACCCCATCTCTACTAAAAATACAAAAATTAGCCGGGTGTGGTGGCGCGTGCCTGTAATCCCAGCTACTCAGGAGGCTGAGGCAGGAGAATTTCTTAAACCCGGGAGGTGGAGGCTGCAGTGAGCCGAGATTGCACCACTGCACTCCAGCCTGGGCGACAGAGCGAGACTATCTCAAAAAAAAAAAAAAAGAAAAAAGAAAAATCACCCGTAATTCAACCATCTGGAGATAGATTTTGTTAGAATTTTGATGTACATTTTCTCTGCATTTATTTTACTTTTTTCATTTGAGCAAGGAAAACATTTTTAATTTGCTTTTTGAATATAACAATATACTGTGAAATTTTTTGAGGTTGGTAAATATGTATCTCCAATATTGGGAAGATTTCTGTATAGAAATCACATCTTGAAGAGGTTATTCTGTATGCAGATTTATTGTGACTGCTTTGCTTACACTGAAAATACTGAAATAAAATGGATTTTTACTTTTCAAACAGCTTTGTTGAGATATAACTCACATACTATACTATCTATCCATTTAAAATGTGTAATGTAATGGTTTTTAGTATGTTCACAGAGTTGTGCAACCATGCTCACCACAACCAATTTTAGAACATTCTTATCACCCCATAAAGAAAGCCTGTGCATCCTCCTCCAGTTCCTCCACACCCCCCAACCCTAGGGAGTCACTAATCTACTTTCTGTACCCGTAGATTTGCCTATTTTGGACATTTCATATAAATGGAATTATAAAATATGTGGTCTTCCATGACGGACTTGTAGCACGTATCAGTATTTCATTCCTTTTTATGGTTGAATAGTATTCTCTCGTATAGATATACCACATTTTATTTTTCCATTTATCTGTTGGTAGACATTTGGGTTGTTTCTCCCTCTTGGATATTATTAATAATCTTGCTTTGAACATTAGTGTGCAAATTTTTGCGTGGACATGTTTTTCAGTTCTCTTAGGGATACACCTAGAAGTGAAACTATTGGGCTAACTCTATGTTTGACCATGCGAGGAGCTGCCAGACTCTTCCAAAGCAGTTGCACATTCTACGTTCCCACTAGCAGTATGAGGGTTCTGACTTTTCTGCATCCTCTCACACACTTGTTATGTATCTTTGTGATTATAACCATTCTAATAGGTGTGAAGTGACCTCTCGTTATAATTCTCATTTGCATTTCCTGGTGACTGATGATATTAGCATCTTTACATGTGCGTATTGGCCACTCATGTATGTTTTTGGAGAAATGTCTATTCATATCCTCTGTTCATCTCTCTAATTGGGTTGTCTTTTTTATTAATGATTTGTAAGGGTTCTTTATATATTCTTGATACCAGGTCCCTTATCAGATATGATTTACAAAAATTTTCTCACATTCTATGGGTTTTTTCACTTTCTTCTTCTTCTTTTTTTTTTTTTTTTGAGACAGACTCTGACTCTGTCACCAAGGCTGGAGTGCAGTGGTGTAATCTTGGCTCACTGCAACCTTCACCTCCCAGGTTCAAGCGATTCTCCTGCCTCAGCCTCTTGAGTAGCTGGGATTACAGGTGTGTACCACCATGCCTGGCTAACTTTTGTATTTTTAGTAGAGACGGGGTTTCACCATGTTTGTCAGGCTGGTCTCAAACTCCTGACCTCAGATGATCTACCCGCCTCGGCCTCCCAAAGTGCTGGGATTATAGGCATGAGCCACCATGCCCGGCCACTTTCTTTATAGTAATGTCTTTTAACGACAAAAGTTTTGAAGTTTTGTTGCTTGTGCTTACTCTTTTTTCTTAAATAAATAAATAGGATACTTTTGGGAGAGCTTTGTTATGTGGTGTGGAGAGTGGGCATAAAACACTCATCTAGCTTTTATCATTATTTGAGTAAGAGGAAGTATTTTATAATCTTTGAATATAATAATGAGTACTATGAAATGATGTAATGAAAAGTGCTGTGTGTACCCTGTGGTGACATATGCCTGTGACTAAAGACAAGGAGAAGAAAATTTAACAATGAAAGCTGCTTATCAGATTATAGGTGATTTAATTTTTTCCCGACATTTTTTAGCTATTTTATGTCACCTTTTAAGTGGGCATAGCAATGAAAAGAATTACTGAGGTGGTGGATTTGTTTTATTTTCCAAACTGGAAATGTTCTCAGTTCATTTCCTTATGCACTGTACTTCCAAAAGCAGCTCCGTTAGTTGACCATTTAACTTTGTTCCAGCTTCACTAAAACTGCCTAAAGCCTTATGCTAAAGGCTTTACTTACATCCTTTTTTCAGTCCTTATTTTTTAAGTTCACATCACAGTCCTGTGAGGTGTATAGAATAATCCCCCCTTGAAGATGAGGCGAAAAGAGATTGAGCTCCTTGCCCAAAGATACTAAGTAGATGAGCCAGGACGTGAGCCCAGGCCTGGGTGGCCCCAAGCTGAGCCACCTTGCCACCCTGCCTCCTTTGGACAGGTGCCTGCTATGCTGGAAGTTCAGAGATGAGCAAGGCTGTCCTGGGGGAAGCAGGGGTCTGTTGTTCCAGCAGGTGGAGGAAAGCAGTTCTCTGTCCCCGCCTAGACAGTGGATTTGGGACCTCGTGCCTGATTCCTTTTGCCTTTGTTTCTAGCTATGAGGGCACAGGCCGGTCACTGTCCCTCAAGCTAATTCAGCAGCTCCGTCAACAGAGCGCCCAGAGCCAGGTCAGCACCACCGCTGAGAATAAGACCACGACGACAGCCAGATTGGCATCAGGTACCCCAGAACCTGACCCGGGTCCCGCGGTTCACAGCAAGGCCCTTCAGTCTTACCGATCCTCGCTTCACCTGTGACATCATGGGAAGCACCAAACCTTCCCACCATCAGGCTGAGAGGTTGAGTCCCCAAGAGGAGAAGTAGCTTTTCTCGGAGGAACAGCAGTCCAGTGACCAGATGGGAGCCAGACTAGGGCCTTCTGATGGCGGGGCCCTTGTGTATCCTTGTCTCAGGGCATGGTTGCATTGAGATCCCTTTGGGGTTGGTATCATGGCAAGTTGAATATCCACCAAAAACAAGTTTAAACCACCCAGTTTAAATTCTTACCACACGTCTCTGGCCACCATGGGACAACTATAAAGTGAAACATTTTTCCTTGCTTTTTTAGATAATACGTATTTAATCATTGTTTCTTCTTTTGTGTGTGTGATTGTGGGGAACAGCGCGGACACTGCATGAGGTTTCCCTCCAGGAGTCAATCCGATACGCCCCTGGGGATGCAGTGGAGAAGTGGCTGAATGACTTGCTGTGCCTGGATTGCCTCAACATCACTCGGATAGTCTCAGGCTGCCCCTTGCCTGAAGCTTGTGAACTGTATCCTCCTCTGGGTTTCACTGGCCCTGTGAAAAGGAGAGGGGCGGTGAAAGAATTCAAAGGATTTGGGTCCTTTGTTTCATAGGATGCTGCTCTAGAGAAAGGGGGAAAGTTGAACATTTTCAATTTCCTTTTTCTCTTCTTCGTTTTTTTTTCTTTTTTTTTTTTTTTTGAGACGGAGTCTCGCTCTGTCACCAGGCTAGAGTGCAGTGGCGCGATCTCGGCTCACTGCAGCCTCTGCCTCCCGGGTTCAAGTGATTCTCCTGCCTCAGCCTCTCGAGTAGCTGGGATTACAGGTGCCCGCCACCACGCCCGGCTAATTTTTGTATTTTTAGTAGAGACAGGGTTTCACCATGTTGGTCAGGCTGGTCTTGAACTCCTGACCTTGTGATCCGCCTGCCTCAGCCTCCCAAAGTGCTGGGATTACCGGTGTGAGCCAACGCCTCCGGCCCTCTTCTTCCTTCTTTTATGTGTTTCTGCTTAGGACACTGAGCTCCTGTTCCCAGCTAGGGAAATTTGTTCTGCCTCCAGAGAGTAGTATGACCTGTCTTCGGCTATTTGTTTTGTTTTGGTTTCTTGACTCCAGACCCAGGTACTATGTTAATAGAGATACCCTCTTTTGCTACCACAAGGCCTCTGAAGTTTTCCTCCAACGGCTTATGGCCCTCTACGTGGCTTCGCACTACAAGGTAACTGCAGTTAGCCCTTGTGTGAATGGCAGCAGGGAGCTTCAGCATTTGGCAGTCCCCTTTTACTTGATTTACATCTTTTATTACCCAATGGCTTAGGTGACTGTTCCATTGGGACATTGATGAGGTCCACTGATCTTGCTGTGTGTAGGTATAGAGCATGGAGCTCCATTCAGTAGCTGGACAAGGTGGAAAGCTGTGTCCATTTTTAAAGGAGTGCTTTCATTTCTTGCCTGCCTACTAAACTGATAGGATGAGGTGACATTGCACTTGTGGCCCGGTGGTGCAGTTTGACCTGAGACCAGCTTTGTAGCTCTGGGCTATTTTTATGGAACAGTGAATTTGAGGGTTTAGAATGTCTGAGATTCTTAAAAACAAAAGGGTTGGTTAAAAAGGATACTTTTCGAATGTCTAGGTAGTATTTTTATGAACAGCCTTTAACGGAAGGCTTGAAGAGTTGGTGTTAGAAGTGGTGATAGTTTTTCCTGAAATAGCCTCTTATCTGTAAAAAGTTCACTTCCTAGCTGTGAAATAAGTAGTGCTAAATAAATTCTCTTCTGCTGTCCAGCCTCAGTGCTCGGGGTGAGAGGACAGTAGGCATTTGAGGCTAAGTTCCACTTAAACTGTTATGAAGAGTCTCAGGCTTGCCAAAATACTAGAGAGGTGCTTTGCTGGACTTCTGCTCCTCACTTGGCTTTGGAGAAGGCAATACTGCAGTCATCCTGTGGTTCTGAATCGAACCTTTTGCATAAAGGGCAAGAGCAAGAGTGCTTCTCACTGACCGTGTTTGGCTTTCACAGAACTCTCCCAATGATCTCCAGATGCTCTCCGATGCACCTGCTCACCATCTCTTCTGCCTTCTGCCTCCTGTGCCCCCCACCCAGAATGCCCTTCCAGAAGTGCTTGCTGTTATCCAGGTATAGGAGCAGAGGCGTCCTTGTGGCAGTGATTTGGGGAACCACTGAGGCATCAGGAATTAGTGGCTCAATAACTGCATTGTGGGAGTTTTGAAACTGTGGAGTCCTGGTCTGGAACCAAGGGGCTGGGTCTGCTGAGACAGGTGACTAGGGTGCACTGGAAGAGGTCAGTGCCACTAGACACCCAAAGCTCCACTGTTGATGGACGGGGAAAAGCCAGAACTGACCTCTCTCTTATTTTGACTCAGCTTCTTCCACAAACAGACTTGTTTGTTTTCTCCCTTTATTACAAAAGCAATACATGGTGCAGAGGCTACAGATTGGGGAACAAATTTTTAATGCCTAGCATGGATGTATTTATGCATTTCTGTATCACTTTTCATATACATGGGAACATAGTATTTAGTAATCTGCTTTTATTTTTAGGCAGTGTATAAAACACTCATAATCTACATAAGTTTTAAAGCTGTGTAGTATTTTATTATATACATGTACCATTATTTGTTCAACCATTCACCCGTTAGACATTTTAGTTGTTTTGAACTTGTGCTGTTCTGTACAGAGCCTTATGAGCATCCTGTGGCTTGATGGCATTCACACACGCACAGCATGCATAGAGACTCTCTTCTAATGTGGCTTTTACTTTTTGGGTCAGGAGGCTGTCAGTCTTCTGCCCTGTAACATGGGGCATGGTAATTAAGCTCCTGTTAGGAATGGATGTGTCAGGCCGGGCGCCGTGGCTCACGCCTGTAATCCCAGCACTTTGGGAGTCCGAGGCGGGCGGATCACAAGGTCAGAAGATCAAGACCATCCTGGCTAACACGGTGAAACCCCGTCTCTACTAAAAAAAAAAAAAAACAAAACAAAAAATTAGCCGGGCGTGGTGGTAGGCACCTGTAGTCCCAGCTACTCGGGAGGCTGAGGCAGGAGAATGGTGTGAACCCAGGAGGCAGAACTTGCAGTGAGCTGAGATAGCGCCACTGCACTTCAGCCTGGGCGACAGAGCAAGACTCCATCTCCAAAAAAAAAAAAAAAGGGGCGGGGGGAATGGATGTGTCAGTGTCAGGGTTAAACCTGAACATGGGGGTGGAAACAACTGGCCTAGTTCGAGAAACAAGCTATATTCTGTGAGTGGGCTCTGTATTAGAGCTGGCCTTTCTGCCTGCACTGTCCTGCTTCCCCCACAGGTGTGCCTTGAAGGGGAGATTTCTCGCCAGTCCATCTTGAACAGTCTGTCTCGAGGCAAGAAGGCTTCAGGGGACCTGATTCCATGGACAGTGTCAGAACAGGTGACGGGCTTTCCCTGGTGTGTCTGAGGGAAGCTGGCGGTGTCCAAAGATGTCTGTGTTGCTAAGTTACTGGTTTGTGTCTCCCACACAGTTCCAAGATCCAGACTTTGGTGGTCTTTCTGGTGGAAGGGTCGTTCGCATTGCTGTTCACCCAGATTATCAAGGGGTAATGTGTCCTCAGGCTTCCCTGAAGCCGTGTTGCTGGCGGTGCTTTAGGGTGGGGGTACTTGGTGGCTGGAATAAGAAGCTGGTCAAGCAGAAGCAAGTGAAGTGTAGGCACTTCCCTGCTCTGGAGAATTGAGCCAGGGTTCGGGGTGGGCGGGGGACAGGATGAGGGCATATGCTCACTCTTCCTTTGTGAGAACAAGGACTTGTGAACCAGACCTGCATACCGAAATTACCTTCTTAGAACACCTCACGGAGTAATTGGCTGTAGAAACTTCCTTTTCAGGTAATGGTACAGAAACTGCCTCTCATTTGGGCTTGCCCATCTGGAGACCAGAAAGCACAGCCATCCTTACCCTCAAGTGGCTGTTCTTGATGGGCTAGACCAGTGTTAAGAACTCAGGTCACACTACTTTCAGTCTTAAGCGTCTCTGCTTTGACCTCACTCAGGGTTTTCATTGGTTCTCTTGCCCCGTGCGGTTTGACAGGGAAAGTTCTCTAGAAGCAATGCAGGGGAGTCAACGTGTCTTAGACTGAGAGCAGCTCTCTTCCCTCTGCCTCTTCCCCTTCATGTTTGCTCCTAGATGGGCTATGGCAGCCGTGCTCTGCAGCTGCTGCAGATGTACTATGAAGGCAGGTTTCCTTGTCTGGAGGAAAAGGTCCTTGAGACACCACAGGAAATTCACACCGTAAGCAGCGAGGTAAGCATCTTTCGACAAACCTCCTGTGTCCTGGTTCTTGGGAGGATAATTCTCTGGGTTTTTAAGGGCATCAACAAAAACCAGTCCAGAGCTTTGGGCCCCTCTCTCATTTTCTTCTGCTGCTTTCTCCAACCGAACACTTGAGATCCTCAGATCAGTATCATTGGGATCATCTGGCAGCTTGTTAAAAATGTAAATTCTTGAGCCCCACTCCAGACCTACTGAATCAGAAACTCTGGGGTAGACCCCGTAATCTGTAGTTTAACAGGATTCTCAGGTGATTCTGATGCTCATTCAAGTTTGAGAATCACTGCTCTATAATCTCTTTCATCCTACACTCAGACTAAGGGAAGTTCTGTCATTCCTTGATAAGAATGACTAGTAACTGTGACAGCCTTTCACGTGCATTCATTGATTTTCACAGTATGTATATTTGGGAGCTAGACAAGGGGCTTTTATTTAAGTTGAAGCAGCTGGGCAACATGGCGAAACTCCGTCTCTATAAAAAATACAAAAATTAGCCGAGCATGGTGGTGCACGCCTGTAGTCCCAGCTACTTGGGACGCTGAGGTGGGAAGATTGCTTGGACCCCAGAGGTTGAGGCTGCAGTGAGCTGTGATCTCACCACTGGACTCCAGCCTGGGTGACAGAGCCAGACCCTGTCTCAAGCAATGAAAAAAAAAAGTTCAAGCTCAGAGGTTTGTCACTTCCTAAGGCTGTGAGGTGATAGAACCTGGACTTCATGCTGGATCACAGGAGCCTGCCTGTCCCTTTGTAAATCTGTTGGGCATTTTTTTTTTTTTTTTTGAGATGGAGTCTTGCTCTGTCTCCTGGGCTGGAGTGCAATGGCATGATCTCAGCTCACTGCAACCTCTGTCTCCCAGGTTCAAGCAATTTTCTTGCCTCAGCTTCCTGAGTAGCTGGAACTACAAGCACGTACCACCATGCCTAGCTAATTTTTGTATTTCCAGTAGAGATGGAGTTTTGCCATGTTGGCTAGGCTGGTCCCAAACTCCTGACCTCAGGTGATCCACCCGCCTCAGTCTCCCAAAGTGCTGGGATTACAGGCATGAGCCACCACTCCCGGCCTCTGTCAGTCATTTCTAAACTCTGTGGCTGTCTTCCTGCATTCTAGAGGTCTGGATCAGTATGGTTCCATGCATGTTGAGGTGTTTTGTGTACTTGGGAATGATTGCTTGACTCCGATGTTCTCATAGTTTGAAAACCACAGCAACAAACCAAGAAACCTCTCCCAGTTTTTGTTGTGCTAAGTCCGGAGCGCGCTGTGGCAGGGGTGCTTGACGATGTCTCTCTCCCTCTGCTGAGTGGACTGTGTTCTCTCCTTGGCATCTTCCCAGGCTGTCAGCTTGTTGGAAGAGGTCATCACTCCCCGGAAGGACCTACCTCCTTTACTCCTCAAATTGAATGAGAGGCCTGCCGAGCGCCTGGATTACCTGGGTGTTTCCTATGGCTTGACCCCCAGGCTCCTCAAGTAAGTGCCTGCCCTCCTTCCGCGGCATCACTCCTTGGCATTGAGAAAGAAGAGTTCTGTGGGCTGTGTGTCTCTGTTGGTAGCTGGTGTCTGTGCTAGCCTGCTATTCGTGGCGTGCTCTTCCTGGCTCTTGCCCTTCTGTGTCTGTCAGCCACTCCCCAGAGGCCACACACAGTGACCTACTGTCTTTGTATCTTTGCAGGTTCTGGAAACGAGCTGGATTTGTTCCTGTTTATCTGAGACAGACCCCGGTGAGTGAGGCATCTAGCAGAGGAGAAGTTTAGGTTTGCCATTATGGTAGGTGACAGGCCTGTCCTTGCAAAGAGCCCTAGTGCCTCCCTGCTGCATTGCTCTGAGCAGGTGGCTGTGCCTCTGAAGAGGTTTATTCTGATGGACACGGAAACAGCCATCCTCAGTGACAGGCCACATCATCACACATTTCTTCCCCGACTACACGGTGCATGCCTTGTACTTAGTCATAAAATGGCAGAGGTACACGTGGTTTTGTTCATCAGATTCTGAGAAAGGAGAGTGGACAGGAGGATCAAGGGTAATTCCTAGAGTTTTGGCTTGAGAAACTGGGTGTTGGAGGTGCTGTCGGAGATGGGACTGACTGCAGGAGGAGCAGATTTGGAGGGAAGAGTGGGAGTTCTTTTTTGATGTTAATGTGAGATGCCTATTGGACATCCAAGTGGAAATGTGGACTAGGCATTTATTTGACTACAGGAATTTAGAGGTAGGGAAGTTTGGGGCTAGAGATGGAGCTTTGGGAGCCGTCAGCATATTAATAATAGAATGCACTGCAGGAGGGCACAGAGCTCTTGTCTGTTGTGTTCATTGCTGTATTCCTCGCACTTAGAGTAGCAATTGCTGTGTAGTTTGTGTTCAGTAAATCCTTTTGTTAAGTGAATGAAAAATATCTGGAGCCAATGAAAGGACGTGAGAGTGACTCCTTGGACCCTAACGTTTAGAGGAATGAAGAGGAGGACACAGCACATGCAAGACTGAGAAGGAACAGCCCTGATGCACAAAAGAAAGTCGGGTGTGGTGTCACATGTCGAGGTGAAAAAGTGGGAATGGGAGTCAGCCCTGTTGAGAGGATGAGGAGGATAAGGACAGCTGGCCATTGGATTCGTCAGCAGTGGTGAGCTGCATTGAAGCAGCTGCAGTGGAGTGGAGGCTTTGGCCTGGCCAGGGGGAAGAGGAGGTGAAGAACTAGAAGGGGAACAGGCGACTCTTTCAGGAAGCTAAAGGGAGCAGAGAAACAGAGTCGCTGGAGGGAGATGGGAGCTAAAGAGGGATTGTCTGATGGGAGATTCTAGAGAATGTTTTTTGCTGCTGGGTTCGATCCTGCAAGTAGTGGTATAGGTGAGGGGGGCTGAGTGCCAGAGTGCAGGCCTTGAGGAAGTGGTGGGTGGGACTCGAGACTCAGGAAGAGAGGTGACCACCTACTTCATCCTTCGGAACAGGGAAGGCAGAGAGCGTGGGAATGGAAGGCATCAGTTGGCTGGCTGATTTGGGGTTGGGAGGATGAAGACACTGTCTTCTGAGTGCTTCTGTCTTCCCAGATGAGGGGAGTCCATCGGCTGAGAGGGAAGTGTTAGAGGTTTGATTTTGGAGAGGGCAAAGCCAGTATCAGAGGCTAGTGTCCAGTGTCCGTCTGAGGGTTTAAAGTGGGACTGGTGAGGACTGCTGGGTGTTGAGCTGCTTCTGTGCAGGCAGGGAGCCGCAGAGATGGGTTGGGTCTCTGTCTGTGCATTTGGTGGAGGCTGGGGATGTAAATTTGGCTGTCAGCTGCCAGGAGAACGCAAGCTAGTGAGCTGCGGTGTGGTCTGCGGTGTGTCCGTGTGGTCTTGCACTGTGCGCTGTTCATTTGTGACTTGATGGTGGTGTTTTTATGGTGTGGTGCTTTGTTGTTATGGAGTAAAAAATGTAAAAATAGTCACAATTTTAACACCTAAAGAAGCCTGCACTTGCAGACTGGCTGCCAGCACTGAGGTGTAGGTTTTGGCCCTGGAGTTTCTGCTGTGAGGCATCAAACCCATGTTGACTGGATTGTGTGGAGCTTAAGCCCTAGTGACTGAGTTCAGTGTCTACCCGAGAGGAGCAGATATTTCCCTCCTGCACGTCCCAAGCAAGAGGCAGGCCCGGAAGAGCCAGCAGCTCTGCTCTGTGTCTGTGACACTTTTGAGGAGATTGCAGGACAGTGATCTTTGCAGCCGTTGCGTGTGAACTGAGGTGATAGGAGGAAGGTGAAGGCGAGGGCTGTTTGAGAAGGGTGCCTACCCCCAGCCCGGGAAGAAGGAGAGGCCTGCGGAAGCACTAAGTCTTTCTTCTCTGAGTGTTTACCCTTCATCAATGATGGATTGTTCAAAAAAGGGGGTTCTTGGTGCCAGTTAAACCTCTGTGTTGCCCAGAATGACCTGACCGGAGAGCACTCGTGCATCATGCTGAAGACGCTCACTGATGAGGATGAGGCTGACCAGGGAGGTTGGCTTGCAGCCTTCTGGAAAGGTGACTGAGGAGTGGGGGTTTTGGGGAGACAATGAGGTGATCGGGGGCTGCCGGGGATGCCTCCAGACCTCTAACTCTGCGTGATGGCACCCCACAGATTTCCGACGGCGGTTCCTGGCCTTGCTCTCCTACCAGTTCAGCACCTTCTCTCCTTCCCTGGCTCTGAACATCATTCAGAACAGGAACATGGGGAAGCCAGCCCAGCCTGGTGAGCCGGGCGGGGACAGGGAGGAGGGTTGGGAATGGCTTGGCTGTGTCGGAGGTGGGTGTGGTGTCCTAGGAAGGGTGTGGGCTGGAAATTGAGGGACTGGTTCTAGCCTGCAGTCACTTGCTGGCCACCACCCGCTTGCCAGGCCCCTGCTCTGTCCCAGGCTGTGCTGTCTTTCATTTTCATGGTAAGACTCTGGCTGTGCAATTTAATGTCAGAGGTGTCCATTTAGTTCATGTAGCTGGTTAGTTATGGAGGCCGATTTACATCTGTGCTCTAGGGGAGTGAGGTGCTCCATCTCTGAGGTTTAGTTTCCTCATTCATGAAATTGTAATAAGAATATGCTGCTAGCCTTCTGTAGCCAACAGCACACAGAAGTGCTTTGTGCATACAGATTCTGTTTGAATACTTAAAAAACAAAAAATGTGTAAGAGATTAGTTTTATTGCATATTTTACATATAAATATTTAGGTATAACATGCCTATATGTGTATATGTGTGTGTATATACTTTTTTTCCAATTATATTTTGATGGAGAAATCCATATATCTTGAGCTGGGCAGAGCTTACTTTCTGTGACACTGAATGCAATGACAAAGCAGGGAAAGAGTGTAGTTGTGTTCTCATAACCCTGGGCCACAGGGAGCTTTTCCTTGGTCCATGTGTTCAGTATGGGAACTGAGCAAGGGTCCTGTGGCAGCCGTCCCCTCCCGACACGTGGCCTGGAGCTGCCCCTTCTATGGCAGGAGCGGGTTTGGTGCCCCTCTGAGCCAGGGCTGTGTGGTATGGCTGCCAGGCCCTGTTAGATGCTCCTGTGTGTTAGGGTGCCACCTGGGGGCTGTGTGCTATCTCATGAGGGCGCCGGGTGACCTAACCTGTCTGGCTCTCTATCCCATGGACAGCCCTGAGCCGGGAGGAGCTGGAAGCACTCTTCCTCCCCTATGACCTGAAGCGGCTGGAGATGTATTCACGGAACATGGTGGACTATCACCTCATCATGGACATGATCCCGGCCATCTCTCGCATCTATTTCCTGAACCAGCTGGGGGACCTGGCCCTGTCTGCGGCTCAGTCGGTATGCTATCTGTTGCTCGCGTGGAGGAGAAGCGAGGATTGTGGAGCTGTTCATTTGCTGGGTGTTGGGTTGGGCACTTGGACATAATTGTGTGCCTTTAATTCCTCATAGATCTGATAGGTGGGTAGTGGTCTTCTCATTCTACAGGTTGGGAAACCTGGGCTCTGAAGTTGAGTAATGTGTCCAGCCATACAAAGTGAGAGAGCTGCAGCTTCTACCCCACTACGTTGCCTTGACACTTAACTCCACCTTAGCAGAAGTTCAGGAACATCCCAAACTTTTAATGTAGTTGCGAAGCAGGTATTTGTCAGGATAAAAGTTATTTTGGGGATTTCAGGAAGACAGCATTTCTTGGTGGTCTCAGTAACAGGATGAAACAGAAGATGCCAATATACACAGTGCTAGTCTACCTTTGTACCAATAGCTTTGGTCAAGAGAGTACTCTGGTTCTTGCCGCCATTTTTATGGGCAAGGGCCTGTCCTAGAGGCCCCCCAGCAGATTTTCCATCCTTTAGGCTCTTCTGTTGGGGATTGGCCTGCAGCATAAGTCTGTGGACCAGCTGGAAAAGGAGATTGAGCTGCCCTCGGGCCAGTTGATGGGACTTTTCAACCGGATCATCCGCAAAGTTGTGAAGGTAACCTCGGCCTGAGGGCAGGGGCTTGATATCTCTCAAATAGTGCAACAAACCCACTCCCTGCTCCCGAGATGAACACATGTTAGCATTTAGCTGTGTTTGCTGCATCTCATCACACACACACACACACACACACAAAAATCTAGGACTTCAGAACACATGTTAGCATTTAGCTGTGTTTGCTGCATCTCATCACACACACACACACACACACACACACACACACACACACACACACACGCAAATACAGGACTTCAGCTCTAAAGAATCTGTGAAGTTCTGTGTCCTCTCCCAGAGGCATCCGTATTAGGAATTTGGTACATATCCAGTCTGTGTTCTTCAACTCTTCCTGCTAATATCCACATTCCTAAACTGTAGAGTGTTGCTTTGTGTCTTCAAAATGCACACCTTTCTATAAGACACCAAGTGTCTGGGTCACGGGTGACTGGGTCCCTGCTGTTCCTTCATCTTCTGCTTCTCTGTTGGTTGTCTTTTGTAGCTATTTAATGAAGTTCAGGAAAAGGCCATTGAGGAGCAGATGGTGGCAGTGAAGGATGTGGTCATGGAGCCCACGATGAAGACCCTCAGTGACGACCTGGTATGTCCCTGCTCACGGCCTCGGGAATCCCAGCATTTCCATCAGTTGCCTTAGGCTGTGAATGTAGACTGTTTTCCCCTTCCCCTTTAGAAAGAGTCCTCTGCACTAATTGAGCTAAGTGCTATTCCATAGGTTTAATTGGGCAAACGGACCCAGCATTGTCTGAGCACACACAGGCCTAGAGTTGTGCCTCCCACTGATTGTGTATGTATGTTGTGAATGTAGGATTCCAGCATCTGTTGGAAATGTTTTGTCTTTTTTGGTGACTTCTTAAATGCATATTTTATAATAGAGCTACCTTAAAATAATCAAAGCTGCCTACAAGGTTTTTGCAGGTAGACGGAATAGAAGAAAATGTTTTCTCATCATTGTACTATTCCACCCCAGCTTCACCTTTTCCTGTGTTTGGTTCAATCCTCGACTCTGACTTAGTCTCTCTATGGGTCCTTAACCACAGGATGAAGCAGCAAAGGAATTTCAGGAGAAACACAAGAAGGAAGTGGGGAAGCTGAAAAGCATGGACCTCTCTCAGTAAGGCTTGTGGGAAGCAGAGGCTTTGCTTTGGCTTCTGGGGCCCTAAGAATCTGCCTACACGTTTCTTCTAATCATATCCCATGTGCCCTGGGAAGTGTCTTTCATGGGATCAATTTTAGGGGTGCTAACAGTTCTATTTGACCTTCTAATTGCCTGTTTGTATAATTTTGGAAGAGTTGGGTTCCGGAGACTAGTGCCGCCACTTTGACTTTCACATCGCGCTCTCTGATCCCCAAGGCTCTAGGTCACACCTCGGGTCCTTCCAGGAATGGGGGTGCCGATTGGATGAGCAGGCACTTTAATGGTTACTTACTCTGTTTGGCTTTTATGTGTGACTTTGTTTGAAGAAAGGATTCTACTGCTAAAACCAACCAAACAAGCAAAACACCCCTTGCTCTAAAACCATCTGGGGATCCTAGTCCTTTTTGAGCTTCAACTGTAGTGGTGCTGCCTCTCCCTCCACTGCCTGGATTGTTGTGAATAATAACTCCAGAATTCATGGCCTCTGAGCCTCTGTGACCTGTAGTCCTGTTTCTGGGTCATTAATAATGGTGGCTGCTGGGTATGTGAGGTGGAGGTGGCCAGGAGTCCTTGGACAGAGAATCGAGCTCTAGTTTCTGCCCTCAGCTTTGCAATATCAAAACCTTGATTTGCCAGCACTGCTAAATCTGAAAGAGGAGGGAGGGAGGGGAGAGGCGCACAGTTCAAGGGCTTGTGGACAAATGCTTGGAGGTGGGAGTGAGTGAGAAGATTGTGGGGGTGACAGGAAGCTTCTTTGGTGGATGTTAATGAGAGTCATGTGGGAGAAGCCAGGCAGGCTGCCTTCTGTGCAGGACTGTCCTCACTGACCCCTGCCAGCAGGCCTGGTGACCCTCGCTCCTGTGGAGCTTCTATCCATAGAGCTAAGCGCCACGTCTCTTGGCCCTCCTGCACACTTGTCCCCTCTGTCCTTTCTGCTGTTCGCATGCTGACACAGCTCAGCCTGGCTTTCATGACAGGAAGTGTCTGATAAGAATGTTGTCACTGTCGTTATTTTCTCTTAAGCAGTCCCCTCTTCTTTCTAGCAGGCTTTGATAGTTCCCTTCTTTTTTTTAGATACATAATCCGTGGGGACGATGAAGAATGGAATGAAGTTTTGAACAAAGCTGGGCCAAACGCCTCGGTCATCAGCCTGAAAAGGTGAGGGCCCAAGGTCTGACGTGCATCTGGCGGAAGAGGCATTCTGGCCTCTCTCCTTCTCTTTAACTTTGACTAGAAAATAGGAGGTTGGAGCAAAAGCTTTGACAGAAAAGTCATGGTTCTTCCCTTTGAGAGTCCCCTGGCCATTACCCTTGCAGTGCATGTCCCACAGACCAGGAGGGCCATGGATCTCTTCACTCTTTGTATTTGTCAGCCATGCCAGGGCACTGGGCCTGTCAGGGAGAAGGGCTTGAGGGAACAGTCCAGAAGCTGCCACTGGCTGAGACTTGCTTATGGGCTTTCATCATTCAGCCCTCAGGATGACAGCATAAGGGGGCTGTTTTATTACTGTCATTGCTTTAAGATGAAGTAACCAAGGCTCTCAGGGGTTAAGTTCCCAAGAAGCACACAGCTAGTGAGAGCCGGAGCCAGAATCAAGTCCCAGTTTCTCCACTGCAAGGCCATAGGTTTAACTGTTACATTGTCCTTCCTTTGAGCCAGCAGTTCCCAAGGTTTTGGGTCTTTGAGTTCATTTATCTCTTAAAAACAATTAAGGCCCCCAAAGGACTTTTGTTGGTTGTATCTATGGAAATTTCCCATGTTAGAAATGAAAAACTGGCCAGGTGCAGTGGCTCACGCCTGTAATTTCAGCACTTTGGGAGGCCGAGGCAGGAGGCTCGCTTGAGCCCAGGTGTTCAAGACCAACCTGCACAACATAGCAGACCCTGTCTCTGTGAAAAAATTTTAAAAAGAAAATAAATGAAAACTGAGAAATTTAAAAAATATTCATTTGTTCGCAGTAATAATGGACACAGTCGTTTTGAAAAATACTCTTTTTCATAAAAATTTTGGTGAGAAGAGTGGCATTGTTTTACGTTTACATTTTTGCAAATCTCTTCAATATCTGGCTTAACAGAAGGCAGCCGGATACTCATGTCTGTGTCTTCACTGACACTCTTGTGCTGTCATATCTTATACTCTCTGGAAAACTGAATATTTGTGAGAGAATGAAAATGAAAAAAGGCAAATAACTATTTTCATACTAATCCAAATACATTTTGACCTTGTGGACACCTGAAAGGGTCTTAGGGACCCCAGCAGTCCCTAGACCACTCTTTGAAAATCTTCACTCCAAGCTTCTTATCTGCAGAGTGGTGCATTTGTAAATAACTTAGGCTGGAACCTTCATCAGTTTTCCCTGGGAGTACAAGGAGGCCTCCCCTGCCCAGAGCCACTGGAATTGAGGCTTTCACAGCTGATTTGGGGGTTGATGGGGAGGGTGAGATTTTGGCAATCCCCTATTTATTGGTTTCCTTAAAAGCTTATATTTTGGAAACATTTGGAAAGAGGAAACCTTGTGTCTCTAGGAACTATAGATCCCAGAAATCAGGTACTGTCTTCCAGAGTCTCCGTTAGTCACAGTGGCATCTTGAAGGATCCAGCATCAATGCCGGTCTCATTTCCCAGATGCTTTGTGGTGCTGCACAGAAGCCCACTGTCGGTGTGACCTGTCTCTGTTTCGTACAGTATGGCAAATGTAGCACAGGGCCCGTGATGGCTTTGGCCTTGAGCACAGTGGCTTTGACTGGAACAAAAGGCCGGGGAGCGTGCTTGCTGTGGAGACGGCCTCAGCTCCTCACTCTGCAGAGCTTGGCCTTTCCTGCCATTTGTTTGGCCATTGCTGGTAGTGAGAAGCCTCTTGAGCCCAACCAGCCAGTGTTGTGTGGTTGTTCATGTGCTTGATGGCTCTGAGTAAATGTGAAAGCTTGAACTTTGTGAGCTAAAAATACTGGTAGCTATCATTAAATCCTCTGAGGCCTTTCTTTTTCTTCCTTTGAGAGGTACTTCATTCATATGATGTTAATGGTCTCTGGACTGAACTCTTCACTGTCTCCTTATAGGGAAGTATTTGTTCCCAGAGCAAAATTAAACCTGTAAGTTTCTTAATGGCAGGTGGCCATTTGCTGAGTGATTCCTGTGCCAGGATATCAATGAAGAACCCAGGGGCTGGTCGCAGGGTGTCACCTGAGTTACTGTTGTTTGGGTTTTCTTCTTCTCATATAGGAAAAATAAAACAATAGTAGCACATCAGAAAGTATGGCAGGGTTTTCCTTGGAGTCTCATGCCTTGTATTAAGGACTGTCTTCAGGGTCATTGGGATGAATGTGTCTAGTTTCCAGAGTCACTGCAGTGGTGAGAGTGGTGGTGGGGAATCGTTGTGGTGCCTTAGATCTGTCTTGGGAGAGAGGAGCAGAGTGTACTGCACCCTGAGGAGAACCCAGATTTCAGGTGTTAAGATCGAGATTTGTTCTTCCACAGACTAAGAGCTGGGTCAGGGCAGGAACTGGTCTGTATGGTGTGTCCCCAGCCCCAGCACAATGCCTGCCCCCTAATAGGTTTGCAGAGAACATTAATGTCCAGTTGGGTGGCCTACATCAAGTTTCAGATGGTGGAAACCCTTTTTCACAAAGCAAAGCAAGCTTAAAGCAGTCTCAGATGTTCAGATCTGTACATATTTCATTCTTTCTATTTTTGATTTTTCTCTAGTGACAAGAAAAGGAAGTTAGAAGCCAAACAAGAACCCAAACAGAGCAAGAAGTTGAAGAACAAAGATACAAAGAACAAAAAAGATATGAAACTGAAGCGGAAGAAATAGTGAAGAGAAACTTGGGCATCTGTGTTTGATCATGGGAAGATACTCTCACTAACTGAACTCTCTGTGGCTGGACTGTTAAAAGCAACAAGAGGCCCCGGCACACCTGGAAGCTGGCCGCGAATTCGGCCTCTGGGCCTGTGTGTCTGTGAGCTCAACCTGGCTAAAGGCAGAGTCACTCCCAAATGGGTCTTCTTAGAACTTGATGGCTGGGCACTGCCATCTCTAGAATTGCCAGGAGTCTCTCTCTCCCTGCCCAGTCCAGGGCCCTCCTTTCCTATAAGTTCATATTTTGCTTTGAGCCAGCTTTTTAGGCTCATTCCCACACATGTGGAAGCCACGTTGCCTCTCATCCCCCTGAGGCCCTTAAGTACATCGCTTTCTGGTGGTGCCCAGGAGGCTGCTGCTGGGCCGCTGGGTCTCTCTTTGTGGACTTGTGCCTGGAGCAGGAGGAACTCCAGTCCGTCCTGGCATCCGTGGCAGCCCGCGGTTAGGTGCGCCAGGGTTTGCTGATGTTGTCTTGTGCTGTTCCACTCTTGGCTCCAGCAGACCCACTGTCCCAGAAAAGCCTGAGCCTGTAGTTTATGTAGAATGCCACATCTGCGTCCTCAAGACCTGTTGTCTCATCCGTTTGGGAACAGATGTTGGGAAAGGCCACTTTGCTCGCAGGGGTGAGGGGAAGGATAGAGAATCTATTTTTAATAAATAACATTCTAGAAAGACCAGCTGCCTGTGAGTGTTCTGAAATCCTCGCACGTGGAAGTTTCTTCTGGTGGGTCTTGGCTGCCTGGTGGAATTTGGAAGGTGTTGGTATCAAGGTCAAAGGTGAGCAGTGTGTCTAGGGCTTCCCAGCCCAGGAGTCTGCGGGAGAAGTGGCAGGTGGCTATGGTCACCTCGAGGGGCTTGGTGTGGTGGCTAGAAGCCAGCTAGAACTGCCTCATTTCCTTCCCAGCTCCTTCCAGGTCACTTGGTCCCTTCCATTTGTTGGGAACAGAGATAACCTGGTGGCTTTACACATACTTTGGTATGTTTGTTTAATGGTATCCAGGCTAATGAGTCTGCAGCCCCGATATGTTGTCTAGGTTCCGAGAAGGACAGGGAAGGAAACGGTAACTTCTCAGCCTAAGGGTATTTCATATGCAGCTCCTAGGACTCGTCCTCACAGGGAGAAGCGCAGGTTCTGTGTGCGACCCTAGGGCTGCTGAGCCTTGTCACCGAGGCTGTCAGGACATGAGCCTAGGGGCCTTTCGTTTCTTGGAACTGAAGTTTCCTGGCCACAGACCTCTGTTAGGTCTGTAGGAAATTTTGCTGGAGGCAGGGAGGGGCCATGAAAATAATTTTTATTTATTTTCTCAGGTAGGTGCCTGAGCCTGCCTTTCAAAGAGGGTTTTCTTAGAGCGTGGCCAGAAGCAGAGTCACATGCTCAAATGGTCAGAGCTGGATGGGACTGTGCAAGTTGTCCAGGCATATCATCCTACAGGTAAGGAAGCTTTTGTTTAGTGTCTCTACCCCCAAAGTCTCCCCGGCTGGCTCTGCTCTGGGGTGCAAGGTGAGAGGGCTCTGGAGGTAGACTGCTCTGCCCTGACCCTCACCGTGGCCTTGGGCAGGTTACTTCATCCTACCTGCCCTTCAGGTCCACTTCTGCAAACTGTGAGTGGTGGGAATGGCACCTCCGTCATGGGGCTGTGGTGAGAAGCGGGTGGGGTAGAATGGGAAGCGTTCAGAACAGTGCCTGGCACATAGCAAGTGCCTCTCTGCGTTCTGGGCACTCAACAGATCTAACTAGAGGAGCCGCTCAAGTTCAGTTACATGCCAGCTCTAAGAATACTCAATAAGGACTAGCCGTGGTGTTCTTTTAAAAACAGACAGGGTCTTGCTCTGTTGCCCAAGCTGGAGTGCGGTGGCTCGATCATAGCTCATTGCAGCTTTGAACTCTTGGGCTGAAGCCATTCTCCCACCTCAGCCTTCCAAGCAGCTGGGAAGGTGCTCACCACCACACCTGCCTAATTTTTAAAATTATGTACAGATGGAGTCTCAATATGTTGCCCGGGTTGATCTGGAACTCTGGCCTCAAGCGATCCGCCTGGGCCTCCCAGAGTATTGGGATTAGAGGCATGAGCCACCACACTTGGCCAGGACTGGCCGTGTTCTAAAACCACAACCTAAGCTAGAAAAGGAGTCTCACTTGGGCAGCGAAGAGCATGCATTTTGCAGTCAGACTTGTCTAGCTCTGTGTAATATCTCTGTATCCTTGGACAAGGCCTCTTTATTTGCAAAGTGTGTGTTCCTAAACACACGCTTGGGTCTTTGCATTTTGTGGTCCTGATCTTGGGTTCTCCTTCAAACCTGAAAAGGCATGCCTCCCCCACACCTCACCATCTGGCCCCCAGACAGAGTGACATCTGTAAAGCTTGGCTGTCTTAGGAAGTGTCACTTGCGAAATGAATTCAGATAGGCCAGCCATGAATGCTGTCACCAGAAGGGGAAGAGGCTGAAGAAGCCTGAACAAAGAAGGTTACTAAATGGTCACCCCCCATACCCCCTCACCAGGCGGGGCTAATGCCGGCCTGCTTCAGTGCTTCCACTGCTCATCTGGCCCGGCAGTCCCGGAGGACTCCGGATGACCAGGAGACGGGACACAAAGGGGGCCGCTGAGGCTGGGAGGTGGGGGAGGGGCAGAAATAAGTGACCGTCACCTTGGAAAAATGTAGACTCATTATCTGAGGCCTGTTACAACACCCGCAGCCATTCTGTAGGCCAGGAGGAGGGGGTGGGGTTGGAAGCCCCTTGGGCTTGAATAGATAATTTCAGGGGATTGCCCCTGAGGGGGCATGCCCTTGATTCTACAAACAATTGGTTCCAGTTAAACATCATCTGGATCCTGCAAAGGGGACTTGAAAGGCAGCGGTGAAAGGGAGAGGCCGGGGCTTCCTGCTTGGGCTGGTTCTGTTGAGGAGAAAGCTCTAGCCACCTCGCATCTGGCGCAACTGGCACGGGGACTAATGTGGAAAAGGACAGCTGGCCTTCTAGGCCGAGAGCAGAAAGGAAAGGAAAGCTTCAGGAGAAGATTTGAATGCGGGAAAGAAACCAGACAGCCTCAAAAAGGACAATCTCAGTGTTAGCCCTGTCGGTGCAGGAGCAGACTGGTACCTGCCACCTCTGGAGAGGTGTTTTCTTTGGAGACGGCTAAGGCGCCAGCTTATGCTTGCCTGTGGACCCACTGGAGCGGAGTGAAATCCCTGTATATGCAACCCATGCTCTCAGCACCTGGGTCCTCAAGGGCTTCAGTAAGAAGGTAACTCCCCTAAGCCTGCCTGTGGCTGCTCATAGCAGGCGGAGCAGGGCAGGCCGTGAGCAGTGGCCCCGAATTAGGAGGTCCAGCTGCCTGGGTAAGTGATCATTTCCGTTTGAGTCCTAGCCCCTTGGAAGCATGTCTGATTTTTTTTTGTAATTATTTTAATTTTAAATGTTTATTCAAAAATGTATTCCTGCTACCCTCAGGCTCCAAGGGGCCTGCTCCCTCCCTCCTACCTCCACTTTCTCTCAACCCCCCACTCACCCTCAAGAGAGAAAATGGCAGATCCCTCATCTGGAGCCAGAATGCAACTAGATCTTGCTTTCTAGGCTGGGTACTGACCAAGTCATGTCCTGCAGGAACTTGTGGGGACGCTGGACACAGACCCGTGAAGGGCAGCCACTTTGAATGGCAAGTGCTGGGGACGGACAGCCCGCTCCACCACCGTCTTGGGCCACTGCACAAGAAGATGGTGTGGGGGAGTGCGCCCCCTCCCAGTGGCCTCTAGAGGGCACCATGGGTCTGTGCGACCACAGGGCCCCAGGCTGGGCCTCGAGCTGCCCTGCGCAGCTCCTGCTGGAATTGGGCTTTGCCAGGGACTGGGATCTTTATGTCATTCCCCTAACGCCTGAGTCATGGCCGGTCACTGACCCACAGCCACTTTGGTTCAGGTTCTCAGTGACTTTAGGAATTTCTATACCTGCCTTAGGCAGGCAGGCGACTTTTTTTTGAGAGAGAGAGTCTTGCTTTGTTGTCCAGGCTCAGGTGCAGGGGTGATCATAGCTCACTGCAGCCTCAAACTCCTGGGCTCTGTGATCCTCCCACCTCAGCCTCCCGAGCAGCTGGGAATACAGATGTGCACCACTATGCCCAGCTAACTGGCAGGGAATGTTTTAAAAACTTGTATTTGTGCCTGAACTTTGCACCTAAAACTACAGCCATAGCCCCAGTACACTCTTGGGCCTGAGTGTACTCACCGTCTCCCTCCATTACCTCTGCTAGTGGCCTTGTGGTGGCACAGCCAGCTTAGCTTAGCTGGGCCTGGAGGCAGCAGTCACCCAGGGATAGGTCCCTCAAATCAGGCCAGGTCGGGCCTGGGTGGAGGAGGCCCTGCCGCCACTTTGGTGGGCTATGCCATTTGGGGATGTGCCTCTGAAGACAGCCCCCAAAACAGCTCCCACATAAAGGGCCGTGGAGGGATGGCAGTGGAGGTCAGGAAAGCCTGAGGGTGCATATTCCTCAGTCGTTTGTGTCTGTCCAGCTCAGTGGCACACACGTGCTTAATTAAATGTGAGCATGGGCGGGTGAGGAATGGATCCACGCTTCGTTTCTGGAGAGAGGCGAGTGCTGGGTGGTCACAGCCATGGTTTTGGTAGGGTCTTGGCTCTGAGAGGCGGGAGACCTGAGTAACAGAGTTAGCTCTGGGATCTCTTCCTGGTCCTAAGGGGCGCCTCCCCAGTTCTGAACTCTGAGTAACCCTCTACCAGGAGCAGTGAGGCCAAGGTCATTGTTAATGAGTGTTTATTGTTAATAAAACCATAGTACATTTACAGTAAATGACAACATTATTGTACAGTTAAAGTATCATACAATATTACAGCAATAAAATAATGCCTATTTCTTTGTACATCCAGCCAAGCAGCTAGTCAAAATATTTTCCAGAATTGCAAGCCCCTGGGGGCTTTTCAGGGTGACCTGAGTGACACCTTCTGAAATGCCTGGGGCTTTTGGTGAATAAATAATAGTTTCTAAGGTGCGGCCAGACAGCTGAAGAAGTTGCACCCAGACAGGCTGTGCCTGATGCTGCCCCAGTGTCTGGTCCATAAATACGACAGGTGTCAGGGGAGCCCAGGGCCTGCAGAATTCGAGGGCAAGGCCGTGAGGGGACACAGCAGAAAGGCCTCTTCTCCCGGCCCTTACCTTCCATCAATGCCCTGTCCTTTATTTCCAAGAGCCACAGTCCCCAGTGGGACGTGTTTGCCCAGCTCTCAATCCTACATTAAAGGAGCCGAGAGACTTGACCAGGGGGGATCTACTTCATCGCCCCACAAAGGCAACCTAGTCTAGGCCTGAGGTTCCAGGATCCACCCATTTACTTTGGCCCCTAAAACCAGCAGCAAAACAAGAGCTGAGGCCATTCCTATACAGTACCCCATCCCCTACCCCTTGCCCCTCCATGCCAGACTTAGCTCAGAAACCATCAGCTGGGGAACTGCCCTCTGCTGCTAACTGAGCAAGCTGGTAGTTCTGATGGGAGGGACTCTGGAAGCCCAGGCACCAAAGACAATGGGGGGACTCCAGGTGGCAGCAGTCGTGGTGGCAGGGGGGGTCCTCAGGCCACTGGATGCCCACATCAAGCCTGTCAAACCTTTGAAGAACAAGTTCAGGGATTTGGGCAGCCTTTGCTATGTGACATTTAGGAAGAAAAATACCAGCTTTTGAATTACTATAGACGACCAGGGGCCTAGGCAGTGTGCATTCTATACATTCATAAGGATTCCCGTACCCCCAGGAGCCCCAGTTGGGATGGTCTGAGTTTACTGAGGCCCTAGGGGTGAGTAGAGCTTGGAGGGCCTGGGCGGAGGTGGATCAGGATCAGCTGCTGACCTGCAGGAGGTGAGAGCGACACCCAGGGGGAGCGCATGGCTGCCCTCGAGTTGCAAACTGAGATGGGGAGGAGGGCCACCAGTTAGCTACATCTCCCCTTTGCCCATCACTGACTGAACAAACAGCTCTAGGGCAGAGGAGATGAGGGTGAGCTGCCCAGTGACGGGGAACATCTGGGGAAGGAGAAGGAAACAGCTCCATGAACCTGGCTCCAAGAGGGCCTACAACCATACCCCGACATGGTGGGCCCTGGCACCTCCACAGGCCCTGGCCTCGGCAGCCTCCGCCCCCTGCCTCACACCCGGGAGGTGATATAGACAGAGTGCACGCGCTCTGCCAGGGTGTTCTGCAGGTCCTGCAGTGGATCCAGGCCCTGCACCTTGCTGCTGCGGCCGTAGATGAGCTGCCGGAAGGCATCCTGCTCCAGCAGGGCCTTCATATGCTTGAGGAAGAAGCCCTCACAGAACAGGGCCAGTTCTGGGGCATTGTGGATCTGTAGGGCAGAGAGAGGAGGGGTGAAGCCCATGGCCTTAGTACAGCACCACTCACCCTCACCCCTAAATACTACCTACCCATGGCCACAGCCCTGCTTAAGCCCCACTCTGGCCAGGGGAGGCGTTCCCTGTCCCTGCATCCTGAGGCCACCTCCGCTATATCTGAACTGTTCAGCCTCCGTCATTTTCCTGCCTGTGTCATACTGTCATGCTGCCCTGTTAAGTGGCAGTCATCCCTGTTGGGTTGGAAGTTCCCTTCCTAAGGGTGGGAACGGGGACTGTCCACCACTGGGTGTCCAGGGCTCAGTACCAGGCCCGGCATGTGACTGTGCACATGGTAAATGCTGGATAAAGATGTTCACTCAACAGATATCAAGGGACCGCTCTGGGTTTTCAGTTCTGAGGTCAGGATCTCTGCAGTGCTGCTGATGTCCTAGTTTGGGGGAGACAGAATCTGAGGAACCAAAGACAAGGTAACTGCAGAAGACTGTGAAGGAGGTAAAGCCAGCCTGACAGGATGGCTTGTGAGAGGCCAGGGGAGGTCTGGGGACACCAGCTGATGAAGATGAAGGGTGGGAAAGAGCTTTACAAGAAAAGGGAAGTGTCACAAAAGTCCTGGGGTCTGGGCACGCTGAGAAGGAAGCATGGCGGAGTGAGGGGAGATTGGGCAGGACCTTGGAGGCCTTGGAAGGCATGATAAGGGCTGGCTATTATTTAGCCTGCAGCAGGTGGAAAACCTTTGGTGGGATTAAGTATGGGAGTAACACAGTCTTTGTACTTTTTTGGGGGGCAGGGGGTGTGTTGAGACAAAGTCTTGCTCTCTTGCCCAAGCTGGAGTGCAGTGGCATGATCACAGCTCACTACAGTCTCAACCTCCTGGGCTCAAGTGATCCTCCTGCCTCAGCCTCCTGCGCAACTGGGACCACAGATGCATGCCACCACACTCAGCTTGTTTGTAGAGGCAGGGTCTTGCCATGTTTCACAGGCTGGTCTAAACTCCTGGTCCTCCTGCCTCATCCTCCCAAAGTACTGGGATTACAGGTGTGAGCCACTGTGCCTGGCCATGGTTTTTGAACTTTTGAAATAACCTTGTGGATTGCAGGGCTAAAGCCAGGAAGTAGGGAGGCTGGGCCGATGCCATTGTCCAAGAGAGTGATGGTGGTGGATTAGGGCAAGGCGAGGGCAGTGGAGATGAAGGGAAATGGAGAAACCGCTGGTGTGTTTCAGAGGTGGGTGGCTTGCATATGGGAGGGTTTTTGCAAATCAAATATGATTCCTAAGTTTTGAGTCTGAGCAGCTGAGCAGTGACCATGGTGCTTGTTAAGATGGGACAGCTGGGGAGGCACAGACAGGTAGGGGAGAAAAGTAAATACCTATGGCTTTGATTTGACTCAGAGGCTCAGCAACTTGCCCAGCTACCACAGCCCAGGTGGCAGAGCTGGAATGTGAACTAGGATGCAGCTGGCTCAAAAGCTCACCTCCCAAGCTACCACATGGCCAGTGGGCAGCAGTGACCCCAGGCTACAGAGGAAGTTGCTAACCCTCCCTCAGCCTCTACACTGCCCTCAGAAGCAGCCTGGTCACCTGCATCTCCTAGCTCATCCCCAGTGCAGCCACACGGCCGAGGCCCCCGTGGAGCAGAGCATGTGGTGGGAGGTGGCCAGCAGGCATCCTTGGCCCTCACCTTGGCATATTTGTAGGTGTTCACGGCACTCTCCACGCTGAGGGTCTGGGAGCACAGGATCTCGCAGTGCCTCTGCAGGGCATCCAGCTGGAACAGGCTGGCAGCTGACAGCAGCTGGTAGGGAGGCAGAGCAGGTCTTGGGGACCCATGGCCAGACCAGTGGCCCGGACAGCATGGAACAGAAAGCTCCTGAGTGCTGTGTGCCCTGCTGCCTCCACCCTCAGGCCCCACTACCTTCTGATACTCCTGGGCCTAACCATCCCCGCTGGGGCACACACTGAGGCTGGGCTCAGTGGTGTGCACAGTTCCTGTTTCTGGGAACCGCTCTTCCTGTCAGATGGAGAGGAAGAGCCACCTTCCCTCTGAAGGGGGTGAATGGGAGACTGAGCCGCTGGGGACCCTGGCCCAGGCCCCCTCCCCCTCTCCCGAGTCTCACCTCCAGGATGTCAGCGGTGGGGATCTCCATGGATTCTGTTCCTCCGTAGTACAGATACTGCATCATCATCTGTGGTGGGAAGAGGCCCATGTGAATGCCACGTGAACCTGAGGCATGAAAGTCCTTGCTGGCCCCACAGGGTATTGCTCCAGCTGCCGCCTCCAGGGGCCTGTCCCTCTGCAGGTCCCCAGCTCTGTCTCTCCCTCCCTCTCCTGCTCAGGCTGAGACTTGCGTTTTCCCGGGAACGCCACCTCTAGAAGCCAACTCCAAGACCCTCTCTCCTGAGTCCCTGCCCGGATGACAGGCTCCCTCCTTGGAATGTTTTCCCTACAATCCTCATGAGAACACCGTGAGCCCAAGAGGGAAGTTCCTATTCACAGCTGGGGAAACTGAGACCCAGGGAAGGAAGATGACTTGGCTCAAGTCCTTCAGCTCCCCTGATGCCTGCAGCAGGGCTCTCGCATCATGCCTGGCCCCGTGTGGCTCATTGCTGGTGTAATCTAAATTCTACACAGGGAGTAGCAGTGGGGGGGGTCTCTGAAGGGATGTTGGAAGACGCTGCCTCCTGCCTTCCCCTGTCTGCACAAGGACTCCAATGTGGAGGTGAGTGTCCCATCTGGGCTCTGTCTCAGGTGTGCTCCCTCAAAAAGAAAGCGCAGAGCCCAGGCCCGGAGGCCCGGAGCTCCCCTCGACAGGCTGAGCCCCGCCTTGGGCTCCCAGATGAGGTGGTCCAGGACCGGGAACGATTTAGTTCTGCTGAGGTTTCAGTTACAAACTCTGCTATCATGCTGGAGCCCAGTGAGGTTCCCAGTTGGAAAAAGAAAAACAATTCTTTCTGGCTGGCTGAAGAAACGGCCCCAGCAAGGAGCTGGCAAGTGTGTAAGTAAACACGGCTCCAGCCGGCACAGTCGGGCTCTGTCAAGACTGGCCCTGAGGCTGCAGAGGCACCAGAGGGTCTAGGAGAAGGCCCAACTGTGGGGAGAGAAGTGGGGAGACAGGCCTGCCAGCCTTGTTCAGGCATCAGGAGATGTTGGCCAAGGCCCACCCTGGAGATGTCAGCCTCTCCCCACCTCTAGAGGTCTGGGAAGCTCCCATGGCCTTCTGCAGCCCCTGCTGGAGCCTGGGTGGTGAGCTCATGATTGCACAGTAAGTGTCCGTCTGCTCCCTCCAGATAGTGTGTGCCTTGGGCAGGCCATGCCCGGGTCCTTCTGCCTTCCCCATGCAGGGCACTGAGTGAGTGCTCAGTAAGGTGTGGCACCAGCAGGAGCAGTGCCTGGAATGCCCCTCATACAGGGCTGGGGTTAGAGCACCAGGCAGGCAGGACTGATCTTCCTGTTGGGATTCTTTGCTAAGGGATGGCCTCAGGGCAGCCCCTAGGGCCAGGCCTACCAGCCACCTTAGGCTGCAGCTCCCTTCCTGGCCTGGAAGGCTACCTCCTGCTGCATTTTAGGATTTGGTTTTGGCAAGGCCCAGTCTTGGCATCTGTGGCACATGGATCTCCCTGAGGCCACTTGAATGCATATGAGGCCACAGAAGTCAGATCAGAATGGCTCACCTGGAGCCTTGCTATGGGAGCTGGGCAGCCAGCAGGCAGAGGTGGGTGAATTTTGCACAGCCTGGCAGTCCCTAGCAGGATACAGGTCATGTGCCTCCTGGAGCCAGGCAGCCTGTGGGGCTAGAGGCTGCTTGAGGAAAGACCCCAGACAGGACCACCTGTAGAAGGGCAGCAGGGTTTCCTTCTGTCCTGAGTGGGCCACTTGGAAGCTGATACTGCAGAAACCATGTTGGAAGGGCAGGGTTGGGGCCCTCTGGGCTATACGCTCAGTAACTTTTTTTTTTTTTTTGAGACGGAGTTTCGCTCTTGTTGCCCAGGCTGGAGTGCAATGGCGCAATCTTGGCTCACCGCAACCTCCACCTCCCGGGTTCGAGCGATCCTCCTGCCTCAGCCTCCCGAATAGCTGGGATTACGCAGCATGCACCACCACGCCCAGCTAATTTTGTATTTTTAGTAGAGATACGGTTTCTACATGTTGGTCAGGCTGGTCTCAAACTCCCAACCTCAGGTGATCCGCCCACCTCGGCCTCCGAAAGTGCTGGGATTACAGGCGTGAGCCACCGTGCCCGGCTGTCAGTAACTGTTTACATTGATTACATGTTGAAATAATATTTTGGCTATACTGTAAGTTCAAAAATATTAAAATCAATTTCACCTGCTCTTTATTTTTTATGTGACTAGTAGCAAATTTTTAATTACAATGTATGCCTCACACTGTATCCGACAGTACTGCCTAGATGTCCTTGGGCCTCTGTTTCCTCCTCCAGAAAACAAAATAATGACCACACACCCCACCCCACCCCGCCTGCATGAGAGCCAATGCGATATTTAGGGGCTGCTGGA
The DNA here is from genome assembly GCF_028885625.2 of Pongo pygmaeus. Taxonomy (NCBI): domain Eukaryota; kingdom Metazoa; phylum Chordata; class Mammalia; order Primates; family Hominidae; genus Pongo; species Pongo pygmaeus. Next base: position 33,155,672 of record NC_072382.2, on the reverse strand, counting down.
AAACTTGCAGGCTTTGTTAGGGAGCCCTGACCCCAGATTGATGGCTTCAGGCTGACCCCTCCAGGGAAGCCTGGAAAGCCGGAGCTGAGGTCTGGAAGCCCCATCTGAAATGATGCCCTGGATATGGCAAAGTTCTGTACCCAGGAGACCCACGGGGCAAGGCCAGTACGCTGGGCCTAGTTAGAACAATCGGCCAGAACTTGGCAAGAGGCCCAGGGGAAGGCATGTGTGTGCTGTGGACCTGAAGCCTGTCCCCTATTTGCCCTCCCAGCAACCCCGGGAGGTGCCAAGGGGCTGCTGAGCCTGTTCTGTGACAGATGCCCTCCCTTGGCCTGGCAGGTGAGCACAGGCAAATGAGCCTGCACACGTCCCCTTACAGGCAGTGGTCACTCATGGCCACACGTGCACTCCCCAGTCTCCAGCGATCCCTGTAGCCCCTCTAGGACCTGCCTCCTGCCTGATCTGAGCGTGACTCCACCTCCTGCTCCCACTCACCTGGACATGTTCCTAAAGCTGCCCATTCTCCAGTGAGTTGGATTAAGGGGTGAGAAAAGAGGGAAGGGGAGACGCCACCTGGCTTATGCCAGAACCCTGGGCCTCCCCTCCTCCCACATCTGTCAGTTACCAAGTTCCAAGTCCCATCCACTCTTCCCTGGTCCATTTCCCTCCATCCCCCCCCAGCCACTGCCAATCCAGGTCACCACTGTCACTCAGTTGGATTCCTCAGCAGCCCCTAACAGGTCCCCTGGAGGCGGCCATGCCCCCTTCCATCCCTTCTTACCGCTGCAAATGCAAACTTGCCTGTTTTGCACATCCTGGGTTTGAATTCTGGCTCGATCACTTCCCAGCCATGTGACCTTGAGAAAGTTACTCAACCTCTCCATGCCTCTGACTCCTCGACCAAGAGGGGATAATAACATACCTACCTCCCTGGAACTGTGCTGTGAGGCTTCAATGGAAACCAAGCAAAGCGCTTAGAACCCTGCCTGCCTAAGTGTTAGTGATGGTGAGCTCATCCTACTACTTAAAACCTTTTAGAGGCTGGGCGCGGTGGTTCACGCCTGTAATGCCAGCACTTTGGGAGGCCGAGGTGGGCGGATCACAAGGTCAGAAGATCGAGACCATCCTGGCTAACATGGTAAACCCCGTCTCTATTAAAAATACAAAAAATTAGCTGGGTGTGGTGGCGGGCGCCTGTAGTCCCAGCTACTCAGGAGGCTGAGGCAGGAGAATGGCGTAAACCCGGGAGGTGGAGCTTGCAGTGAGCCGAGATCGTGCCACTGCACTCCAGCCTGGGCGAGAGTGCAAGACTCCGTCTCAATGAAAAAAACAAAACAAAAATTATATATATATATATATAATTTTTAAAAAATACATACAATTTTTATATATAATATATATAATTTTATATATTATAATTTTTAAAAATATATATATATAAAAAAACTTTTAGAGCTTCCAGCTGTCCTCAGGGTAAAGTTCAAGTCTTCCATGCTATGGTTCCCTGGGGCAGCTTCAGACTAATTTCTGGACATTCTTCTGAATTGCCCAGACTAGACCAGAGGGCAATTTCTGCACATGTCATGGACTCTGGCTTCAGGGGCTTTGCGTGTGATATTCCCTGTACCTGGAGCTCTGGAGTAACTGACCAGTTGCTCCAGCCCTTGAGACATTAGCCTATCACTCCCCCAGGAAGCATGCCTCATCGCCCCATGTTTGGTGTAGATGTACCTTCCTGCGGCCCCCAGAACCCCCTGGGCTTCCCTTGCCACAGCGATCACACTCTTTCATAATCCTGTCTCCTTGAGGGCAGTGTCTCTGTCCTGTTTGCTGTGGTATTCACCCCAAAATGTCTAAATGCTACATAAGCATGGGGATAAGTGACTAGAGGGGGCATGAGAAAGAAAAAGCCATTTTAGGCCAGGTGCGGTGGCTCACGCCTGTAATCCCAGCACTTTGGGAGGCCGATGCAGGTGGATTACGAGGTCAGGAGTTCAAGACCAGCCTGACCAAGATGGTGAAACCCTGTCTTTACTAAAAATACAAAAATTAGCCGGGCACGGTGGCAGGCACCTGTAATCCCAGCTACTCATGAGGCTGAGGCAGGAGACTCACTTGAACCCAGGCAGCAGAGGTTGCAGTGAGCTGAGATCATGCCACTGCACTCCAGCCTGGACGACAGTGAGACTCCGTGTCAAAAAAAAAAAAAAAAAAAAGCCATTTTAGAGGTGGTCCCATGTGCTTCTGTGAGACTCCGGGGTTTGCAATCTCTCCTATTATATCACAAACCACTCCTGTGCAGGGCAAGGCCCTAGACCCGCCCGCCAGCTGCCTCCTGGCCTCAGTCCCAGCCCATAAGGGTCAGCTCTTGCAGCCCTGAGCCCACCACACAGCCTGGAGACCTGCAGTTGCTACTTTCTAGAAAGCTCCTCTCAGTGGGGTTCAGCTGAGATCCCAGCCAGGTCTCTTCCTCTGGACCTTGTCTGCCCTGACTAGAGTTTCTAGTACGTAACCTTGTATGTTCTGCAAAGCTTAGAGCCCGAAAGACCTGACTTTGATCTACAGTCAGGGTGTGCGCCTCACGGCCACATGCTTGACCAACGTGGCCGGGGTTTGATGCTTGGGAGAAGTGACGCAGCCTCCACCAGCACTTCCTAAACTGCACTGAGCACATGGCCACCTGGGGAACTTGTGAAGATGCAGGAGGGCTGGGGTGGGGCCTGGGGCTCTGCATTTCCAACAAGCTCTCAGGAATGCCCATTGTCTGGGAGCCCACTCTGATAACAAGGACTCACACCCCAGCTGTGTGGCTTGTATCTGTCCTTGCACGTCTGTCTGCAGGCTGCCCAGACCACCTGTCCAGTGGTTAGAGCTCAGGACCCATGTGACAGGCTCTGAAGCTGCAGCCCCACAACGGATGGCTACCTCTGCACAGGGAAAGACCTGGATGCTCTATTCATTCAACAAAATACAGAAGGCACTGGGAATAGAATGAACGATGACAACCAATGCACAGCTGCCCACAAAGGTGGGCTCCTGGGAGAGGGTCATCCCTCCGAGAAGAGGGCGGCACTAAGACCCACACACCTGAAAAATGTGGTACTTCATGTCGCTGATCTCGATGGTCTTGCTGCTGTCCCCATCCTGTTCTGATTTATTGGTCATTAGTGTCTTGAACCTGGAGCAAAGGAGACAAAGCAAGGTGGGTTTTGAACCTTTTACTTCACCACTGTGTGGCAATGGCACCATCTGTCACCTGACCGGCGACCACAAGACTGAGCATTTTAAAAATTACTGCTGTGCTCCTAAAATAATTTTCAGCAAGTGCCATTTTACACCATCTTAGGAAGACATCTGGGCTGAGCCCAATTCTGTCCCCATCACCCACCATACAAGCGACCTGATGCCTGTGGCCAGAATGCTGACTCTTCATTCCAGAATATTTATGTTTTCTAATAATAAAAGCAATAACTCGGCCAGAAAGAACACCACCTCAGAGCCCCCCTTTCCTGCTGACCTGGGTCCACCCTGTCTCATCCCGCTGTGGGGCGAGTGGGGCTCTGCTGCGATGTGACCGCAGTCTGAGGGGCAGAGGCTGCAGGGTACAGCCCCAGCGAGTCACTCTCTGTCACCTGGAATCTGAAACAAGGTGCTTCTGTGCCCCTGGGCTGGGAGTTTGTTATCTGAGGCTGCCTACCTGTTAGAAGCTGTCACCAGCAGGACTTTATGTGCATAAAACAGCTTTCCTTCCACCAGGAAGGTCACATCTGACATCTCCTTATTGTTCAAAAAGTGTGGATCTGTGAAAAGGCGGGAGACAGAGGGATATGGCTGAGGAGTCCCCTGCTGGGGGTTGCTTGAGTGTGCTGTGAGGTGTGTGTCTGGGGTTGGGGGTGGGACACAGAGGTGAGGAACAGAGAAACTGAGGCTGGGGCCTTGGCACTTGGAAATGGAGAAAGATGACAGTGGGGAGGGGGCAGGAAAGGGAAGAGGGGAGGACGTGTGGTGATGCAGGGCGCAGGGGGTGCGCCTTCACCTAGCCTGGCCGGCAGGGTCTTCCGGATCTCTGGGATGCTGGGGATGGGGCTGCTGCCATAGCAGTGGGTGAAGATGGCAGCCAGTTGCTGGATGACGGAGTCGTTCTGTGGGGAGGGGAGAGAGGGCCTGTGAGCTGCCCGCTGTGGCTGGCTGTTCACAGATGCAGATACGTCAGGCTAATTTCAAAAGTCCAGGCCAGGATTAATGCAGCCGCTATCTTTTGTTCCTGCTGGATGTGGCTTGGCAAGAGATGCCTGTTCCTTCATTAGTGATTCCCCAAATGGCTTTTTTGGTCAGGTTCCAGCCCATGGCCCCTGCCCTCTACAGCCAGGCAGTGCAAGTCTAAGTCTGGGTGCTGTGTGTGTGTGTGTGTGTGTGTGTGTGTGTGTGTGTGTGTTTTGGGTGGGGGGGGTTCCTGGGTGCTGGGGGCGAGCGCGTGTGCATGTGTGTGTGTGTTGAGTGGGGGGGGCCGTGGGTGCTGGGGGCAGGCGTGTGTGTGTGTGTGTGTCTTGGGTGGGGGGGGTCCCTGGGTGCTGAGTGTGTGTGTGTGTGTGTGTGTGTGTGTGTTGGGTGAGGGGGTCCCTGTGTCTGTCCACGTGTCTGCCTGTGTGTCCATCTGTGTGTCCCATGGTCTGAGTCTGGGCCGTGGGCTTGGGAACCGGCCACTGGCCACACTTACTTTGCTGGTCTTGAGGATGTCAAACATGAGCTGCAAGCCCTCGGTCACCAGCTCCTCATTGTACTCCTCCTCTTTGATGGAGCTGAAGTCCCGCAGGAGGCTCTGCACCACCGAGTACCGCGACTGCGAGAAGGAGGTCCTCAGAGACTCGATCCAGATGTGCAGCTTCCAGGGGACTCCTGGCCCAGGCAGGGAAGGGCGGGCAGTCACGCACCACAGCTAAGTGCTCCCGGCACAGACCACAGTCTTTTCCGGGCAGACTCTCCCAGAATGCCCCCGCTGTCTGCAGAGCACGCCGCCCACCCCCTCCCGCCTGCCCCCTTCCTGTGCATTGAGTGGCCCTCTCAGGATGGCCAGAGAATGAAAGCTTTAATTCATTCTAATAGGTCTTGCTGGCAGGTCAGAGTGGAGTTTCAGGTTCTAATGAGATGAGGTGGAGGAATGGCTTCGGCCCAAATGCAGGGAACTCAAGTTCTGAAAGTTGACAGCCCAGCCTGGGGATTTGGAAGTATGGGCCCAGCACCCATAGTAGCCTTGTTGCTTATTGGGCTCAAGAATTACTTGCTAGAGAGGTCTCATTAGTTGTGGAGGGGTGGCCAGGAGGGCTTGGATGGCCAGAGAATATGCCAGGCACTCAAGGACACACAGGCCTCCTTGCCGGCACGGAAGCTCGAAACGAACCCGGTCCTATCACGAGGGGCTCTCCAGCACACAGAGCACTGGAAAGCCGCTGCACATCCCCGGGCACATAATGACTGTTTTACCAGTTCCCCAGCATGTGTCAATGGGGCTATAACTTAAAATTGCTGTGGTAAGTTCATGACATAAATTAGTCATGTCCCTGGTAATGAGAGAGACAGCTTCTTACCCCAACCTCACTGTGGATTAAAGAACTGATGGCATTCCCCAGCGACACATTGACAGCAGTGTGGCGTGTTAGTATCCCTGGGTTATTGACTGCCGGTGGGAGTGACATCTCTGTTGTACAGTGAAGAACACTGAGGCTGACTCACTGCTGTCTTGGCCCAGCCCTGGGGGTTTGTGGCCCCGTGATGACAGTGACAGTGCTATCATCCACCAAGTGCTCACGGTGGCCACTGTGCCTTGTACTTTAGGTGATGTCACCCCATTCTTAGATAAGGATCATTAGCACCAAACCCACAGAGGTGGGAATTGAGGCTTGGAGAGAGGACGTGGTATGCAGCTAACACAGGACCTGACCTAAGTCTGTCTGACTAGCCTCCCTGGAGGACACCAAAAGTCCACAGACTCGCAGACCCAAGGAGTGCAAGGTCAGCCGAGTGACAGGACTGCCGCCTCGCAGCGTGGAGTCCCGGGGCTTCAGAGGCTCCCAGTGCTCCACATCCCTGGGCTGTGACTGGGGAAGGGGCAGCGAAGCTCCAGCCAGGCAGGGTGGAGGGCCCGAGGGCAGAGGACTGGGCCATGACTCCAAGACGTGGCACTGTTGAGCACTATCTGAGGCCCAGGGCCCCTCCTGAACTGGCCGTGTAGCAGGGGGGTCCCAGCCTCCACCCAGTCTGTGCTCAGCTGCCCTGGGGCTTGCCTGTCCCTGCAGGCCCTGGCCCTCTCAGGCCTGCTGAAGAGCAGCAGGGAGTGACCGTGTGTGTCCATATGCACGCATGGACATGGGTGTGCATGCCCGCGAGGCCTCACCCAGTGTCCTCAGCTCCACGGTGATGTCCACGTAGCCGTGCTCGGCGCTGTAGTACATGGCCTCCTGTAGGGCCTTGGTGCGAGTCCGGCTCAGCCGCACGGGCCCCTCACTACCGCTGCCCTGGCTTGACGCATCGCTTTCCTCCACACCCTCGGCCAGGATCTCCTCCAGGGACAGCACATCCGCCTTAGCCTGCTGCGGCTGCGTCAGAAGCTTCCTCAGGACGTTCCTGCGGGCCCAGGGATGAAGGAAGGCGAGGGCTGAGGTCCCACAGGCAGTGCCCACCTGAGCTGTCCCCTAGTGCCCCCCTGCCCCGACGGGCTGCTCTGGGGTACCCGAGGGCTCGGAGGTTCATGGTCTTCCTCCTCCAGGCAGGCCAGGGGTCCCAGGGTCACCAATCCCCACATACCTCCGAGAGGCAGGGCAGGGTGCAGGGGAACCCACCCTTCTACCATCCCGGTATTGCGGAGAAGCCGTAGGCCTCAGGGCTGAGTGAGCTCTGCCATCCTGGCTGTGTGACCTTAGCCAGGTCACGCTACCTCTCTGAGCCCTGACTGCTTTGGCATCTGTATTACAGGGTGTCACTATATCACACTTTCCTGGGGCTCATGTGAGGCTGATGTAAAGGGTTTAAATGCAGAGCCTGAAACACAGCAGGTCTTTCCAAATAGCAGCTGACTATGCACGTGAAAGTGTCTAAAACACAGGAAGAGCCAGTAAGTACTCATTTGGTCCCTTCATGTTGACAAGGATGAACTGAAGATGGATGTCACGTAGAATTTATTCATATTTACGAATGAAGACAGAATTTTAGACCCCACGGAGGACGCTCTCCCGTGCTGCTGCTTTTGGCCTCGTGAGAGCCCACACGCATCACCGTCATAGGCGATGGATCCATCTTGCTCAAGTCCACTCCAGGTGGGGGTACAGACCCAGGACTTCTGGCTCCAAGACCTAGGCTCATTCTGTCGCCTCCTGTGGCCTGGGGCTCTGGGATGGATGCAGCCTGGGTGGGGCTGCAAGGTTCCTGGGGGCTGACCTGCTCCACGGCCACCCCGCAGACCCTCCTCATACCTGCCAAGCCCATGGCCTGGAGGTGCCCTTCCAAGGACCCAAGGTCCCTCCCAAGGGCTCCTCCTCACATGTGGACTTGCTAGCTCAGGCAGTTTACAGAGCACCTTGTTTGGGCCAGGCACTGGCATGTGAAGGTGAACTAGCCACGGTGCCTATCCCAAGGGTCCTGTGCTCAGAGTGACAGGCAGATGAGCAGGCAGGCAGTCTCCACACAGGGTGAAGAGGCCTCCTTGGGGGATGCAGGCACTGGGTGGGGTGGAGCGGCCTAGAGATGGTGATGTGGAAGATGGCGCCTGGAGGGTGAGGGTGGCTGGGGTGGGTGAACGTGGGGGTGGGCTGGAGACAGCTGGAGAGAAAAGCATTCTGGGGAGGGGACCCCAGCCAGAACATGAGGCTGGTGGCAAGAATGGTGTCGGGGAACTGGAAGTAAGTGTCCTGCTTGCCAGCCCTGCTTTTCCAGCCCCGTTTCTGCCCTGTAATAACCCCTTGTCTGGTCTCCCTTTGCCCCTCCATGCTGCCCCTGACTTCAGCCTGCTGCTGTCCCGCCACATCCCTGGGCAGGCCTGGTCCCCACAAAGCAAGCTCTACCATCTGCACCTGGGGCAGGGTGCAATTTTGCACCAGGAGCTTCTGCACAGCTGAGCCATATGCTATATGGACGTCCAAGGCCACTTGGGCACTGGAGGACCACCAGCAGGCGTGGGAAGCAATGTGGTCCTGAGTGGGCTCTGGCAGCTGCAGAGTGGCGTCTCACTGGGAAATGGGATGGCCTGCCCTGGGCGTCGGGAGGCCCAGGCTCCAGTCCCAGGTCTGCCAGGAATCAGCTGTGGGGCCTCTCCCGTCTCCGGCCCCTGTGCGGGCTAAACTCCCCCGTGTTTCTGGTTTACTAGCACACAGGCCCCCTGTTTTGGGAAAGAAAGGTCTCCGGGCCTAGCTCTTCTGCTCCCATTGGGGAAGCTGAGGCTCCTGTGAGCTTATTTCAGTGTCCTCACGTCACACAGGGCGGGAATCCCGGGCAGGTACCTGTGGCCGTGGGCAGCTGAGTGGCTGAAGCAGTTCATGTCCTCGTGGAGGGAGGAGCCCATGCCGTGGGCCTCCAGCATGCTGAGGAGGGGGTCGGCACCTCGGCTCAGCAACAAACTGACCAGCTCATAGTTCCCTGAAAGAGAAGGTGGGCAGCACGGAGGACACTAAGACAGTGGCCGCCAGGGCAACTGAGGCGAAAGGGAAGGGAGAGCGGGATTCTCGCAGCTCTGAGTGCTGGAATAAATCAGTAAACCCCACGCTCATCTGCATTTGGTAGATGAAGTGGAGGGAGAGGAAGAAGGCTGGCCGTGCCCTGCCCCTGCGCCCCCTCCCTGGGTCTCCAGAGGGAAGGGCCTCCCTGCCCTGATGGGTCCTGCCAGATGCTGAGCCCAACAGAAACTGATGGGTGGGGCCGGGGGAAGCCCCCAGTGGCCCAGAGAAGGGGTTTTAAGGCCCCCGCATGGGGTCTGTGTGTGCTAAAGAGACCCCTGCACGTCCAGCTACATGCCTGGCCAGGCTGGGGGGCACTGCAGGGAAGGGTAGACAGAGCCTCTGGGTAGCAGGTGCCTACCTGCTGCAGAGGCCAGCTGCAGGGGCGTCTCCGCATAGCTGTCCTCACCGCCGTTCACTGCCGAGCCCTCCACATGGGCACCAGCATCCAGCAGCAACTGCCAGGGGCACAGAGGAGGAGGGTACTGCTCAGCATGGCAGGGAGCACCTGGGAAGGGCCAGGGTGCTTTGGGGGACAGGGCCTTTACTTCTCTCCAGGCATGTGACCAAGACACAGTTCACCCCAGCAGCTGAGGAACTGGAACTTTAGAACTCCAGGTTATCCTCAGGGCTCGAAGTTTCTAGAATCTTCAACTCCATTATTGTGGCCCAGGGCCAAGCCCCTAAGCTTTGAGGACCTCTGAGCTTTTTCCGTCTTTCAAATGCTTTCCCGTGAACTGACTGCAGCCACTTCTGAGAACGCATGTGGATGAGCAGCACAGAAAATGTTGCCCCCAATCTATGGTAAACCGTGGCTCTGGGTGGCAGCACGTGTTGGAGTCAGAAGGAGCAGGGTGTCAGTGCTGGCCACTGGCCAAAGAGTAACCCCGGGCAGGTACTTCAACTCCCAGAGCCTCAGTCTTCCTCATCCACAGAATGGGAAGAGGGGCCTGCTTCCCTTAGGCTTCTCGTCGGAGAGGTACAGCAAGTACCGCCGGACGGCAGGTGGTGGGGCTGGAGCAGGAAGTCCCAGTCTAGGACAGCAGAGGGCCTCTCCCCATGCTAGCAAGGGCGGGCTTTGACAGGGGACAGACGGGGCAGGGTTAACAGATACCAGGCAGTTCCAGATGAGCCGGTCCTGGCTCTGCCTTGGGGCAGGGGTGGGGTCTGCATTACTCCAGCTGGTGACTTTCAGCTCCCGTTCCACCTTCCCTGACCAGCTGCTCTGGAGCGAGCAACCTTCCAGCCCTCCCAGGCTCCTGAAGACCAAACCTTCCTCCAAGCATGCATGGCAGTCTAGGGGAGCCCAACCGCCCTTCGCCTGGAGACCAGGAGTGGAGTTCGGGCTGACCTCTCAGTCCCACGGACTGTGGCATGGGGGACAGACATCACTGGAGATACAGCAGTCAGAAATCAGTCACTCCCTGCACCAGTGCCAAGGCCGTGGAGGCGGAGACCTGCTCACTGGGGCAAAACTAGGCACGGATCCAGGCAAGCTCAGGGCACAGCCCCGCAGGCCCAGTCTGAACTGAGGTTGGGATTTTGCTCCGGTCCTTATAAGGCAAAGGCGGCAGGATGTGGTGGCCAGTGGGTAACGGCCACTCGCTGAGTCCTTGTGATAGGCTAGGGCTATGAATCAGCCAGACACAATCCCTGCCCTCAGAGGTCTTGCAACCTAGTGGGGAGCGAGGGTGTCACGCTAACTCCCTGGAAGGGGTGCCATGAAACCCTGTGCATGCCAGCGATCTGAGGACCTGGGAGTAAGTACACGTGGCTGGAGCCCCTGCTGGCATGGGGAGCTGCTCTGCCCTAGCTTCTGCTTCTAGAACCACCACTGTCCCCACGCCAGCACAGCTACCTGAGCTGAGGTGGGCAACCTGTGGCTTGGCTCGACAGGTGAGCCGTGCCAATCCGAAACCTCTCTCAGGAACTAAGGAGGGGACAGAATTGCACAGACCCCATGATATAGAGCTGGCCCTGTAGTAGAATTCACGAAGGAGGAGAAAAGGGAAGGGTCGGAAAGGCGGCTGGAGGCGAGAAAGCTGAGTGGGACTGGGACGGCCCCCAGTGTGCCCGACACGAGAGAGAGAGAGATGCCGGGAGGGCATGACAGGATCCTAGTGCTGCCTGGACCTGGGTCTTGTTTCCTAAAATTCCACTTGTCCTTGCACTAACCCCTTTCCTTGAGGCAACTCAGGTGGGCTGCTGCCCTATTGATCAGGTGAGCCGGCCTCAAGCTCACCTGAAGCTCCCAAGAGTGCCTTTGGGATCTCTGATTCATGGCACCTGCCCACTCAGCTGAGGCTGGGGCTGTGCTTGGGGCCCAGCTCACCTGGTAAGCTGGGGGGCATGGTGTTCACTTGGCAGGAGCTCACCTGGACCACAGAGATGTGTCCATGCAGCACAGCAAATGTCAGTGAGGTCCAGTGCCGGCTGTCGGGGTGGATGGAAGGGTGCCTGGGAGAGTTGCTTGGAACCTGGAAAATACCACAAATCATCTGTTTTCTGGGCACCCGAGCGAAGGGAGTACCCTGCAGGGATGGTGAACTGGAGTTAACAAGTGCTTTCTACATTCGATTGGTAATGTTTGCCTGGAGCACAAAGTGGACAAGGCTCAAAAAGGATAGGTGTTTAATTAGCAATGTCTGCCTTGGGCAAAAGAGGGCAGATGGGGAGTGCTTTATGCTTCAGAGGGAGGCAGAGCTAGAAGTATTTGGGGATGGAAGGAATGGCTGGATATGAGGCTGGTAAAAGGAGGAAGATATCATGAAAACAGAATCACAGCCCATCTCTCCACTCAACTCCCGCCTCAGTCCACTCCTTCTCAGACAGCCCAAATCTTGAGGAGACTTCCCTGTGCTAATGGTGGCCTCTGTGCATCTTGTCTTTCCAGTCTTTTGACACACATCTACTCAGTTGCCCAAAACATCACGCCCAGCGTGTTTGTTGGAGACCTCGGAGTGATCCCTGTTGGCCTAGGGCCTGGGTGCAGCTCTGTGGGGCTTCCTCACCTGGATGTCCAAGTTTGCCCCAGCATCAATCAACATCTGGACCATCGCTTCGTCCCCAGCAGCGCAGGCGTACATCAGCGGCGTCATACCCTGAGCAAATCAAATGCACGTGCTGAACTGTTTGCAAACAGAACACAACACCACGTACCCACAGGCCTCTGCCCCAGAAACCACAGATCAGGCCCCCCGCCACCCCAGCTGAGCATCCTGTGGTCCCCCAGGCTCTGTGCTTCCTGGGCTGCTGGGCACAGGGGATGGGGAAGGTGAGTGGAGGCATTGCCATGAGCACTGCAGGACACTGGAGCAGGGCCCAGCACAGGCCGTGCAGCCAGGCTCGGTGCCAAGGTCTCCTCTGCCATGGGGAGCTGTAAACTTTGTACATGTCATTTGCCCTCTCTGTGCCTCAGTTTTTTCATCTGTAAATGGGGAACCACAGCAGTATCTTATCTCCCTCAAAGGGTTGTTGTAGCATGTGGATTAATTTGTATAAAGTACTTAGTTCAGAATGAGCTTACCTTGATTAAGAGCTACCTAATTAAAATACCAACAACACTCTCACGGCTACTATGCCATACAGCCTCATAGCCGCCATCCCAGGCCCTGTGCGTGGAAATCACGCTGCTAGTGATGAGCATGCAGCATCTCCCTCCACCATCGTAATATTCCCATTCTCCCCATTTTACTTCTGAGGAGCAGAGAAAAGGAATTAACTGCCCAAAGTCACACAACTAGCGAGAGGTTGAACTCGGGGCAGGACCCAGGCCTCCATAAGCTGTGAAGCCCAAGCTTTGCGCCATCTCACAAGACGGTAAAGGAGGCATTTGACTTCAACATCTTCTGCTACTGAGCAGTTCAGAGCATTCCTGCAAGCTGAGTCCTGCTGTCTCCCCGGGTTAGGTGGGCAGTTGGCGGGGCCGCCTCCCTGGCTGGGAATCCTCCTCTGTGGCCGGCAACAGCAAAGGCAGTGCAAACTGTTTATTCCACGGCTGGATCCCTGCAAGTGTTTGCCTGGTGTCCCGTGATGTTATTTATTAGGATATTTGTGTGTAGACAAGATCACCTTACCTCATAAATCCTTGCCTAGTGGCCAGAGATAAAGCAATGGCCTGAGATTAATCATGGGGTGAGAGGGCTGTTTACCCACAGATCATTCTATAAATACTAAGGTTTAGGGAACAAACAGGATTGAGCACTTAGACAAAGGCCAACACCACAGAATAAAAATCTGGCTTTGTTTCATCTCCCTTTGGACAGACTTGACTTACTTTTTTCTCCACACATCTGTACACAATTTGGAGTTTAAACCAAATGATGGACCCTGTGAGGAGACAGTGCTTTTTCCCTTGTCCCTGTCCCCACGCACTCCAGACATATAAAGAGGCCAAATAAAACCAAGCTGGCTCGCAGATTTCAGGCATCGTCATCATATCGACAGCAGTACGACTACGATAATCATTATATTGGCAATAAAAACCGGAATGAACATTTACTGAGTGCTGACTATGTGCTGGAGGCAGACTTCCCCCTAACCTTATGTGTCAGGTGCTACCATCCCCCATCTTAGAGGGGAGGAAACTGAAGCGCCTCAGGGAGGCAGAATAACTTGTTCAAGATGCTACAGCTCTTACATGGCCACTAAATCCTAGGTCTGTCTGAAGCTAAAGTCCATGGGCTTCCACACTGTGCTGTTCAAGAAGACTCCACTGGGACAAAAGCTCCTACAAAGCCCGGGAACCTGTGTGGACGGAGAGGCCCCCACGAGATCCCACAGCAGCCTGTCACCTGCCACTGCCACTGCCACTGCCCTCCGGAAGCCCAGTGCTGGGCCTGTGGTCCTTCCCCAACCCCTGGCCCGGGTCCATGCCCTGACTGCCCCACCCCATGCTCCTTATGTCCCTTTCCCTGGAATCCCTTCCCGACTCCTCCCTGCTCCGTCTCCATCCTGCCCTCCCCCAGGCTCGGCTCAACCGCCTCCAGCAGGAAGCTTCCCCTTGCAGCCCGTCCCATCTGTCAGAGTCCACCCTGGCCTCACAGTCTGCCTGGAGTTTCATCACAGGCTGCATTGTGCCGTCACCTCATCCGAGAACACTGCCTTAACTCGCCACTGTCATCTAACTCCCCACACTCTGTGTGCCCTTCCAAACCCCACAGTGCCCTTCCGCACACAGTAAGTGCTCTCAGTACAGTGTCAAATAAACACACAGGATATTCCATAGTGGTTGAGAGGCTGGGTCCGGCTGCTCAGATTCTCCATCCAGCTCTGCTCCTTACTAGTGGTGTGAACTTAGGTAAAGCAATCTCTCTGTCCCTCAGTTTCCTCATCTATACAATGGGGAAAATAATAGTGCAACATCACAGGGCTGCTGTCAAGAGGAAATGAGTTAAGCTACATGAAGCACTTAGAACAATGCCTCGAATGTAGTAAATGTTATATAAATGTTAGCTGTTCACAGCAAAAGTAAAAAACAAAACAGATGCGAAACTCAAGTTAAAGCCTATCTAAAACTACATCACCTCCCACATTTCCTACCCATTTTCACGCTTCATTTTAGTCCTTGGCACTTTAAATTAACATCCTCTACATTTTACATGTCTGTGTTTCTTCTTATCTGTCTCCCACACTAAAATGGTATCTCCATGAGGACAAGGGTTTCCATGCCCTGGCAAGTAGTCGGCACACAATAGGCCGTACTACAGGGTTAGCGATCGTGTCCCTAGCTGGAGATGAAACTCACTCTCCCAGACTCGTTCCTAGCCTTGCACCACCTGAAACAGTGGCCAGCTGTCCAGCCAGGGAAGCGGAAGCCACATGACAAAGTTTTTCCAAGGGGTACTAGAAGTCTCCAAGCTGACATTCCACATGACCAGGCAGGGCAGGATTCAGGGAGGTAGCCTGCCTCTTCGAAGCACAGAGCTGAGCAAGTCTCAGGGTTAGGACAGAGGGCCGCCAATGCTGGGAGCTGAGAATTCCCAACTTTGGTCCTTGTGCCTGTCTTTGTGGAGCTCTCAGGACGTACCTGGTCATCCATGGTGTTAACCCCATCCGGCCCCAAGGCCTCGATGGCTTGGTTGATGAGGTCTGTCCTCCCACAGTTGAGCATGCGGAAACCCAGGTCCTGGTTGAATTTTTCAGTAGCTGCTCGGGCATCCAGCCTCCGGAAGGAACTGAAACAGTGTTCGGGTCTGCCCAGAAGAGACCCAAAGGTGCGTGTGACTGTATGCAGACAGCAGCTTTCAATGATGTGACACACGTGTGAGGTTTACGTGTAGAGTGAGGATGAGGATGGGTGGGGAGAAGTACCAGGGAGTTATGATCAGATCAGTAATTACTGTCCCCATCATGTTCTGTCATATGAAGAGCACACATTTCCGCTTTTCTATTAAGTACATTAAAAAATTGCTTGGGAGGCAGGTGCAGTGGCTCACACCTGTAATCCCAGCACTTTGGGAGGCCAAGGCAGATGAATCACTTGAGGTCAGGAGTTCAAGGCCAGCCTGGCCAACATGGTGAAACTCTGTCTCTACTCAAAATACAAAATTAGCCAGGCGTGGTAGCATGTGCCTGTATCCCAGCTAATCAGGAGTCTGAGGCAGGAGAATCAATTGAACCCAGGAGGCAGAGGTTGCAGTGAGCCAAGATTGTGCCACTGTACTCCAGCCTGGGCAACACAGCAAGACTCCGTCTCAATCAATCAATCAATCAATAAGTAAATAAGTAAGTGTTCTGAGCCCTTGTTGCTTCAACTGGCAGAAAACAAAGACTCATGTAAAACAATCTGTTATGGGTCTGCCCCAAGCAGGAAGCAGCTCACACCCAGACTCGTGCCTCAGCACTTGGCTGTATACTGTTTGTGTTGAGCAGGCTGCACTCAGCCTATAAATGGTCACCACGGCCAGGTTCTAGTGTTTAGCTCTACATTCTCTCTCTTTAAGGCTTCCTGGTGAGGCTCAGAAGTACCAAAGAGATGGTAGAGAGTGGCATAGACTGCCATTTGCAATCAACGCAACCTACAAGGAAAGTCACAGATAACGCCTGTGTTACAGGGGGCACATCACAGATGTCCAGTTGGCAGCTTTGGTCTGGAGCCTTGGTTGGGCCAAAGTGTAGAAAGTTCATGTCCTAGAATGGGGTTTGGGCCTTCCATATGAAGACAGAGAAGGCCATAACCTGGGTTTGGGCAGAGGGTTAAAAAAAAGATATAAGGCCAGGAGCAGTGGTTCACGCCTGTAATCCCAGCACTTTGGGAGGCCAAGGTGGGTGGATCACCTGGGGTCAGGAATTTGAGACCAGCCTGACCAACGTGGTGAAACCCAGTCTCTACTAAAAATACAAAATTACCCAGATGTGGTGGTGCATGCCTGTAATCCCAGTTACTTGGGAACCTGAGGCAGGAGAATCGCTTGAACCCAGGAGGCAGAGGTTGCAGTGAGCCGAGATCACGCCATAGCACTCCAGCCTGGGCAACAGAGTGAAACTGTGTCTCCAAAAAAAAAAAAAAATATATATATATATGGAGAGAGAGAGACAGAGAGAGATAGATAGATAAAAGGCTCTCACGGGCCTAGGATGGCCAGGGAAGCTTCTCTAGAAAAGCTCCTCAGCAAATGAGTCTACTGTGAGAGGCACTTAGGGAAAGAAATTAGGAGCACAGGCTTGGAGGCTGTATGGACCTGGGTTCAAATGTGGGCATGGTAAAGTGCTAGCTGAGTATCTGTGGGCAAGCTACTGTTCCCCTCTGACCCTCAGCTTCTTCATCTGTAAGATGCGCATGATTGCCTCTTCTCTGTACTTGTCATGAGGACTAAGATAATGCACATAAAGAGGAAGGGCTCACAGCACCTGCACCCAGTAAGGGCTCCATGTGGTGTCAATTACAGGAACAGAGGAAAGAACGGGCCCACTTCTGCCCCTCAGTCCCCAAGCATCCCAAAGAGTTAGATGTGTGGGCTCTCCTGCCCCAGTCCCAATGTGTGCTTCGTCTGTGTAGCAGACCAGCAGCTGCAGGAGATGTTTCCAGACAGCAGCCAAGGTCTACAATAGATCTGTTCCCATACTCAGGCTTGGCCTTTGCAGAGGACACCCTTAGAGCAGCTCAAATGTGCTGTAGCCCCTGCCCTCTGACCCCCTGCCAGCCATCTGGGGAAGAAGTGAGCAGAGGGGAGCCGCTGGGGGCACGTCATGGATGCCGGGGCCCTCCCTCCTCCCTGGTTCATACTTGAGCTGCCGAGGTTCACAGTCCAGACCAGGCAGCAGCAGCCGGGCCGCCTGCCGGATGTCGCCGCTGTCCACGGTGAGGCTGCGGCGGTGCTCTGCGTAGGTGATGGCCACGCGCATCCACTCCATGAGGGGCGGCAGCAGCATGAAGGGCCTGTGGGGCAGCAGAGAGAGGGGTCAGGCCTGGGAGGGTGCTCCTTGTGGGGCAGCAGAGAGAGGGTCAATCCTAGGGTCAGGGGGTCCCTGCTGGGCAGCAGAGGGTCAGGCCTAGGGAGAGTGCTCCCTGAAGGGCAGCAGGGGACCCCTTAAGCACACACATGCCTACAAGTGGCAACCAAGGCTGATCACCCCTTGCAAGGGACCTGCTCCTTCTGCTCACAGAGACCCCGACTGTACCTGCAATGCACAGAAGGAATTTCCGTCATGGGCCATTAGCAGAACCTGAGGGCCCTCAGGTGGCCCAGGGAAGGAGCAGTTCCCCAGTGTGTGGAATTGGGGACCTTGCCCCCTCCAAAGAGTTCAGTCAGGGTCCCCAGGTGTTCTTCTCTGCAGAGGGGAGAGGCTGCACAGCTAAGAGTCTCACAGACCCAGGTCCAAACCCAGGGCTGCCACCAGCAGGGTCACGTCACCATCCCCTCCGACAAGCACACTTGAGTCTGTTTCTCCATCTGTAGCACATGTGTGATACCTCCTTATCGAGGCTGTCATGAGGCCAAATGGGATGACGCCTATTACGCTGTTGTGCAACATTAATGACCACTCCTTCCTCATCTGACACCTAGGCCGAGGTGGGCTGACACCATTTCGTGTGCCAGGCGAGGGCTGCCCCCAGTTTGGTGCTCAGGAAAGAGTAGTGGCCTTGGCCGGGCTCGGTGGCTCACGCCTGTAATCTCAGCACTTTGGGCGGCCAAGGTGGGCGGATCACGAGGTCAGGAGATCGAGATCATCCTGGCTAACACAGTGAAATCCTGTCTCTGTTAAAAAATACAAAAAATTAGCCGGACGTGGTGGCGGGCGCCTGTAGTCCCAGCTACTCTGGAGGCTGAGGCAGGAGAAGGGCGTGAACCCGGGAGGCGGAGCTTGCAGTGAGCTGAGATAGCGCCACTGCACTCCAGCCTGGGCGACAGAGCGAGACTCCGTCTCAAAAAAAAAAAAAAAGAAAGAAAGAAAGAAAAAGAGTAGGGGCCTCAAGTCCCATAGGGAGGAATGGTCCTAGCGGGTCCAAGTATCACTAAGAGCCCACAAAAACAGGGAGAGGCAGCGGCAGGCTTAGAGCTGCAAACTCCCGGGGCGCCGCGCATGAGGCACGCTCTGTGCCACCAGGGGACGCCATGTGCACAGCCTGTGCTGGGCCCTGACTGCGGCTCAGGCCGCGCCCGCCCCGGCCCTCGGCCAGCGGCTCAGATTCAGCCAGGGGGGCGGGGACGCGTTTCTGTCCTCTGCCAGCTCTGGCAAGGCTCCGTGTTGAAGCCCTCTCAGGAGACCACTTGGCCGTCCAACAGACCTCCCCGCCGCCGAGGGGCCCGGATGGCAGCCTGTGGCTTCATGACTTCGTGGGACACCCACCTGCTCTGCCCAGAATGGACGGAGCTCTTTCCCTGCTCCGTCACGGGAACAAGGCAGTCCTGGAGCCCTGTCCCTCACTCATGCTGTTCTCTCTGATGACAGCCCAAAAGTCAGCCTCCCGGCTCCTGCCTGTTCCCAGCCCCTCCCGATGCCACTCTTGTCCTTCCTTTCAAACTAAGCCAGGGAGCGGGCAGGCAGCCAGGGGCAGGTGGCCAGGCCTCCAGCCACCCCAACTCCCTCGGGGCTCTTGGAGCGTCCGGCCTGTGCGGTCACTGCGGTCTCTCCCCTTGACATGCAGCTAAGTGCTCCCGCCAGGAAAAAGATGTCCATTCTCTCTCCTCTGCTAGGAAGTAAGCCACCTCCAGGGAGTCAGCCTGGGCTGCCCTCGGAACCCCTATCTCAGGTCTCCAAAAGTTTGGGTCATCTCCAGAGTTCTAAAAGTTTCTTCTCCCCATTGAGGGCAAAGAATGCTTTTATTTTAAAAACTGGCAAACAAATATAAATGCTCCTTGACTTACCATGGGGTTACATCCCAATAAACCCATAGTAAGTTGAGAATATCCTAAGCGAAAATGCATTCAATACACCTCACCTACTGAACAGCCTACCTTAAACATGCTCAGAACACCTACATTAGCCTACAGTTAGGCAAGATTATATAACCCAAAGCCTGTTTTATAATAGTGTTGAACATCAATGTAACTTACTGAATACTGTATGAAAGTAAAACACAGAATGGTTGTGTGGGTACTCGAAGTAGTTTCTACTAAATCATATCGCTTTCACACCATAGTAAAGCTGAAAAATTGTAAGTTGCACCATCATAAGTTAGGGATTTTCTGTAATCAGAAGTGATCTTAAAGGTCTTTCCTTTGGGAAGGTATTCTGATGTTCTGGTTCTGTCATTTCCAAAACTATTTCTGGGTTTGAGCCACTTAACTGATCCACTAAGCGTACCAATCTGTATGAAGTAAAGGGCCACAGGCCAGTAAAGCCTCACTATCTCTGGCCCTCAAGGACTCCCAGAACCTCACCTAACCCTATCTCCTGCCATGGCTCACCCCCGTTACCAGGACATACCACCAGCATTCATGGACCTCAGGCCCACCCTGCCTGCTCCCATCTATGCATGAGAACGAACAGCTCTCACCCCTGCTTGTCTAGATCCTATTTATCCTTCAAGACTCCATTCCAATGCCACCTGCTTCAGAGGCCTTCCCAGATTCTCTTTCCCCCCCACAAAAAAGGGGGGCTGGGTGCAGTGGCTCACACTTGTAATCCCAGCACTTTGGTAGGCTAAGGCAGGTGGATCACAAGGTCAGGAGTTCGAGACCAGTCTGCCCAATATGGTGAAACCCCGTCTCTACTAAAAATACAAAAGTTAGCCAGGCGTGGTGGTACTCACCTGTAGTTCCGGCTACTCAGGAGGCTGAGGCATAAGTATCGCTTAAACCTGGGAGGCAGAGATCGCAATGAGCCGAGATCATGCCACTGCACTCCAGCCAGGGTGACAGAGCGAGACTCCGTCTCAAAAAAAAAAAAAAAAAAAAGAGAAATATCTCCTGCTGTGAGATCACTGAGAACTCTCCTTTACAGCAATAGCCATGAATGCATGTTATCTTCCTAACCAGACTGTTCCTTAAGCATAGGAACAATGACTTCCTCATCTCTGTATTCTCTGAAATATGCCCAGCCTGGGGCCTGACATGGCAGGTCCTCAATAAATGTTCACTGAAGCCAGGCCTGCTGGCACACGCCTGTAGTCCCAGCTACTTGGGAGGCTGAGGCAGGAAGACAGGTTGAGCCCAAGAGCTGGAGGCTACAGTAAGCTATGATCGCACCATTCCACTGCAGCCTGGGAGACAAAGAGAGACCCTGTCTCAAGAAAACAAACAAACAAACAAACAAACAAACAAAATTATTAGTAGAAAGTTTTGCTGAGTGACGAAAAGTATGGATGAACATCAGTAACTTACTATAGTGTACCCAGGTTTTCAGTTATGGACCAAGTCATGTTTCTGCCCAGAAAAGAATGGTGTATAATTTTCAAGAGCCTAGTGTTGACTCATTAGAGTAGGAAGCTGAGATTCTATGGGGGGAGCTTGTGTAGTCTAGGAAGAAACAACAATCTATTCATGAATTATCCCTCCAAGAGTTCCCTTAAACATAAATGCCCAATTTCCCCCAAATATTTTTAGATTTCACAATTCTTACATTACAGGGCTGGAAGGCAAGCTTAGAGACATGCTTCTATATATCAGTCCTTCTGATTGCAGGAAAAGCCTTTATTTCAACCATCAGTACTGGAGACTGAAGTGTAAACAAAAAGATAATCCGTGGATTTGCCAACCATTCTTCCCTATTGTGGCCAACAGCCAAGACAAAGCACCACGTGTGGCTACTAAAACTCTAAGAGGCATCTCCTAGCTGCACTAGGGGAAATCCAAGAGGGAATGCGGGAAATTATGAAGTCTAATCAGGTGGCATCTTGGTTCATCCCCCTGCCTCATGCTCCTTAGAACTCAGCACTTGAGAAAATGCAGTATTGATAGTCCTGGAGGGTATACACTGGGGATTGGCTCATTCAGCCCTCACTTTACCATCTTGGCTGGTGAGGTGGAAAATTAAAAACTGCATTTCCCAGACTCCTTTGCAGCTGGGATTCTGGAAATTAGGTTTTATCATTAAGATATGCTGCATGAGATTTGGTAAGTGAATGGGAGGCAGAGGCCACCTTTGTGTTCCCTTTGTCTGTTTTTGCTAGCAAACCAGGTCATGAAAACTGAGGGGTTTTTTTTTCCTACAGAACATTCCAGTCCAGTTTCCACCTATCTGAGGCTTCAGAGGCAGTGGTAGTGATGGTGAAATGATAAAAGCAGTAGCAAAGCCTTTTTTTTTTTTTTTTTTTTTTTTTTTTAACCTCCTACCTCAGCCTCCCAAATTGCTGGCACCACAGACATGCACCACTATGCCTGGCTAATTTTTTGTATTTTTAGCAGAGACGGGGTTTCACCATGTTGCCCAGGCCGGTCTCGATTCCTAAGCTCAAGCGATCTGCCAACCTCGGCCCCCAAAATGCTGGGATTACAGGCATGAGGCACCGTGCCTGGCTGCAACGCCTTCTTGATTCCAGCTTTACTCCTGAACTGCAGCTCCAGAGGTGTTCTTCAAACTCACAGTTCCAGGCGCTGTCTCAGGGAGCAGCTCCCCAAATGGGCGAGTTCATCATTCCTGGATGCTCAGCCTACACCCTGCTCCATGAGCTCCTCCAATGATTCTGTGAACCCCCAACTCCCTGCATTAAATCATCTCCTGCTTACAATACCCAGAATGCTGCTTCCTGAATTGAAAACTGATTAATACTTTCAATATACAGAAATCTAGATTAGCCCTCTGCCTCTTTCAATATACAGAAATCTAGATTAGCCCTCTGCCTCTGGGGAGGTGGCTGGTGCCTACATGTACAAACAAGGCCCCCAAACTGACCCCTTCAGGCCTTTCTCCTTGGCCCACCCACCTCCCCTGCCTGGGATCTGTGGGAAGGTAAAAAGAGAAGTAATTCATGGACTTTCTCAGGAACATGCCTTCCATGGGCTGTGGGTTCCAGGCTACTGTTTCCTTCCTGGTAATTCCATGGAGTCTGCTGGGAAGGCTGAGAAGAGCTGGACCTGCATGTCTGGCCATTCTGGAAAACCCCTTTAAAAACTCCCATCTGCAACAGTGTGGCTGTGTGAGAACTCCAGGGTGAGAGGGCCTGAAGGAGCAAGGCTGAGAATGACTGATGTGTGCACTATCCTCAAGATCCCAAAGAAGTTCTCATTCTCCACTTGTTGCGTTTCCCGTAGGCTGAGCTTGGCCGTTCCATGCCCGAATGCAGATATCTGCAGGGCCAGAGCCAGGAGACCGGGTCGGGGCTGAAAAATCTCCCTTTGTTCAGCCTTTCTGCCTGCTAAATTTTTCCTTAGCTGGATCTGATACCTCAGAATAGTGGTTCTCAATTTTTTCCCTGGTCTCAGGACCCTATATATACTCTTAAAAATTGGTCGGGCATGGCAGCTGACACTTGTAATCCCAGCACTTTGGAAGGCTGAGGTGGGCGGATTACTGGAAGTCAGGAGTTTGAGACCAGCCTGACCAACTTGGCAAAACCCCATCTCTACTAAAAATACAAAAATTAGCAGGGTGTGGTGGCACACACCTGTAGTCCCAGCTACTCAGGAGGCTGAGGCAGGAGAATTGCTTGAGCCCAGAAGATTGAGGTTGCAGTGAGCCAAGATCACACCACATCACTGCACTCCAGCCTGGGCGACAGAGTGAAACTCCATCTCAAAATAATAATAATAATAATAATAATGAGGACCTCAAAGAGCTTTTGTTCATGTGTGTTATTCTACGGATGTTGGCTGTATCAGAAATTAAAACTGAGAAAACGTTAAACACATGAACACACAAGCTTATGTCCCATTTGCCGTCAGAGTGATGACATCATGATATCACACAGCTTCTAGAAAAGTCTCCTGGATACTTGTGAGAAAACAAGAATGAAAAGGCAAATAACTTCTTGTTATGAAAATAGTTTTGGCCCTGTGGACTCCTGGCAAGAGTCCCTGGGACCTCAGGGGTCCCTGGACCACACTTTGAGGACTGTTGCTGTGGAAGACCACAGCTGATGGCTAGGACAAAGCTGGTAGGGGCTGGCAGGCGGCACTGGCACGGAGCTGGCATTTTGCCTCTGGTGGCACACGGTCTGGTGAATCCTAGAGTGATGTATGGCTTGCATGCATGCTCCTGGCAAAGGGATCCGAAGGTCCTAGACGCCTTCCCTGTGGCATCCTCACTGGAAGAAAGTTCTAGTTTCTTTTATACAACTGAACTTGCTCTATAACCTTGGGCAGATCATCATCCTCTGTGGGCCATATTTTGTATTAAAGAGGAAATTGCCAAAGTTCGTGGTTTTTAACTCCTTTCATTGTGAGAGCCCTTTTGCTTTTATTTCACAGACTCCATATGATAGTAGCTGTACCTACTGCATGGTGACCAAGAGCATGGACACCCGAGGGAGATGGCCTGGGTTGGAATCCAGTGTATTCCCAATGAGTTCAGCTATGTGGGTCCATGCAAGTTACTTCACTTCTCCCGGTCTCAGTTGTTCCATCAGCAAAATGGGTATAAATAATAGGACCACCTCACAAAACAGCTAGAAGCATGCATGTAAAATACTTAGCATCATATTTGGAACATGGTAACTTCTCCATAAATGTTAACTATTATTACTAGTTTAGTGTCTGTTGACAGAGAAAATATATAATAGCAAAAAGGGCTATAGGAATCTGGTTCTATAAATGCCTCAGCTCCGGCTTTCTGAAAGTCCAGCCAACTCTCTGCCCTCCCCCCACAGCAAGTATAAACATGTAAAGCCTGCAAAAGTCTGCCAGCAGGCTGCCCACCACCCACTCCATCCCAGCTCATAAAACAGAGAAAACAAATGCAACCACTATGTCGAGTGTGAGCTGGAAACTGTTTCTGGCAGTGCAGCCTCTTGGCCTTGGCAGTGAAAAAACTCACACAAGGGAGGGGCAACAGCAAGGAACACAGACCCAGAGGCCTTGGGTCATGAACGTGTGTGGTGGTGAGGGTGGGTGAGCAGAGAATTACTTCAAGGGATCAGCAACCCCTGATCTGTCCTCAAATGCTGCAAACAGCCCAAAGGCCTAACCTAAATACCGTCATACATACGTGCAGACAAATCCCAGAGATGGACAAAGCCACTTAAAAAGGTCAGTGGCTTTCTGGTAGCATTTGTCTTTGTGTACATAAAGGGGAGCACATGAAATAGACCAATGGAAATGGGTCTTTTTATATGAGAAGCATGGGAACTCCCTGACCACCTCCTCTCATTGCTAGAGGAGGAAAAGGAAACCCAGAGAGGCTAAGCGCCTTGCTCAAGTTTACACGGCCAATTCAGCTGCAATAGGGATGCTAGACCCAGGTGCCATAACAGCCTCTCTCATCTGCCTTTAAGTTAATCATACAGGTGAGCCTGATTGTTCAATCCAAGGGTCTCCTAAGGCCCCTCAATGGAACCAGGAATGAGAAAGCTATTTTTCCCCCTTTAAAAAATGAAAGAGTATAAGCTTCTTAAGGCCTTGGTTTGTTTTGTTTTGTTTTGATACGCAGTCTTGCTCTGTCACCCAGGCCGGAGTGAGGTGGCACGATCCCGGCTCACTGCAACATCCGCCTCCCAGGTGCAAGCGATTCTCCTGCCTCAGCCTCCTGAGTAGCTGGGACTATAGGCACGCACCACCACGCCCAGCAAATTTTTGTATTTTTAGTAGAGACAGGGTTTCACCATGTTGGCCACGATTGTCTCAATCTCTTGACCTCCTGATCTGCCCGCCTCGGCCTCCCAAAGTGCTGGGATTATGGGCGTGAGCCACCACGTCCAGCCAAGGCCTTGGTTTTAAGAGGCCCCTGTAGCCCGGAAAAAAGAAAAGAAAAAAAAAAAACAAAAAACAACAACCCCGTTGCACTCAGAAAGCATATGATTTATTGGGATTACAGTCCTATAAGTGGTGTCTTAACAACATGGAACAGGAAACCCCTCCAGTTTCCAGCTCAAAGCAGGCTCTGTTCTTCCCCGGGGTAGGCAGGGGCCCCAGAGTGAGTCAGGTTGGCAGATGGGGCACAGGCCTGTAACCAGAGGCCACATGACCCGGGCCCCAAGCACAAGCCTCAGGTCTCTGTTCCCATCCTGGCAGGCCGAGCATATGAGGCCAGCAGGTTTGCCCTTCTCCATCCACCCAGGAGGAGCTGAATACAAAGACTCAGGCAGACCCTGGACACACCCACAAGCTAAGAAGGGCCTCGAGACCAGGCCCAAGCTTAGCTCTGGGAAGACAGGGTGGTCTGGGGTGCAGGCCCGGCTCCCAGGGCTGGGAGGTACACTGTGACACAGGCTTGCTCCCAAGAGAGCTCCCCATCACCCGCTAAGCTGTGGCCTGCCCCACCTGCAAGCACCCTGGGAGTCCAGGAAAGGACAGGCCAGAGATGACGATCAAGGGAGAGGGTGGCCCCAGTGGTTCCCACCTTCAGCCCTAAATTCTTCCACTAACTTTACCCCACCTTCAGTGGGAGTCAGAGCCAAGCACTGGGGTTGAATGGGGTCACATCCCCCTGGACTCACCCTTTCTCATGGATCATGCCATGAAACACACTGCTCCCATGCCCCTCCCTGTCTTGTCTGGGCTGGGGGTGCCAAGTGGCACCGTCAGGAACTTGCAAAGATGCCAAGCTTTTCCTAAGCAAGTGACGGCTCCATGAACAGACTTCTTTGGGAAGGTCAGGGCTGGCTCTGCAGGGCCAGCAATGAGGCCCTCACCATAGCTTCCCTGAGATTTCCACACAGCCACCACGGCCTAATACCAAGCCAAAACATCCGTGTAGGATAAAAAACCAACATTATCCCGCTAAGTCAGATTTCACTCTGCACAAAAGAAGCATTTCTAGTCCGGCTCACATCTTGTACTCATTATTTTTCTAGAATTGCTGGGTAAACCAGAATGGTTTGGCGTGGCTTGGAGGCAGAGTTGGGCATGGCTCCCTCTTCGGACCCCCAGCCTTATCTCCTCCAGCAACCAGGCTGCCTCTGAACCACAGCTGAGCCCACAGCAGAATCTCCACTTGTGCCCAGGTGACTTCTGCTTGAGGTGGGGCACGGGGCTCTCTGGGGGGGAGATTTCACTTTTCCTATTAAAACTCATCTGGTACAGATTAGAGGCACTAGATGAAGCTTGCCCAGATACACGTAGGGAGAGAAATTTAGAGCCAACCAAGTCATGACTAGCTCTGGGTGATTTCCCTTGTCTCTCCCCAGGGGTCGCCCTTCAGGTATCCATAGGAGCCTGAGAGTTTGTGTTAGCAGTGAGATGGGAGGTCCACCATGTGACAATCAGGGCCTCCAGGAGTAACAGAAAAATGCAAACAGCTAACATTTCCGGCACGTTTACTAAGCAGCTGCCACAGTGCCCCGGACATCTAGTGGCTCATCTGCTTCTTAGAGCCGCCTGATGTAGCAGGTACTATTATTATTTCCATTTTATACATGGGGAAACTGAGGGCCAGAGAGGTGAGGTCACTCGCCCTATGTCATGCACCTGCCAAGGAGCAGAGCTGGGATATGAACCTAGGCAGTATCCCTGAGTCTAAGCTTCTGAAGACGACATTCCGCAGCCACTCAGATTCTTCACCTGGGGCTGGCCCATCTCCTTCATCTTAGGGATGATGAGTATTAGGCACAGTAACCACAATTTGTGATGCAAACTGGATGATTTTTTTTTCCTTTGAGTCAGGGTCTTGCCCTGTCGCCCAGGCTGGAGGTGTAGTGGCACAATCACATCTCACTGTAGCCTCAACCTCCTCTGCTTGTGTGATTCTCCTGCCTCATCCTCCCAAGTAGCTGGGACTACAGGTGTGTGCCGCCAGACTCGGCTAATTTTTGTGTTCTTTGTAAGGCAAGGTTTCACCATGTTGCCCAGGCTGGTCTTGAACCCCTGGGCTCAAGCCAACTGCCTACCTTGGCATCCCAAAGTGCTGGGATGGCAGGCGTGAGCCACCGTGCCCAGCTGGATGATTTTTGAGAGGGAAAAAGGGAGCTACCGCCAGCACTGGGACTACCGGGTGTAAACTAGAACTGGGCTGGGCACACCAGAACATATGGTCACCGTACTGCCCTCGGCTAGAGAGACTGCCCACGGTGGCCTGCTGCCGGGCTCATGCTGTCTGCAGGCAGGGGGAGGTGCTCCTGCTCACCCCCTCAGAAGCAGGCCTCCCTCTGCCCTCCAGCACTCAGCCCTACCTTAGTGCCTGCACAGCACTCGTCCAATTTGCAATGACTTGGTTGGTATGGTTTTGTACGGTCTCTCCTCTGGACTATATCTTCTCTGAAGGCAGAGGCATTTTTGCTCACTGATGTTTCCCCATCTCTCCACACAGAAGCCGGTGTTAGAAACTCCATTTTTGAATTTATAAACACAAGGCACGTTTCTCACTCCTGGAGGCAAAGTCCTCCAGCTGCTAACATGGTTTCAGGGGCTGCTCTTACTCCAGGACTTTTTTTGTTTTTGTTTTAAAAACAAAAACAAAAAAACAAAACAAACAAACAAAAAACAAAAAAACGGGGAGTTTCCGTCTGTCGCCCAGGCTGGAGTGCAGTGGTGTGATCAAGGGTCACTGCAACCTCAACCTGCTTGCTGGGCTTAAGCGATCCTCCCACCTCAGCCACCAGGCCTGGCTAATTTTTAAAAAGTGTTTTTTTTTTTGTAGAGACAGGTCTATGTTGCGCAGGCGTGAGCCGCTGCGCCCGGCCTCCAGGACTGTTCATTAAGGGCTCCAGAGCACTCTCACCGAAGGGGGAGCTGCTTCGTCTTTCATTCCTAGAAGCTTGAGTTGGCTTGGGTATTGGCAAAGAGTTCTTTTCAGAAAAAAAAGGAAATAATTCCCCAGTAAAAAGACAGCTATTTCACAGGAGAGTGTTCCAAATGCAACAACTTCCTAGGGGAAGCACGGCAGCCCGGGGCCAAGGCGGCTTCTAGGAAGGCAGCTTCTGGGAAGGCAGCTAGGATGTAGGGATGGAGCTGTCACCAGGAATAGGAAAAGGTGGCTGTGGTTCTGCAGATGTTACCGTGTCTGAGCCTCAGTGGAGGGTACACAGCCATCTGTCCTTGGGAATCAGGCCTGGTTCCAGGGCGGCATCGCGTGTGGGTGAGATGGTACAGATTCCAGCGGAGACTGCGCACGGGCCTCCACCCCTCCTCGCTTTCCCACACGGCAGGGAGGGCTCCTAGCCCTGCAAGGGCCAGGACATCTGCCTCATTTCTCAGGCCGGAACTCCCCAGCATGGCTGCCCCAGCACAAGGGCAGGCAGCTGGTCCAGCAGGCCTGGGCCTCAGTGCTTCCCACACCCTTGGGTGGCAGGTGTGAAAGCCAGCATCTCTCCACCTCGTTGGGAAGCAGCTCCCAGGCCTACTGGCCATGCCCCACCCATGGGGCTCACTGCAGCCATGTGCCAGGGACCTGCTTTCTTCTCCCATGAGCGGTGTTTGTAGTGGCTCACTAGGGACCACGAGCTCTTTCACCACATGGAAACCAGACAGGCGGGGACCTCCAACCTGCTCAAACATACCTCCCTCCCGAGGGCACCTGCCACCACCCATCGGCCTCTGCCAAGAAGACAGACGTGGGAGGACCCCGAGGTTTATCCTATCTGCTGAGCTTTGGGCCAGGGTTGGGGGACTTTTGTTTAGGCTCTTGGGATAGGTAATCCTGTTTGGATTCAGCTAACTGTAATCACACAGCACTCACCTTCCCCAACTCTCATAAGGCAGAAAGATGACCCATTCAGACTGTCAGCTGAAGAGTTTCTAGAAACTTCTAGGAAGAAGCAGTGGCATGAGGGCTCTTGAAGCCTGATATGAGAGTGAAATTCTTGACTGGCAAGCAGTGTTTTGACCTGAGCTGTTGATGGGATGGGGGTTATGGAGGGGTGGTACACTCCAGCCCAGCCAGAGAGAGAGGAAGAGACAGTGAAAGCTCGGAGGACAGGGTCTGACCCTGCTTTGTGCATCCACATCACAAGGGCAGCTGCAGGGAAGACTGGCATTGGCTTCTGAGCAGCAAAGCCACCTTGCTGAGATGTGCTGAGGGCCTACTGTGTGCCAGGTGGGTGTGAGGTTGCGTATGTTACCTCTGAAACAGCCACCCTGCAAGGGAGATATACTTATTAGTCTGCATTTTACAAATGCAGAAACAGCCTTTGAGAGGGTAGGTCACATGTCCAAGGTGACATAGCTAGACAATGGTGATCAGTCTGGTTCTGAAATACCCCAACCATTCTGAATGGTCACTGGAGGCTGGAGTGGGGTTGGGGGGAGAGGTGGGTCAACAGGTACAAAGTTATAGTTAGATTGGAAAAATAAGTCCTAGTATTCCCTTACACAGTATGATGACTATAGTTAATAACAATGTATTATATGTTTCAAGACAGCTAGAAAAGAGGATCTTGAAAGTCACCACCATAAAGCACTGATGAAGGTTTGAGGCAATGGACATGCTAAGGACCCTGATTTGATCATTATAGAATGTATACATGTATTTAACCATCACACTGTACCCCATAAACATATACAGTTATTATGTGTCAATTTTAAACAACAACAAAACCCCCCAAACCGCCCTGGGGGTCTTTCAGGATACCAAACTGCAGGCATGAAATGCTCTGAGCCCTGGTGGGTGGAAAGCTGAAAGGAGGCGTGATGGAGAAAGGTTCACCTTGGGGCCCACGGCACTGCTCTGCCCAACCTTCAGCTTTTGCTCTCTCAGCCTCATCAGGCCCTGAACTCGGCCAGGAACAGAAGGCTGGGCTCCAGTGCCTCAGGGGGTGCACCCCAGGTACCTTAAGAGCCCTTTCCCCCCAAATCCACAAATATTAAAGCAGTGAAAGTGGGGAGGGGCAAGTCACAGACAGCTGTCAGGGAGGCTGGTTTTGCAAGAGGATAGAAATCCGAAGAGCTGCCTGGCAGGCAAGTGAGAGCACGCCAGGAACCAGCCCGGCTTGGCTCCAGATACCACCCAGCTCCTGTCCTCCCCCCATCCTGAGGGTCTGAATGCTCTCCAGCTTCGCCTCGGAAGCAGGCTTCTTTAAGAAAGCAAAATCAATTCCCTTTAGAGTTGGGAATTCCCTGCATTGAGAATCCTGGCAAGACTGCAGACAAAGGGGATTGTTGCTGCCCGTGTTACAAAAACACTCCAAATGAATGAAGCTCCCTGGGCCCGGCAGTTCCCAGTCTTCTTTTCTGCGAGGACCAGTGGGTCCAACAATGGGACAGGAAGTCCCATGCAACAGCCAGCCCTGGGGGGTGCTTGTCAGAGGCCGGGCCAGGATCCTGTCCTGTCTCTATCCCTGTTATGTGGCACTGACACTTCCTGCCCCGAATCCCTGGCTCGCTCCTTCTCGGATGCTGGGCAGACGCCCACCCCCAGGCTGGCCTCCCAGAGCCAGCCAATGCAAGCCTGCTGAGAAAGAGGCCCCAAGTAGCTGAGAGCAAGCTGCCCACACCACTCTGGGAAAAGGAGGTGCTGACCGAGATCCCCGGCTCCGGGGTCTCACCCTCTCCCCTCCTGGGAGGGGAAGGGATTTATCACTCTGAGCAATGTGAATTCCTTGCATTATTATTGATACGACAGACCTCCATTCCTGAGCTGAGATCTGTCTCTTACCAGCTGTGATGGTGGGCATGCCTCGGACCTCCTCAAGGCCTCAGTCTGCTCGCTATAAATGGGAATTTAATAGTTTCCTCCGAGAGCTGCTGTAAGGGCCTGTTAGAGAGCTGTGTACTAAACAAGCTCTGTAAACTGTAAAACTTTGTCTAGATGCTTCCAGCCCATGTAAAGATAGATCAGGTCTCTTCTAAGTTTAACCTTCAGCAACCACAGTCCATTGCACATAGGCACTATGGCTAACCCAGCAGGCGTGGGGCCAGGGACATCACCAGCTTTAAAGAGTGACTGATAGTTGGCTTCGTCTTTGATCCCATAGCTAAATGGAATCCAGTTTGTAGAGTTCTTTGAAATCTTTGAGCAGGTTGTGATAAGGCTAAATTTTGTAGATGTCCCTGTCCAAAATGGGCCTCATTTAACAAGCCCTCTGTGATGTGGTCTTCTTGTCTACCTTATCTTCTTTGCCTTTTTTTTTTTTTTTTTTGGTGAGATGGGGTGTTGCTCTGTCGCCCAGGCTGAGTGCAGTTGGTGAGATCATAGCTCACAGCAGTCTTGAACTCTTGGGCTCAAGAGATTCTCCCACTCAGCCTCCTGAGTAGCTAGGACTACAGGCATGCACCCCCATGCCCAGCTAATTTTCATTTTTATAGAGATGGGGTCTCACTATTTTGCCCAGGCTTGTCTTGAACTCCTAAAGTGATCCTCCCACCTCGGCCTCCCAAGGTGCTAGGATTACAGGTGTGAGCCTCTCACCCTTCGCACTCACCTGGCTCCCAGCTACTGTGAGGGCTGAGTTAAGATGGACTGAAGAGCAGGGACTGACGGAGGGAGGGAGGGAGGGAGGGATGAGAAGGAGAGAAGACATGCATGTTGAGAAGATATGATTTTTGCTGTTACAAATGTTTTTGGCTTGCTTGTTCATTGAACACAACATGGTCTTTTTGGCCTTCACGCAGGCTTATGGTAACAGTGATTATTCTGTTAATAGCAGCTGCCATGCACAAACACCTTATTCTCTGCCACATCCTTAACATGTAGCTACCTTCTTCGCCCCTCACCAAAAATTCTGGAAATATTTCAAGTCACTTTCTATTTCAAGCAAGGGAAACTGAGACTTGGCAAATCATGTAACTTGCCCAAAGTCACACAGCTAGTAAATGGCAGAGCCGGGACCCCATATCATGGCCTTTTTAACTCCAAAGAACCCAACCGTTAGGTTCTACCACCTACTTCATTAACTTAACAAAATATTTAACTCTACATGCCGGGGACTGTGCTGAGGACACAGCAGGAACAGGGCAGAGCGAGGGCACTTACATTCCGGAAGGGTGGGGAGGGAACAGACATGAGCAAGGTGACTTCAGATAGAGGAAGGTGCTCTGAAGGAAACAAAAAGAGGGTACAGTGAGGGAGGTTCCTGGCAGTGGAAAGGAAGCTCCCTGTGTGCACCGTAGACTGTGAACAAGTCCCTTCAGAGGCTAGTGGATGCGCCAGCCTGGGGAATACACGGAAACAAGTACTTAATTCACCCAATAGCTATTCTTATTTCATTTACTTCCATTTTGGGTAAACAGATGGAAATTTAATGCACAAAAAGGGGGAGAGGAAAGGAGAGAAAAGAGCTTAACATTGCAAATCTTCTTGAAATGGTATTTAAGGAACTCAGAAGTCAGTAGCATAAAGCCACCACTGCCATCATCTCTATTATTTGATAAGAAAACACTTTCGCAAGCTGAGCAAAAGATTAACGAGCCTACTTCTTCAGACTGAACACACAGCCTATCTGTGGGCATGTCCTCTTTATGTAAAGTGCTGTCTGAGGGAAACATTCTCCCTGCTGCATCTGGAATGGAACAAAGAGGTGCCTCGATGTGGCACCTCACTCGTACCAGGGCATTTCCCCACCTTAGGAAGCAGGCACAGTTCAGATCTCTACCTTATGCAGGAGGAAACGGAGACTCTGAGAGGTAAAGTGATTTGCTTGGATCATAGAGCCAGAAGAAAAGAGCTGGGGTTTGATCCTCATCCCACAGCGGCTCAGAGGATGCACTTCTTTTTCCACTGGGAAAACAATGACCTACAGCTTGACCTTGAAGCATTTGCCTAGATAAACAACAATCAGCGATGACTTAAGAAACCAACTGCTGGTCTGAGTGCAGTGGTTTCTACAATTAATCGATCACAACCAGTTACAGATTTCCTTGTTCCTTCGCCACTCCCACTGTTTCACTTGACTAGCCAAAAGAAAAGAAAAGAAAAGAGAAAAGAAAAGAAATATATATATAATAAAAAATGCTGGGCACTGTGGCTCACAACTGTAACACCAGCACTTTGGGAGCCTGACGCGGGCAGATCCCTTGACTCCAGGAATCCAAGACCAGTCTGGGTGACACGGCGAACCCCGTTTCTACAAAAAAAAAAAATTAGCCAGGCATGGCGGAGTGGGCCTACAGTCCCAGCTACTCAGGAGGCAGAGGTGGGAGGATTGCCTGAGCCCAGGAGGTCGACGTTGCAGTGAGCCGTGATCACGCCACTGCATCCCACCCTGGGTGACAGAGTGAGATCTGTCTCAACAACAACAACCACTCAACTAATTTTTATGTTTTTAAAGTGTAGGTCCATTTCTGTTATAAAATTTATGCTCTGAAACAACAAAAGTCCTTCTGTGACTCTTGCTGCCCATGCCATTCACCTCTCCCAAGCTTCTGTGGCTGTCATTTAAGACCCAGTTAAAAATCCCAGGTCTGCTCTGACATGTCCCCCACCTACTCCAGCCTTCTCAGAATCCTCTTAAATGTGATGTTGCTGCTGCTGCTGCTGCTTCTTACTGTGTACCAGGCACTATGCTAAGTGCCTTACGTATATTAACTCACTTGATCCTCACAACACCCCTATGAAGTTGGCACTATTAATCCCCTATTAAGAAGGGCTGGGCGCAGTGGCTCATCCCTGTAATCCCAGCACTTTGGGAGGCCTAGGAAGGTGGATCACTTGAGGACAGGAGTTCGAGACCAGCCTGGCCAACATGGCAAAACTCTGTCTCTACTAAAAATATAAAAATTAGCCAGGCACGGTGGCACGTGACTATAATCCCAGCTACTCGGGAGGCTGAGGCAGGAGAATCGCTTGAATCTGGGAGGTGGAGGCTGCAGTGAGTCAAGATCGCGCCACTGCACTCCAGCCTGGGTAACAGAGTGTGACTCCACCTGGCCCCTGCCCCAGCCCCGCCCCGCTGCCCCCCCCCCCCCCCAAAAAAGGAGACTGAGACGCAGAGGGTAAATGACATGCCTGAGGCCACCCAGCTTGTGAGTGGCAGGGCTGGGATTGGAATCCAGGCAGGCTTCAGAGCCTGAGGGCTGACCTCGTGCACTTTCATGCACCTGAGCTTCCTCCTGCACTGTCTGGTGGGTTTTGCTCATTTGTCTACTTCTGTCTTACTTTTGTCTCCGTCATCAGGCTGGAGACTCACAAGCCACTCTTTATCATTCTCCTAGAGCCCTTCTCCATGGATCCGCAGGAGTCCAGGGAGAAATAGGAGTAAGTCAAGCACTTAAGACAGTATCTGTCTGTGAATGTGTGCTCTATAATGCTCGCTATAACTAGCAGTAGTGGTAATGCTGGTAGTAGCAGTAATCTTAGTAATTGTATTATATTAGTCATAGTGGTAGTGGTTAATTAGTAGTAATATCATCAGTAGTAGTATTAGTAACTGTATTATTAGTAGTATTACTGACCCAGATATCACTTGAGAATCACATTTTAGGAAATGTCATGCTACCTCAATAAAGAGAGCCTGCTCTGAGTGTCAAACATGCCATCTAAAGTGTTTATGGCCATTATAATGAGGAGGAGACACCATTTCATAAGCACTTTTTATGTGCCTAGCATTGAGCTAAGTGCTTTACTGTATTATCTCATTTAACCGTAGGAGCCATATTACTATCTTCACCGTTTTACTGATGAGGAAACTGAGGCCCTGGAAGATGAGTTGACATGGTCATACTCCTAGAAGGTAGCCGAGATAACACCTCTGGGATGACCCAAGAGGCTCATGGCACCCTCCTCCCCTTGGTCACCATCAGAAGCCCCAGGTGGCATGGTGGCATGCACCTACAGTCCCAGCTACTTGGGAGGCTGAGGTGGGAGGATCACTTGCACCCAGGAGTTCAAGGCTGCAGTGAACCATGATTGGGCCACTGCATTCCAGCCTGGGTGACAGAGTGAGGCAGTCTCTTAAAGAAAAAAAAGCCCCAGGTGTGCGTTTCCAACAAAGTGGCTGGAACCCAGAGCACTGACACGTTCGCTGGCTCCAGCTCTTTGAAATTCTGTCTAGCCTGATATGGAACAGGGAAGCCAAGAGCTGGGCCGGACACACATTTGTCATCTGCCAGGATCTCACCTGGACAAGAGCCTCAACCTCTGAGCAGGTCCTGGTAGCCCTAGCAAAAAGAGCTCTATGTGAATTGGAGAGCAAGATTAGTATCACATCAGCACTCTGGTCTCGTCTCTTCTCAACCTGTCTGGGGGTGCAGAACTACATATCAGACTTCTCCAAGGCAGACCTTTATAGGAGCATCAAGGCAAGCAACATGGGAGGGGCTTCCTGGACCCTCTGCTGCCCTTATTCTTAGAAGGGTTCAGGCCCCAAGAAGGGAAGTGTGGGAAGAAGGACAAATAAAACCCAGCCAATCACAAATAGCTGGACCAATGGGGGCAGGACCTTCTCAGCCACAAGCTCAGCCCTGTGTGTCTTGGCCCACAAGGTCCGTCCACTTCTGTGCTCCATCCTGCACCACGGTGCCTGTGTTCCCTTGCTCTGCTCCTCCCTGTCACCCGTCTCTCCGGGGTGCCTTGCTTCCTCTAGCCACTTGGACTCTGTATATGCTGCTCCCCTGCCTGATACAAACCATCGTGTTGATAATCATAAGAACAGATACTCAGTGTGCCCTAGGCCCTGTTCTAAAAGTATGTAGTGAGCAGGTGCAGTGGCTCATGGCTGTAATCCCAGCACTTTGGGAGGCCAAGGCAGGAGGGTCGCTTGAGCCCAGGATTTTGAGACCAACCTGGGCAACATGGTGAGACCCCATTTCTACAAAATTTTTTTTAAAGTTAGCCAAGTGTGGTGGGGCACATCTGTGGTCCCAGCTACTGGGGAGGCTGAGGTGAGAGGATTGCATGAGCCCAGGACGTCAAGGAGGCAGTGAGCTGAGATTTTGCCACTGCCCTCCAGCCTGGGAGACAGCAAGACCCTGTTTCCAAGAAAACCCCAAAAATATGTTAATTCATTGGGTCCGCATACCTTACAGATGATTAAGAGCCTTGAAGAGGTTAAATGACTGGTTGAAGGTTATAAAAAGTGGCAAGGTAGATCTCAAATGCACGCCTTTGAATAGCAGGGCACTCCTCAGATGGGGCTATTCTGGCTGGCTATGAAGTCATGACACCAGAGGTTTCTAGGCCTGACCCCAAATCAGAACTCTGGGAAGGGTTCCACACTCCTCCTGTTTTCATGTCCTGGATACCAGCAGGCTCCAAGCCTTCTGAGTGTGTCTCCCTCCACAGAGGCGGAGACGTGCTGTGCAGGGCTGGGGAGAATGAGGCAAGAGGCCAGGATCTGAGGCTTAGCAAGCGGACCGCTCTGTGGACCAGTGGCCCTCTGCCATTCCCACTCTCTCTGCTTGGCCACTCCTCAGGGGTCTGGCTTCTTTGCTGCTGCTCACAGTAGATGCAGTCTGGAAGGGTGCCTGGGGGACCCTAAGCCCTCCAGCAGCCCAGATTCTGATGTGGAGAAATGGTCACCTCCTGTCGACCTCAGGCCCTCTGCACCTCTGACTGCATGTCTCCCTCTGTCTCCTCTACTTGATGACGCTGCCTTCCAGCAATTTGCTGGCAAGCTGGCAGCCCTCCTGCCTTCCTACGTGTCTGCGTAGTCTTTATCCTTACTGCCCCAGACCTCTCATTCCCCAGGAGGGTGATGGCTGACGAGGTATATCCTCTGCCAAAGATTCTGTTCCAGCTAGCCCATCCCTCTGCCCCCAGGCACAACCAACAAGGACCACATCTAACCAGATGGTTGTCCATTCTCCTCCAGACCTCAGAGGAAGGAGGCTCCCAATCTCCCTGGGCAACCTGGATCCCTGACAGGAGGCTCTTTCACTTTCTGAGCTTGATCTTGGGTGACGACACACCCTGCAGGGCAGCAGCTGTGACTAATTCTGTGTTTTAGACCCTGCCTTGTGCCTGGCTGGTGCCTGGGATGCAAAGCTGCCAGTGAGAAAGGCACCCTGGGAGGGTGCAGGGAGACTCCAGCTGCAGAGCTTTCCCAGGATAGTGAGGGGGTGGGGCTGGAATGGCCCCAGAGAAGGTGGCTCCAAAGGCCAGGGCCCACCCAGTATGCCTCAGAGCTGTAGGATCAGGTCTCAGCAGCCAGCTGGGAAAGCCACAGCCTGGCACAGGGAAAGGCAAAGGCCTTGAGGTGAGAGAGACCTCAGGTTTGAATCCTGGCCTCGCCACTTATCAGCTAGGTACCCCGTGGCCTCCTGTCCTCACTTGTGAAATGGAGGTAATGATAGCACCAAACTTGCTGATGTTCTTTGGGCCTAGAAGTAGGTAGAAATGGGCTTTAAAGGAAAGGCTTATGTTATCTCACTTTGTCCTACCAGATAGAATTACTCAGCCTCATTTTACAGGTGAAGAGCCTGAGGCATGGAAGGGCCCTCTGAGCCCAGCCTCTGCCCCAAAGCCTGTACTGTTTCTTGATGTACCAGGCTCACTGCAGCAGAAGATGAAAGGAGGTTAGAGGCTTCTCATTCCCTGCAAAGCTGCCCGCTCACCACTCTGAGTTGCTGCTGCTTCTGCCACTCCCTCCTCCCATTGTCTCTCCTCCCAAACCAGAGCAGAGAGCTCTGGGGAGACGGCCTCTTACGGAAAGAGGTGAAGTCCCCACCGAACACTGCAGAAGCAGCAGGTGGCTTAGCAGGGAACACCACAGTGAGCTCCACACAAAAGAGATGAACACACGTCCCTTCCCTTTGTCGCCATGGATGTGGTCAGACATAGCCCCTGATTGAAGGAATCAGTGTCCCTTTCTTTAAAGCAGAAATATGGGTACAGACTTGAGTGGTTCCATTGATGGTGTCATGCTGCCAAACCCGTATCACCAAACTGAGCTCCTTCTCCCATGTGTGCAAGGCAGTAGAGGAGGTCACTTAATCCCAAGCAAACCCAGAGAGCCACCAATCCCCAAACAGACAGCCTCTACAGCCAGACAACC
Organism: Pongo pygmaeus; assembly: GCF_028885625.2. Classification (NCBI taxonomy): domain Eukaryota; kingdom Metazoa; phylum Chordata; class Mammalia; order Primates; family Hominidae; genus Pongo; species Pongo pygmaeus. The sequence goes on along the minus strand of NC_072382.2, from coordinate 33,117,632 downwards.
ACGGTCACACTGAAATCAGGGGCTCCGTCCAATTCTGGCTGGGTGAACTCAGTCCACCATGCTCCCAGGTGGGACAGAGGATGGGGCTTCAAGAGGATGAAGTGGAGCAAGAGACAGACAGCGCACATCCCCAAACTCACAAAAGCAAAGCTCTGTCACTCGGGAACCCTAGCAAACTCTAGCTGCTATTTGCATCGGGAGAGGTTTTCCCCAGAGCTCTGGTGAGGGTATCAGGGTGCTGGGGCCTTGATGGGACATTGGCCCAGCCCAGCCTGCAGTAATGCTGTGAGCTCAGTGCTCCCAGGAAGGATCCCCACAGCCTCCAGGGCCTTCCCTGTCAGTGAGCCAGAGGGCAGCAGATCTGCTCAGGGACAGGAGCCAGGCCACTGGGGAGCCGTCGCGCTGTTGGCTCCCTCAGGTATTTTTAGGGTTGTCCTCCTTTCTGTGTCAAAACTTAAAAATTTGGTTCTTTTTTTTTTTCCTAATGGGAGTTCCAACTCCCCATGTGTCTGATATTCATCTGAAATGATTCATGGAAAAATATCTTTGCTACCAAATTATTAGTGCTACAGATAGTGTGGTTTTTAAATAAATGGCTATGTAAACACATGCACGTGTGTCTATTACCATGCAAGCTCAGCTGTTATAACCACATAGCGCTGTGCAACTCAGATCATGAAGAAACCCTGATGCTGTGTGTTAGAGTACAGGGGGCTGGGAACCCTCCTGGGGGAAAGCCACAGGACATGACAGAGATGCCCAGGGGGGCGGGAGAAAGTGCCAGCAGAGGAATGCCTGCCCCTGGGCCTATAGCCATGACAGCCTGAGGGCCCAGCAACCAGGGCAACAGGACTGAAGAAGGCTCCTGTCCTCCCAGTCACCTTTGTGTGGGTGACCCGGCCTCAGCCTAGCACCTTACCAAATAGCAAGCAAGCCTCCTGCCCCTTCCTCCCAGATGTCTTCCCTGCCCTTTTTCCTTCCCAGCTGACTCCTTCAACCACAACACTTTTCCACAAAGCAGGAACAGCTGGGGCTTAGGGCCTGTGCTTTGGCCCCAGCTCCCGCCAAAGGTGTCTTTCAGGATGCCCAGGGCTCCACCTGCAGCCTTCTTGCTGTGTCAGGCCCACGGCGGCCCTCCTCAGACTTGCATTTGCCTTCCAACTCCCAGAGAAGTAAAACAATGATGACATAAGGATACTAGTACTGATAACAGCAATGGTACCATTTACTGGGAACCTACTACGCGTGCACTGGGCCACTGCTGTTTTACATTCCTCTTAGCGACAGGAGGTACAGTGTAGTGGTTATGAGGGGCGCAGCCTCTGTCGTGGGGCCAGTTAGTCTCTCCATGCCTCCACTTACTCATCTGTAAATGGGGCTCTGAAGAACACCTCTTTCTTGGTAGTGTGTGAATTAAGCGAGCATCTGCCTGCAAAGTGCTCAGCACAGTGCCTAGCACATAGTAAACACTCAGTAAATCCACCTTAGTGCCTTTGTTTTCTGGGGCACTGAGGAAGCAGACCTGGCTGTGGAGCTAGCTGTGGATCACAGAGCTGATGAGACTCAATGCCCCCCAAAGACAGCGGGCAGCCGGGCAAGGGGACTGCAGAGACCCCAGGACTTCCAATGTTGAGGTCTCAGATCGTCTCCTTCCAGGTGGGACACCGAGTCCCGTGGGCTCTGCCTTTCCTGGGCCTCACTGTGTGGTGAAATGTGTGCGGATGGGGCTTCCCAAACCGAGTGCAAGCCTTTCCGACTTCCTGGCCCCTCAAATACACAACTCTTGAGCCCATGGACAGAGCTTACCTTAAGTGGCCAAGCAGTGGCCTCCATGTGAGGCTCATGCCAGCATATACAATGTTTGGGACAAGTTATAAAAAAGCATATTTTCCAGGTAGAAAATTTCAAAAGGCAGCCCTCAGAGAAAACCCATTAGAAAAACTATCCTAAGACTAGGTGCGGTGGCTCACGCCTGTAATCCCAGCACTTTGGGAGGCCAAGGCAGGCGGATCACGAGATCAGGAGATAGAGACCATCCTTGCTAACACAGTGAAACCCCGTCTCTACTAAAAATACAAAAAAAATTAGCCAGGTGTGGTGGCCGGCGCCTGTAGTCCCAGCTACTCGGGAGGCTGAGGCAGGAGAATGGCGTGAACCTGGGAGGCGAAGCTTGCAGTGAGCCGAGATCGTGCCACTGCACTCCAGCCTGGGCAACAGAGCGAGATTCCATCTCAAAAAAAAAAGAAAAAAAAAGAAAAGGTATCCTGTCCTCAGGCTGACATGGCCCCAGGTGCATCCCCTACTCATGCCCCTCACTGGGTTCTGTTGTGCAGTATACAACCTGCACATCTGTTCTTTGCAGCCCTGCTCCCAGCTAGGAAAGTGTTGGGACCCTCTAGTGAAAGTACCTGACTAGGAGCCCACAGGCTTGAGTCCAGGGGCTATTCAACCGCTAACCTGCTGGAGATCAGAGAGCTGCCAGGGCCACGATGGTCTCCTCTGTTAAATGAAAGGATGGGGCAAAACACACCCAAGACCCCTCATAACAATGACGGCAGCAATGATCATTTGATCACTTTTGAATGGGATAACCCCATGAAAAGAGGTGACAGCTACCATCGGCCAAGGGCCAGTTCCCACCTAGCCCCCATCCTACATGCTTTTTCTCAGAGCACTAACCTTTCTAGGTGGGTGTGACTATCTCGTTTTATAACAAGGCAGCTGAATTTCAGACAGCCCAGTGAGCTCATGCCAGACTGGGCACAGAGGCTGAAGCACGTGTTCTGAGCCTCAGTGGCCCCATGCTGCATCAGCTCAGAGGAAAAAAGAAAAAAATCCCACTGCACACCAGTGCAGGCCTTCATCCGTCGGAATTCCTGGGGCACCTCCTCACAGGCACAGCACAGCTCCAGGGCCCCTTTCTCATCCTGTCGGTCAGTCATCAGTCAGTGTCAGTCAGTCGGTCAATGCACGTTTGGGAGCACGTCCCACCAGGTGCTCAGCCCAAGGAAGATCCCTACCGTTCATTGTTCAGGGTCATTCTCGGGGGGTCCAGGTTGGGGTTCTCCATGGACTCCATCTGTGGACACCGCAGGAAGTAGTAGAGCGTGTGGAGAGCGTCGGGGGACCAAGTGATGGGCTGTGGCGGCTGGCGGGCCTGGCGGGCAGGGCTGGCGCCCGGGCACAGGGGGTGGCGCCCCTGCATGTGGTGCATGGCACGGGAGACCAAGTCACCTGGTGGGGGGGTGGGGAGGGCAGAGGGGAGGAAGAGAAAAAAAGAAGACAAAGTCTGAGTTCACAGCCCGCATTCTTCCAAGGATGTTCCTGGCTGAAGCTCCCTTGCCTTAGTGCATAATTACTGTTTGCCCTGCAGCCAACAGGCGGAGGTGGAAACTGTCACCTAGATGCACAATAGCAATTTCATTTCCCTTTCATTTCACTCTTGCTGAATTAAATACTTGGCAGGGCCTGTCTCCTCCAGAACTTAGGGTAATTTGGTTTCTTTTTCAACATCCCCACTCTCTCCACCACCCCCATGGGCCTCTCCCCAGATCTTTGACTGAGGGAATCTCTCTGGGTCTCTTTTCCCAGCCTCTACCAGCCAGGGCCAGGCTCTGTGGCAATTCTCCCCTGCACTGTCTTGTACAAAACCCAAAGTATTTCAGCGGAGAAGGCCCCTCTGTCTCAGCACCAATTACAACCACCATCACCACCATCAACTGTTGAGGACTCACTATGTACAAAGTATGTAATTCCCCAGAAATATGATTTAATTTGATCCTTACAGTGCTAGAGGGTATTATTCCCATTTTACAGATGAAGGACTTGAGGCTTATGGCTGGGCACAGTGGCTCACACCGTAATCCCGGCACTTTGGGAGGCCGAGGCGGGTGGATCACTTGAGGTCAGGAGTTCGAGACCAGCCTGGCCAACATGGTGAAACCCCGTCTCTACTTAAAATACAAAAAATAGTTGGGCATAGCAGCAGGCACCTGTAGTCCCAGCTACTCGGGATGCTGAGGCAGGAGAATCGCTTTAACCCGGGAGGCGGACGTGGCAGTGAGCAGAGATCGTGCCACCGCACTCCAGTCTGGGTAACTGGGTGACAGAGTGAGACTTCGTCTCAAAAGAAAGAGAAAAAAAAAAAAAAAAAGAGAACTTGAGGCTTATCTGATAAACATTTCCTGACCCCATGTATTCATTCTCCTGGCCACAGGGACACCTCAGAGCCCGCAGGTTGAGTTAACTAGCCATGGCTGCGTGGCTAGAAAATGGCAGCGTCTAGACTTGAATTCACGTCTGTTCGACTCCAAAGTCCATGGACTTCACTGTGAGCTGGGCTGCAGCCTGCCCTGCTGGAGTCTGTGGGATCCTTAGGTCCCCATATCCTGTGGTGTGTTTCTACTCAAGTATTTTCAATATCTCACCAGCCCCAGACAGGAAACGGCTCATCATTGTGTGAGGCCACAATGCTGAGAAAGGATGGGCTGAAGGAGCCCTGGCACCTGCAGGCACCTCCGCTCTAAGAAAAGCGGCTCCTTCGGGGTCAGCTTCAGCCTCACCCCTGGTGATTCCTTAGAGAGAGCCCCTCAGCAGGCGGGCGTGGCTAACCCTAAGGTGGGAGAAATGAACAGGTTTTAATTTGGCCAGTGAAGTACCATGAAATGCATGGCAGAACCAGTTCACTCATTTACTCAATTAACCTTCATGCTGCTTCTGGGAATCTGGTATTCTGTTCCGTTGTGTCCCAGAGCCCTGCACAGGGCCTGTTACATGCTAGGTGCTCAGCAAATATTTGGAGAATGAAGAATTCACCTTACACATTCATTTCTTTTTAAAATACAACTTCTGCTGAGGCTTGATTTGAGCTCATTAGCTGCTAAATTCTCCCATGACAGCCACGGTGATGGTGTTTGGCTTCCAGGCAGGGACAAATGACACCCCTGGAGTTTGAGATCCCCACCAGGAAAGTCCTCCTTGTCCCTCTCCACCACCACCCCTGGTTCCTCACTCCTCCCTACTCCTGACTGCTCATCCCTACCGTTGGAGTTCAGCTCCCTGGGTGCTCCTGACAAACCCTAGGGCCAAGAGGGCTGAGGGCAGTGAGTTACTGACACCTGGTTTCCATCCCTGTGACCCTGATTTCATTGGTCTGTGGCTGGACCTGGGCATCTCTAGCTTGTAGAAGTTCCCTCAGTGATTCTAATGTCCACTCAGGTTTGAAAATCACCAGGTGAACTGATAGATTGATTCAAGTCAGACACAGTTGGCCTCAAATCAGGGCCTGTTACTGTTAATTCCAGCCCATATTCCCTTAGGCCTGAGAACTCAAGGAGGCTCCCCAGGAGGTCAGCTTCAGCCCCACCCCTGGCGATCCCTTACAGAGAAAGAGAAATCCCTTATGTAGTTATCAGAGCCTCAGTTTCCTCATCTGTGAAATGGAAACAATAGTATCTACCCTACCGATTTTGAGGGCTCAAAGAAACAATAAATGTAAAGCACTTAACATCATGCTTGGCACAGAGTAAGTACTTGGTAGGGCTGAACATAGCACTGTTATGATTAATGTCCATTATTATTATTCCTCTATCCTACAGGCCGCCTCCTGTGGACTCTTCCTTCCAGGACCACTGCCTGCCGTCAAACTCTGCCCCACATTTCCCAGGACAGGAGGAGTCTGCACCCTGAAATGCCAGATCCCAACCCTGCCCTTGGGCTCCATGGGTGGTAGAAACTGGCATCACAACCACCAGCCAACCCGCCTCACAGCAGCCAGTTGTACAGCTAAGTTGGCTGCTAATAAGTTGAAACCTGGCTCCCGTTTCTCCAGGTCTAAATGTCATAACTTTTGGCAGAACCACAGGACCACAAGGAGGAGAAATCAAAGAGTCTGTGATAGCATCAAAGAGAAACCTTGTTGAAATAACATTTCAAAGGCTCAACAAGGTAGAAGACATTATCTTTAATTATTTTTATTGTTGTTTTATTGTTATTGGTGGAGAACCCTTTGGCAGCGCACTTCCTGCTTCATGTAGACAAGAAAATCAAGAAAGAAATGGAATCTCCCATCCAAACAGAAGGAGATAGCCCAAAAGTTCAGAAAAACCATGAAGGCAGCTGGAGATGGAGGTCCCCGGCTTCTTCGATCCAAGCCCTGCTATGGTCAGTTTCTCTCAGACCAGAAAGACAAATGGCTGCAGAGAACTCTGACCACAACGTCTAAAAACTTACACCGCGTGGCAACCCATTTATGGGCAAAGAAAGCGGCTTGCTTTGAACCTTCTCCTCGGGTAATTTTTGCTCCCTGCCACTTTATATTTTCTAGGCTTCATGATAGACATGAAAAGATAGACAAAATTTTCCTTTAACTTTTTCAGCCACCCTGTAAGGGAGGTCTTTCTACTCTACAGACAAGGAAGCAAGCTCTCAAGAGTTAAATGACCTGTCCCACTTCCATAACTAGTAAGTCAATCAGCCGGGACTTGAACTGGGGTCCCTGCTTCCCAAACGCATGCTCTTGACCATCACATGGCTGCTACTAAAAGTGTGGTCTGTGAACCGGGACAGGTCCACAAACTTACTGGTTTGCAGCAAGTTAATTTCAGAAGTGAAGAGTGAATTTTTAAAAACTTACATAGCAATTTGACAGTAATTTTATGTCTAGCTAATAATAATTTTAAAAATTGGGCTTGCATTTCACATGTCTTATTTTCTTTTTCTAGACATTTATTTTGATTTTTCATTATAAAGGTTTCATTCTGCAGCAGAGTGGGGGGAATAAAATCTCTGGTCCTTCACCATGGCTAGTTTGAGAAGGCCTGATGCAGGCTAGGCTAGGCTCTCAGTTTAAGCATGGCAGGGACTCAGAGCTTCTTCTGAAACTTCCTTGTAACTTGAGGATCAATTGATCCTACACTCAATGAAACCTTAGTCTGAAGCCCGGAAACACCCCCCAGGCAAGGAAAAACAAGTCCTCCCCCCTTGTTAACCATAAAAGACTTGATTAGAGGTGCTAGGTTTCACTCTGGTCCTTCCATCTCTCATTATGAGCCATCAAATAAAAACAGCAGGAGAGAGTCTGGAATTCAACACCGTCTTCAAAATAAGGCCTAGAACATCTGGCTCCCTTCAAAAAGAAGTGTTTTGTTTTATTTTGTATTCTCTCCCTTTAAAATGTTTGTGGGTAGAGAGGGACAGAGCAAAAGCACAAGTCCCAAAACTCCGTATGAAGCTAGATCTCATACAAGAGTGAAACTTCTCACCCTATCTGGCAGGTTGATGTTGGCGAGGCTCAGGGAGTTAATACATGTAAACCCAGGGTACATTCTGAGGTCCAAGGGGTTCAGTGCCAAGTATCACTAGCCTCATTAAGTTCTTTAGTCTCAGGGAGAAAAACTGCAATATCTGCCTCCACCTGTGTCTCCTCCCTCCTCCACAGCAGGTTAGCAAAAGCCCTGGTTTCAGAGGGAGGAACAGGGCAACTTGGCACATGACACAGCCTGTTCTCTGGTCTGTGAAAAGATGCTGTGAGGAGGCTTCTTCCCTTGGCCCTGAGGAGTGGCTGGGCCAGGATGTGGACCAATCCTAGGCGAGTTTTAGGAGAAAAGATTTGGTGGGATAGACCTCATTCCTCCTAACACATGCACATGCATACTCACAGGCATGCACGTGTGCAGACACACACATACACACACACGTGCACGCTGCACTTCAGGTACTATTCTCTGTACCAGGTACTATTCTAAGCAATGAGGATACAGCCGCAGAAAAAGGAGATAAAATTTCCAGTCTCAGGAAGCTCACTCTTCTAGTCAGAGGAGAGAGATGATAAACTATTCGTAAGTAAATATATAATACATGGTCAAGTGGTGATCAGTGTTTTAATAAAATCAAAGCCACAAGAGGGAAGACAGTGGAATGAGAGTGTGGTACTCATGGAAGTCCTGAATGAGAAGGTGCCATTTGGGCAGAGGCTTGAAAATGTGAAGGACCAATGTACTTGAGGATCAAGGGGAAAGTGTTGCAGGCAGAGGGAAAGCCAGTGTGAAGGCTCTGGAGTGGGAGGTTCCTTAGCCAGGAGGTCAGGCAGCTGGAGTGCAGTCCACAGAGAAGAGGATGAAGTGATGAAGTCAGATCATATATGGATCCTGGGCCAGAGTGAGGATTTTGGATTTTACCGAGTGAGCCGGGAAGCCATTGTCGGGGGATAGAGGGGATAGATATCGAGCAGATGAGTGACACAACCCAATTTAGGCTTTAAATGGGCAGCCTGGGGCTAGGTGCAGTGGCTCATGCCTATAATCCTAGCACTTTGGGAGGCCAAAGCGGGAGAATCACTTGAGGTGAGGAGTTTGAGACCAGCCTGGCCAACACAGTGAAACCCCGTCTCTACTAAAAATACAAAAATTAGCTGGGTGTGGTGGTGCACACCTATAATCCCAGCTACTAGGGAGGTAGAGGCAGAAGAATCTCTTGAATCTGGAGGCGGAGGTTGCAGTGAGCCAAGATTGCACCACCACACTCCAGCCTGGGTGACAGAGAGAGACTCCATCTCAAAAACAAAGCAAAACAAAATAAATGGTCAGCTTGGGCTCGGTTGGTAGCAGTGGAGTTGGTGAAAGGGGCAGACTAAAACTCAGGATTGTTGTAAATGGTAGAGCCAACAGGTCTTGGCCCCTTGGCTAACGGTAATGGCAGAATGATGTCAAGCCCTTCCCTAGGGGAGGCCTCTGAATGCTCCTCCCTTAGGCTGGGCTGGGGTTGTAATGGGCATGGGGTCGTCATGAGAAGAGGCAAAGGATCAGCCCCGATCTTGATCTCAGCTGCCACAAGGAGCTGGTGGCTGGGCTGCTAGTCTTATCCAGGGGGCCAACAGCCCTAGACATGTCCAGAGTCAAGCCCCCAGCTCTGATCCGCGTGACTTGGAGAAAATCACTTTTCTTCTCTAAGCCTCAGTTCTCTCATCAGGACATAACTTGCTGAGTTGTTCTGAGGAACAAATGAGATAAAAAGTGAATATGGTGCTTCACAATGGTGTCTTGCATACAGAAGGTGCTCACTTAATGTTCAAGTGTAAAGTAAAACCAAGGTGCTCTTCAGTGGACTAGGGACTGTGTCCCTTACTGTTTGCCGGGCATGAGAACTCACCAAAGCATGACTGTGCGAGGGCCCAAGACAGCCCATTGTCCAGGAGACACTTCTCAGGGATGGAGATGAAACCAGAACCCACTTCCTGTGGGGTCCCTCAGGGGACAGGGGACCCAGGCAACAACATCCCAGCCCTGCCTACTGTAATGTCACCAGGAGACAGGGAGTCAGAAATCCTGCTTTCTCTTCCAGCCCTATTGCAGCTCTGCTCTGTGACCTTGAACCAGGCACCTTCATTTCCTGTCTGGGGAGGGGCAGAAGAATGCAGGGAAGGAGGAAGCTGCGTCCTGAAGAAACAGAGGCTTGCCGTTTATTGTTCAGGGTCAGAAGACTCTGAGGGAATCACAAATGGAGAAGGCCGGAGCAGAGGGAAACTCCAGGTGTGCCCATGCTGTGTGCTATGACCCCTGCTGTGTCACTGCCCTCCACTGGGTGATCTCAACAGAGCGAGGGGGAATGAAGGCAGCAGAGGATGTAGTCAGATTTCTCAAATCAAATGGGTAATGAGAGGAGGAGCTCAGGAGCTGGCACGGGATTTCATCTCTCCTAACACCCTGGAAGCAGCTGTCAATGGTAAAGAGCCACATCAAGTTCCAAGTGTGTGCCACAGAGCCCTGAGTCCTGGGAGATGCCACCCGGCCACAACTGCCTTCAGCCAGAGGAGCTCTACTGTTATCTTCCTTTTACTATATTGAGGCTTTGGGGTGCTTTCTTTCGAGAAAGGGCACCAGTTGTGAATTCAGAGGCTGTGGGGCCAGGCAGGTGAAATTAATGAAACAGGCTCACCCGAATGAATCCCAGGTCTGTGGCAAAGTGGGGAACACACGCCACCCACTTTGCTGCTACTTAGCTCCCATGGGTCACTGCTGTGCAGGAATGGGATACCATGTTGCTAGATCATTTGTTTTTTTCAAGATAAACCAGAAATCCAGATTTGTGTATTTGCAACCTTTGGCCTGGAAAGATCTAGCTTTCAGGGAAGGCAAGGCACTTGGAGGAGGAGGAGGCGAGCTCTCCCTGCCTTCCCCCAACCCTGGGGCCTCGCTGTTGTTGCTCTACCATCCAGCTAGACACTGAGGCCACACTTACTCAGCTCCGAGATGCTGCCCACGCAGGTGGCCAGGAGGGACTGCTCCAGCGTCCGGAGCTCCAGCTGGGCATAGGCATCGGCTCGCTCGTCATGGCCCAGGGACCCGCCGTTGTAGGGGCTGAAGTATGCGGGGAGGGAGAGGACACCTATGGGGAAAGAAGGCAGACACGTCACACTTAGGAAGGAGGGGAAGCTCAGTGGGCCCCAGCCTGCTGCAGGCAGGGCTCAGCCCTGCTCCCCTGTTCTTGACAGAGAGAGTTTCAGGAGGTAAAATCTCTCTGAGCCTCGAGGACTTGAGAACTTTGACGGTGGACGGTGCTATAGGGGCCAGAGTGAGAAGTAGCTCACTCGTAGCTGTGGTTTTAAGCACGTGGGGACCATCCTTTCTTGGAGGTATCCAAGAAACTGTCCTTCCTGGGCTCCTGGATCTTAGAAGCATTCATTCACTCACTCACTGAATATTTACAGAGTGCCTGACTCAGCCCAGGCTCTTGGATCATACAAGCATTCATTCACTCACTCGTTGAATATTTACAGAGTGCCTGACTCAGCCCAGGTATTGTGCTATACTTAGGGTTCTGGGGTGACAAAGAGACCTGACTTTGTTTTCGCGCAGCTCAGGGATGGCTGAGTCAGATGTAAATGCCCATCCTGACTTCCTGAAGGGCAGTGCTGCCCTGAGTCCTCTCCTTTCCCCATGCTGGGAGCAACCATTCAAAAGGGATGCTGCCTTCTCCACTTCAAGATGGGGAAGTGTCCTAGCCACGGGCCAAGTCCAATTAATGTTTTTCATTAACACTTCAACAGCAGTGGAGCAGAACTGTCAGAATCAATCCCAGAGGGTGACAGCCTGTAAATTTCTCCAACTCACTATGTGGCTTCTTAGAAAGCACCAGAAAAGCGAAATCAGATTGGTTTAAAATTACACGTTGGCTCTTAAGAGCATGTGGCCACAGAGATTCTAGTTGCAGTCAGAACCTAGATAGGGATTCCCAACTTTTGGTAACCACTTTCTTTGAGGGACAGATCTTCTTTTTCCAACACTCACCCACAAACCTTTTTTTTTCTTTTTTAAAGAAAAATACCCACAGGAATTTAATCACTTTGGAGAAAATCTCTGAAAATTCCTGGAGATAACTGGAGAGCACTGGGATGTGGCCAAGTCTGGGTTAGAAGTCCCTAAACACGTGTGACGTAACAAGGACAACAGCAGCAACAGGTACAGCAGACAGGGCTTTGGAGCAGAATGTTGGGGTTCGTAATTCTGGCTGTCACTTAACCAGTGGTCTGATCTTGGTCAGGTTACTTAGACTCTATATCAGTTCATCATCTGTTGACTAGAGATAACTAGAGTACCTAGCTCACAGGGCTGCCGTGAGGATTAACTGAGTAACTGGGGGTCAATGCTTGGACCAATGCCTGGCTCAGAGTACATGCTCTACCAAGTGCTGTTGCTATTATTTTTACTTTGTGCTGGGAACATAGGCTTCATTTACATTATCTCATTTATTCTTTCAACAACCCTATAAGGGCCAGGCACAGTGGATCATGCATGTAATCCCAGCACTTTGAGAGGCTGAGGTAGGTAAATCACTTGAGGTCAGGGGTTTGAGACCAGCCTGGCCAACACTGAGAAACCCCGTCTCTATTAAAAATACAAAAATTAGCCAGGTGTGGTGGCTAATTTTTGCATTTTAATACAAAATTAACCTGTAATCCCAGCTACTCGGGAGGCTGAGGCAGGAGCATCGCTTGAACCCGGGAGGCAGAGTTTGCAGTGAGCCAAGATCACGCCACTGCACTCCAGCCTGGCAACAGAGACTGTGTCTCAAAAACAAAACAAAACAAAACAAAAAACCCTATGAGATGGGTACTACTGGCTTCCATTTGAGATATTGGGCTACTGCCATTCAGAGACTTTGAGTAACTTGCTCAGGTAAGTGGTAGAGCTAGGATTCAAATCTGGGATGGACTGGCTCTACAATGCATGTACTTAACTCCTCTGTGAGCTCAGAGTCCACTGAACACATCACCAAAGCTCACTCATGGCTGTCCTTATGTGTGACTGGTGCATATGACAATATGGCTGTATTATTATTGCCCATTTCACTCATGGACACCCGTGCTGAACCCCATGTGTTTCTCTTTCTTGAGCAAATGCACACAGCAGTCTTCCTCCAACCCAGGGCCTCAGTGTGTTCTTTGACCGTTCTGCAGGTTCAGCTGATGGTCAGTCCTGCACTCCTAGCTTGACCTTACCCTGACCCAGGCCTCCCCACTCTCCTCCTGGCTGATGTGGTGGAGGTCCCCTCTCCACCTCCCTTTGCCTCTCCTGGATGGCAGCGACCCCTCTCATCACATCCAGCGCTGACTTAGCAAAGCACTGCTTCAAAGCACTTCCTTCAAGCTTTGTTTCTGTTGGAGGAGGAGGAAGAGTTCATGATTGGGCTCTCCCCCGCAACCCCCTGCCAGGGCCTCAGTCCCTAAAGCAGAAACTCTCCCTGACAGCTGAGTAACCAAACACATTGGGAAGAGCTGGCTGCAAGCATTAAAACAAGTAAAACAAAAGAGAAAACCACCCCAACTACAGGCCGAAACCCACGACAGGCCAAACAGCTGGGAGAGCCCAGTGCAGGCCTGACTCCTCCTCCTTTCTCCATTATTAATCTACAGAAACAACACTGGAGACATGTGGATCAAATTTACAGAGCTTAGGGTAAGGGAATAGGAAATTCAGCTGATTTGTCAAAGGATTCCCAGAGAGAAATATTATGTCAATGGAGCTAGTAACAGGAGCTGGCAGCTCCATTAATAATAGTTCCCATTTTCCCAGTCATCACCCACCAAAAGAGGCCTTCACTTAATACCGTGGCAAAAGTAATTAGGAACCTATTATTAATAATAGTAATTGATAGCATCACAACTTTTGCCTAGTACCTTTTGCTTTTAAATGACTTTTTACATCTAGTAATTTGTTCTTCCAGCAAGGGAGATAGGACAGTCATGATCAGTAACAACCACAGCTGACTTTTATTGAAGGCTTACTATGTGCCAGGCACTTACATGCATTATCTCACTTAACACCCCAGAACTGCAGGAGGTACTATTCCCACCCATCTTACAGCTGAGAAAACTGAGGCCTGAAAAGTTTAGTGGCTTGCCTAAGGTCACTGAGGGTCAGAAACGGAATGGGGACTAGAGTTTCAATCTCTTCTCAAGCTGCTGAAATAAATGACATTCTAACTTTGCTCACTTTGTCCTTTCTTGAGCTAGGCAGCGCCTAGGATAGTGGAGAGGAAAGCAGTTTTGTTTGGGCCTGAGGTTTGAGAGGAGGAAATTCAAAGTAAGACCCAGAAATAGGACTTTCCCTTTCATGGGTCTCCAGGCACCTCCTGCCAAGGGTTCCTGGAGGCCTCCCATGAAACTCTACAGACAAAAAGCTGTCTCTGTGACTCTCTCTGATCTTTGCAGAATGCAGTTCCACAGCTTGTCTTCCAAATCCGCTCTGTAAGAAAGTCTTCTCTACATCAATTCTAAATTCTCTCTCCTACATCAGCTCATTCCTCAACAGTTCTCACCAGAGATGGAAAATATTTTCTTTACATTCTCTTAACACCTCGATGTGTTCCTTTCCCCACACAAATTCCCAGCTCTAGGATAACGGGCCCAGGGCAAGATCATTCTAGGGAAAAGGAGTTAAAAAAAAAAAAAAAAAAAAAAAAGGAAAAACCATCTATTTTTTTCTATTTAGTAAAATCCTTAGAAAAAAATTCTTCCTATCATGATGGAGAAGAAAGCGTGCAGGAACATTTCCCTTTATTCCTTTATTAGAGGGAAGAGGGACAACCGCTCTGGAACCCTGTAAAAGCCACAGAGGGAACTGCATGCACCACCCTGTACCCATGACTGTGAGTGAATCTCGGAGTGTGGAGCAGTGAGCATGATCGAGTGATCCTTTGCCTCCCTCTTCTAAAACAGCAGCATTTCTGCTCAGTGTTGCACTCGAATGTGCTGCGGACTGTACTGAAGCCTCAACGTTTCTCAATCTCTACACAGAACCCTAATCTTCCATCACTCAACTTTATTTATTTATTTATTTATTTATTTTATTTTATTTTTTATTTTTTATTATTATTACTATTATTATTATTATACTTTAGGCTCTATGGTACATGTGCGCAACGTGCAAGTAAGTTACATATGTATACATGTGCCATGCTGGTGCGCTGCACCCACCAACTCGTCATCTAGCATTAGGTATATCTCCCAATGCTATCCCTCCCCCCTCCCCCCACCCCACAACAGTCCCTGAAGTCTGATGTTCCCCTTCCTGTGTCCATGTGTTCTCATTGTTCAGTTCCCACCTATGAGTGAGAATATGCGGTGTTTGGTTTTTTGTTCTTGCGATAGTTTACTGAGAATGATGATTTCCAATTTCATCCATGTCCCTACAAAGGACATGAACTCATCTTTTCTCTTTCTGGTTGCCCAACCCCTGAATCTCAGACTCATTATCTTGTTCCTCAAAGCCTCCACCTCCTCTTCCACCAACCCCTCTCTGAGTACAGCACCATGGCTACCCGGTTGCCCAGGGAGAGACCTGTGAGTCACCCTTATCAGCTCTCTCCCTTCTCATCCACTTCCCGTCAACTACCAAGCCTTGCTGCTTTTACCACCAACATATCTCAAAAATCCTTCACTGCCACCACCCTACTCAGGCTGCCATCTTCCCCTGCCCCCCTGGACCTGTGGCAGCCTCCTCACCCATCCCCTGCCTCCAGGCTTACCACACCCCTTACTCTGGTCACCTTGCTCCGGCTTTGTACTCTTCAATGACTCTCTGTCAGCCTCACGAAGAAGTCCAAACTCCTTTGCACATCTAACTATCCTTTAAGAATAGTTAGCATCCTGGCTGGCCGTGGTGGCTCAGGCCTGTAATTCCAGCACTTTGGGAGGCAGAGACGGGTGAATCACTTGAGGCCAGGAGTTTGAGACCTGCCTGGCCATCATGGTGAAACACCATCTCTACTAAAAAGACGTAGCCGGGCGTGGTGGTGCACACCTGTAATCCCAGCTACGCAGGAGGCTGAGGTAAGGGAGAATTGCTTGAACCTGGTGGAGGTTGCAGTGATGAGAATGTGCCACTGCACTCCAGCCTGGGCAACAGAGTGAGCCTCTGTCTCCAAAAAAAGAGAATAGATAACGTCCTTCTCTGCTTTTTGAAATTTAGGGAGGAGAGTAATTCTGCCGGTAAACTGGAAAATTTCCCAGCACCTCTGTTCCCAGCAGAGTTAGGAACCCTGTGCACACCTGATCCTTGCTTCTCTAAGCTACTTTTCACTCTGCTCTGCTCTAGCCCAGAGGGGTGGTGGTGGGAGTGGAGGGTAGGGGTGGGGGCGAGGATGGGGGTGAGGGGTAGGGGTGGGGGTGGTGGGTAGGGGTGGGGGTGAGGGTGAGGGGTAGGGGTGGGGGTGAGGGTGAGGGGTAGGGGTGGGGGTGAGGGTGAGGGGTAGGGGTGGGGGTGACGGGTGAGGGGTAGGGGTGGGGGGTGAGGGTGAGGGGTGAGGGTGGGGGTGGGGGTGAGGGTGGGGCCGGGGGTGAGGGGTAGGGGTGGGGGTGAGGGGTGAGGGTGGGGGTAGGGGTGGGGGTGGAGGGTAGAGGTGGGGGTGGAGGGTAGAGGTGGGGGTGGGGGTAGGGGTGGGGGTGGAGGGTAGAGGTGGGGGTAGGGGTGGGGGTGGGGGTGGGGGTGGAGGGTAGAGGTGGGGGTAGGGGTGGGGGTGGAGGGTAGAGGTGGGGGTAGGGGTGGGGGTGGAGGGTGGGGGTGGGGGTGGGGGTAGGGGTGGGGGTGGAGGGTAGAGTTGGAGGTGGGGGTAGGGGTGGGGGTGGAGGGTAGGGGTGGGGGTGGAGGGTAGAGGTGGGGGTAGGGGTGGGGGTGGAGGGTAGAGGTGGAGGTGGGGGTAGGGGTGGGGGTAGGGGTGAGGGGTAGCGGTAGGAGTAGGGTCAATGGTAGGGGTATGGGTGGAACTCTGGAGGAGAGCAGTCTGCTTCTTTCCTAAGTGATTCTCCACCAGGGCCCAGAGAGGGTGCCACTGAGTTAGAAGGGAAACCCAGTTCTCAGAAGACTGGGAAGCCGCCTTCTTGCCAGTTGCCAACCAGGAAGTGAGCTGAGTTTCAGCTTGCAGAGGCGCTGTCTCTTCCAAGCTGACAGAAGCTGGTGGACTGCACTTTGGGATGAAAAGCCAGACTTCTAAAGGGTTTTTAGAAGCAGGGCTTAGGCCAAAGGCCAAACTGATGGGGATTTCATTCCCTTCTCTGTAAACCACGGGGGTGGAATCTATGGCTTCTCAAGTCCTCCCAGCACCGGGATTCTAGACTCTGACCCCTATGTGTGCGACAGCACTCAAGTGCACCCCTGAAATCCTTTTTATCCCTTCTCATTCCACCATTTAACTTGTGAATTGTCAACAGTGGGAACACAGAGACCTTGTTTTTACTATTTCCTATGGTTTAATTTCCTCCAGAGCTATAACACCACCACTTTCCCCCATACACACACACACAACTTTAAATGTAAAAAAGATGTCCTTTCTGTGTAAAACTGGATAGGTTTATAGTTAAGCTTTATCTGACCATTCATCAAAAAGCCACCAAGACTGTAACATAATTGTCCTCCAGACTCAGCAACCATTACCAGCGCTCTCCCCAGACTTGTAAATGTTCTTTCTGGGGTAATGGGACAGTGAGTGTAGCACCATTTCTGCACCTGCCACCAACGGCTCCACTAGACCACTAGCTACCCGGCTCAGGGAAGCTCATGGCCAAGGCAGCCAAGGCCACTGCCTGTCCCTAGTTTCTTTGAAAGGAAAACCAGAGGGCAGAGGATTACTCCTTTACTGCACTTGCAAGGAAACTTGGCAGGGCGTCTTCTGCCAGCCTTCTTAGGCGCGCGGGAAGCTTGGGTGGGGTGCAATCCATAAGCTTCTGAAAATAAAAATTATACTGCCCCACTGAATGGTTTCCAAATAGCCCACATAAGCCAACCCTTTTTTAAAATTTTTTTATTTTTAAGTGTTTCCATTCTCTGATCTGGAATTTTATATATAGTACATTTAATGCCCAGTTGTTATATATTAGTCATGCCAGAACAAAGTGTAGAAAAGTTGAAGCATGAATAGTTTTCAGGGAGACCCAAATGGGGTGTAAGGACAGTCAATTCCTTTGTTTTTGTTTGAGACAGGGTTTTATTCTGTCACCCAAGCTGGAGTGCAGTGATGGGATTACAGCTCACTGCAGCCTCAACCTTCGGGGCTCAAGCAATCCTCCCATCTCTGCCTCCTGAGTAGCTGGGGTACAGGTGCACACTGCCGTGTCCAGCTAATTTTTGTATTTTTTGGAGAGATGGAGTTTTTGTCATCTTGTCCAGGCGGGTCTAGAACTCCTGGGCTCAAGCGATCTGCCCGCCTCAGCTTCCCAAATTTGCTGGGATTATAGGTGTGAGCCACCATGCCCAGCCAGGACAGTTAATTCTTTAAAAAAGCCCCCAAACCCTTCACTGAATAGTATTCCACATGACATTCTAAGTTCAGAGAGGCTGGGGGGATGGGTGTTGAGACAAGAGCAAGATGAAGGAAATAAGAGGAAAAACCTGAAGTGGAATGGAATATGCCCCAGGAGCTGTCAATCATCCATGTAAAGTGATTCATCAGGAATAATCAAGCCAGGCGTGGTGGCTCACACCTGTAATCCCAGCACTTTGGGAGGCCAAGGCAGGAGGATCACTTGAGATCAGGCATTCGAGACCAGCCAGTCCAACATGGTGAAACCCTGTCTTTACTAAAAATACAAAAATTAGTCAGGCATGGTGGTGCACACCTGTAATCCCAGCTACTCAGGAAGCTGAGGCAGGAGAATTGCTTGAAACTGGGAGGCAGAGGTTGCAGTGAGCCGAGATTGCACCACTGCACTCCAGCCTGGGTGACAGAGCCTGGGTGACAGAGTGAGACCCCGTCTCAAAAAAAAAGAAAAAAGGATAATCAAAAGGTCATCTAATACTTGGGCAAAACCCATCTCAAGATGTGACCATGATACTGTGAGGCCCAAAAGTTCAAATGGGGAGAAAATGCTGGGAGACAGGGAGAGATAAGGGGGAGTTTGAGAAGCAGGTTTTATTTATTTATTGAGACAGGGTCTTACTCTGTCATTCAGGCTGGAGTGCAGTGGTGCAATCTCAGCTCACTGCAACCTCCTCCTCCCGGGTTCAAGATGTTCTCCTGCCTCAGCCTCCTGAGTAGCTGGGATTGCAGGCACCCGCCACCATGCTCAGCTAATTTTTGTATTTTTAGTAGAGACGGGGTTTCGCCGTGTTGGCCAGGCTGGTCTCGAACTCCTGACCTCAAATGATCCACCTGCCTTGACCTCCCAAAGTGCTGAGATTACAGGCATGAGCCACTGCGCCTGGCCAGAGAAGCAGGTTTTAACCATGGCTAATAATAAATGGAAATGGACTACCATGCATTGAGTAGGTCCTTTCTGCCAGGGATTGGATGAATGAGCATTTGAAACCCTAGAAAGACCCTCGCAGTGGAGTACTATTACTAACCCCATTTGCCAGCAAGGGACACTGAAGTTTAGATGGGCTGAGTCACTTGACTGAGGTCCACAGCTAGAAAATGGCAGAGGTGGGATTTAGACCCAGTGTGTCTGATACTGGAGTCCACACTGGCTCAGTCCGAAGGAGGAGAACACGAGGCTCTCCCCACGCCAACTCAGAGACAGCACACTTCCTTCAGCACTCACCACCCCATCAGCACTGTGCTTTCCTTCTTTTTCTAAGGTCAGGAAATTAAAAGCAAATAACAATTATGCTCCACTTAATACTTCATTCTGGCTAAGTTATCAGAACACCACTGGCAAAATGTGGTCTTCTGGTGAAGTCAGGCCCAGGGCCCAGGAGCTCACTGTTAAACAGTAAAATAATAACACACACTTAACAACTGCCTAAGAAGCTGGCAGCCACAGAACCCAGGGTGAGATAAAAGGCTGGCAAAGGGTGATGTGCTCAGGGCCAGCAATCCCAATTTTCCTAAAAAAGAGTGGTACAAAGCAAACCTCACCCCGAACACCGGGCTGGATTCACTTCCCCTTGGAATCCTTTTGGCCTGCTGGGGGTGCACCTGCTTGTGGAGTTGGTGTGGGGCTCCCTCTCTCCCCTCCAGCTGGCTCCTCCAATTCTCAGAGGGGCTCCAGCAGGGTGAGAATTTAGAGGGATAGAGGAACCACTATAAAACTCGACAGCCCTGGCCAGACTCAGTGGCTCATGCCTGTAATCCCAGCACATTGGGAGGCCAAGGCAGGTGGATCACTTGAGGTCAGGGGTTTGAGACCAGCCTGGCTAACATGGTGAAATCCCCCATCTCTACTAAAAATACAAAAATTAGCTAGGCATGGTGGCGGGCGCCTGCAGTCCCAGCTGCTCAGGAGGCTGAGGCAGGAGAATCACTTGAACCAGGGAGGCGGAGGTTGCAGTGAGCCGAGATCGCTGCCACTGCACTCCAGCCTGGGCAACAGAGCGAGACGCCGTCTCAAAAACAAACAAAACTAGACAGCCCCACAAGTGTGGCAAATTTGGAATCCCCACTGGGAATGCTGGCTCACTGGCACTTTGGTGATTCATCTATGGTAAATATCAGTTCTGACACAGACCCAGAGGATGCCTATCAGGTGCCTGTAAGAAAACTAGCAGAGATCTTACATTGCTGTTTAATTTTTTTGAAGCAAAAACCTAATAAAATGCCATCTGTTCACTGCCATTTCTCCTCTTTGCAAAAGAGTAAAAAATAAAGCCAGCATAACCAAGCAGATCAATTTCAGGAAATTAAACCTAAAGGTGAACCCTGGAAAAACCAGTGCAATAGTCACAACATTGGGCAGTGTGGGGCAGAAAACTAACATTCGAGCTACTGAGCTTTTTCCTGTGGAAAAATATCTCTGCGTTATTTAGAATACTTTTTAAGAGATTCTGGGTGGCCTCTCTCCAAAGTATTGATGTAACACATCAAGAACTTAGTGACCCAGGGAGCATGAGTCTTGGAACTACCGCCTCTTTGAAAAGAACAGTCTGCCACATGACCACGGTCCTTTGTCATACGCTGTCCTTGACCCACAGTGGGTAAGCACACTAATTCCTGTAAGCCAACGACAACACAGAGCCACTTTTCTATTAAGGCAGCACATTCAAAACACACACACACACACACACACACACACACACACACACACACAAAGTAAATGGAGAAATTAAGGATGGAGATGAAGCAGGCGTAGACTCAGTACCCTAAATATCAGCCTTCTTCCCAACAGCCACCAAAGTAAGAGTGGTGCACTTTATGCTAGGGTCATAAAAATGCTTTCTGGCCTACTATGCTTTCCAAACTTTTTATAATGAATATGGCATACTGGCATAGGAATAATGACTGTTTTGAGAAATATGAGAGAGGGGATGAGATGTAATTAGAGGCAGAGGAAGGTGACAAAATGTTTCTTCTGAGCAAAGGAACACCCATAATTTGAATTATGGTATAACATTTGTTATCTGAAGTTAAATTTTTAGATAAAGAAAAAAGTGAATGTTAAAAATACCACTTTCTTTTTTTTTTTTTTTTAAGTCAGGTTCTTGTTCTGTCTCTCAGGCTGGAGTGCAGTGCTTCAGCCTTCCGAAGTGCTGGGATTACAGGTGTGGGCCACTGCACCCAGCCAAAACTCTTGCTATTATCTTGTTACCTAAAAAGAGCCTAGAATTTATTTCTGCATGGTATACTTTTAGATGATTCTTCTCCCATTATTCTTCATACTTTTTAACAAAACTAATATTACAATCATTATGAGCTCATGGAGGTTAAAAAAAAAAGGTACATGAAAGGAAAACCTGGTTATTTTACAGAGATTTTACCAAAAAATGAGGGGGTACTGCTTTTGGAAGAAACTCAGGGAGAACCCATTCTAAATTGCTAACCAGTAGATGAGACATTGTCTGCATGCGTCATTCCAAGTATTTATCAGCCGGCCCCTTCACCTGGCCCCAGGTGGTGGTGACTCAGGCACTGCATCACCAAGTGGGACTTTCTGTGGCATCTTGCTGATGCTCTGCCCTGCCATGTACCTACTGCTCTGAGCCTGTGTGATCATTCTACAGCTTCAGTGGCCGAATTGCCACTGGTGGGAGAGGAGGCTGGTTGCTGCCAATGCTGGGCAGGGGGTGACAGAGGGAGAGGAGGCAAAGCCGGTGCAGGGAGTGACAGTTGAGCTGCATCCTTCCCCTGCTAGGGATCAGTGCTGCCAGGGAGAGAAAGAGGGCAGTGGGTGTGACCTCTCAGTGCCAGCTCAGAGAGGAAGAAAGGGATCAAAAGAGCACAAACACAAGTCACTCCTTGAGAGTTTAAGGAAAAGATGCAAACATCACAAGGCCCAGGGCAGATGGCCAAGATGTTTATTAATAGAACATGAGTATATTCATCAGAGAATATGCATCAGAGATTTACTGCACTGGAGTCCTGCTTATAAACATAACCTGTTTCAATCAGCTTCGGTTCCAATTCCAAAAGGGATTGACCATTAGACTCTTCAGACAATTAAAGGGCATGAGTCAGAGGGATGAGGTTCAAAACCCAGCTCTGCCACTTACTAGCTGTGTGACTCTGGACTAGTTACTTAACCTCTCTGAGCCACAGTTTGCTTCTCTGGATAATAGGACTAATCATACTTCCTAATTCACAAGATTGAGCATTAAAACAGGTTATGTAAATAAGCACTTAGCAAAAGGCTTGGCACACAGTAAAGCGTATAGTAAATAAAAATATTTTTATTAATAGCCTGATTCCTAGGGCTGATGGCTTCAAGACAAAGAAGCCATCAGATACTATATAAAAGTTATTATCACTATTAGGAAGGAGGGATGGACCCAAGGCCACTCGATTCTGTTATTTTCTTGAAGGCCACTAGGTTCCACAGTGATTAAAAAAAAAATTGTGCTTTACTCACCACAGATGGCTCATTTATTCCATATTCATTCACTCATTTATTCAACAACTGTGTAATGATTACCTAATAATACACCAGAAGCAGCTATGCTCTGGGGATATGAAAGTGAATGAGGGTCACTACCCTTATGAGGTTGGCAGTCTAGTGGAGGAGGGAAGACAGTATGCCAGCCAAATAAATATTGGATACAAAGGGCTGTGATGCAGTCAGCACAAGGAGTCCAAACTAAGGATCTCTAAGCCAGGCTACCTAGGCTTGGTGGTCAAGGAAGGCTTCCTGGAAGAAGGGATACCTCAGTTGATGATGAGCAGGTATCAGTCTGCTCTGAAAATCCTCTGTGCTCTGCCTGTTCATCCCTCCCTGCCCAACCCCTGGCAACCACTGATCTTTTTACTGTCTCCATAGTTTTGCGTTTTTAAGAATGTCATACAGTTGGAATCATACTATACATGGCCCTTTCCGATTGGCTTCCTTTACTTAGAAATATACATTTAAGGCCGGGTGCAGTGGCTCACACCTGTAATCCCAGAACTTTGGGAGGCCGAGCCAGGCAGATCACTTGAGGTCAGGAGTTCAAGAGCAGCCTGGCCAACATGGTAAAACCCCATCTCTACTAAAAATATTAAAATTAGCCAGGCGTGGTGGCAGCTGCCTGTAATCCCAACTACTCAGGAGGCTGAGGCAGGAGAATCACTTGAATCTAGGAGGCAGGAGGTTGTAGTGAGCTGAGATCTTGCTGTTGCCCTCCAGCCTGGGCAACAAGAGCGAAATTCCATCTCAAAAAGAAAAAAAGAAAGAAAAGAAATATACATTTAAGTTTCCTCCATGTCTTTGCATGGCTTGACATTCCGGAGGCAGGGCTTGGACATGAGACCAAATTGAGGACTAGCTAAAACAGGTCCCAGGCAGAAGCAGCTTTCCATTAAGACACGCCCACCAGTGTGCCATGGTTTGTTTACCATTTCCGCGGCAACACCTAGATGTTCCTGCCTCTTTCCATGGCAATGACCTGATAACCTGGAAGTTACCAACCTCATCCTAGAAATTTCTGCATGAGCCACCCCTTAATTTGCATAGAATTAAAAGTGGGTACAAATATTACTGTAGTAGTAGTATGGAACTGCCTCTAAGCTGCTATTCTGGGCACACTGCCTATAGGATACCCCTGATCCACAAGGAATAGTACCTTTGCTGCTGCTGTAAACTGCCACTTCAATAAAAGCTGTTTAACACCACTGGCTCACCCTTGAATTATTTCCTAGGCGAAGCCAACAACTCTTCTGGGATAAGTCCTAATTTTGAGGTTTGCCTGTCGTGCATCATCAGCTCATTTCTTTTTAGCTCTAATAATATTCCATTGTCTGGATGTACCACAGTTTATCTATCCATTCACATATTGAAGGACATCTTGGTTGCTTCCAAGTTTGGCAATTCTTAATAAACCTGCTATAAATAACTGTGCACAGGTTTTTGTGTAGATATAAGTTTTTTTGTTTTGTTTTGTTTTGTTTTGTTTTGTTTTCAGACAGAGTCTCACTCTGTCGCCCAGGCTGGAGTGCAGTGGTGTGATCCTGGCTCACCACAATCTCCGCCTCCTGGGTTCAAGCGATTCTCCTGCCTCAGCCTCCCGTGTAGCTGGCATTACAGTCACCTGCCACCATGACTGGCTAATTTTTGTGTTTTTAGTAGAGACGGGGTTTCTCCATGTTGGCCAGGCTGATCTTGAACTCCTAACCTCAAATGATCTGCCTGCCCCGGCCTCCCAAAGTGTTGGGACTACAGGCATAAGCCACCGTGCCCAGCAGATAAAAGTTTTTTAACTCCTTTGGGCAAATACCAAGGAATGCAGTTGCTGAATTGTATTGGTAACATACACTTATGAGTAAGTAAGGAACTGCCAAATTGTCTTCCAAAGTGGCTGAACCATTTTGCATTCCCACCAGCAATGCATGAGAGTTCCTGTTGTTCCACATCCTCACCAGCATTTGGTGGTATCAGTGTTCTGGATTCTGGCCACTCTAATAGATGTGCGGTGGTATGTCCTAATATTGTCATCGTAACTTGCAATTTCCTAATGACAGATGATGTTGAACATTTTTTCACAAATTTAGTTACCATCTGCATATCATCTTTGGTGAGATGTCTGTTAAGATCTTTGATCCATTTTTAAATTGATTGGTTGTTTTCTTATTGTTGAGTTTTAAAAGTTCTTTGCATATTATTTAAGGTAGCAATCCTTTATCAGATGAGTCTTTTGCTGCAAATATTTACTCCCAGTCTGTGGCTTGTCTTTTCACTCTCTTGGCAGTGTCTCTTACAGAGTAGAAACTAATTTTGATAAAGTACAGCTTATTGATTCTTCCTTTCCTGGATTATGCTTTTGGTGTCTGGTGTCATATCTAAAAAGTCACCATCAAACCCAAGGTCATCTAGATTTTTTTCCCGTGTTATCTTCTAGGAGTTTTATAATTTTGTGTTTTACATTTAGGTCTCTGATCCATTTGAGTTAATTCTAGGAAGGGTGTAAGGTCTGTGTCTACATTTATTTTATTTATTTATTTTTGCATGTGGATGTCTGGTTGTTCTAGCACCATTTGTTAAAAAGACTATCTTTAGCTGGGTGCAGTGGCTCATGCCTGTAATCCCACCACTTTGGGAGGCTGAGGTGGGCAGATCACCTGAGGTCGGGAGTTCCAGACCAGCCTGACTAACATGGAGAAACCCCATCTCTACTAAAAATACAAAATTAGCCGGGGGTGGTGGTGCATGCCTGTAATCCTAGCTACTTGAGAGGAGGCAAGAGAATCACTTGGACCCAGGAGGTGGAGGTTGCTGTGAGCGGAGATTGCACCATTGCACTCCAGCCTGGGCAACGAGCGAAACTCCATCTCAAAAAAAAAAAAAAAAAAGACTATCCATTGTTTGCCTTTGTTCCTCTGTCAAGATGAGTTGACTATGTTTATGTAGGCCTATTTCTGGGCTCTCTATTCTGGTCCATTGATCTATTTGTCTAGGGAAATTTACCATGCTGTTCTCATCATTCATTCACTTATCCAAATATTCATCACATGCCTACTAATTACACCAAGCTTAGTTAGTGCTAGGAATACAGAGGTGAGTAAGACCCAGTTTTCTGATCTGGAGGGGAGGAAAAACATGTACACAAATAGTTTAAGTAGACCATGAAAAATACTAGAGGAGGAGTCTGTAGTAGGAATAGTCGTGTGCTGCATTTTGGCTAGTGACAGACAGCATATACGATGGTGGTCCCATAAAGTTATAATGGAGCTGAAAAGTTCTATCACCAGCCAGGCATGGTGGCTCACACCTACAATCCTAGCCCTTTGGGAGACCAAGGCAGGAGGATTGCTTGAGTCCAGGAGTTCAAAGCCAGCCTGGGCAACATGGCAAGATCCTGTCTCTACAAAAGATTTAAAAATTAGCCAGGTGTGGTGGCATGCAGCTATGGTCCCAGCTGTGGGAGGCTGAGGAGGGAGGATTGCTTGGGCCCAGAAGGTTGAGGCTACAGTGAGCCACAATCATGCCACTGTACTCCAGCCTGGACAACAGAGCAAGACCCTGTCTCCAAAAACAAACAAACAAAAAAAGAGAAATTCTATCACCTAATGATGTTGTAGCCAACATAAGATCATAGTGCAATGTATTACCTTTTCTATATTTAGATACACAAATATGTACCATTGTGTTACAGTTGTCTACAGCATTCAGTACAGTAACTTGCTGTCCAGGTTTGTAGCCCAGGAGCACTTGGCTATACCATATAGCCTAGGTGTATAGGAGGAGGCTATACCATCTAGGTTTGCATAAGTACACTCTATGATGTTCCCACAACAAAATCACCTACCCATGCATTTCTCAGAATCTATCCCTGTCATTAAGCAATGCATGGCTGTAGTAGAAACTTGGAAGGACAGCCTGAAAAGAGGACTTTTGCTATGTGCTGTTATGGTCAGCAAGGGAGGAAAAATAACAGGATGTTTCAAAAAGCCCCCATTTACTCAAAGAACTCCAAAGGGATTTTATAGACTTTATGAGAAGCAAACACTCCCTGGTTATCTCATGGCTGAGCAACAATATGCAATACCAGAGGGACTGAAGGGGTGGAGGAGGTATAGGGAAGGAAGCTAGTTTATTGTCCCAGTAGGACACTCATTCCCAGATGGGTACATCCTGCCAGAGGTCACTATGTCATTCCCAGCATCTTGGAGGACATTATGATCTTTCCCTGCAAAGAAGTAAGAAAACGATCACTGGACACTTGAAACTGGGCTGACCTCTCAGTGACCTAGCCAGCTCCATTCCTTCTTCTCCTTGGCTGACATGCCTTTCTGTCTAGAGTGGCCATGCAATATGCCAGGAGCCCTGGTGGACATCTTCCCAGGCTCTCTTATGGCCGTGCCACACAGTTCTGGACAATGAGACATCAATTCAAGACTTCAGGGTTTCTGGGAAATACTACTTCTCCTGATCAAGAGGGATAATCAGCTCTCTGGCTGGCAGGGCTTTTGCTCTTCTTATTGCCTCGACTGTGACACACTGTTTGAAGAAGGTGCAGCGGCAGCCACTGTGTAACCAGGAGGCAGGACCCTGCTATGGCTGAAGCTGTTCTCAGAGAGTAAGGCCAGAACCAATGTGCTGAGGATGGCAGAGCAAAAGGCAGAAAGAGCCTGGCTCTCTCGCAGTCTCACCCAGCAGCTAAAAGACACCAGGCACTGCCTATCCCTGAAACTCTTGTTGCAAAAATAAAATAAATAAATAATAAATAAATAACCCCCTGTTGGTCTGTCTATCAATTTGCTAGGGCTGCCATAACAAAATACCGCAGACCGGGTGGCTTAAATAACACATTTATTTTCTCACTGTTCTAGAGGCCTGAAGTTCAAGACCAAGGTGTTGGCAGGGGTTGGTTTCTCACGAGGCCTCCCTCCTTGACTTGTAGGTGGCCCATTCTCTGTCTATGTCTTCACAGGGTCTTTCTCTGTGCCTATCTGTGTCCTAATCTTTTTTTTTTTTTTTTTTTTGAGACGGAGTCTCACTCTGTCATGCAGGCTGGAGTGGATTGGTGCGATCTTGGCTCACTGCAACCTCCACCTCCCGGGTTCATGCGATTCCTCTGCCTCAGCCTCAGCCTCCAGAGTAGCTGGGACTACAAGCCATGCACCACCACGCCCGGCTAATTTTTGTATTTTTTTTTTTAGTAGAGACAGGGTTTCACCATGTGGGCCAGGCTGGTCTCGAACTCTTGGCCTCGTGATCCGCCCGCCTTGGCCTCCCAAAGTGCTGAGATTACAGGCGTGAGCCACCACACCCAGCCAATCTCTTCTTCTGATAAGGACATCGGCCATACTGAATTAAGGCCCACCCTCATGACCTCACTTTAACTTCATTACCTCTTTAAAGACTTCATTCCCAAATACAGTCACACTCTCAGGTAGTGGGAGCTGGAATTTCAACATAGGAATCTTGAGATGTACACAGTTCAGCCCCCAAAGGTCAGGTTTTCTGTGACTTGCAGATGAAGTGATTCCCCAAGTCTCCAAGGATCAGGCTGAAGTGACTGCTCAGAGTACACTGTCCAGCCTGGCTGGCTGTACCCATGTCCCTCAGACTATGGAGAACAGAGTGGCTCTGGCCAAGTCCCCTTAGGGCTTGAGGTGGTGATGGCAAATCTAGCCCTCATTCAGCTTCAATACGGGGGCTCAAAGCTCCCCTCATGGGGCAATCCTCTGGCCAGAACATTCACCTGCTGCTAGGCAGTCTGTGGAGTCCCACTCACTCACCGTTCATTTTAATTTAAAAACTTGGCTGGGTGCAGTGGGTCATGCCTATAATCCCAGCACTTTGGGAGGCCAAGGCAGGTGGATCACCTGAGGTCAGGAGTTCGAGACCAGCCTGGTCAATATGGCAAAACACTGTCTCTATTAAAAGTACAAAAATTAGCTGGGCATGGTGGTGCATGCCTGTAATCCCAATCCCATCTACTTGGGAGGCTGAGGCAGGAGAATAGCTTGAACCTGGGAGGTGGAGGTTGCAGTGAGCTGAAATCATACCACTGCATTTCTGGCCTGGGTGACAGGGTGAGACTCCATCTCAAAACAAAAAACAAAACAAAACAAAAAAACCATTGGTTCGGTCTGGAAAGGTGGGACAACTTGAAGCGAGGGGTGGGGCTTCCAGGTTATAGGGAGATTTAAAAATTTTCTGATTGACAATTGGTTGGAAGGGTTATCAATAGAAAGGAATGTCTGGGTTGCATAAGAGGTTGTGGTGGCCAAAGTTTCATCATGCAGATGAAGCCTCCAGGTAGCAGGCTTCAAAGAGAATAGATGATAAATGCTTCCGCTCAGACTTAAGGTCTGTGTGGATATTAATGCCAGAGAGGTATAGTGAGGCATGTCCAACCCCACTTCCATTCATGGCCTGAACTAGTCTTTCAGGTTAAATTTTAAGAGTGCCCTGGCTGTGGAGGAAGTCCATTCAGATGGCTGAGGAGCCTTAGAATTTTATTTTTGGTTTACAGAGCTGTAAGCATCCGAGTGGGAGGTGAGGAGCCTCCTCCTCCACCTGGAGCCCTGTAGAAAGAGGTTACCTTAACAGGCCTCAAAACAGGCACCCTCCAGCTTAATCTTAATTTGAAAACCAGCTCTCAAAAATGAAATCAAGCTACAGGGACATGCTGAGTTGCATATGCAGTGCCTGTGGATAACAGACTTTCCCTCCCAGAAGCCTCTTAAGGCTGGATGTGGGGCTGTGCTTTGCAGAAAGGCACTGGAGACCTCGGTACACTGACTTCTAACCCTGGGCTCGCACATAGGCCTACCCCGAAGGAGTCCTTGCCTCCCTATGGGAAAACTAGGGCTCTCGAGTGCTTTGCACACAGAACCAAAATAGGAAGGTCTCCCTCTAAGTCTCCCCAGTTTCTGGGGGAACGACAGAGCCTGCAGCAAGCTCTCCTGGGAAGGTGGGCCTTTCCCTGGGGAGCACCTTCTCGCTGCCCTGGGCACAGAGGAGTCTTGGCCTGTCTGCACAGCCCTAATGTGACCCTGTGTATTTAAACTGAAACTTTGGGCTTTGGCCCAAAGCCCCTCGCTGTTTGTTTTACAAACTCCTACTTATAGTCTCAAATTAGGCTCATTAAAAAGCCAGCTCCCTGTGGGGCTATAAACGTCACATGGACAAGCGGAGAGTGAGTTTACGAGGCTGGCGGTGATCTGCCCACCAACACAGCCGAGGACCGAGTGGAAACAGTGAATCAGCCTGTTTCAGCAGAACCTGTTTCCTCAGCCCTCCCGACTGGAGCAGAGGTGGCAACGTCCCAAAGAGGCAGCCCCATCGGTCCTTCCAGGACAGCTGGCCTGGATCTTTCCTGGATCTGCACAGCACAATTGACAGAGAGGAAGGCTGTACCCCCAAATTCTCCCCTCTCCTGCTCCCCTAAGACTTTTCTTAGTTCTTGATTTGCAGTCTCCCCTGCGCCACCCCATTCCATTCACATTTGCCCCGTAATCATCATTAGGAGCGTAGGCCGCTGCTACCTCCCTCCCAACCACACACACACTCACTCATGCTTTGAGCAGACTGACCCTATCTCTGCATGGGGTGTTGCTCCTGCCTGGGTGGCCCATTCTCTAGCTCTGGGAACTGTCACCCCTGCTTTGCAGCTTGGGCCTCGCAGGCAGCAGGCCTGGGGGATTGGAGCACAGAGGAAAACGGTCTCCCGCGCCCGGCATCAGCCTCATTACTCAAATTGCTGACTCGCCAGCATGCCTCCAGTTACATCAGAGCTGCAACACTATGTTGCCTCCAGCGAGATCTGACTGTCCACCCCTCAAGCCAACTGCCAGAGGGTGAAGAAAACTACTAGAAAGTTCTCCTTATTTCTGTCTTTTTGCAGCTTCCACTCTCTGGTACTGTGTCTACACCCTGTAAACCCAGCTCCAGTCTCAGCCTGTTCACTACCCTCTTAAATCCAGGAGCCCAGGACCTCACGTATAGCTTCAGGGTATGCTGTGTTTGTGTCCATCCTGAGTGGTTCAGAAGAGACTAAGAGGATCATGCCCCTCTTTCTGTTTTTGTTTATTTTGAGACAGGGTCTTGCTCTGTTGCCCAGGCTGGAATGCTTTGGCACAATCTGCTCACTGCAGCCTTGACTTCTGGGCTCAGCATTCTGAGTAGCTGAAAACTACAAGTGTATGCCACCACACCCAGCTAATTTTGTTTATTTTTTTGGAGAGATGAGGTCTCACTATATTGCCCTGGACTCAACTCCTGGACTCAAGCAGTCCTTTTGCTTCGGCCTCCCAAAGTACTGGGATTATAGGTACACGCCCAGCCTAATTTTAATTTTTTATAGCAATGGGGTCTTGTCCTGCTACCCAGGCTAGTCTCGAACTCCTAACCTCAAGCTATCCTCCCACCTCAGCATCCCAAAGTGTTGAGATTACAGGCGTGGTGTACCCCTTTCTGGATACTGCAATGCTGACGACTGCAGTTTCAACACTGGCGGCCTCCCCTCTCTTTGACCATCCTTTCTTTCTATCAAGTGACCGGCCGCTATGGTCTTCATAGAGCCTCCGCCGACAATGACGTGTTGGTTAAAAGGCACCAGCTCATGAGTTAGGTGGACCCAGCCTTGCAGGGTGGCCTCCAACAAGTAACACCACTTTTGAGCCTCAGTTTGCTCATCTGCACAGTGGAAATAGCACCTACTCTCAAAGACTGAGGGCGAAGATCAAATGAGACGACGCATATATGTACTCAACACAGTCCCTGGCAAAGACTGGGCATACAAAAGACAGAAGGCACCATTGTCTCTAATCACCACTGAACTCTGCCCCTCTCCTCTGGTTCTCAGGCTTGAGGTAGGAATGATTTGAGATAGTGGTAATCTTTTTTAATGAGGCTTTTGGCTAAGGAAGGGCAAAAACTATATTTTTCTTCATACTTCCTTCTTGCTGTCATCTCTGCAGTTCACACAGTTCCAAGACCGTGGTAGGTGCTTAATAAGTATAAAAAATCCATGTTCAGAGAATGTGGATTTATTTTAGCTTTAAATCTAAACTTGAGGTATGCGGTGAAAACTGAGATATGACATATTCTCAATATTAAAACAAACTAGAATAATAGTTCTGACTTCAGATGGCATTACAAGTTAAAGGAAAAGCAATGTATTCATGACACCCATCTCCTCCAATTGCTCAGCTAATGAGGAGGTGGCCGTCAGGGAGGGCAGAGGGCAGAGGCTGACTGCTCTGACGCGTTAGAGCAGAAGGGGAAAGAGTGGGCTTGTCAGCCTGGTCTCCAGCTCTAGCCCTGGTCCTAGGCCAAAAGCCAGCCTGGGGAGCAAAGCATTAAACTGTCATGCTGCAAGACCCCGCCACTGTTATGGCTGAAGTCGCCGGCTGTAAACAATAGCTCAGACTCCACACAGGGCTTGTAGACTGCAGAGCCCACCCTCTTGGGCTCTAGCTTTCCTATTCCCTTCCCTTAAAAAGAAAGAGCTAGCCAGGCGCGGTGGCTCATGCCTGTAATCCCAGCACTTTGGGAGGCCGAGGTAGGCAGATCACCTGAGGTCAGGAGTTCGAGGTCAGGAGTTCGAGATCAGCCTGACCAACATGGAGAAACCCTGTCTCTACTAAAAATACAAAATTAGCCCGGCGTGGTGGCACATGCCTGTGATTCCAGCTACTTGGGAGGCTGAGGCAGGAGAATCACTTGAATCAGAAAGGCAGAGGTTGCGGTGAGCCGAGATCGCGCCATTGCACTCTAGCCTGGGTAACAAGAGCGAAACTCCATCTCAAAAATAAATAAATAAATAAATAAAATAAAAAGAAAGGGCTGGTGGGGTGGGCAGAGAAAAGGAGAAAGAAGAAAGTATCTGAAAAATAAGGACCTGTGTTACATGAGTGCTTTGAGCTTAGAAGTCCCCGGACATTCCAAGTAACTATAGGTTTTAGAAGAAGCCACTATCAAGCCAGGTGCGGTGGCTCACACCTGTAATCCCAGCACTTTGGGAAGCCGAGGCAGGTGGATTGCCTGAGCTCAGGAGTTTGAGAGCAGGCTGGGCAACATGGTGAAACCCCGTCTCTACCAAAAATACAAAAAATTACCCAGGTGTTGTGTGCGCCTGTAGTCTCAGCTACTTGGGAGGCTGAGGTGGGAGGATTGCTTGAGCCTGGGAGGGAGAGACTGCAGTGAGCCGAGATCACACCACTACTCTCCAGGCTGGGTGAAAGACTGAGAGTTCATGAAAAAAAAAAAAAAAAAAAAAAAAGCCACTACCTATTTGATTTTTATTGCCTCAAATAAACATTGGGAATGGCTTGGCAGGATGGGCCACCACTGCCCCTCCTTGATCCAGAGCCCAGTCTCCTGGAAGGGATGTTTTAAAAGAGGAGCTCTCCTTTGGGAATGGAAAGCAAAACCAAGATCCCGTCACACAAATGAGGAAGCTGCCTCCTTAAGGAGCAATGAATAAGTGCAGACTACAGGCAGGGTCAGTACAAACTGCCTAAGGACTCTGTGACATGATGGTATCACCGCTTTACCATAAAACATGGACAATAACCTGAGAAGTTAAGCAACTTGCCCAAGACCACGGAGTGGACCATGCTCCTCACAACACCAGTATAGAGAAACTGGGCTCAGCGTTCATGAGTCCAAGTAGGCTGTTTTTTCAAAATGAGATATAATACACATACTATAAAATTTACCCTTTTAAAACATTTCATTTGCTGTTTTTAGTATATCAGAGTTATGAAACTATAACCACTATTTAATTTCAGAACATTTTCATCACCCCAAAAAGAAAACATTTGGTATGGTATGGGTATGGTAGCTCACAACTATAATCCCAGCACTTTGGGAGGCCGAGGCAGGTGGATTACTTCAGGTCAGGAGTTGGTGACCAGGCTGGCCAACATGGCGAAACCCCATCTCTACTAAAAATACAAAAATTAGCATGGTGTGGTGGTGTACGCCTGTAGTCCCAGCTATTCTCCTGAGGCAGGAGAATTGCTTGAACCCAGGAGGTGGAGGTTGCAGTGAGCTGAGATGGCACCACTGCCCTCCAGCCTGAGAGAGACTCCGTCTCCAAAAAAGAAGGAGTTCGAGACCAGCCTGGCCAACATGGCGAAATCTCATCTCTACTAAAAATACAAAAATTAGTCAGGTATGGTGGTGCACACCTGTAATCCCAGCTACTTGGGAGACTGAGGCAGGAGACTCACTTGAACCCAGGAGGCATAGGTTGCAGTGAGCTCAGATTGCACCACTGCACTCCAGCCTGGGTGACAGAGTGAGACTCCGTCTCAAAAAAAAAAAAAGAAAAAAAGAAAAAAGAAAAGAAAGAAAAAAAAAAGAAACTGTACCCACTGGAAGTCATTAGTCTCTCCCCATTGTCCATTTCCCTCTGTTCTTAGGAAGCACTAAGCTATTTTCTGTCTCTACGAATTTGCCTTTCCTGGACATTTTACATAAATGAAATCCCACAAGATGTGGCTTTTTGTGTCTGCCTTCTTTTATGTGGCATAATGTTTTTAAGGTCCATCCATGTTGTAGCATGTATCAGTACTATACTCCTTTTTGTGGGTGAATGATATTCCATTGCATGGATATACCACATTTTGTTTATCTATTCAATTATTGATGAATATTTGGATTGTTTCTACATTTGGCTATTACAAACAATGCTACTAGTCATGTACAAGTTTTTGTGTGAACATACATTTTCATTTATCTTGGTATATATGAGTGGAACTGCTGAGTTGTGTGGTAATTGTAACTTTTTTACTTCTTCGTTTTTTTCTTTTCTGAGACGGAGTTTTGCTTCTGTCGCCCAGGTTGGAGTGCAATGGTGCGATCTTGGCTCACTGCAACCTCTGCCTCCCGGGTTCAAGCAATTCTCCTGCCTCAGCCACCTGAGTATCTGGGATTACAGGCACGTGCCACCACACCTGGCTAATTTTTGTATTTTCAGTAGAGACAGGGTTTCGCAATGTTGGCCATGCTGGTTTGAAACTCCTGACCTCAGGTGATCCGCCCGCCTCAGCCTCCCAAAGTGCTGGGATTACAGGCGTGAGCCACCACACTTGGCCTACTTTTTTGTTTGTTTTCTTTTTGAGACAAGTTCTCACTTTGTTGCCCAGACTGGAGTGCAGTGGTGTAATCTTGGCTCACTACAGCCTTAAACTCCTGGGCTCAAGCAATACTCCCTCCTCAGCCTCTATGTTTGACTTTTTTTTTTTTTTGAGACAGGATCTTGCTCTGTCACCCAGGCTGGAATGCAGTAGCACGATCTTGGCTCACTGCAACCTCCGCCTCCTGGGTTCAAGCGATTCTCCTGCCTCAGTCTCCAGAGTAGCTGGAATTACAGGCACCTGCCACCATACCTAGATAATTTTTATATTTTTAGTAGAGATTTCACCATGTTGGCCAGGCTAGTCTCAACATCCGACCTCAGGTGATCGCCTGCCTCAGCCTCCCAAAATGCTGAGATTACAGGCATGTGCCACCACGCCCAGCCTATGTTTGACTTTTTGAGGAACCACCATGCTCGTTTTCCACAGTGACTTCACCATTTTATGTTCCTACCAGTGGTCTGTGAAGGCTCCAATTTCTCTACATCCTCACCAACACTTATTATCTGTCTCTTTGGTTATAGTCCTCCTAAGAAAGTGGTATCTCAGGGGCCAGGCACAGTGGCTTACGCCTGTAATCCCAGGATTTTGGGAGGCCAAGGTGGGCAGATCACTTTAGGTCAGGAGTTCGAGACCAGTCTGGCCAACATAGTGAAACCTCATCTCTACTAAAAATACAAAAATTAGCTGGGTGTAGGGGCTGGCACTGTAATCCCAGCTACTCAGGAGGCTGAGGCAGGAGAATTGCTTAAACCTGGGGGTGCGGAGGTTGCAGTGAGCCAAGATCGCGCCACTGCACTCCAGCCTGGGTGACAGAGCAAGACTCTGTCTTGGAAAAAAAAAAAAAAAAAAAAAAGAAAATGGTATCTCATTAAGTAATCATTCTTTAAGAAAACTATTTATTCTGACCGGGAGCAGTGGCTCACACCTGTAATCCCAGCACTTTGGGAGGCCGAGGTGGGTGGATCACGAGGTCAGGAGATCAAGACCATCCTGGCTAACACGATGAAACCCCATCTCTACTAAAAATACAAAAAATTAGCTGGGCGTGGTGGCGGGCACCTGTAGTCCCAGCTACTTGGGAGGCTGAGGCAGGAGAATGGCGAGAACCCGGGAGGTGGAGCTTGCAGTGAGCAGAGATCGCGCCACCGCACTCCAGCCTGGGTGACAGAGCGAGACTCCCTCTCAAAAAAAAAAAAAAAGAAAATTATTTATTCTTTGCTACCAAATTGGCAGTGACTTCTATGCTACAATGGGTTTCCTTAAAACAAGTGCAACCACAAAGGCCACGGAAGAGGCACATAAAAATATAAAATGGAAGCACATTGAATATGAAGTTAGGATGACCCTTAAGGATAAAGCTCTCTCACTAGTTTCATATTAAATTACTTTAGCACTTTAAGAATAATTAATGCATGTTTTCTACAGAAAAATATAAAAAATACAGTCAAATGCAAGGTAGAAAATAAAAATCACCCATAATCCCATCACTTAGAGAGAAGTATTGATACTTGTTAAATATCATTCATATATTTTTAAACCTACAGTGTTGTTTAATTTCACTTATTACACCAAACAGCATTTTCTTATGGCAATAGCTATCTTTGGAACGGGCCTTTAAATGTCTACCCAGTTCTTGCCACTGTTTTCAGTTTAGCCAGCCACTTTCCTATGGCTCTTCTAGATATGTTCATGTTCCTCTCTTCTGAAGCTCACTGTTGTTCAGTTCTCAACAGCAGGGCCCCTAGTCGGATACAGCTACCTGCCAGGCAATGGGCAAGGGTTCTCTGTTGAAGCTCCTGGAAAGCCTGTAGGTGGGAGGCGGCACATGCACTCAGCGCTCACACATGCACGCGCGAACACACCCTGCCTCTTTACAGTTCCCTGTGATGACTGCTGCGATCAGAGAAGGCAGAGAAGTGGGACCGGTGACCTTGGCGACACCACAGTCCTTGCCTGCACTGACATCCACATCTCTATCAAAGGGGGAGTGTTGCATTTTGAAGCTAAGAAGTTCCCAAACCACACTAAGTGGCAGTCAGCTCAGTGAGGGAGAATTTGAGGGTTGTACCTGGGTTTGAATGAGGGGTTAGTCACTTACCCAGACAAGTCCTCAGCCTTTCTGCACTAAGACGGGGCCAACAATCCCTATAATAACTTTCAGGGAGCCCTGAGGGTTGAGTGAGAGCCTAGGGCAGTGCCTGGAACACAGGATGGACTCAAAAATGGTACCTGGAACAAGGACATGGACGGGGAAGGCTCTGGTAAGTTGACGATGGGGAGTCCCTAAATGCTTATGGCCCCTTCCTAAAGCATCTGTGGCCATTTACTTGACTGTTTATAATACCCCTCCCACCAGGCAGATGCCACAGGACCTTCCATGGTGTCTGCCTGAAGTTGTTGATATGACAAGAGGCTTAGAGTGCCTCTTCCAGTCCTTTTCCTCTTATTTCCATCATGAAATCTCGGTATGATCTGCAAATTCTTTACCTAGTTTCCGAAAATCTTCTTTCAAAAGGAATGTCCCAGATACTCCAGTAGCAATGAGTATATCCAGTGCCCAGATTCTGGTTTCTTTTTTTCTTTTTCTTTTTTGTAGAGACAGGGTCTTACTTTGTTGCCTATGCTGGTCTTGAACTCCTGGCTTCAGGCAATCCTCCCGCCTTGGCCTCCCAAAGTGCTGGGATTACAGGCATGAGACACCGCACACAGCAGATCCTAGATTCTAATAGCATTCTTCAATAAAAGGAACCAGAGCTCCTTCGAGAAATTGACTGATTTTAGGAGCGGGGCATGGAATACAGAAAATGATCTTGGAGCATCTTGTGGTACCAGAAAGTAAGAGTGCTCAAAGAATCCTAAAATGATGAGATGGGAGCCAACCGAAAGGGCTCTCAATGGGCAAAGCCGGAACAATTTGCATAACAAAATAAATAACACAATATTACATAATGACTCAAAGCATAAAATAAATACCCATATATCCATGCTTAATGATTGAAAAAATAACTAGGGGAGAATAAACCAATCAATCTTCCAATTAATCTATGCATTAATAGATACCACCCTCCCCCAGGAGGTAGAGCATAACTTCCCATCCCTTAGCTATGGAATGCGCACAGTGACTTCACTCTAAAGACTACAGTGTGGACACGGCCTGAGGGGCGGGAGTGGGGAATAATACTTGACAGTAGAGAAACCAGACAAACATTATCGGGTGGCCAAGGTTAACATCATCAGTGACAAGTCATGTTGATAGTGTGTATTCTTCTTATTCTTGTTTTTTCTTCTGAGATGAAGTTTCACTCAGTCGCCCAGGCTGGAGTGCAATGGCGCGATCTCAGTTCACTGCAAACTCCGCCTCCTGGGTTCAAGGGATTCTCCTGCCTCAGCCTCCCAAGTAGCTGGGATTACAGGCGCATGCCACCATGCCCAGCTAATTTTTTGTATTTTTAGTAGAGATGGGGTGAGCCCCGCACCTGGCCGATAGTGTGTATTTTTGATATGACGAGTATGACACTTTACCTCTGTGGACTTCCCCGCAAAAAACCCTATAACCCCACACTAGTCATGAGAAAAACTTTAGACTGAAAGATATTCTGCAAAATATCTGATCAGCTCTCCTCTAAACTGTCAAGCTCACCAAGAACAAAGAAAGTCTCGTCACAGCCAAGAAGAATCTGAGGACATATAACAACTAAATATGGCATGGGTTCCTGAGACAGAAAAAGGACATTAGGTAAAAACTAAGGAAATCTTAAAGAAGTATGAACTTTAGTTAATAATGTTAATAGGGGAAACGGTGTGGGGTATCTGGAAACTTTCTGTAATACTCTTGCAACTTTCATGTAAACCTAAAATTGTTCTTATGCTGGGAGTGGTGGCTCATGCCTGTAATCCCAGCACTTGGGGAGGCCTAGGTGGGCAGATCATTTGAGGTCAGGAGTTCGAGACCAGCCTGGCCAACATGGTGAAACCCCGTCTCTACTAAAAATACAAAAAATTAGCAGGGCATAGTGGTGCACGCCTGTAGTGCCAGCTACTTGGGAGGCAGAGGCATGAGAAGCACTTGAACCTGGGAAGCAGAGGCTGCAGTGAGCTGAGATTGCACCACTGCACTCCAGCCTGGGCAATAGAGGGAGACTCTGTCTCAAAAAAAAAAAAAATTGTTCTTAAATGAGACATTTAAATCCTAGAGAAAAGGAATATCCCAGAAGCACCATCACGAGGCCTACCCTAATACCCAGCAAGGGACCTCTTGAGACCTTTTGAAGCCCCACCACAATCTGCAGCCTTCTCTCACAGACCACTTGGTATCTACTCATTTACATATCCATTTGTTTGCAAAGTATTTATCGAGCTCTTGGCTTTGGGTGGGGGGCGGTGGTTGGTCAGGGGGCATGGTGGCTCCCACTTGTAATCTCAGAACTTTGGGAGACCAAGGTGGGAGGATCACTGAGACCAGTTTGGGCAACATAGTGGGACTCTGTCTCTTAAAAAAAAAAATCCATAATAATAAATAAAATTAGCCAGGCGTAATGGTCCCAGCTTCTTGGGAGGCTGAGGTGGGAGGATCTCTTGAGCTTGTGAGGTGAGGGTTGCAGTGACCACTGCACTCCAGCCTGGGTGACAGAAGGAGACTCTGTCTCAAAAAACCCCCAACCTCCCCCAAAAACCCCAAATGCCCCGCAAAACATATACTCCCCCCTCCATCATGCTGGGAGCCACTGAAGGGAGACACCCTGTCATAGTGGTTTGGTCCTCCAGTGGCTAGGGAGGTAGCTGTTTGCTAAATGAATGTTAAGTCCATCCCCGTCGCTTCCTGCCAACGGTCCACCGTGGGAAGTTAGGCATTTAATGATGTGGACATAATTAGGACACCTGGGCTTGGTGCATGAGGATTTTTCTTTTTATTTTTTTGAAGACAAAGCAAAACAAAAAAACAACCCTTTCTTTTTGAGACAGGGTCTTGCTCTATTACCCAGGCAGAAGAGAAGTGGCATGATCATGGCTCACAGCAACTTTTTTTTTTTTTTTTTTTTTTGAGACAGAGCCTCCTTGTTGCTCAGGCTAGAGTGCAGTGGTGTGACCTTGGCTCACTGCAGCCTCCACCTCCCAGGTCACTGCAGCGTTAAACTCCTGGGCTCAAGCAATCTTCCTGCCTCAGCCTCTCAAGTAGCTGGGACCACAGGGGTACACCACCACACCCGGCTAAGTTTCTAAAAATTTTTTGTAGAGACAAGGTCTCACCATGTTGCTCAGGCTGGTCTTGAAATCCTGGGGTCAAGCAATCTTCCTTGGCCTTGCAAAGTGCTGGGATTATAGGCATGAACCACTGTACCTGGCCCACCTTTTTTTTTATTATAAAGGTAATTATGATTATTTTTTAAAAATCAGGAAGGAATAATGAATAAAGTTTCTTTTAATACTACCTCCCAGAGATAACTATTATTAATATAGTGTAATTTTTCTTCAAATAGGCTTTTAGTACAAATAGTACATGTACAAATACATGTACAACCTATCAATTTTTTAAAATCACAAACCGAATTTTAAAAACAGGATTATAATGAAATTATTTTTCACCTAATGCTGAATCCTATATTTTGTGGACATCTTTTCAGGTCAGTGTGTTTGGATATATATTTCTTTTTAAGACCTACACAGTTTCCGGGGCCATCACTTCCCCAAATTTGAATTGTCAGCTTGATCCCTCTCAGGAGACTAGAGAAACCATCCATTCCAGGGCACCTGAAGCAGGGCCAAGCTGGGCTGCAGGTATTTTCCACAGTGCTCTGGCAAGGCCTTCTCCGTGGCTCAGTTAGGGGTTTTCCCTTCTCCCCTCCCCTCCCCTGTTGGGGTGGGGGCAAGGGTAAGAGCGTCTCCCTGGAGGAGGTGCCTAAAGCAGGCTGTGAGTCACTCAGATGAGCTTCCGGGTGAAGTCATGCTGAGAAGCTATTTGCAGACACCTTACTCAAGGAGGCCTAAGGAAAGCATGGGGGGATCCCATCTCAAGCGAGAAATGGAGAACTTTTAGATTCTCCCCTCCCTGGCCTTTCTAGAGCAGAGGCTGTAACCGGAATATCAGAGCCACAGTAAATTACCTGGGATTTCCCCATTAGGGAGATTCCTGGGTTACTCTCACTGATAACAAGACTAACTACTCACACCCAGGGTGAGGCTGGGCAAGGGAGGCACCAGGGCTGGTTCCACTGCTCAGAGGAGAAATGCAATTCTCTCTTGCGCCTCAAAGTCCAGCATTGTGAGAACACCTTGGATGCCAGCTCTGGCTCTGCCTCTCACAAAACCTAGGCAAAGTGCTTTGTGCAGAATCTTTTCCTTATGAAAAGGCAGGGCTACCAGGCAGTGCCAAGCCCTGGGACAGTCAGGTAACTAATTGCCTATTGCGACTCCCAGCTTACAGGGTAATGCTACCTGCTCCTGCTTAACTCAGAGTCTGGGAATCCCGGCTCTGTCACAGAAGAGGGCCCTTTTAGTTTCCTTGAAGCACTTATACAGAGATTATTGTGTTTATTTTTATTTTATTTTATTTTATTTTTGAGACAGAGTCTCACTCTTTCGCCCAGGCTGGAGTGCAGTGGCGCTATCTTGGCCCACTGCAAGCTCCGCCTCCCGGGTTCACGCCATTCTCCTGCCTCAGTCTCCCAAGTAGCTGGGACTACAGGCACCCACCACGGCGCCTGGCTAATTTTTTTTTTTTTTGTATTTTTAGTAGAGATGGGGTTTCACCGTGTTAGCCAGGATGGTCTCGATCTCCTGACCTCGTGATCCTCCTGCCTCGGCCACCCAGAGTGCTGGGATTACAGGCGTGAGCCACCGCACCCAGCCGAGATTATTGTGTTTATTAATTTGCTTACTTGCTCAGTATCTGGTGCCCCCACCCCCTCTAAAATGCAAGCTCTGCATAGCAGGGATTGCCTGAAAAATGTCAGCCACATAGATGCTCAAGACATTTCTAGAAAAGAAATGAATGCCATCAGCCAAATATCTGACCATGACCCTGGGTAAGTACTTAACCTTTAGACCTCAGTTTCTTCATCTGTAAAGTGGATATGGTTTCTTCTCTGTAGTGGTTATGAACATATCGCATAAAGCACTAAACCCAATGCCTGACACATAGCAAGAGTTCAATAAAAGGGCTCTCTGTTATCAGAGATGACAAGGATCTTGAACCCCACAATAAACTGCTACATCCCCAATACTGAATGAATTAGCCTTTGTTCAATAAGCCCCACAGGAAGGGGAGCGGAGGAGATCAAAAGGAATTGGTGCCTGTGATCCCACCTTCCTAGGAGGATTTGCCTATCAGAGCCATCCAGGACCTGATTGGGGATCTCCTTCTGGCTTTTAAGCCACAAGCCATGAATCCTGCTGACACCACTCCTATGAAGTAGCAACAAGCAATCCATCACTAATTGCCACTTTGCAGAGCTTTTTCTGATCCACGCTAGAGGCACTAATTAGCTGCAGGAGGTCAGCGCTAGCTAATTGAACAGTCTTTGTGCCCCAGGTAAGGAGACCAAGCTGAGAAGGCAGAGCAGAGCCTGTTCCTCCTTGAAACAAACTTTCAGGCAGCAAAGCCCTAAACAGAGACAGCTGTGTGGTCTGGGCAAGCACAGCACCTAGCTTCCCTGCTGCCCACACTCAGAAGTAGGCTGAGCACCAGACAGGGAGAGATGCTGCTGGGTTCTGGGGTGGACAGACATCGTGGACATCGGGCGCAGGCTGGTGGGGACACCCCCTGCAAGGAAGAGAAGGGTAAAGGCCAGGTGGGAAGTCCGTGGATATTCTTGTCGGCAGAGGGAGATTAAAAATAGAAAAAAAGAGACAGGGCTGGAGAAAGAGGTGGGGAGAAAAAGTATTAAAATAGTTTTTTCCCTGGAAAGAAGAGGTCATTTGGAACAGTCACTTCATATGAAAGGTAAAAAAATGTGTTTTGAAATAGCTGAGAAAATATGGAAATTTTCTCCTTCCTTTGCTCTTGTTGTAGAAGGGTAAAGAATTCACACTTGTCTTCTACCTCCGGAAGGCACAGGGCAGAAAACACAGGACTCTCTTTAATGTGCCTTTTAAGACAAAAAATTCTTTCTGATTTGGGCTGGGTCACTCGACGGGTTTCAGAGAGGTTATTTCTAGGGCTGGAGAAGGACTCTGTGCCTCCAGTTTTCCCTAACAGCAGCATTTTAAGCAGCAGATTTTAGGTAGCTTGAAGCCAGAGGACCCCATTCTCTTTTGATGCCTCCCCGGCACCCCCTCCCCTCAATCTACTGATTTACTCTGGGAGGCCTCAGAGCCCAAGGCCAGGCCTTGATCTCCTGGGGAAGCAGAAGTGATTGAGATGCCGATACATCAGGCCTGTTAGCCAGGGCAGGAGGCAGACAGGAGGATAAAGAGACAAAGAACCGAGGAGGGTAGATAAACGAAATCACATCAGCCGCAAAGCTGCGCCCTCCTTGATAGATTAGCACCTTCCTCTGCCCTAATCATTCCAGACAGCCTCTGCAGCTTGGGTGTGCCCAGCCATCTGGGAACCCTCAGGGATTCGGACTCTATTTTGACAGCTATTATCTGTGAGGGAAATAATATTCTCTCCTAGATGAGCCTCAAGTTTATGAGAAAGTTGAATGTATGCAAAAAGACAAAATCATTTAAACTGTACAAGGGAAGCAAGCTGTTTAGAAGTATTTTATGGAGTCGTGGCCAAGAGTAGGTGCTTTGGGGACAGAATATGTACCTCTGGATCATCTTGGACAAGTTACCGAACCCCTGTGTGTGTGTTGAGGTTTTCTCATCTGTAAAATGGAGCCCACAGTACCCACCTCTATCAGGTTGTTATGAAGATTAAATATGCTAATAGATACACAGTAAACATTCCATACTGAGGGCTTTCATACTGATTACCACGGCTGTGTCCTCGTGATTTTCCTGGATATTCTTTTTTTTTTTTTTTTTTTTTTTAGACCGAGTCTTGCTCTGTTGCCCAGGCTGGGCAGTGGCGCCATCTCAGCTCACTGCAACCTCCACCTCCCAGGTTCAAGTGATTCTCCTGCCTCAGCCTCCCAAAGTGCTGCGATTTCAGGCGTGAGCCACTGCACCTGGCCTTTCCTGGATATTCTGATTTCAAATTGTTTTCCTGTTATCTCCATAAATGAATTTGCCATTTATGATTATGATCAGAATATGGTCTTCTTAAAGGGTAGTCTCACTTTCTGAATCATTATTTGTATAAATCTGGACATTTCCCAGTTCAGGCTGGCTTCATTAAGAACCCACTAAAGGCGAGGCTTACTCCTGTCATCCCAGCACTTTGGGAGGCCGAGGTGGGCAGATCACCTGAGGTCAGGAGTTTGAGACCAGTCTGACATGGTGAAACCCCATCTCTACTAAAAATACAAAAATTAGCTGGGCTTAGTGGTGGGTGCCTGTAATCCCAGCTACTTGGGAGGCTGAGGCAGGAGAATCGCTTGAACCTGGGAGGTGGGAAGTGGAAGTTGCAGTGGGCCAAGATCGCACCATTGCACTCCAGCCTGGGAAACAAGAGCGAAACTCCGCTCAAAAACAAACAAAAAAAACGCTATGCCACCCACCTCCACCCTGGACCACACTCTCACTAAGTCTAAATTGATACCCCATTTGCCCTGATGTGTGATTATTCATTGCATGCATGTATCAAAATATCTCATGTACCTCATAAATATATATACCTGTTAATATACCCACAAAATTAAATAAATTTAAAAAAATATTTAAATTAGCTTCAAAGCCCTATATTATCTCCTATACTCCCAGCCTCTCTGGCTACACCACACTAGCTGCCTCCTTGCTGTTCTCAAACATGCTAGCCACAGGGCCTTTGAACTTACTGTTCCTTTCCCTGAAGTATTCCTTTCCCCTGGCATCTGCATGGCTAGGTCCCTCACGACCTTCAGGGCTTTTCCCAAATCTCTGACCTGTATTTGCCCACTTCCAGCTCTCCCAAGTCAGATTCTCTGCAATAACTTCTCCATAAAACTAACCATCAAATATATGATTCATTCTATTATTTTATTGCCTGTCTTCCCAAATACTATGTAATCTCCATGAGGGCAGGGCTTTTGGCTGTTTTATTCATTGCTATATTCTTAGCATCTAGCACAGTACTTGGGATACAGTAGGTACTCCATAAATATTTGTTGAATGGAGATGTGCCATGACTTATTCATGTGCATTTGAACAAATACCAATCCGGTACCTACCACGTGCCAAGTACTCAACATATATGAGCCATTAAGTCTTGCAACAGCCACTTTATAAATGAAGAAA
Source organism: Pongo pygmaeus (assembly GCF_028885625.2). NCBI lineage: Eukaryota > Metazoa > Chordata > Mammalia > Primates > Hominidae > Pongo > Pongo pygmaeus. Next base: position 33,072,878 of record NC_072382.2, on the reverse strand, counting down.
CTAAGACATGGAAGCAGAGTGACTGGCGTGAGCTCACAGCCTGAGCTGGGATTCAAGCCTCGCTCTTTCCCAAGACTATTCTTTCCTTGTGTTTGATCCCATTAATCATCATTCTTTTTTTTTTTTTTTTGAGTCGGAGTCTCACTCTGTCGCCCAGGCTGGAGTGCAATGATGCAATCTCGGCTCACTGCAACCTTGGCCTCCCGGGTTCACGCCATTCTCCTGCCTCCGCCTCCTGAGTAGCTGGGACTACAGGCGCCCGCCACCATACCTGGCTGATTTTTTGTATTTTTAGAAGAGACGGGGTTTCACCGTGTTAGCCAGGATGGTCTTGATCTCCTAACCTAATAATCTGCCTGCGTCGGTCTCCCAAAGTGCTGGGATTACAGGCATGAGCCACCATGCCCAGCCCACATTCTTTTTGTAATCTCTGACATCTGTTTTCCCTGCTGGATTAGAAGCTCCATGAAAGCCAGGACTGTCTGGGACCCAGGAGGTACCCAGTAAGTATCTGTAGGATGACAACACCTGATAAGGACCAGGGGTGGGAGGTGAAGTGGGATCTGAGTGGATGATTCACTATCTTGGCCTTTACATAGTGCCTGGGTTTGTGCGCCCAACTCTGAGCTTGTCAGGGATGGATAATGCAGTCTACCCTGAGGCTGAGCCAACCAAGCCTTCATTGATGCTGCTGTCTTTTTTTAAATTTATTTATTTTTTTTGGAGACAGGGTGTCCCATGCTGGAGTGCAGTGGTATTATGATCACGGTTTACCTCGAACTCCTGGGCTCAAGCAATCCTCCTACCTCAGCCTCCTGAGTAGCTGAGACTGCAGACATGCACCCCCACTCCCCAGCTATTTTTGTATTTTTAGTAGAGGTGAGGTCTCACTATGTTGCCCAGACTGGTCTCGAACTCCTGAGCTCAAGTGATCTTCCCATCTCAGCCTCCCAAAGTTCTGGGATTACAGGTCTGAGCCACCAACCGGCCTGTCTCTGCCTTTTTTCTATCCCCACGCGGGGCTTTCTGCAAGCAAGACACAGCTATGCAAACAGACTGCAAGACAGGCCTTTCTGTGTAGCCCTGACTTGTACCACAGTACGAGGTAAGCCCTTTGACAAGAATCTACAGGGAACACTGACATTTAGGGGGCCAACTGTGCTGTCACTCTGCCTCTCCCCCACCTCTTGACAAGGATCCACTGGAGACCCACTCCTGGCAGGAAGACATTCTAGTTCATTCAAATGGACTGTCTTCCCAAAAAATTTTGCAAGGCATCTGTTTCCACAGAGGCATTTTCCCCCCTAAATACTGGAAAAGAGCCAAGAAGCTGGGGACTGAATTATCACTTAATAGTCAGGTGGAGTTTCTTATTTCAGTTCCACAATCAATTTCCTCACCACAAAAGATAGTTAATGGACACAGAAGATTTGACAATTCATATGAAAATCATCATAACCACAACTGCTACTCATTACAGCCCATTTTTTTTTCCCTGGGTTTCTGAGAACAGATGAGAAGAAAAAGGTTGTGTGTGCATTCCCCCCACTGCCCTCTTTAAAGCATAAAGCCAAGAGAGCTTGCAAAGAATGCCCTCCTTCCCACAGTCACCGAAACTTTTCCATTTGATGAACCAACTCCATCGGCTGGTGGTGACCATGAAGCCAAGCGGCCAGCAGGAGCAGCTCAAAGCTGGAGGCTGCAATTCCAGGGAGTCTCGAGCGATCCACCTGGCCACTGCACAAGCTATGGCTTCACTCACTGAGTAGGGCCCCCAAGAAAGGGCTTTGCTTCCTTCAGTGCTGCCCTGCTGCCTGACAAGGATCCCACCTGTCAGCACTGGGAAAGCCAGAAGTAGAGAAGATCTCCTAATAATTGACATCTGGGTTGCTCACGTCCAGTGCCCAGTTCTATCAGAGGCCCCTGCTCCTGAGCACTTGGGCCAAAATCTTCATTCTCCTCCCCGCTTTTTTTGAGATGGGGTCTCACTCTGTCGCCCAGGCTGAAGTGCAGTGGTGTGATCTTGGCTCACTGCAACCTCCACCTCCCAGGTTCAAGTGATTCTCCTGCCTCAGCCTCCTGAATAGATGGGATTACAGGCATCCACCACTACACCCAGCTAATTTTTTTAGTTTTTAGTGGAGAGGGGGTTTCACCATGTTGGCCAGGCTGGTCTCGAACTCCTGACCTCAGATGATCCACCCGCCTCGGCCTCCCAAAGTGCTGGGATTACAGGTGTGAGCCACTGTACCTGGCCCTCCCCCCTTTTTAGGTTATTTTTCTTCTTTTTAATTTTTTTTCTCTTTTGCCAAATTACTTCTCACACCTGAGAGAAGGGCTGAAATCTTCAGAGGCTGAGTTCACAGGGTTTTTAGGGCAAAGGGGAGATGAAATGGGAGACTTTTTAGTCAAGCTGTCCTTTTTCTGTTTGAGTTGCATTAGGGCATTGTGGCTGAAAGGAGGATTTGAGAGCCTGATGGTTTGAGTTCCAGTCTCAGCTCTAGCAGTTCCTGTGTGGCTTTGGGCAAATAATTTACTTTGACTCAGTTTCCTCATCTATACAGCAGGAATAACAGATTACAGTAATCTCCTTCATGGAAAGTTGTGTGGACTGAGTGAGTTAATATCACTGCTCCCAAGGCCTAAACGAGGGGAAAAGGAGAATGTCATTAAACATCCCCACGTGCATCGAGAGAGCCAGGAAAGGGGGTGGGGAGAGGAGGTGACATTTAACCAGGGACAGTCCAAGGGTGCCCGCCTCATCCTCTGGATTTCCAGCCAGAGGACATCTCTGTTGCCCGAGTACCACAAATGGGGTGAGGAAACTGAGGAGTAGAAGGAATTGAAAAGATGTAATGATCCACAGGCTATCTCTCCCAGGAGTCCAGGTTTGAGATGATGACCCAGCAGGACTGTTTTGCATTTCCCACATCCAGAGCTCCAATGCTGATAATTTATTGTTATTATTAAAAGACTAGCTGGCCACGATGGCTCAAGCCTGTAATCACAGCACTTTGGGAAGCCAAGGCAGGAGGATCGCTTGAGCCCAGGAAATCAAGACCAGCCTGGGCAAGATGGCGAGACCCCCATCTCAATTTTTTTCAAAAGTTAAAAGATAATCCCCATCTTGTATTCATCTTTAGACAGAATGCAAAATTGGTTACCTTTTCATTCTAACATGTAAATGTTTCCCCCCTTCATCACTGAACCATATCAAGAATTTAGAATCTAAGGCTGAGTTTAAGTCAGAAACAGGCCACAGTCCCCAAAGGCTGCTGGGAACAGCTGGACTCTTCTGAGGGGTCTGTGAAAGTTCCACACATTGATTGAGCCTCCTGGCCCCTTGTTTGCTTCAACAAATGAAAGAAGCAAAATGCAGAAGCTGCGAGGAGATGGCTCGGGCCCTGCGTTGGAAATCTCTCTCCACGGCCACTGCCCACCTCAACTGTGCTATGGAGTTCCCCTCACTTCTGGGGCCTCACAACAACTGCACAGAAGAGTGGGCTTTTGCCTTTTATAAATAAAGTCAAGATTCGCTCATGCTTGTGATGATGCCTTCTGCCGCAGATCTGTGAAGTGCCTCTGGGTCACCCCTGAGTCAGACCTAGCCACACCCTCCTGATCTAAGGCGTTATCACTGAACCAAGAAGGCAGGAGGGTGGGAGCAAGGGGCCAGGAGGACAGCCAGTTCTCGCCACGAGGACACCCAGACCACTCTAGGACTCCGGAAATCGTGGGGTCTGAGCTTTACAGGAGATAGTGGCTGAAGGGAGCTTGGCACACAGTATCTGACACGCAGCTGCAGGAGGGGTAGGGACGATGGTGATCCAGCACTTACCTCATGCTTGTCACGCGCCCCTGCATGCACCACCCCACAGAGCTGAGTGGCTGCTGGACCATGGCATTTTTGCCCGGGGATGGAGGGGGGTGGCTGAAGGAGTAGGAATGCTGTGAGAAAGTTCTAGAATAGTTGTAACTGCATTAACTCTGAGGGAAGAAGAGGCATTGGTATCCTAGGGGAGAAGAGGATTGTGGGGAAAAGAATGACCAGGTGGGGTCTTCCTGGTGTAAGGGTGTATGACAGATCTAACTAATCACCACAGGATGATGTCTCCTGGGCACTTATGTGGCATCAAGCTAAGTGGCCCATGCGGGCATTGCCTCAGCTAATCCTCAAAGTCTCTACAGGACAGGCACAATCCTTGTCTTCATTTTCCAGAACAGGGAGCTGAACCTTAGAGAAGTCCAACAACTTAACCCAGTCACAGCTAGGTGGGAGGTAACCTAATGAGGACTTCACCTCAGGCTGGGCCTGCGGTAAACCAAAGCTGGGAGGAAGCTGGGTGTCTCTTGTGACAGGACCTCTCCCCTCCACAGCCCTGCCCACCTCACTGACAGTCCGAATCTGGGAGCCTGATAAGGAGGCTGAGGACTCCAGGAGGAAATGCCTGCCAGTGGAATTTTCTACCTTCCAAAGAGCATCACACCCAAGATAACCATGGCTTCTTAAGAACACCGTAGGTGGGGAGAGGGTTCTTTTACCTCTACACTGACCAGCAAAGAGACGTGTGAGAACAAGCAACCCATTTCAAATCTTGCTTCTGCACAAGGACTAGAGACTAGCCTGTTGACCTCTGGCAAATGTATATATATTTTTTAGATGGAGCCTCGCTCTGTCGCCCAGCCTGGAGTGCAGTGGTATGATCTTAGCTCACTTGAACTCCGCCTCCTGGGTTCAAGTGATTCTCCTGCCTCAGCCTCCTGAGTAGCTGGGATTACAGGCGTGAGCCACCACGCCCAGGCTCTGGCAAATCTCTTAACCCTACTAAACCCCACATTCCTCATCCATAACCCTGCCCCTGCTCCAACAACAGAAATCACTGACACTGCAAGCTCCCTTGCTCCTGACATCCCACTTGATATCACCTTTGATCCGCAAGGATAATCCTAGAAAATATGTCCTAGTCTTATGCGATTTTATAGATTTATTATCTATCTGTGAAAATGGGAACAACAATATTGATTCTCTTAGCTTTCTTGAAGAGTCAATGAGATCATTTACGGAATGTGCTTGGCACAGACTCAGTGAAAGATAAAAGCTTGAAGCCTATGGTTAGACCTAAGGTCAGGCACCCACCCAGACCCAGGACTGAGCCCTGAATGTCTAGAGCAGGGTTCTTCGCAGACACACCCCAGCCCTGGGTATCAGTGTGGTGACTCAGCAGAGGGCATTCCACAGGCTTATAAAAAAGTTGTCTGGGAAAGCCCCAGCTGACTGTGGCCAAGATCCCTCAGTACTCTAGAAGAGCAGGGGACCTGTCTGGAGAAAGGATAGGAATTCGAAGCTTTGGCTCTGAAGTCCAGAACTGCAAAACGGCCCCCCGCTGAAATTCACAAACCACTGTTTCCTTCAGTGCCTGTCCCAAGCTAGGCCCTGTGCTAGCCCTGGAGACAGAAAAGAGACTTGGTTCCCTTAGCAGCCAGCCTGGACTCAGCGGGCCAAACCTTCCCCGGGAGGGGGATGCTGACCTCTGGAGATGTTGCTGCTGACCAAGGGAGGTAATCGTTTCTTTAAAAAAAAAAAACAAAAATCACTTTCAGTTGTTAAATGAGTAAACCACTCTAAAACACTTAGGAGATAAGAAGGCAATCTATCAGGACTCCCCTGACCTTTGAAAACTCAAAGTGAAAATGGAAGCAGTCCCAGGCTGACCGGCAGTGGGAAAAGCAGATCAGCAGCAGTTTCACCGCAATACAAAGAGACTGAAAACCCTGCACATTTTTAGCATGTGACTAGAATAATCCACATCAGGGCCCCTAGCAGAAAATGCAGGGATATCTCATTGTAACTGAGCGATCACTTACATGCTGCCTGCATTAATCCTTTTATGAAGATCATTTCATTTAATTTCATTTACTCTTCCCCGTGGTGAATAAGAGCTGGGCTTAGAGTTGTTGGCCTGGATTGTTCTAAATATTCACTCTCCCGACCCCCAATGTACTGGCTGTTTGACTTTGGGCACTTTGCTTAACTGCTTTAGGCCTCAATGTCCTCATCTATCAAACTGCGATTCTAGGGTCCCTTATGAGATTGTTGTAATCCCAGCACTTTGGGAGACTGAGGAGGGTGGATCACTTGAGCCCAGGAGTTCGAGACCAGCCTGGGTTACATGGCAAAACCATGTCTCTACCAAAAATACAAAAATTAGCCAGGTTTGGTAGTGTGTGCCTGTGGTCCCAGCTACTCTGGAGGCTGAAGTGGATGGATCGCCTGAGCCCGGGAAGTCAAGGCTGGAGTAAGCAGAGATCACGCCAGTGCACTCCAGCCTGGATGACAGAGTGAGACCCTGTCTCAAAAAATTTTCAAAAAAAGAAAAAGATTGTTTTAAACACTAAATGAATAAATCTCCATAAAGCACTTGCCTTAGTTAAGTCCTCCATAAATGCTGGCTACTATTATTATAATGGCTGATAACAGCCTCTGACTGACACATGCCTCATCTCTGTCTCACATACATTAAAACCAAAACTTCCAAGGTCAGAAGGGCTCAGGCTCAGCACCGTTTCCTCTCCAGGCTGCTGCGGTATGCCTACCCCACCACACTGCCACCCTGACGAGAGCTGAGGACCAGCACAGCCTCCTCCTCACTGAACTTTCCTTGCAGGCAGAGGGCTGTGGATTCTTTGGTTTTCCCCATGGAGGAAATCACCCCCTATAGCAAACCACCCAGGACCAGGTATCCACTTCTGGCATCTTTCTATGGAAGCTGACTGCAGACCAATCTCAGGCAGTGCTTGGCTGTGCAAGTCATAAGGCCTAATTCTCAATTATCTGAGGTGTGGAGACAACTGCGGCACTCACCAGACTAACTGGGTCTGGCATAGCAATTGATGTCTAGTTGTGTTGATTTTTGTGGATTTGCTTTTCTCCTCTGATCCAGATGAGGTGAGGGAAGGCATGAGACGAGCAGGAGCTGGTGTCTGGGTGGCTCACGGGGCTGTCACCTTCCAGACCACGGCACAGCCTGCTCCTGGGGCTCATACACTCTGATGTACCCTGGGGTCCCTTCCAAAACACGGTGTTTCACAATGAAGGGAAATGGAAGCTCTTTGGTGGGCTGCTGCTTCCACACTGAGCACCAGTAGAGGTGAAAATCCCATCTTACCAGATCCAATCCAAAGCTGTCCCCAAAGTATCAGGAGCCACTGTGCTGTTCTAGACTAAATGGTAAACTGAGGAATAAACCCAGGCCTTGAAGCTGCAGCCACGGAAACACATGGGCCCCAGCAGGGGAGAGAGGCCCTCCTCATCCTGGGGCCACAAATGTCTGTCACTCAGGGACTGGCTTTGCTGCCAGCTCCTAAAACGTTCAGGCCAATGCCTGGCACAAGCCCCTGTAAAGATATGAGGGGCGTGGGGCCTGCTGGATCAGCCGGGAGACACACCTCTCATTCCTTTTCTCTCTTCCTAAAAGAGAATTCTATTCAAAGGGAGACTCTTCTGCTGAACAAAAAAGTAATAACAAAATCCCCTCAGGCAATTCTGTGGGTTTCCTAAACCCACAGAGTTAACAAAAGTGGCCAAGGTTGGATAGGTTCTTATCCAAACTTCGATACAAGGGCTTTTTTGTTTGGTTTTAAAATAACAAATCTTGGGCTGGGCTCATGCCTGTAATCCCAGCACTTTGGGAGGCCGAGGCAGGTGGATCACCTGAGGTCGGGAGTTCGAGACCAGCCTGACCAACATGGAGAAACTCTGTCTTTACTAAAAATACAAAATTAGCTGGGCGTAATGGTGCATGCATGTAATCCCAGCTACTTGGGAGGCTGAGGCAGGAGAATCGCTTGAACCCAGGAGGCGGAGGTTGCAGTGAGCCGAGATCACACCTTTGCACTCCAGCCTGGGCAATAAGAGTGAAACTCCATCTCAAAAAAAAAAAAAAAAAAAGAAAGAAAAGACCGGACCTGTTTCTTGATGTTCGTACTCTTCGCCATTTCAACTTGCTTTGAACCCTACCACAACAGAAAACTTCACGTACTTCTTTAGGTGGTTTTTTCCAAAGTTCATACCTACATAAATGAGTTTCTTTGTATTGAGCCTCAGAATGCTCAACAAATCACTTTTTGCCAGAAGTTCCATTTCTTTTCTTTTCTTTCTTTCTTTCTTTTTTTTTTGAGACAGAGTTTAACTCTTATCACCCAGGCTGGAGTACAATGGCACAATCTCGGCTCACCGCAACCTCCGTTTTCCGGGTTCAAGCAATTCTCCTGCCTCAGCCTCCCAAGTAGCTGGGATTACAGGCATGCACCACCATGCCCGGCTAATTTTGTATTTTTAGTAGAGACGGGGTTTCTCCATGTTGGTCAGGCTGGTCTTGAACTCCTGACCTCAGGTGATCCGCCCACCTCAGCCTCCCAAAGTGCTGGGATTACAGGCGTGAGCCACTGCGCCCGGCCCCCAGAAGTTCCATTTCTTAAGCTGGGCGAAGGCCTCTGGTGTGCAGCTGTCTTGGCCTGTTGGCTGGTGGAGCCGTGGATGCCACTGCTACAGGTTCCTCAGCTTAGTTCTCATGCCAGCACCACCCCCTCCCAAAGCTGCAAAGGAGGAATGCGGGAGACAGCTGGTCCCTGACTTATGATGTTTGACTTTACAGTGGTGGGAAAGCCATACACATTTAGTAGCAGCAGTACTTCAAGTACCCACACCACCATTCTGTGTTTCACTTTCAGTAATCAATAAGTTACATGAGATATTCAACACTTTATTATAACATAGGTTTTGGGTTAGATGATCTTGTCCAATTGTAGGCTAATGTAAGTGTTCTGAGCATGTTTAAGGTAAGCTAGGCTAAGCTATGATGTTCAGTAGGTTAGGTGTATTAAGTGCATTTTGATTTATATTTTCAATTTACAATGGGCTTATTTGGACATAACCCCATCTTAAGTCAAGGAGCATCTGTACATGTATTGAGGAGTCAAGGCCCAGCGAGGGCCAAAATGCAGGCCAAGAAATCTTAGCAAACCAATGACACCACCAATTATGGCAATAGCTGATACAGATTGTGCATTGACTACAAATCAGATACTCTGCTAAGCACTTCACATGTACCATTTCATTTAAAGCTCTTATGAGAAAACATTTAAACGACTCTATGAGAAAAGTAATTATCGGCACCATTTTGTACATGAGGAAATTGGTTCAGAGGCATAAAGGAGAAAGACACATATCTGTTGGGCATTTATGTCTTAACTCGAGGAAGAAGGCATGTATATGCTCAGTGTATTACACAAGCACAGGGAGAAAGAATAGCTACACCTGGTGGGCAAGGTCCTTGCTCAGCTTATGGATCCACTGTGGGAAAACCCAAAGGGAACACCAGGTAGCAATCATTCAATTTACTTATCTATAATTTTTTTTTTTTTTTTTTTTTTTTTAAGGAAAACAGGGTCTTGCCCTGTCACCCAGGCTGGAGTGCAATGCACAATCATAGCTCACTGTAGCCTTTGGACTCAAGTGATCCTCCCACCTTAGCCTCCCCAGTAGCTAGGGGAGGCGTGCACCATCATGCCCAGCACATTTTTAATTTTTTTGTAGAGGGTGGGGGATCTCATTTGTTGCCCAGTCTGGTCTCAAGCTCCTGGCCTCAAGTGATCCTCCCATCTCAGCCTCCAAAAGTGCTAGGTATGAGCCACTGTACCTGGCCTCTGTTCATTTTTTAAAGGGTTAACTGCCAGTTTCCTATTAAAAAAACAAACAAACAAAAAAACCCTTCCTTACTACGTTTAATTATGACTTAGTTTCCATTCTACATTCCTAGAAACCAGGAAGGCTATTACTGAAAGTAGGAATTTAAAAAGCAGAAAGTAAAGTGGATTGCAGCCTGATCCATTTCAGGGGTGATTCTGCCTTCAGAGGAAAACCAAAGGTACTGTTTGGGCCTTTGATGTGGTCATAACACCCTCCCCTCAGCTTCCTTAAGAATGTAAACAAGTGAATTAGTTCACAAGTGTGGTTTTCATAAGTGAACACAAACATACAACTTTTCAAAGCAGGACACATTGAGGTTGTGGGTATTTCAACTGCCAAATCTATGGGAGCAGTCACAATCTGATGTCTAGTAAATACAAGAAAACTACCACACACTGCATAAACGCACACCACAGCCGGGCGCGGTGGTGCACGCCTGTAATCCCAGCACTTTGGGAGGCCAAGGTGGGCAGATCACCTGAGGTAGGGAATGTAAGACCAGCCTGACTAACATGGAGAAACCCTGTTTCTACTAAAAATACAAAATTAGCCGGGCGTGGTGGCACATGCCTGTAATCCCAGCTACTCGGGAGGCTGAGGCAAGAGAATCACTTGAACCTGTGAGGCAGAGGTTGCAGTGAGCCGGGATCGTGCCATTGCACTCCAGCCTGGGCAACAAGAGTGAAACTCTGTCTTAAACAAACAAACAAAATGAAAGACACTCGCAACATGAATTTGCAAGTGGTCATGACTCGCACCCTCGTGAATGTGCAGCCTTGAGGGGAGCTGGGGTCAATGGGACCACCACTGAATCAATGACTGAAGCTCATGCCTTTAAGGACAAGCTTCAGAATCTGGCCCTGAACTGCAACTGTGGTCAGTGTAGGACAATATAGGTATTAATGAAAGAGTTGGCAAGAAGTGGTGAAATAATAGCTTCACATAAAAATATCCAGAGCTGGCTGCAGGTTCTACAAAAGCAGCAACCGTAAAGTAGCTTTGACAAGAATATCCCCACCAAGGCTTCTCAAATAGTAGAAAGCACTTGGGAATATCCTCTAGTACAATAAGGCCTAGAATGTTTACAAGAGGGCAGGCCACCTGGCGGGTCATTTCATGACCTTCCAGAAAGGGGAAGGTCATTTGAGCTTGACCCCACTACCCCACTTGAACATCTAACTCGGAGCTTTGTCCCAGTTAAGTAAATATATGAAATGTCTTTTCTTTGTTGTTAAGAGTCTTGCTCTGTTGCCCAGGCTGGAGTGCAGTGGTGTAATCATAGCTCACTGCAGCCTTGAACTCCTGGGTTCAAGCAATCCTCCTGCCACAGCTTCTGAGTAGCTGGGACTACAGATGTGCCACCATGCCTACCTAAGTAAATATTTTTTCAGCATCCATCACTCTATAACATCAGAAGGGCTGAAGAAGCCCAGTTCACAGTCCTGTTCTCACAAAGCTTGTGGCCTGGCTGTGAAATGAGACCTTGCTGGTATAGAGGGGTCTACATGGCTCTGGCAGAATAACCCCAATGGTGCTCAGTGACTATAAAAGCGTCCCTGGGGATCTGGTGACACCTTGAGCTGGTCCTGGAAGATAGAGCTGGGAAACTCAGGCAAAGATAGATAGGAGTTGGGATTCCAGGGAGGAGCCAAGGCAGAAAAGCACAAACTGCCTTGGAACTGAAAGAACAGGGGTCTTGGAGAGCTGGGTGTTCTAAGAGCACAGAGGAGGGAAGGCTGGCAAGGTAGATGGAGGTTGAGGGTATCTAGGCACTAAGGACCTTGTATCTTCTGGCAATAAGGAGACATTGAAGGTTTCAGTGCAAGAGCAGGGGCAAATGAAGACTCCCCAGGTCTTCTTAAAGGGCCATAAGAGTCCTCTAGTGCAACCAGACTGCAATCTGTAGGGCCAGGGAATCATCCCCAGCACCCATGAAAATGTCTGGCATGTAGTGCATATGCAATAAACACTTGCTCAACAAAGTGATGATAACTGTGAATCTTGAAATCTCTTCCTTCCTGCCCAAATAGCTTAGTTTCTTATGGGAGAAAACAAGTGGAATTTATTGACATCAAATGGCAGGGTTGTGGCCAACTGCAACAATTTTTCAAACAAACCCTAGGATAAGCTTTCTGCAGAAACAGAGATAAAACTTCATCCTGAAAGAGAAGCGATGCATGTGGAAAGTGAACAGACATGGCAGAAAGACGCTTCATCATTCTAGTCTCCAGACCAATTCCTCCCAATCCTCAGAAGCCTTCACTAAGTTTCTCTCCCTAAGAGAGATAGCACCAACCCCAAACTTCTTTCTGCAGCTACAAATGCTCTGCTCCCCTTAATAAAGCTGAAGTTGCCATTACTGAGATCCTACCAGGTGTGTAAGGCACTTTGCAAATTACCTTCTGCCTATTTAATCCTCAGAATAACTAGGAGGGGTAGAAACCATCATTGCCATTTTACATATGAGAAAACCGAGGTTCAGAGAGGTTAAGTAACTTGCCCAAGGAAGCACAGCTAGTTAAAGGCAAAGCAAGACTCACATCCAGGTCTGTCTGCCATCAAACATGTGTTTTTACCCCTATATTTACTCCTCCTTCTGATCTCTCAGGCTACACCCATGGAGTTGGCAGGTAGAAGCTGGTGGGCTAAGAGACAAATCTTCTACCCTGGCTTCTTAATAAGGGCTGGCCTGGCTGTTGTAAAGGGGAAGTAGGAGGAGCCTCTCAGAGGCAAGGAGAATGGCTCCTTCCATATTCTGTGACAACCAACACCAAAATAGAGCGGGTGAGGCTGCCCATGGGCATGGGCTCTGCACCCTGACTTTAGAGGGCATCACTCAGCTGTGAATCATGCCTTAGTGACAGGCAAGGAGCCTGCTCAGACAGCGCTGACACTGATTCTGCTCTGGCTGAGTGACAGCCCCAGGGGAAGAGGCGGGGCTCATCTCCAAAGGGGGACCACACAGAGAAATACAGCCAGAAACACAGCCCCCGACACTGTCTCAGGCACCAGTGAAATGCCAGGGTGGCTGGCTTTGTTAAAGGGACCCTGTCCTCCTCCTTCCCCTGGGTCAACTGTTGACCAGTGTCCATGCCATGCCCAGCAGGATGTCAGCTATGCTGGGGGAAGCCGTGCACTCTCTGAGCTATAAAAGAGTACATGGAGGGTTCTTTACTTTATCTCGTTATCTGACATGCATTTGTGTAAGACTCCTGAACTTTTTTTTATTTTCTGGGACTGGGTGCAATGCAAATAGGTGAGTATGTTCTTCAAGTCAGAGCACTACACAGATATAAGGAATTACAGTAAAGAAAGTTAAAATGGAGTGGAGGACACAACTGTTCCTCAGGAAACAACTAAAGCAGAATGTGAGGCTATCTACAGTGACATGAGGAGTGATTCACCGCAGACTAGAAAAAACAGGAGTTTGAACGATAGAAAAAGATCCAAATCGTTCCTGGTATTGTTTTCCTCTTGTGCTCACTGGGAATCTGCAGCCAGTGGAGGAGACTTTCCTCACCCAGTCCCATCCTGGGAGTCACAGTGTTTAGGGCACTCAGGGATCTAAGCTGCCAAAGTCAGCCCCACCCCACTCCCATCCCCTCCACCCAGGGGCTTGCAATCCCAGGGAAGAGGAGAGTTTCATGAAAGCTGCAAAACTCACAGCAAGGCCCGGATGGTGGTTCCGAGTTCATGCTCCAGGGGTTCATGAGGCTGAGCTGAAAGGAAGTCACCTGACACAGCATGAGCCCCCACACCAGAGCTGGCCAGAGCCCCACGACTCCATGCCTGGGAAAGCCGTGGCAGGAGTGACAGCGAGGAGGCCAGATGCACAAGCCTATTCCTGAACTCTCGCATCTCCCCCACTTCCTATCAGCCTCTTCTTTGGCCTGGCCCCATCTCTTCCCTTGCTTGGGGCTGACTTCCCTTTAGGAATAGGTGTCTTTGGAGTATCCAGGCAGCTGATAATGACCACTGCTTAACCAGTCCTCCTCAGTCACAGGGGGAGAGTGCCAACTGGACAACATGACCTACCCATCACTGCTGGGCATGACCCTAAGAGAAAGACTAGATTCCTAACCTGTGCTAGGGCATCTCCTGTGCCACTCCCCCAACCCTCCAACCTGCCTGAAAGAGAGGAGAGCAGGGAGAGAGAATGGGGGGAAGGTGGGGCCAGGAGGGGGATTGGGAGAGAGCCTCCTGGTCCTGGTCCAGCACCTTCCTGAGGCTTAGAAGCTCTCCTGCCCTGGGGCTCCCCTGCTTCAAATAATCCTCTCCTGTCTTATTTTCCACCTTCTACTCAAACATGTTTTTATAACGTGCAACCACCAGAGACCTCCCTAACCTAGTACCAGGGCCAACTGGACTCCCAGCTGGGCCAGAGGAGCCTGGGGGACCTCCTGGGAGCCTGGACACCTGGGCCTCTCCTGCCCAACCCAGGTGGCTGTCACCTGGCCTGCATGTGGCTCAGGGACCGATTCCACCCCTCCACCCCGAGGAGGAAGAGCTGCTTTGGCAGCTGCCCTTGGTGGAGAAACCTACTTGTGCTAGCCCCTAGGTCCCCTCTTCTGTTTTCCAGCAAATCCCCATCTCCACCTGGGAAAGGTACAGTCCAAGTGATCTCCTCAGTGCTCCTCCCAGATGATGGCAAGGCTGCTCTACGCCACTCCAGAAGCCCCAGCTCCTCCAGGTGGAAAGCACAGGAGAGTCTGGGAGAATCCCCCGCCCCCTTCTCCCATCTCACACCCGTCCCTGGGTCACTTGCCGTCTCCACAGGCCTAGAGGCCTCACCTGGGCCAGGAGACACACTAGAGGCCTGGGATTCTTCTCTCGTCTTCCTTCAGAGTGACAGGAAGCACTGTTCATGTCGGCAACTCCCGTGGCCCCTGCCCTGTTGCAGACAGACCTGCACAGCTCTGAGAAGCCGGCCCCACTCATTAAATTGATTAAATTCCTGCTTTCAAGGCCGGGCACAGTGGCTCATGCCTATAATCCCAGCACTTTGGGAGGCCAAAGCGGGCAGATCACAAGATCAGGAGTTCAAGACCAGCCTGGCCAGCATAGTGAAACCTCATCTTTACTAAAAATACAAAAATTAGCCAGGCGTGGTGGCACACTCCTGTAATCCCAGCTACTCGGGAGGCTGAGGCAGGAGAATCCCTTGATCCTGGGAGGTGGAGGTTGCAGTGAGCAGATATCGTGCCACTGCACTCCAGCCTGGGCAATAGAGCGAGACTCCGTCTCAAAAAAAAAAAAAAATTTTTTTTTCAGAGGAACCTACTTTTGCTGCTTTTTCCTGCCTGGGCACAGTGTCCCCTCCTCCTTCATTACCTGCTAGAAGGGAGCAAAACTCTTCATTCTTCCAAGGAAGGGATCTTTCTTTGGTATGCAGGGCACTGAAGAGAAAACAACTTTGTTTGGCCCTTGAGCTTAAAACTACTATGTCCCCCTCTCCAATCCTCCTTCAGTGAAGTTCGCTGGTCCCTCCCCAGGTGGACCGTGAGGGCACTGGCCATGTAGATTTGTAGTTTCCTATGTGGCGTAGCAGTGGCAGTGTAACATGTAACAGTGCACACAGCTTAATAAGTCATGACTTGAACAACTTAAGTCATTTGAGCACTTATTAAGGCCAGATACTGAGTCAAATGCTTTGCAGACACTATTTTATTAAATCCTCACAACAACACCATAAGGAAGGTATTATTACCCCCATTTCTACTGCAGAATCTCTTCCATGACTGTAAACTCGTAAACACGTGTTCTGATACCGAGAAATAAAGGGAAGCTTTTTGATTTTTTTTTTTTTAGACAGACTCTCACTTTATCACTCAGGCTGGAGTGCAGTGGCATGATCACAGCTCACTGCAGCCTCAACCTCCCAGGCTTAAGCGATCCTACCACCTCAGCCTCGCAAGTAGCCGGGACTACAGGCATGTGCTAATTTTTGTATTTTCTTTTTTGTAGAGAGAAAGTTTCATCATATTTCCCAGACTGGTCTCTAATCCTGGGCTCAAGTGATCCTTCCACCTCAGCCTCCCAAAGTACTGGGATTTGAGAGCCACTGTGCCCGGCCAATGGAAGCTTTTATTAAAACCTGTTTCCTTACATTCATGTATGGTAGCACTGCTGAATATGGTAGCCACTAGCCCCATGTGGTTTTTGGGCACTTAAAATAAGGCCAGTGAATATTAGAAACTTTTTTCTTTTTTTTTTTTTTTTTTGAGACAGAGTCTTGCTCTATCGCCCAGGCTGGAGTGCAGTGGCATGATCTCGGCTCACTGCAACCTCTACCTCCTGGGTTCAAGCGATTCTCCTGCCTCAGCCTCCTGAGTAGCTGGAATTATAGGCACTCGCCACCACACCTGGCTAATTTTTGTATTTTTAATAGAGACAGTGTGTCCACCATGTTGGCCAGGCTGGTCTCAAACTCCTGACCTCAAGTGATCTGCCAGCCTCACAACTCTGGAATTACAGGTGTGAGCTACCACGCCCAGCCCTTATTTTATTTTAATTAATTTAAATGTAAATAGCCACATATGGTTAGTGGGTACTATACCGGACAACAGAGGCATAAAGCCAAATTTTGCACAAATTACTTCCATCCATACCATATCATTCAATGTTCACAACAAGCAAACAGAGCACATTTATGCCATTTACAGATAAGAAAACTGAAATTCAGAGATCTGGCTCAAGCTGAATCGGATTAAGCACTTCACTCTCTAAACTCCCAAATTATGTCCATTGTGTGATCTTCTCCTAAACTTGACTTCTAGCCTTAGGGCCTAGAGTAACTGTCTTGCCTGGGAGCCCTATCAGGATCCGCATCACTTTCTCACCTTTCCCCTCCTCAACTCTGGGAAGTAAAAGGAAGGAATGCACCCAGCAAAGAACAGTCCAGAAAGCCCATGGCAGGGATCTCCTCAGATCAAAAAGGACAAGGTGCTCAGGATTGAAAATCCTTTAAGCTGCTCCATGGTTCTAAGTTATATTTCTAAAAATTAGAAAAGTGAGTCAGAAATTAAAAACCTTTTTTTTTTGAGACACAGTCTCGCTCTGTTGCGCAGGCTGGAGTGTAGTGGCACAATCTCGGTTCACTGCAACCTCAAGTGATTTCAACTTCAACTCAAGTTCAACTTCAACTTCAACTCAAGTTCAACTTCAACTTCAAGCGATTCTTGTGTCCTCAGCCTCCCAAGTAGCTGGGACTACAGGTATGTGCCACCATACTCGGCTAATTTTTATATTTTTTTAGAGACAGGGTTTCACCATGTTGCCCAGGCTGGTCTTGAACTGCTGAGCTCAAGTGATCTGCACGCCTCGGCCTCCCAAAGTGCTGGGATTACAGATGTGAGCCATCATGCCCGCCCAGAAATTAAATACATCTTTTTTCCCCTCCTCTACCAGTCTTATCCAAGGAGCCATAAAAATAGAGGGGGAGAAATGTGATCCCACAATGGCCTCAAGGACATTCCAAATGTCTTCTCCTGATCATTTCCTTTTGGGCATCACTACCCAGCCCAGTTTTCAGGACATCAGCATTCAGTCCAAAATGGTGCAGAACCCACTAGGTGGGGATTAAGTCCTCACAAAATACCCTGGCACTAGCCCAACACCTATTTCTGTTCCTGCGTAAAATCCAACCAGAGTCTCAGCAACTGTGCTGTCCACACTGCCGTCGGTTTATCATCTACTTGTGGGGGGTGGGGCGGGGGGGGGCACCTAGAGACAAATAAATCACATGAGGAACAGTCAGATGGAAAACATAAACTTAATAAAGCACAGACAGAAAATAAACCACTGGCCCAGCCACTAGTGACCAGTGCAATGTTGTCTTTCTCCCCCCTCCCTTCTGGTCCCTGGTGAATGCCCCCTAATTCTGGGAAAGGCTCCCTTTCGTCTTCTGAGTCAGTCTTGAAGGAATACTGCAGTATTTCAGCCTTGGGTTTCTAGCAGAGAAACAAACCCGGTTTTGTCATATAATTTTCTGCACCTCCACTGAAATAACACATCATTTGTGGATCCGTGCTAAAGCAAACACCATATGGTGGCTGTGTAAAAAGCTGTCCGGGGTTCTGACCTTCCAGTTGTAGGGGGTTTGTTTGGGAAAAGAAGCCAGAGTGGGGGGAGAATCAAGTCGCTAATGAGACATGGTGTTGGCAACCTGTACAGTGTGACATTTAGGGGCTCGGTGGAGGACGAGGTTGGTGTCAGGTTCCAAACACTCAAGGCAAAATCACCAATGACTTTTTTCTTTCCCAAGTGAAAAATGGTTCATGAAGTCTATTTTCCCAGTCTCTTATCTCAACACTCTCGCTCTTTCACTCCAGAAGGGATGGATGGAGAGCCACAGGCTAACCAAGAAGAAAATTACATCCTAAAAAATCTCACTGGCAAATTCTCCGTTTTGTGGACTGTCATGGCTGTGCAGCTGCAAGGATAAGACAGAGTTTGTCCTGTCTCTGGCCAGATTTCTTGAGTTGCTCTGAACTGCTACCCAACCAGGGCTCATCTAGACACAGAGCCACTCATAGTAGTCAAATGCCTTCTGAGCAGCTTAGCTGGTAAAACACAAACTTATTTAAGAAATTTTAAAGTTCTGAATATACAATGCAACTTCATTATTCCTCACACATGAAATGACCCCAAATGTTAGTACAAATAGCAGCTGGCCTATGGTCCGATGAGGTGGGCTTGTTATGAAGATAGGTCTTAATACCAGCCTCTGAATTCTGACTTGTCCATTCAGAACACCATTGTGGAAAAAATGAAAAGAAAATGAACCCAAGAGCCACACGTGGCTCAGGAAGATGTGGCTCTATGGCAGCAGAGAAGGAAGAAAAAGCAACTGCAGCATTTAGTACTGGTACTTATCAAAAGCAACCCAGACGCCACATCTCCAGGAAGCCTCTAAGAGGTGAAGGTGGAGGAGAGTTT
Source organism: Pongo pygmaeus (assembly GCF_028885625.2). Classification (NCBI taxonomy): domain Eukaryota; kingdom Metazoa; phylum Chordata; class Mammalia; order Primates; family Hominidae; genus Pongo; species Pongo pygmaeus. The sequence continues at coordinate 33,054,193 of NC_072382.2, read as the reverse complement.
TTACACTAGAAAGGGGCACAGAACCCAGCCAAGGAAAGAGAAGGCTTGCCATCATATACTCAGATGAATCAGGTAGCCTCTAGAACTTTCTGTAATGGTGACAATGCTCTGTATCTGTGCTGTCCAACACAGTAGTCACTAACCCACACAATCATCGAGCATTTGAAATGCAGCTAATATGACTGAGGAATGACTTCTTTTTTTTTGAGGCAGGATTTCACTCTGTTGCCCAGGCTGGAGTGCAGTGGTGCAAACATGGCTCACTGCAGCTTCAACCTCCTGGACTCAGGCATTGTTCTATGTCAGCCTCCTGAGTAGCTGGGGCTACAGGCGTACACCACCACATCTGGCTAATTTATTTTTATTTTCTGTAGAGATAGGGTCTTGCTGTGTTGCCCAGAATGGTCTGAATGGTCTCAAACTCCTGGGCTCAAGCAATCCACCTACCTCACCCTCCCAAAGTATAGGGATTACAGGTGTGAGCCACTGCACCTGGCCTTGAGGAGATATTCTCTACCTAGGGGTTGTTAATAATCACACGGACCCACCCAATCCCTCCAAAGCACATCCCAATCAGTCACAGGCCATGCTGCCCCAGTCTCCCTGAGTCCCCAGCCCAGAGTCCCTCAAGGAGGCAAGGCCCAGGCAGGGGCAGCAGAGCCTTCAGGCAGTTCTCTAATGACCCCTGCAACTCCACTGTCAGGATCCACCTCAATAACTCCAATCTGTGTTGTCCCCACAGAAATCTCAGGATTAAGGGTCCCAGGGCATACTTTATGGATTGTGATATTGGCCTATAGACTTTGTGTCACTGATCCCAACAGTTCTCCACTATTACTGTGTATCCCTCACAGGTCTTCCCCACAGGTCATTTGAATATGGAATGACAATTTACAAATATCTATCCCACTTCATTTTTTTTTCCCTTTAATCCTCACAATGAGAGAGAGGTAAGAGGAGGTACCATCACACTTGTCTTACAGATGAGAAATACCCCTGTCAAAGATTTACAGAGATGGAATTAATGACACAATAGTAGACTGAAAACAATCCAGTGTTGCATTAGGCAAGTTACTTAACTTCTCAGTGTTTTGGTGCCATCTATCAAGTGGAAACAGCAGTAGGAATTGCCTCTTAGAGTTGTGAGTTAAAATATGTACAGTCCTTAGAACTGTGCCTAATGAGCCCTACAGAAGTGCCTGCTCTTTTTTTTTTTTTTTTTGAGATGGAGTCTTGCTCTTGTTGCCTAGGCTGGAGTGCCACAGGGCGATCTCAGCTGAATTCAACCTCCACCTCCTGGGCTCAAGCAATTCTCCTGCCTCAGCCTCCTGAATAACTGGGATTACAGGCATCTGCCACCATGCCCAGCTAATTTTTGTATTTTTAGTAGAGATGGGGTTTCACCATGTTGGCCAAGCTGGTCTCAAACTCCTGACCTCAGGTGATCTACCTGCCTCGGCCTCCCAAAGTGCTGGGATTAAAGGTGTAAGCCACTGCGCACTGCGCCCAGCCAGAAGTGCCTGCTCTTGTTAGGGAAGTGTAGTACATATGCATGTGGTAGTGGTGGGGCATATCACTTTATATTTATATACCTGGTTGTTTTTCACCTGCTGTTCTGCTCACATTATGCTATGTGTGAGGATTGAACATTTATTTGCTTGGTGAAGTCTAAGTGTTCAATGTATGTTTGCTGCTATTGTTAATTCTTGCTGTTGTTACTGTTACCGTTGCAATTGTTCTTGGGGTCAGGCTTGTTAGCATTTTGGTCTAATAGCCCAGGTCTGTCTCTCCACCCTAGTCCACCCTCTGCTCTCTGCCTGTCCTCCACAGTGAGGTCATAAGCTCATGTGTCTGGCCTGGGCTCTTGCTAGTCAGCACCACCAAGTATGAACGAGGCCCGGCAGGGCAGATCCAACAACTCTGGTTTGAATTAAGTGTGGTGATTTTATAGCAGGAATAAAGCAGGGAAGATAAGGGAGGAAATGTACCCAGCAACCCTAAGCTCTTAAAAGTAGTTTGGGGAATAGGTAAGAACCACCACAGAAACTTGCAAATGATGAACAGATTTTCGTTTTGCGGAGAACGAAGAGGAAATGCAGAACTCCATGGAAATCCTTCCCTACTCAGCTCCCCTCCTTCTCAGAAATAGACAGGTATTCTCCTCTGGGTGATATAGAAGTTCAGCCTTTCCTTGACTTTCAGATCTGTGAGGTATCACTGTCTCTTTCTCTCCCTTTCAGCAGCTGGAATCTGGCCTGCAGCCTAACAGAAAGGTGACTGGTTACATTAATCAGAAATATAACCTATCAATGGCGTTTCAAAATTGGCTGGATCACATTCATAGGTGTCCTCAAACGCTTAGCACCCCTAGAAAACTAGGACTAGTCTACAAATCCCAGAGACCTTCCCCTAAATAAACTTTATTATTCTTATTATTATTTGAGACAGGGTCTCTGTTACCCAGGATGAAGTGTAGTGGCATAATCACAGCTCATTGCAGCCTCGACCTCCTGGGCTCCAGCAATCCTCCTACCTTAGCCTCCTGAAGAGCTAAGATCACAGGTGCCCACCACCACACTTGGCTAATTTTTTATTGTATTTTTTCTAGAGGTGGAGTTTTGCCATGTTGCTCAGGCTGGTCTCAAACTCCTGGGCTCAAGCAATCTGCCTGCCTCGGCCTCTCAAAGTGCCGGGATTATAGGGCATGAGCCATTACACCTGGCCTAAATGAAAAAGAAAACCTCTGCTAAATGTAAAGTAAGGCTCTGGAATAATTGCTTTCCTGGGTGCCCTGCCTAAGTACAAAGAGGACAGAATTGTACCCACCGTCCAGCGCTTGGAGGCTTCTCGCCATGAAATCCCCAAGGTCCCTGAGAGTCAATGAGGAACGTGATCAAGTGGAACAGGGAGAAGCAAGCTGAATACAAAATGAAGATTTTCTGAATTCAATAACCCATCTGATCCTAGGTGATAAAGTACCTGCACTCTGCAGGGTGGAGGGCGGTGTACTGCCTCCTGAATAATAAATACACAAGGTCCCAACCGCTGATCACGATGTAATTCAATGAGGGGTCTCTGAAGAGGACATGTCAGCACACACTGCAGTGCAGGGCTCTGAAAAGGCAGCGGAATCCCCAGATAGAGTTATTCCTCAGGATGTTGTCTAGAAACACACGGCTACCTCCTTCAAAGGATAAATTGTATTGATAAGGGATTAATAGTTTTTCTTAAATGGACATTTTGTCTGGGATAGCACCATTGGAAGAATTCTGAAACGCTTATCTCACAGGTTTGCTTAAAGCATCCAATTGGTACCCGTCATTTTACAGATGTGAATATGGAAGCCCATGGAGACTTAAGTGTCCTGCCCAGGGTCATGCAAAAGGTGAGGGCAGAGCTGAGGGCAAACTGAGACTCCATTTCCATTCCAGGCTTTCTTCCACCCTACTGTACAGCCACACATCCTTGTCCTGTGGGGTGTATAGCATTCTCCCATCTAAATGACACTTTGTAAGGCTGGGTGTGGTGGCTCACCTGAGGCCAGGAGTTTGAGACCAGCATGGCCAATGTGGTGAAACCCTGTCTCTACTAAAAGTACAAAGAATTAGCTGGGTGTGCTGGTGGGTGCCTGTAATCCCAGCTACCTGGGAGGCTGAGGTGGAAGAATCGCTTGAACTTGGGAGGCGGAGGTTGTGGTGAGTGGAGATCGTACCACTGCACTCCAGCCTAGGCAACAGAGCAAGACTCCATCTCCCCGCCTGTCCCCTCAAAAAAAGACACTTTGTAAGGCACTTTCATGTCTCTCTCAATCATGCTCACCTAGGTTTAATAACCTGGAAAATTTTATAGAGAAAGGATATAAGTTAATATAAAAAACAGAAATGCTGCTAGAGTGACTGATGTATCAGCTTGAGGACATAGTGTCACAGCTGTGGACAGGAAAGATCCAGGCTTACCTCAAAGACAAATATATGGACACGTCCTTGCTTGACAAAACTATTTACAATGGGATTCTACAAGGTAGTCTGTTTTTTTCATACATTTGAAAGAAAATTTAACTTATAGAAATCCTCCTATTTACCAACATTTTCAGGTTTACTCCAATTACATTATATAAAAAAGTACTTTTTCTTTTTTTGCCTGATTTTTACTTTGGAGGAACCAAGGGGGTGATAACAAGGATTACAAAAGACAATGACTGGCTCCCCACCTTATAAATTAATAGTGAGATAAGAACAGAATTATAAACCCCAGAAGGGAAGAGGCATTAAGAAAACCTGATGTTGACTTAGCTGTAATGAGTTAATCCACTTAGATCTCATGCAATAATGGGCATTATAGTAAATTTATAATTATCATCATTTTTACTCTTTTATAAAACGCTATCACACATTTTCCTCTGGCTTCCCCCACCCAAGGCATAGCCATTTTCACAGTTTGGTGAATAAGCTGTATTCTTCTGGCTTTTAACAAACATCACAGTGCTGTCTCTGTACCACCCCCCAAATTAAATCAGACTTGTTGCAACACAGCTGCAGCTCCTGGCTGCCAGCATTTCTGGAGGACAGCAGGACCTCCAACTTGGCAGGGTGGGGTGCTGGTTTTCACAGAGGCCTTCCAGCCCTGAAATGCCACCATACCCCTGGTACAGTGAGTCCAGCACCCAACAAGAAAACAACACCGACTCACATCCTCGTGTGGAAAAGGTGGGAGGCAATCATTCTTGCAACAGTTCTTTGATAGAGAAATAAATGATGTCCAGAGATGCAACAGGTTTGATGCTTACACTCTCAGTAAATGGTGGCCTCAGTTAGGTCCAAGCTTGGGATTTGGATCCTCTAAGAAATGCAGAGACACTTCTAGCAAGTCCTCTTTCCTCAATACTTTTGTCATCTGTTTTTGGCAGCTATTATTCCTTTAGCAATCTAAGGGGCTTGGACTCTCGTGATTTCCAATCTGGGTACTTCCCCTGCAGATGAGGAACCTAAGGCTCAGATGTGAAGGAACCCACTTGAGGTCATGCTGCTACATCAGATCCAGGACTTAGACCTCAATCTGCCTTCAAGGGACTCAGATCCAGCGGAACTAGACAAGACAAAGGAGGGGCTAGAAACACAGTCCTGTTGCAACAAAGCAAATGGGGATGCATAGCTAGGCTGTGGGTATCGTCCAATTACACCTCCAGCAACAATCAAATCTATCTCCAGCCCATCCCCACAATCTTTCCCCAGTGGATTTTTCTTCCTCCATTAGCCTTGATAAATTACAAGGCCCCACAGCAGGGACTGTTTCTTCCTCTCAGCTTTGTTTAGATCATTGTCCTAGCAAAGCTCAAATAAAGGGCGATTATTAATGGTGACAATAATGCAATACTGTTTTCTCAAGGGCTTCCACCAGAGCTTGCCAGGTCAACACCATCCTACTTCCTGCCACCTCTTGTGGGCGATTTTCACCTGCAAACCCTCAGGCGCCCAGGGAGTCAGTACCCAGCACTGCGCTCTACTTCGAGCTGCCTAAACACTGCCCTGGAAATTAGACAAAAGAGAAGGACCTGGCAAAACATGTCATCATGCCAGGAAAGGTCTAATAGGGCAGCCACAGGAGACAAAATCAGGCCAGGGAGATAATAGGCCCCAGATTTGTTTTGAACTGAGCTCACTCGCAGCCCAGGGCCCTGATGCTAAAGGACTCTGGGGGCTGGTTTAGCATCAGAAAGGCTTTGGTGGTAGCTCTGGTTTTCATTAGGTCCTTTGGGCCTTGGATACACTGAGGTTAAGGGTCCATCTCTCAAGAAATGCTGCTTTTGGTGGGGGTTGGGGGGGACACAGAGAGGAGCCATGGAGTGTTTGGTCTTACGTGTGAGAGTCCATATGTGTGCATGCGTTTGCATGAGGGCCACGCTCCCCCTCACATTCCCTAACTTTAGGTTCTGGTTAGAAATTCATTAACAAAGGCTCTGTGGGGGAAATAAAATTGGCTTTTTATTGCAACAAAAGCAACCAGCAGGATAAGGCAGGGTGGATGGAGAGAGGAGGTGTGGTTTAAACATAAGTTCTTTTGCAGGTTCTCAGCTTTTAATTAGCACACCTCTGAGTGTAGCCCCCTCCCTCATGCTTACAAACACAGGTCTGCTCAGGCTTTCCTTTTATTGTCACTTGTCATAGGCTCAGGTAGCCAAAGCTTATCTGGATTGGAAGTGCTAGGCTCTTCCCTGAGGCTCTCCTGCAGGTGGCTGACTCATTCTTGCAGAGGCTGGAAAGCCAGCCAGGTGCAGCAGTGGATTAAGAGTTTCCATCACCAGCCCAGGGACTCATTCCCTAGGCATGTTGTAGGCACCCTCTGGGGACAGAGCTCAATTCTAGGCACAGTAGGGAAACAAGGATGAATGGGCTGACCTACCCCCAGGAGCCCTATCTCCTAGTCCACAAAGTGACACACGACACACGTCAGACATGCGCAAGACACTGTCCTCAGGCCCAACCCCAGTCCCCCACTGGTATCTGCCATGGAGGTTGCAATTTGCAGCATGGGAGGGAGAACATAAACCCATCTGCTAACAAGGCTGGTGTGTGTGAGTACCGCAGGCCCAGACGGTTCTCCTTAACATGCTGACGTCTTTATGGAGTCTGACGTTTGGCTGGCTTTGCTCTGTGAGATCAGTGGTCTTCCAGGGTAAGTTTCCCAATGTTTTCTCTAAGGGAAGTGACACAGGCCTTCTTACCAGGCTTCTCCAGCAGGAGAAAAAGGGAGAGAGTTTCAGGGCCATCAGGAGAGTCTCCAAACACATCTGATCTTCTAGAAGCAGCTTGGAGGGAAGCCCTGAATAGGGAGTACCGTGAGCAGGCTCGAGGCTGAGAGTTCAAAGCAGGGTTTCCCTAGCTCTCTCGGCCTCAGTTTCTTCCTCTGTGAGATGGGCTCTTCAATTCACACCATCCCTAGGATTCAATGGCAGCACATCAGGCACATGGCGATGTGTCTCTGTGCTGTGGAGAGGAAGAATGGTCCGAGGTCTGGATACAGCCAGCGTTTCTGCCATAACACAGAGGAAGCAAGAGCAGACCAATGCCTTTGGAAATGATGCTTCATGGCCCAGATCCATGGGAATTTGCCCAGCTACTCGAGGGAGACCTTTCAAACTTGCTCAGAAAATCTGATTTTGTTTGACTTTTTGCTGCCAGCAATTTAGCTGAGTTCGGTGGTTACTTTGTCTACCTTTTTCTTTCAGTTTTCTCCCAAGCTGATCAAAGAAGCCCAAACGGAGACTCAAAGCCAATATAATAGTCAACTACAATGCTCTCCCTGTTCTGGGACCAGTGGTGGGTGGCATGGACTGGCCACACCTCAATCCCTCCTGGGACATTAAACTGTTCGAAGCGTGTCCCACAGCTAGTCCAGGGTGAATGCCGCATTTCTGCTGGCCCGAGTCTGTACTGCCTGCTGGCCCTGGCCAGACCCCTCCTCATCCCGACCCCACTTCCTTATCCTCAGAACAGGGGCTGGCTTCATTCTCCTCTAAAATTTTGAGCTCAAAGATTTCACAGTCTCTCTCCTATTCAATGTCCTTGGTCACCAAAAGGGGGTATCTGAATCAGCATGGAGGACAGGGAAAGGGGAGCTGTGCATTGCAGAGCCATTTCTTTCACTACCAACTCAGGACTTTACCAAGTCCTCTCACTTCCTCGTGACTCAGTCGCTTCATTTGAAAAAAGCAAAGGAAAGGGCAATCTGGTCTATCCTTCCTAAGGAAGATGCAGGGACACAAGGAAAAATAGAACAGAAGCAACAAGTTCCAGAGGCAGGTTGAGTCCTTGAAGCCTGAGCATATAAGACAACTCATAAACACCCAGGCCCTTTCACCGGCCTAGCTGGGGGAGAGGATGGGTGGAGAAAGGCCCACCAGCATTGCCGCAATGTCACTGAAGCAGCTACCCTCAATGGGGTGAGTACCTTGCGGACACCATGGCAGTTCTCAGCCCAAGAGCTGATGCTCTTGAAACCCATCAGAATTGGCTGGGCGTGGTGGCTCATGCCTGTAATCCCAGCACTTTGGGAGGCCAAGGTGGGCAAATCACCTGAGGCTGGGAGTTTGAGACCAGTCTGATTAACATGGAGAAACCCCGTCTCTACTAAAAATACAAAATTAGCCAGGCATGACGGTACATGCCTGTAATCCCAGCTACTTGGGAGGCTGAGACAGGAGAATAGCTTGAACCCGGGAGGTAGAGATTGCGGTGAGCTGAGATCATGCCATTGCACTCCAGCCTGGGCAACAAGAGCAAAACTCCATCTCAAGAAAAAAAAAAAAAAAAAAAAAAAAAGAAGCCAGGCATGGTGGCTCATGCCTGTAATCCCAACAATTTAGGAGGCCGAGGTGGGTGGATCATCTGAGGTCAGGAGTTCGAGACCAGCCTGGCCAACATGGTGAAACCCTGTCTCTACTAAAAATACAAAATTTAGCCGGGCATGGTGGCAGGTGCCTGTAACTCCAGCTACTCGGGAGGCTGAGGCAGGAGAATCGCTTGAACCCTGGAGGCAGAGGTTGCAGTGAGCCAAGATCGCGCCACTGCATTCCAGCCTGGGAGAAAAGAGCAAAACTCCATCTCAAAAAACAAAACAAAACACCATCAGAAACTCCAAGCAGATCTGCCTGAGTTGGGAGGAAAGAATGATTGAGGGGATCCAGTCCCATCTCTACCACGAATTCATTTTTGTTATTTATTTATCTACTTATTTAGAGGCAGGGTCTCACTCTGTCACCCAGGCTGGAGTGCAGTGGTGCGATCATAGCTCATCATAACCTCAAACTCCTGCACTCAAGCAATCCTTCCACCTCAGCCTCTCAAGTAGCTGAGACTCCAGGCACACGCCACCACGCCTAGCAGATTGTTACATTTTTTTTCGGAAGTATGGGGTCTCACTATATTGCCAGTCTGGCCTTGAACTCCTGGGCTCAAGCAATCTTCCTGCCTCAGCCTCCCGAAGTGCTGGGATTACAGGCATAAGCCACCGCACCTGGCCTCTACTTATATGACTCTAAAGAAGTCACATCCCTGGCCTGGGCCTTAGTTTCCTCATCCGTGAGCAGAGCTGGCCGATCAGACCAATCCCTGCCAGCCCTGACACTATGCACTCCTCCAGCAAGCAGGAAAACAGTAGTGTGTCTTGTTATTTCTGAGCAAAGGCCTTAATTGTTCTCTACAGCATGAACTCCTCTATCTAAAAACCACAACATCTCCTTTCCTCTCCCTCCCCTGCCACCCCCTTCCTCCGAGATCCACAAGACTGTTACAGAACATTCATTTATTTTTCTTCGGTGCTTGGGCTGAAAACTCTGATGACTAAGCCATTGAATTTTAATACGCTACTGTGCTCCTTGGAGGGTTTCTTCATTTCCCAGATCCCCTTCCCCCACCCCCGTGCCCTCTGTAGACATGTGGTAGTCGTTAGGAACAGTTTGATGAAGTTTAGGTTTTCAGAGTAGAGGAGAGATGGGGGCCGGAGGGTGGGAGGGGAGGGAGAGGAGGGGGAGGTATGATAAATGGACACAACAGTCCAGAGGCCACTCAGAAAATAAATATAAAGCTCCTTTTGAGCGAGCCCACTAAAAACAAATTCCCCAAAAGCTTTTTCCTTTTTGTGGGACGGTGGGGGAGGGAGGGGCGGGGCGGGGAGGAAGTGCTGGTGGAGGTAGGAGAGGAAAATTCTCTCAATGTAAATGGACACTGTTCAGAGAAAGAAACAATTCTCTTTATTGGCAGCAGCAGACGTGCACATCGGACGCTGCCAGCCATGTGTCACGACGGCTAAGTACTCTGCAGCTGAGGCCAGGCATTCAAATTCTGGGTGCTCGAGAGGCGGCAGCCCTCAGAAGAGCAAGCCAATGCTGGTGGAATTCCATGGAGAAACCTGGGTCACCATGGCAGACAGGGACAGACTCAACTGGCCAGGAACACCCCACTGGGGCTCAGTCTTGCTGACTTTCTGAAGGTCCCTGGCATTTTCTTTCCTGGACCACAACCCTGGCCTCTTCCCCATCCTAACGGCATCACTCCCTGCCCCCATCCCACATTTCCATCCCTGTAGTTGAGAAACCCTAAACCTGGGCCCTGAATACATGTCTGCATGTTTGAAAATACTTGTAACACAGAGAAAAGGCAATCTTTGAAACAAAAAAAATCCTAGACTTTGAATGGTAAGATTTCACTTGCAACCTGAGTTTCTTCTCCAGTGGGTGAGCTGAAAGTTTGAAAAGGAATCACCCTAGTGGGGGAAAGTGCACCATCTCCAGTTTTTGGTGTGGATTTCATTTATGTTTGTTACACAAGGGCTTGGCCAACCAGGTGCTATCTGAGAAGGAAGTATCAGTGTTCTTATGCTTTCCAGGAGGCCATTGGAGACTTCCCTTATTAAATTGCCTTGCACACGGGGGTTTTATTTGGGGTACCTCCCCAAGGATCTCTTAAGCACATTCTTCAGATACACTGTAAATGGCTAAGAAAATGAGAGTTCACTCCTCTTCAATTTTTATTGTAAACAATGCACAAATGTATGTAAAACATGCTCCCTATTTTAAGATTTCTTTTTTAGATAGGGTCTGGCTCTGTTGCCCAGGCTGGAATGCAGTGGCTTGATCTCGGCTCACTACAACCTCTGCTTCGCGGGCTGAAGTGATTCTCCAGCCTCAGCCTCCTGAGTAGCCGGGACTATAGGCGCCAGCCACCATGCTCGGCTAACTTTTTAATTTTTTTGGAGAAACAGGTTTTCTCCATGTTGCCCAGGCTGGTCTTGAACTCTTGGGCTCAAAGTGATCCACCTGTCTTGGGTTCTCTTGGATTCTCAAAGTGTTGGGATTACAGGCGTGAGCCACTGTGTCCAGCCTGATTTTTTTCTTGTACATATTTAAGAACTCAAGTAAATAAGTTCAGATGCTCACAGTAAAAAAATAACTTCCTCAGAGCTCCTGGAATGAGGAACACGAAGCAGAAGATGCCATCAGTCTGAGAACCCACTCTCTCCTCTTAGTGGATGCTAGGGATGGGGACAGAACGGATGCCATTTCCCAGATCATCCACTGCAGTAGTGTGGAATCAGAGGGCCTGGGTTTGATTCCTGCTCTGCCACTAGCCCAAACCTCAGGCAGTCATTGGAACCTGCCGTGCCTTTACTGCCTTATTTGTAGAACAGGGATAATGCCAGGTGCTGGAAAGGTATTGGAATGCTGCACCGGCAGGGTGGGCCAGCCACTGCATGAGTTTCCTGGGGCTTCTGTAACAAAGTACCATGAACTGGGAGGCTTGAAACAGCAGAACTTTATTTTGCTACACTCCTGGAGGCAAGAAGTCTGAAATCAAGGTGTCGGCAGGGCCCTGTTTCCTCTGGGACCCTGGTAGGTTTTCCGTTGCCTCCTCCCAGCTTCCTCGTCTGCTAGACACAGCCCTCCATATCCCATGCATCCTCCACGTGTGCCTCACCCTGTATTCAGATGCCCTTCTTACTGTAAGGACACCAGGCATGTTGGATGGGGGGGCCCACCCTGGGGGGGCCCACCCTACCCCAGTAGGGCCTCATCTTAGCTAACTACATCCACACCTACTTATTTCCAAATAAAGTGACATTCTGAGGTCCTAGGGGTTAAGACTTCAACATATCTTCTGGGGGACATGATTCAGTGCTGATGCCCCTCACAGCCTTATCAGAACAACAGTTGCCCTTTGTGTTTCTTGCCAGTTTGTGGCCAAGGAGAGGAAGCACCACTGACCAGGCCCCTGGGGTGGTGAACATGATGGAGAAATGCCCACTGTGACGGGAACAGCCCCTTCTCTTTTTGTGGTTGTTGCTAAAAGGGGGATTGGTTTTACAAACAAATGCTGTGGTTTTCATCGGGAAGTGCCTCTAAGCTGGAGCTCAGAGGATGGAAGCACTCGATGGGAATTAAACTGGGAGAAATTCCTGGCTTTGTTGTTTAGGGCAGATTTGCTGTGGGTCACAGCGGATTTGCTTCTGTGAGATCTGAAGATATTCCTTGCTTGGGCCACCCATTTGCAGTAGCACCTGCTTCTAGGTGGCAGAAGAAACAAAGGAAAAGAAGGGAGGGGATTCAGCCACTGCCCCTCCATGACCTAGGCCACAGCTTGGTAAGCTTTCTCTAAGGGTCAGATAGCAAATACTTTATGCTTTGTGGACCATGTGGTCTCTGTCACAACTCCCCACCTCGTCTGTTGTAGAGCAAGAGCAGCCACAGACAACTTGCAATCAAATGGCAAGGCTGTGTCCCAATGAGCCTTCATGTGTGGACAGAGAAATTTGAACTTCACATAAATGCCATGTGCCATGGAACATCATTTGTCTTTTGATTATCTTTCAACCATTTCAAAATATAAAAACCATTTGCAGTGGATGGGATTTGGCCCACTGGTCCCAGCTTGTCAACTCCTGATCTCCACACTCAGAGAGGTTGTATGTGCTTCCACAGCCTACCATAGCTGTCACACCACCTAATTTTTCAATACAACTCCACAATTCATAACATTTTCACACAATCACGTGACTCGATCCTCTCATCCACCCTGTTGGTAGGCACAGTGGACATTATCCCCATTTTACAGATAAGAAAATCAAACAAGTTAAACGTCCACTTAGCAAGTGGTACAGCCAGACTGAAACTTATGTCTTCTGGCTCCTTATCTGGTGACCCATCACCCAGAAACACTCCAGACAAGCCCTTTTCTCATGGACGCTTCATGCACGGATGCACAACGATCCAAGTCAGCATGTCATTTCCCCAATGGCTCTTTCAGAAATGCTGCCGCAGTCAGGGTGCTGATGCAGGGCTGAGAATTCTCCTCTAGAATCCTAGCTCCCCGACCAAGAGGACTAGATGTAACACTGGCCTCAGAAGGGTGGGTGGGCAGCTTCCTGCATGGTTTCAGGATCAAACATAGCCCACGTAACTTCTAAAACATCTAATCTGTTCACCACTGTAGACGGTTTTCCTTTTTTTTTGAGATGGAGTCTCATTCTGTTGCCCAGGCTGGAGTGCAGTGTCACGATCTCGGCTCACCGCAACTTCCGCCTGCTGGGTTCAAACTATTCTCCTGCTTCAGCCTCCCGAGTAGCTGGGATTACAGGCACCGACCATCACACCTAGCCAATTTTTGTATTTTTAGTAAAGATGGGGTTTCACCATGTTGACCAGGCTGTTCTGGAACTCCTGACCTCAGGTGATCCGCCCGCCTCAGCCTCCCAAAGTGCTGGGATTACAGACGTGAGCCACTGTGCCCAGCCTGAGGGCTTTCCTTCCTCCACCTCAGAGGGGGACAACTAGATGCTCTTGGGGGCCAGGTATGCAAGGTAAACAAGTGGAGTTTGGGGGATGGGGACAGCATTTGCCTATCTACAGGGGGCAGATGCTATTCAGCTCTAGCCAGCTGTTGCCAGATCGGGAACTCTCCCAAGTTTTAGATGATAGCATGTCGTCAAGTTTCGGGTTTTCTTCGTTTTTTTAAAGAGTGCTAGGTTGAAAGATATCCCTAGGCTACTGTGTGCAGCCTTCTGCCCTGAGGGCTGCCTCTTGACTTTAGGCAGCTGATACCTTGTACTACATACCCAAAGTTGATTCTCTTTCCTGAAAACACTCATTTACTAGCAGCCAGAGGTGGGGATGGGTGGGTTTTTGATGGAGATGAGACAGGGAGTAACAAGCAGCCACATGACCCTGGATAAAGCTGTGTAGGGACGGGTGATGGCGGAGAGGTGCAGGAAGCTCGGCTTTTAGAAGCAGATGATGAACACTGAATTATTCAAGACAGGTCCAGCCCAGGGCAGAAATAGAAAATAAGTCCTTGCCATGTCTGGATTCAGACTAAATTGAACTTGATGATACCCTTTCACAAGACACCTTTGATGGAAATGAAGATAATAATCACTGATGCCATCCAACATGGTGATTGATAATGCTCCCTCTTTCAAACTCTCACCGTGTCCTTGAGTCCCAGGAAGGTGCCAGGCTTGGGTCCAACCATCCAGACTCTGGCTCCAGGGGAGGGAGCTCTGAGGTAGGAGGGTACTTCCTCTGGGTTCATATGCTAAATACATACAACTAGGCCAGGAATTGTGGCTCATGCCTGTAATCCCAGCACTTTGGAAGGCCAAGATGGGAGGATCGCTTGAGCTCAGGAGTTTGAGACTACCCTGGGCAACACAGGGAGACTCATCTCTACAAAAAATAATTAGCTGGGTATGGTGGCACACACCTGTGGTCCCAGCTTCTTGGGAGGTTGAGGTAGGAGGATTGCTTGGGCCCAGAAGGTTGAGGCTGAATGAGCTGTGATTGTGCCACTGCACTCCAGTTTGGGCGACAGAGTGAGACCCTGTCTCAAATACATACATACATACATACATACATACATACATACATACATACATACAACTTGCCTTTGGAACCATGGAAGTCACTGTCCCCCAACTATATGCTCCTTGATGGTGGAAACATGTTGTACTTGTCCTTATATCCCTAGCATCCTGTGAGCCAAACCAGCAGAGGCTTGGACTGGCTAATGCTAGACTGTGCGTGGCACCTAGCAGGGCTCTGTGCTTGCCAAACAAACACATGGAAATCAACATTTACAGAGCATCCATATACCAGGTGCTTTTTCTCATTTGATGTTTATAATAAATCTAGGTGGGAACTACCCAGTGGTCATACTGCTTCTTATTGATGGTATCCAACTTATTAACCTTGCCAACCCTCAGTTTCCTCATCTGTAACTAAAGGTAATGATAGTACCCACATCTTGTTGGGTTGCTGTTAGGAGTAAATAAAATAGTAAATGTCAAATGTTTATCACAGAGCTTGGCATACAATAAGAATTCAGTACACTGTTGATTGTGGTTTGCTTTTGTTTTGACCTCTTATTTGGAAATAATTATAGATTCACAGGAAGCTGCAAAAAAAAAAAAAAAAAAAGAATACAGAAAGGTCCTGTGTATTCTTTGCCCACTTTCCCCAGATGGTTAAATCTCACACAATTAGAGTATAATAGCAAAACTTAAAAAACCATACACATTGGCAGGCTGGGCGTGGTGGCTCACGCCTGTAATCCCAGCACTTTGGGAGGTCGAAGCAGGCAGATCACGAGGTCAGGAGATCGAGACCATCCTGGCTAACACAGTGAAACCCCGTCTCTACTAAAAACACAAAAAATTAGCCGGACATGGTGGCAGGCACCTGTAGTCCCAGCTACTCGGGAGGCTGAGGCAGGAGAATGGTGTGAACCTGGGAGGCAGAGCTTGCAGTGAGCCAAGATCATGCCACTGCACTCCAGCCTGGGCGACAGAGTAAGACTCCATCTCAAAAAAAAAAAAAAAAAAAAAAACAAACCATACACACTGGAATAATGTGTATGTATAGTTCGATATAATTTTATCATATATATGGTTTATTTTTATAACAACTTGATAACTATCATGAGACGCAGTTCAGAGCTGTGGTTAAGTGTACAGCCTCTAATTCCAGACTATCTGAGTTCTAAAGCTGGCATGGCCACTACTAGCTGTGTGACCTTAAGCAAATTACATAACTGCTCTGTGCCCTAGTCCCTTAATCTGTAAAAGGGAAACAACGATAATAGCATTTCTTAAAGGGCAGGAGGATTAAATAACTTAATATATATAAAATACTTAAACCGTGCTGACATTTAGCAAACATTCCATGATTTTCAGCTTTTTTTAAATTAAAAAAATTTTTTTAAAATTTTTTGTTATTATTATGTTTACTATTTTTACTATTCCTGGGTCCCAGAAAGGGAAGGGAGTGAGGAAAATCTTGGCCTGACTTCTGTCACAGGGCTCAGCCCTTCTTTTCCTTTGGTTAATGGTTGTGATGCTTTATGGAAGTGAGCCAAGGATACACCAGGGGTCTACTATTGTTGCGTTGTTTTGGAATAAACCCATGTTACAATTTAGAGAGAAAACTCCAGGCTGTCCAGGCCTGCTCTTGGAAGGCCTGGGGTCTCTCTGTTGGGGAACCTCGACCGACTCCAGGTTTGCTGCTTCAGAGAGTAAGCTGGCAGGGGATGCAGAAGGGATACAGTGGGCTGGTTCTACTCACTTCTCCATTGGACGAAGCCAGCATTTGACCCCAGACAACAGCATCCCCAGGCATTCTGTCTTCCGCTTAAAGACTCCTCCTCCGTCTGAACTGTGGCCCCCTGATGGGCTTCACGGCTGAGTAACACTGGCAGACCTCCGAGGAGAGGGATGGAACAGGGCCTGATCTGACAACAGCCTCCCAGAGAGAAGTGATGGTGGCTACACGGTCTGGCTTCAAGGTCAAAGTTCCTAAAACCTTGCATCCCTTTATGCACTAGTATTGGGGCAACGATCTAGAAAAGTGAAAGGAACTCAGACACCTTTGACTGCATCACGGGCATCACTCTAAAGCAGGCTGGAGGGAAAGAATAACAACAATTATAACAAGTGAGACCCTGCCTCAGAAATAATGATATTTATGATAACAGCTACCACTTACTAAGCACTTACTTTGCGCGGAAGTACACTCGAGTCTTAGACTAATTCATGATGTGGCACTATCACCCTTTCTTACAATAAGTAAAAGAACAGAAGATGACAGAAGCCAAGGTCATAGCTAGTAAGCCACAGAGCCAGGATTCAAACCCAGGCTGATGGGCCTCCATTTTGGAGCTCTAAACCACCAGGCTGCACTCCATCGCCAGAGACTGCAGTTCCTCTCACCTGGACTCTCAGTTTGCCCTTTATTAATACTATGATTTCTTCAGTTGGCTTATTTCTGGTTATAGCCCTTTTAATATGATCTTTGCATCCCTGCATTAAGTAGTGGATTGGAATACACACACACACACACACGTGTGTATATATATATATATTTTTTTTTTCTTCTTCTTTTTTTAAAGGCAAACCTCAGCTGGATAACATTAAAAAAAAGAAAAGAAAAATACAGGTCATTTTTTCTTGGCCAAGAGATATCATTGTGTCTAGTTGGGAGGTATGAGGTCAGACCAATGGTTCTGCAGAACCCTGTTTCAGACCTGGGATCCTATTAGGCATGCAGGTCAGCCACACAGGCTTGGCCAAGTGCAGTATTGCGCAAACGTGCCTTGAGTTTCCAATCTGGAAACATTTCCTGCTTTTCCACTTCCAGCCAGCTCTCATCCTCAGGCAGAGGTTGCCAGCCATTCCAGACTAAGCGGGGGTGATGACGTCAGTGGAGAGAACCGGACCAGCAGCCTGGATGCTCCGACTCCTGCCTGGGGCCTGAATCCTGGCCTCTGAAGGGTGTTTTTGAGGTGGTAGTGACTCACCTGGGCTCCAGGCTGGCAAAGCTGCCTCAAGAGTCCTCATTCAGCTCCCTGCATCTTGACTATTTCTGAGGTAAACTCTGGGGACCTAAGCCCACACCACATTGAATCCCTTCCCCAAACCCAACAGGAAACATCAGATTCCATCATTTGGAATCTATTTGGCTTGGATCCATGACAGCATTCCTTACGCAAGCCCTGACTCGAACAGGGCTGAAGCCCACAGGCCGAGGCTGTGCTGGGGAGTCTGAGTTACAGGCACCATTCTCTTCCCCTCCTGGAATGCGCTCTATTAATGATGGCTGAAGAAAAGCAGGTAAATGCCTCTCCTACCCCCAGGGAAAAACATCCAGCCCTGCTGTAGAAGCCACACACGCTCGACTTTCTCCAGAGATGTTTAGGGCAGGGGAAATGGGGGACCGCAGCATGTCACAGGCCCCCCCGAATACAGGGCTCTCTTTTTTTTTTTGGTATCCTGCCTTAAGAGGGGGCTAAAGTAGCAAGCTGACCCTTGATATCCTGCCTAGAAATAGCCACAGATGACACTGGTACCAACTGCAACCACGGTTTTTATGAGCACCCTAATCCACCACAAGTCACCTCCACTCATGTGGATCCCGACTCCGTGCTTCCCTCGAGATCATTTTCCACCTGCTTTCACTAGCTGGTCTGACCAGTTTCCCTGGGCTACCAGGTCTAGTTAAGGGTGGTTGTTAATTATGCACAGAACACTAAGGAATAATAATACACTCTACCAATCTTTAATGTCAAGAACACCAACATTTTTGACTCAGAACTCCCTATGAGATAAAGCACTTATACCATTCTCATTGGGTCAGCTGGACACAGTCCTGTGATCCCACAGGTGGAAAAGGGAATGGCCCGAGAAGACAGCTGTTGTGCTGGAAGTCACACAACAGGGCCATTGCTAGACGGTAGAGAGGCTCCAATCAAGGCCACTGTCAAATACCTGAACAGAAACCTTTTCACATTTAATCCACCTCTACTCATTGAGCTCTCAGAAAATAGAAATGGCATTTGGGTATTACCAGTGTGGGAGGGTTTTGAATTGACAACTCAGGGGTCGCAGTCTTTGCTTCTTAGCGGGGGACTTCTAATGATATGCTCAAATAGAAAAAATTCAACATCAGAGAGCCATTTCACAAATCCTGGTTCACCAGTGCTGCTTGTTTGGTTAAAAAAAAAAAAAAAGTTCTGATTCGGTGTGACTAATAAGTCCCAAGACCACACTGTTGAAGGGTCCTAACCGATTTAAAAGTTTTAAAAAGCACTCAAAATAGACTGCCTTCCTTCTCCTCAAAACTTAATCAGTTATTCTTGGCTACAAATAAAACCAATACTGGTACTTACTTGAAGCTATACTTCATAATCCAGTTACTATGCTTAAGGGAAAATATTAATTCCTAAAATCCTACTTGGCTGTATATACCATGTGGAAAAAATATAGGGCCACGGAATTCTTCCCCACACACAGTCCCCACCCAGCCTGGCCCTCCCCCATCCGGGCCTGCCATTTCATCTCTGCTTTATTGGCATGCACATCTGGATTACATAAATTTCAAGTATGGGTTTCAATATTAGTACTGCTTAGGGTTACAATACTTGACAAATCTCAAATGCCAGCACGTCAAATCAAATGAGCTTGACCAGTCACAGAAGACAAGGGGAGAGAGGGATGGACGACTGGGGCACTACAATAATAAACAAGGTGTGCTGCTGATCCACTGTTCCTTGTTTAGCTGGCATGGAGGCTTCAGACGTGACCTAATAACGTCTCAGATCCAGGAGAATGCGAACCCACAGATCCATGTCTCCATCCCTTAGCAGAACAGTAAGTGCCCACTTGGCTGAGAAGTATGTGTGTATGTATGTATTTGAGATGGAGTCTTGCTCTCTCACCCAGGTTGGAGTGCAATGGCATGATCTCGGCTTACTACAGTCTCCACCTCCCAGGTTGAAGTGATCATCCTGCCTCAGCCTTCTGAGTAGCTGGGATTACAGGCACCTGCCACCCCACACAGATAATTTTTGTATTTTTCGTAGAAACAGGGTTTCACCATGTTGGCGAGGCTGGTCTCGAACTCCTGACCTCAGGTGACCTACCCGACTCAGCCTCTCAAAGTGCTGGGATTACAGGCGTGAGCCACTGTGCCTAGCCAGAAGTACGTATTTAAAAGTTCAAATGAAACTATTTGGATGCAACCCCAGTTAATCTAGGGTCTCATAAAGAACATCTTTGAAATTTCAAATTTTACCTTTGTTACTCAAGTTCAGGTCTTAGCCCATGGAGGTAGCTTTTGGCATGTCATGACCCTGGTATTTCAAGAGGGTAGTGGATTGGTAAGTCATGCAGTTCTTCATGATAAAATCTGGGAGTGAGTGGCTACAAAAGAAGTTATCAAATACTTTTCATTTCATTTCCTAAATGTCTTATTTAAAAAAAAAAAAAAAAAAAAAAAACAGATTTGGCCGGGTAAGGTGGCTCATGCCTGTAATCCTAGCACTTTGGGAGGCGAAGGTGAGTGGATCACTCGAGGTCAGGAGTCCCAGACCAGCCTGGCCAATATGGTGAAACCCCGTCTCTACTAAAAATACAAAAATTAGCCAGGTGTGGTGGTGCACACCTGTAATCCCAGCTACTCAGGAGGCTGAGGAAGGAGAATCCCTTGAATCCAGGAGGCAGAGCTTATAATGAGCACTGCACTCCAGCCTGGGTGACAGAGCAAGACTCTGTCTCAAAAACAAAATGAAACAAAACAACAGATTCTCTCTCTCTTTTTTTTTTTTTTTGAGATGGAGTCTTGCTCTTGTTGCCCAGGCTGGAGTACAATGGCACAACCTCAGCTCACTGCAACTTCCACCTCCCGGGTTCAAGTGATTGTCCTGCCTCAGCCTCCCAAGTAGCTGGGATTACAGGTGTCTGCCATCACATCTGGCTAATTTTTGTATTTTTAGTAGAGATAGGGTTTCGCTGTGTTGGCCAGGCTGGTCTCAAACTCCTGACCTTGTGATCTGCCCGCCTCGGCCTCCCAAAGTGCTGGGATTACAGGCGTGAGCCACTGCGCCTGGCTCAGATTCTCCTTTCTTAATATTCACATATCACTTGTTATAAACTTTTGCAATCTACAGAAGGAGCAGGATATAATACAAAAAAAACTAAAAAAAAAAAGTTAAAAAAATAAAAATAAACTTTGGGGATAATTAGATAATCTAGAATTTCTTCAGTGTTCTTCCTAGCTCCTGGGGATGTTAAAGGGAAAAAGGTGCTCATGGGAATTTGATTTGGGTGCTGCTTGACTGAACAAGGTTAAGTTTGTTTCCTTACTGCAGGACTTCTCAGGGCCTTGAATATGCAAATTGCATATTATAAAATGCAAAGAAGGAAAGACAGTGCATTGCATTTTCTAAATATATTTGGCCATGGAACCTTTTCCTGTGCTACATTTTCATAGTATTCTGAGAACCACTTTGGGGATTAGTTGACCCTAAGTCCTCTGGTTAATCATTATCACCCTAATCCCTGATAGAGAAACTAAGGCTATACAATGTGCTGGCCTCCATTTTGATGCACTGAGGGAATGGCTGAGTGTCCTCACCAGTCCTTGTTGAGGCACAAGGGACAGAATCATGCCTAACTTCCCACAGTCCCCTGCAGGGCCTGCGCTTGTCAATAACACTGCTTACTTCTTTCCAGGTCTCCAAAATGTCCAACACCCGGGTAGGAGTGGGCATTTCACTGGCGCCTTCATAAGAGCTAAATCATTGCACACACAAAGCTGTGTGCTGGCATTTCCAAGTCGCAGAGACTCAGCGCCAACTTGGAAAACACTTAGGAGATGTGCTTCAGGTCAGGCTCCCCATAAACAGGCTGGGAAAGTGGCCAAAGATCCCAGCCACTGTGGAAGTGCAATGGACTCTGGAGATCACAATTAACCTCTGGGGCAGTGTAATGTCTGATAATGGCCTGTGAAAAGTACATACAGAAATGCAGCTCCATGGGTATAATGTGTATGCACAGGTGTTTCGTTTTCTTCCTAGGGTTCTCAGTCACTGGGGAAAACTAAGCAGAAACAAACCATCCTCTTACTTCAAAATGAAACCCGAGCAAATGCATGAACTGTCCGGTTTGTGAGTGAGATAGAATGAACATTACTAAGGTGCTATTTATTCATTAGCACCACCAGTTCCTGAAAGCTCACTACTGCCACATGCTTTGCAATGTGTTCTTTACATATTTATATTTATCTTTTTAAATAGAGATGGGGTCTTGCTATGTTGCTGAGGCTGGTCTTGAACCCCTGGCTCAAGTCATCCTTCTGCCTCAGCTTCCCAAAGTGCTGGGATTATAGGAGTGAGCTGCCATGCCCGGTCTGTTCTTTACTTTAATCCTCACTATAATCCTATAAAGAGCCTACTATTTTATTCCATTATACACATGAGGAAATGAGGCCAGAGAAGTCAAAGTTCCAGAGAGAGTTAAGGGCAAAGCCAGAATCTGAACTCAGATCTATTTAGCGTCATAGCCTGAGCTTCCCCAACATATCTGTCTGACACTTATTTATGAATCCTTAACTTTATACTATGTACAGTGGGGGTTAAATGGACCAGACAGGGATTCTACTCTCAAGAAGAAATCAGATGTTAAGACAAAAGGCCGAGACATAAAGATCTAAACTCTAGAAGGCACTAACACTCATAGAGAAAATAACTTTTACAGCCAGTGACTATTCTAAATGCTTTTCTTTTCTTTCTTCCTTTTTTTTTTTTTTTTTTTTTTTTTTGAGATGGAGTTTTGCTCTTGTCACCCAGGCTGGAGTGCAATGGTGTGATCTCGGCTCACTGCAACCTTGGCCTCCCAGGTTCAAATGATTCTCCTGACTCAGCCTCCCAAATAGTTGGGACTACACGTGCGTGCCACCACACCTGGCCAGAGACAGGGTTTCACCATGTTGGTCAGGCTGGTCTTAAACTCCTAACCTCAAGTGATCCACCCGCCTCAGCCTCCCAAAGTGCTGGGATTACAGGCGTGAGCCACTGTGCCCAGTCTCTAAATGCTTTTCATAAATAAACATTTGATCCTCACAAGGACCCTATGTGATAGGTGCCATAATCCCTATTGTACAGATGAGAATATTGAGTCACAAGGCTGTTGGGGGCTTGCCTGAGGTCACACAAGCAGGAAGAATGGCGCAGGGATGGGACCTAGCGTGTGCAGGCTTTACCACTACACAGCACAGCATTGCAAAGAAGGGAGTGGGTGAGTCTGGAGCTAAGACAGTGAGGCTGACCCAGGTTCCCAGGCCATGGCTCTGCTACTGGCCTGCTGGGCTGATCTGGTTCCCAACAGGTAGGTTTGAGGAGAGAGCACCACTGGGTCCTCACTGTACCCATTCAGAAAATCCTCCTCTAATGCCTGTGGCAACTCAGCACCTTCCTAACTCTGACAACTGCCCTGGAGTCCCTCTTTCTCTCTCTTTTCCTCCCAGGTCTGGGAGGCAGGATAGCTGTCCTAAGCCTTTTGACCTCAGGGCCCCTACTGCTAACATAATGAGCATGTCTGGGATCTGCCACAATGATCTGTCAACCCCTACAGACTAGACCATATTAAGTCCTCAATAATAATGGACAATCTCAACACCCACCATCTGGCCAGACACTAAGTGTGGGAGGGGTGCTTTATATGTCATTACTTCTAATCCTTACATGTGAGGTAAGTATCTAATCCCTGTTTAATAAATGCGGATGCTCAGGCTCAGAGAAGTTAATTAGCTTACCCAAGGGTGATGCAGTAATTGGAGGAGCCAGAACATTAAGTGAAGAGGCAGTGGACTCAAAGTCCTTGGGTGCTTTCCTCACACCATACTACTTTTCCTAAGATACATATATAACTACCCGCAGTATAATGAAGAAAATGGGAAGCTCCCTAATTGTGGCACAGATAGAGCAAAGCAGGGGAGGTTGTTTCAAGCTAGGAGGAGGTGGTGGCATTGAAAGTGGTCATAGTTGCCTTAAATGGGGGAGCCCAGAACATACTGGGCCAAGCAGCAAAGTTCCAGGCATTCCAGGAATGGGAACCTCCACCCAAACCACTGTCTCAGCAAGCAGAACACCCAGCATGGTCCCTCCTGGCCCAGGAACATGCACCCCCATCCAGTGTACAGGTGTGGGCATCTTCCTGGTGAACACCTACCAAGGGTCCTCTAAGACCTTCCCACTCAGACAGTTGATCCTGGTTCTGCTATCTGCTTCTCCATGTGTGTCTGCTCCAATCTTAGATCCCAGGTCCTAGCTCTGTACTGGCTTGAAACCACCCCGAGTTCCCTGTTTAGCACAGCTGCCCACACCCAAGCCTCAGAATTATTCTGGCTCTACTGAAATCCAGGGTGTGGCTCAATACATACACACAGCATCATCCCTTCCACCCACTAACAGAGCCTCTGTGCCTCCCCTGGGCCCTTTTGTCTAGACAATCCTGTAACCTTCACCAACGCTGTGCCAACCATGCTCTGAAATTCTAGCACAGCCCTTCGGGGACTCCCGCTGGGGAAGGCAATGAAGGCCAGAACCCAAATGATTTGTTTTCTTCAGAAAATCCAGATGATTCTTAAGAGTCATCCCCACAAGGAAGCTGCACCACCGAGTTCCAGTATGTTGACAGCTTATTCATCTGAAGTTGCTATTCATAGACACAAAGCTACATCGCACGATGGAAGCAAGGCTTACCTTCACCTTCTAGCTCTTGGAACACTGTGCCTCTTCTCTTATTCAAATGTCACACTTTGATATTATTCAAAAAATTATCCCAAACAAGTCATTGAGACTGTATGGAAATATTTTGGTACAGATGAAGTTCACAGCAGTGCTGATATAACAGAGGACAAATAAACTATAAATCAAAATACCTAGTAATAGGTGATGGATTACATAAGTCCATTATATATGTCTTAGTTCGTTTGAGCTGTTCTAGCAAAATACCATAATGTAGGTAGGTGACTTAGAAACAACAGAAATTCATCTCATGGTTCTGGAGACTGGGAAGTACAAGATCAAGGGAGATAAGTGTCCAGTGAGGGCCTGCTTTCTGGTTCATAGATGGCACTTTCTCCCTGCATCCTCACATGGTGGAAGAGCCAAGGCAGCTCTCTGGGGCCTCTTCCCAAAGGTCTCACTTCCTAATATAATCCCATTGGTGATTAGGTTTCAACATATGAATCTGGAGTGGGGAGGGGACACAAACATTAAGACCATTGTAATATAGAACATTTCATATAATGAAATACCTTGTAGGGCATTAAAAATGAACATGTAGAAGAGCTGTATTTATTGATTTGGAAAGATATTTATAATACATTGAGTGAAAAGCAGGTTTTAAAATAGTATTAAAAGTGAGATCACACTTTTGTAAAGGAAATATCTATATGCACATCAACATCTTGACACAACTCCAAGCAGTGAGATAGATTGATGTAACGTACTTTTCTTTTCTTTCTTTTTTTTTTTTTTTTTTTTTTTTTTTTGAGACGGAGTCTCAGTCTGTCGCCCAGGCTGGAGTGCAATGGCGCAATCTTGGCTCACTGCACCCTCCACCTCCCAGGTTCAAGTAATTAGCCTGCCTCAGCCTTCCAAGTAGCTGGGATTACAGGCATGCACCACCACACCTGGCTAATTTTTTTTTTTTTTTTTTTTTAGTAGAGACGGGGTTTCACTATGTTGGCCAGGCTGGTCTAAACTCCTGACCTCAGGTGATTCGCCCACCTCGGCCTCCCAAAATGCTGGGATTACAAGCGTGAGCCACCGTGCCTGGCCTTGTAATGTGCTTTTCATGATCCATATTTTTTAAGTTTGTCTATGTTGAATGTATTAGTTATAAAATTTGTAAAAAGTCTTTTTCTTTTTTTTTGAGATGGAGTCTCACTTTGTCGCCCAGGCTGGAGTGCAGTGGCGCGATCTCGGCTCACTGCAAGCTCCGCCTCCCGGGTTCATGCCATTCCCCAGCCTCAGCCTCCTGAGTAGCTGGTACTACAGGTACCCGCCATCAAGCCCAGCTAATTTTTTTTTTTTGTATTTTTAGTAGAGACGGGGTTTCACCATGTTAGCCAGGACAGTCTCGATCTCCTGACCTCGTGATCCGCCTGCCTCGGCCTCCCAAAGTGCTGGGATTACAGGCGTGAGCCACCGCGCCCAGCCATCTTTTCCTTTTTTTGAGATGGAATCTCGCTCTCGTCACCCAGGCTGGACTGCAGTGGCACGACCTCAGCTCACTACAACCTCCACCTCCTGGGTTCAAGTGATTCTCATGTCTCAGCCTCTGGAGTAGCTGGGATTACAGGCACATGCCACCACGCTCAGCTAATTTTTGTACTTTTAGTAGAGATGGGGTTTCACCATGTTGGCCAGGCTGGTCTCGAACTCCTGACCTCAAGTGATCCGCCTACCTTGGCCTCCTAAAATGCTGGGATTATAGGTGTGAGCCACCACACCCAGCCTGTAAAAAAGTCTTGATTAAAGAAGTAGCATATATCCATTTAGCAAGTATCAAAGTATATATTGAGAAAAAACACCATCTCATAAATCTAAGCTTCAAAGTTCCAAATTTAATCAAAGGCAAATTAGAGCATGGGTCAGGACAGAATATGATAACTAAATGCCAGCCAGCATAGAGGGTAGCATCACAAGGTGACCGTTGAGGACACTATTTTTTGTAGGTGGTCTTTCAACTGCAAAATATTTCCCCAAGAATAAGGAGACACAGCTGCCAGGAAACTTAGTCCCAGGGGCCACATTTGGTTCCTTACTCTCAGCAACCAGGCTTCCAACTGGCTTTCTTGTCTCCTAAGAAGATCCTTTCTAAAGCCAGAAGGAAGGGAGAATGCCTCACTAGCCAGTTTTATGGAAGTAAGTTGCTGAGTTCTCCAGCTTCTTGGTAAATCTAAAGGAGGGCTTCCCTACCTGGATTGATAATGTCCAGATGCAGAGCATCTCAAACTGTGCCATGCACATGAATCCCTGGGATCTTGTCCAAACAGGGCTCTGATACAGGAGGTCTATGGTGGGGTTTGAGAGTCTGTATTTCTAACGAGCCCCCAGGTAATGCCGATGCTGCTGGTGCAGAGACCTCACTCTGAACAGTAAGGCCCAATCCATGTCTCAGATAGAAGAACTGGGCTCAGCCCAGGGATGCTGAGCTGAGCTGAGACAACGGGCCACATCACATCATCCTGTAGGGCAGAGATGACTCAGCTTTGGGAAACCTTTAGCTTCTCAGGCCACTGGTGATTAATGAGCAAATGACCCCCGTGTAGCCCTAAAGGATTTGGATGATTTAATGTTCTTATCAAAATGGGCCATTTGCCAGAGTGACCAGAAGGATTGGCCCCAATGTCTGAGCTGCCTTACAGAACCTCTTTGTATAACCACAATCACCCTTGGGTACCTGGAAAAGGCAGGCAGCACCAAAGCTTCTATTCAGAAACAGAACTTTAATCACACTAATAAATCAGCCTGCAAAGAGTAATTATTGACTGGCTTCCATGAAAGCTGACACTGGAAGAAAAGGTGTGAGAGTGGAAGGCAGAGGTGAGGAGGTCATACTTAGGGTGAATTGGTGACGGATGAACAAGAAGCAGGAAATGGGTAACTGTAACCAGAGAGATGGAGAAAGTGGAGGGCTTAAACATACACAGGAACATTTATAAAATAAATAAATATTTGTAAATAAATTAAAATGGTAAGAGATGGACCCAAGTCCAGCACTGCAGCCAGAAATCTGTCAGGAGGCCCTGAACACTGGCAGCAGGCCGTGTGCCTGCACACACCCCACCTGATACCGCCTGGAGCCAGAGGGGTGTTAATGAGGCTGGGTGGAGAGGCAGACCCCATTTTTCATCACTGACACTCAGACTGGCTGTCCTCAGCCCAGGACCCTGGCCAGTCAATCAGTTGCCAGCTCCGCTGTGTATAAACACCTTCCATCCTCAGTCAGCAAAAGAGGCAGGTGCTGGAGATCTGGTCACGGTCAGTTGGACAATCTGATAAAGCCTTCCTGGGGTCGCTGTGGCCCAAGAACAGCCCTGGCATAATTAGACCAGGCAGAGGGGAGCTGTCAGGCAATCCAGGCGGAAATCACAGGGTCTCTGCCAATCAAAGGGAAACCCAACCGAGGGGACCGGTGGGGAGGGGGATATTTGCTGTACAAGTGGACAGTGGGGGAGGGGAGGTTTCCCCGAGGCTGGCTGATGACTCTGGCAGGGCTATGCAGCTCATTATGCAAGCCCCAGAGCTAGGCGGGTGCTATCGATCACTATCGGGGGTCCCTGGGGATTCATCATTATGTAGCAGGATCTAGTGCGTGCTTTGCTCTGGCGGTAACCAGAGGAACATGGCAATGCATCCTTGCCAATGGAAAACAGGGTGGCCCTTTTTTTCCCCTTTTAATTATCTTGCAGGCCTTCTTAACCATGAAGGTGCAGAAATGGACAGTAATAATAAAAACACCTCAAAAGGTTTGTAGTTTACAAGGCCATTCTATACGTGCAATCTTAGGGAGGCCAGGCGAGGGTTCATCCTTAAGATACCATAGCTGGGAACACAGAGGCCTGCTGCTCTACACTGGAGCCCTGTCACACGTGCACAAAATGCAAGATTCACTCAGGGATTTCAGTATTTTTAAGAGCTGGGTAGCACTCTCCAACCACTCTCCCAGCATGGGCCTCTATGGCATCTCAATTGGCTGGGTGCTTCTGACTGCTTTTTGGGAAGAGATGCCCAGGTTACTGAGAGGCAAGCACTTCTATGATCCTTTTACTCCGTTGTTTCTTCCTTTACTAAGCTAAAAATTCCCCTCCTGCATCTTGTGTCTGTAACTGGGATGGTCTAAACTTGATGGGCAGCCTCTGTCCTGGGCCTACTTGCACCTTGGGAAAGGAGTCTCTTGGTACATCTCCCAAATAAATTCAACTCAATGACCCAATATTATAGTTAGGGAAAACAAAAGAGATTTACATTGCACACTTATAGAAGAAAACATTATAATCGCCTGTAGTCTGAGCTACCTGGGAGGCAGAGGCAGGATGACTGCCTGAGCCCAGGAGTTTGAGGCCAGCCTGGGCGACATAGAAAGACCCTGTCTCAAAACAAACAAAAAAAAAATTAGTAAATAAAAATTTTAGGCTGGATGTGGTGGCTCACACCTGTAATACCAGCACTTTGGGAGGCAGAGGCAGGAGGATCGTTTGGAGCCAGGAGTTCAAGACCAGCCTGGGCATCATGGTGAGACCCTACTTTATTATTATTATTATTATTATTATTACTTTTTGAGATGGAGTCTCGCTCTGTTACTCAGGCTGGAGTGCAGTGGCATGATCTCAGCTCACTGCAACCTCCGCCTCCCCAGTTCAAGCGATTCTCCTGCCTCAGCCTCCCGAGTAGCTGGGATTACAGGTGCCTGCCACCACACCCAGCTAATTTTTGTATTTTTAGTAGAGATGGGGTTTTACCATGTTGTCCAGGCTGGTCTTGAACTCCTGACCTCAAGTGATCCACCTGCCTCGGCCTTCCAAAGTGCTGGGATTACAGGCATGAGCCACCATGCCCGGCCTCAAAATATTTTTAAAAAGATCCCCCTTTCCGTGCCTAGGTTCCTTCCCCAGCACCCTTCTTCCAGCATCCACCTCTAGATCTCCCATTCCTGTTTTTGGTTCTCACCATCCATCACCATTTTCATGCTGTTTCTGCTCCTCTCATCACTCCCAGCAAAACAAAAGCCTTTTAGCTAGGAATCTCAACATGTCTCCCCTTGGAGGCTTAGAAACATATTCACGGACATTATGCTGAGTGAAAGAAACCAGCCTCAAAGCTTACATACTGCATGACTCCATTTATATGATATTCACACAAGACAGAACTACCACCATGGAGAACAGATTGGTGGTTGCCGGGGCTGGGGGAGGGGAGGGTGTGATTATCAAGCATAGCAGGAGGGAGCTCTGGAGGAATGGAACTGTTCTGCCTCCTCATCATGGCGGTGGTTGCACAAATGAATACATGTGTTAACTCATAGGACTTGGGCTGGGTGCTGTCATGGCTCATGCCTGTAATCCCAGCACTTCGGGAGGCTGAGGTGGAAGGATTGCTTGAGCCCAGGAGTTCAAGACCAGCCTGGGCAACATAGTAAAACCTTGTCTTTATTAAAAAAAAAAAAGACTCATGGGACTGTACACACACCCCTAAAAGTCAAATTTACTGTATGATAATTTTAAAAATATACACAGCAAAAGAAGAGATCTGTTGGCTGGGTGTGGTGGCTCATGCCTGTAATCCTAGCACTTTGAGAGGCCAGGAGTTTGAGACCAGCCTGAGACCAGCCCGGCCAACATGGCAAAACCCCGTCTCTACTAAAAATACAAAAATTAGCCAGGCGTAATGATGTGTGCCTGTAGTTCCAGCTACTCAGGACTCTGAGGTGGAAGAATCGCTTGAATCTGGGAGGTGGAGGCTGTAGTGAGCTGAGAGCACACCAGCCTGGGTGACAGAACAAGACTCTGCCAAATAAATAAATAAATAGATCTCCTCTTTACATGGCTGGGGCAATTCTGCAACTATGAATGAGCAGTTGGTTCCAGTCACCAAATAGAGCCAATTCTTCAGAATTCTTCCAATTTTTGAAGACAGTTTTCTGCACAACATACAGAGGCTCTCCGCACAACCTAGGGCTTCCCCAGCTATTACTTGACTTTGAGGGTCCCCTCCTATTTTACCTTAGAGAGGCCTTTCCTGAGCCCTCTCTGTAAGGCAGCCGAACCCTCTCCTCACTCTGTTTCCATGGTATTTCTTTTTCTTTTTTATAGAACATCTCACTATTGCTTGTCTGTCTCTACTCCCCCAGAAAAGTGAAAGGATGCATACTCCACAGTCAGAGAGACACCTTGTTCCACCATCGTATCCACATCACTTAAAACATGATGGCCAGAGGTGATCAAGACCGAATGAATAAGCAACGAGGAAGAGAGAGCTTGAACACAATGGGGATAATAATGAGGCCGGGGGTGGTATGTTGAATCCCAAATCCGTGAAAATTTTCTCTAGCCATTATCTAAGTTTTATTTTTCCAGATATTTCAACTCATTTCCCCCAATATTTTATTATTAAAAATTTCAGACATATAGGAAAGTTGAAAGCATTTCTTTTCACATACTCCGGAAAAAAGCCAGTAAGTTGAAAGCTTTTTTACAGTGAACACCTTTATAACCACTATTTAGACTACAGCCTATCATTTACATTTTGCTATACTTGTCTTATCACCTACTTAGCTAGGTCTGTTCTTCTATCTATCCTTTTATCCATCTTACTTTTTCTTCACCAATTTCTATTCAATCACCTAAAAATACCCCATTGCATAAACAAAGAAAACAAACAAAAGATGAGGTCACTCTTCAGAGTTATCCTAAGTGCAAGAACAATCAAAGATTTCCAATAGCTGGGTCCCCTAGAAGCCATGTGCCCCTTGCAAGTTTTCTGAGCACTTTAAATCAGGCCTGAAAAAATTGTAACAGAACAGACAGAGCCCAGAACAGACAGAGTGTGATTCTTCCATTGCCTCATTAGTCTCTTGGTTGTTTTCGGCCCAGGAGGAGGGTAGGGGCGGGAGTGGGTAGTTAGGGAGCTCACAGGCCCACCGGGAGATGACAATGAAGGATGACCCTCAGCCACGTTTCCAAGGTCACTCTCCTGCAGGCCAGGCCTCTGTGTTGTTGCAGAAATCACTCCTGGGTGCACAAGGAAGGCATAGGGGCTGTGACAGAAGATACATGGGAACGCTCTGCTCTATGGCCTTGACACGAAGCATAGCCTTCCTCTGGACGTTCCTGCATCTGGTCATAACATCAGCAGTGACCTTCATAGTCCCTCTGGGTTTATTAATCACATACTCCCAATCCCTACCTCTGCCTTCAAATGGAGGCTAACAACATGGCTGTTTTTACTGAGGTCATGTTTGTTAAATGAGAATCTGCTTTTCCAATTCTGGCGTCAGCACTGCCTGAAAAACTGCCTCTGCTCTTGAAGAAAGTGGGTCAATAACATAAATCTATGATCAGTTAAGTTCTGACAGGGGTGGCAAGAGCTAATCTAACAGAACTCTTATACTTCTAGGTCCAGGAGGACTTGATTGTCAATTCACAAACATCTGAGTTCTGTAACAACTTACTCAGCTTCCCTTAACATCAAAGTTCCTATTCTATCTTGGTCCATATTTAGAATCTGATGAAGGGTAATAGAGCAGGAAAAAACAAAGTACACATCAACACAGCATTTTGCAATTAATTTCAGGAGTTTGCCATGGCACATCTACAAAGTCTGTAAGTCCCAACAGCCATGGTTAATGCTAATGTCGTGTTTACTATGCACTGGGCACTGTGCTAAGTGCTTGACCTACATTGTTTTATTTAATCTCATGAAAACTCAATTATCATTATCCCATTCTCAAAGGTAGAAAATGAGGCTTAGAGAGGCCAAGCAATTTGCCTCCTAAAGCTACACTACTTGTAAGCAGCAGAGTTGGAATTTACCCAGGCCTGACTCCAGCACCGTAAGGAGGAAACTAATGGCATTTCTCATGAGCCCACAAACCCACTCTGGTCAGGCCATAACTTCAAGCTACCCTGACCCCAAGTCTTCCTTCCCATCCAAATGGCTTCTTCTGGAGTTCAGAGTCAATGCATGAGACACCCTCCCAGGCAGGCTGGACAGAGTGGGTCTTGCCCTGAGCACAAGACCCTCAGACCAGAACAAAGGAGGCCTGGGGACAGGTAACCAAATCCTGAGAGATGATAAAAACACACCCTCTAGGCAACCAGTATCCCAGAAAGAACCAGCTCCTGGGCCTAATCAGATGTGTGTTGGTTGACCCACACAGCCTTTTTAAGGTTTATATTTGAGTAGCTTTTAGTCAAGGCCTGTAACTAACTATAGTCCTCACTCTCCCCAATTGTCTTATACAATTTCCAATTATTTCACCTCCAACAACTTCCTTAAAACAAATTAACATAGGTAAATGACCTAGTCCCTGAAGACATTTGAAAGGGATTCCTAAATTGCAGCAAATCAGTTGTATTGGCCTTAGGATGGATTTTGGATGTGGAAAAAAATCATGAGATGAAACCGAAATAATCAAATGGTGAAGTATAGAAGAAACAGAACTACAGCATTTAGGTTACATTTGTGTCAAAGTAGCTATCTTCCCTTGCATGATCCCATGAATAATTTGCATTTTCAAGACTGTAGCTGGACTTAAGATTTACATTGTGGCCGTGGAGCAGAGAAGGCCAAAAGTTTCTTTTGCCAAGATTGTATCTAATTCCTCCCTGACCTCAGCAGTCCATGCCAATCCCAGTAACCCCAGGAAAATATTTGGTAAACTTTAAATTCATGGTTCTTCTCTGTAACAGGTGATAGTAATCGAAGATAGCAGATTGTTTAAGAAGCTCATTAACCACATACATGGCAGATATGAAAATCATCTAGACATCAAGGGCAGGATGCCTTCAAGAAAAACCAGAGTGCCAAGTGCTGTGGCTCACACCTGTAGCCCCAGCACTTCGGGAAGCTGAGGTGGGAGGATTGCCTGAGGCCAGGAGTTCAAGACCAGCCTGGGCAATACAGCAAGATCCTCGTCTCTACAAAAACTGAAAAAAGAAAAACAAAGAAAGAAAGAAAGAAAAACCAGAGGCAGAAACACCATGGAACAAAAGAAAAGTGTGTGCTGCAGAGGAGAGAATCATTTTATCTTGAACACGGATGGATAAGTGTCTCCGGGAATTCCACAGACGGGACTAATAGCTAAAATTACCAGCTTAAACTATTTCTCATGTTCATTCTCTGAAGTGCTATAAATGGAAACAGTTATAAATTTTTTTCCCAATAAAGTGTTCACATTCTTCTTTCTGAGACACAAGAGACTAACATTCATTTAAGACCAACTGAGGAAAAACAGCATTTTACAGCCACTGTGCAAATCTGAAAGCCTTCATCTGCCAGTGGAAACAGAGCAAGTGGCTCCCAGGCTTCCCAGGCTCCCTGCACATATGGGGGAATGGGGTTTGTCATTATATGTGAATATCAATGAGCTTCAGATCTAAGTCAATGCCACAGCAATCCCCAAGGAAACTGGCTAAGTGTTCATAACGGCCTGATAACTTTGGGAATTAAGAGGACAATAGTCTCTTTTTCTAATTGGATCAGAATCAGCTTTGATGTCTTCATCCCAAGTGGACCGGCTTTTGCTTCCCGGCCAGCCTCTCCCACTGGGATGAAGGGGTCTGTAAGCACATTCCCAATGTGGAGGAGGGAAAGCTGAAGACCCCTTCGTCAGCAGAACACATGGGCTGTAAAACTGGTAATTCTAGTCTCCAAGATCACAGAGTAGAACAGAGATGGCACAGTGTTCTTGGGAATGGGGCACAGGACTGAAAACTATCCCTCCAACTGATATGTTTATTTTTATTTTTATTTTTTGAGATGGAGTTTTGCTTTTGTTGCCCAGGCTGGAGTGCAATGGTGCGGTCTTGGCTCACTGCAACTTCTGCCTCCCGCGTTCAAGCAATTCTCCTGCCTCAGCCTCCCGAGTAACTGGGATTACAGGTGTCTGCCACCATGTCCTGCTAATTTTTGTAGTTTTAGTAGAGTCGGGGTTTCACCATGTTGGCCAGGCTGGTTTCGAACTCCTGACCTCAGGTGATCCACCCACCTCAGCCTCCCAAAGTGTTGGGATTACAGGTGCGAGCCACCATGCCCGGCCTGATATGTTTATCTTTTTAATTTTTAAAAAATTATTTAACATATATGGGCTGCTTTTGGTTGGGCAAAGGGGTCTGAAAAGAAACATCTTTGCTTGTAGCTAATAAGAGGTTTTTTTTTTTTTGGCTTTTAGAGTGACTTACACCAATAATACAAAGGTATCATTTAAACGAATGCACTAGGAACCTGAATGCAACTGATTTACACATTTAAAACATAAGCCATATATACTAATTTGCCAAGTCCTGACCCTAGCCCATATATTTTTGAAATCTACCAAATTAGGGAAGGGAGGAGCAAATCTAAATAGACCTTAAGTCAAGCATATAGTGTATTTCATTCTGCTTGAGACACTGGCCTAAGTCCCCTGGATCTAAGGCTAAATTCCTTCTGTTCATCCTATACCCCACTCCCTCCCCAGTAATGAGGGAAGGAAAAGCCGCAGTGTTCTCTGAGAGGACTGCGAGTGATTTAGCAAAGACTCACTCGGAAACTTCTAAAACAGCTGCAGAAGCTACATGCCTTATGGCACAAAGATGATCTTTCCTACTTTGCAAAGTGTTAAGATGTTGGCCTTGGCCTGAAAACAGCTAGTTTTCCTCGGGTTCTTTTAGTCATGGTCTGTGAAGACGGCAGCCTTCACAGACCATGTGAAGGCTGGCCAGGGCCACTGGTCTCTACTGTGGTCAGAATCCAGTCAGTCATCTTGCTTTTGCCTACTGGTTTGTCCATGTAACAAATACTTATGAAATACTTCTTATGTGGCTGGGTACTTAGTTGATATGAAACAGACCAAAGTTCTGCCTTAAGGACCTTATATTCTAGTGGGTGGAAGATGGACAATAAGAAAATACAGGTATGGCAGATAGCAGTTGTTGATAGGAAGAAAAGTCAAGCCAGGAAAGCAAATGGAGACGGACAGGGGAGTGGAGCTCCCTCATAGGGAGGTCAGGGAGGGCTGCTTGGAGGAGGTGGCAATGAAGCAGAGACTTGCACTAAGTCAGGGAGCCTGTGATGGGGCCACCTGGGTGAAGGTAACAGCAGGTGCAAACCCCTAGGGGGTGGTAATAAAGGAGTCACTGAGGAAGGTAGGGGTCAAATCACAAATGACTTGGTCCACTGTGGAAGGGCCTTGGGTTTTATTCTAAGTTTAACAAACCAGTGGCATGGTAAGAGTCGAACTTTTAAAACCTGGCTCTGGTTTTGAGGAGCAAGAGTGGGGTCAAGGAGACAGGTTAGGAGGTCATGATGCAGTGGAAGAGTGAGGGCTGTGCCTCAGACTAGAGCAACAGCAGTGGAAACTGTTTTTTGAGGGCAGAGTTGACAGGCTGGCTCACAGACTGGGTATGGCGTGTGAGAAAGAAGAATCGAGGATAGCTGCTAGGTTTTCAGCAGAGTAACGATAAATCATGCCATTTACTGACGTCGAGGGGGGGCCCTGGGAGAGAAGCAGGGGAGGTGAGACTAGGACTGCAATTCTGGGCAGGGGACACTTGATGGGACATGAGGAGGCTGGAGGAGAGTTGGGGCTGAGGGCAGCGTCCTGGCTGGTAGTACTTGCGATGTGACTCTCAGAGCCAGATGGGGTCACCTAGGGAACTGGAGCAGATGAGGAAGAGGCCCCAGGGTGGAGAGGCCCGAGGGTGGGCCTAGAGAGCTCTCTCAACCCTCAGGAGAAGGAATAATTTTCAGAAGGGGCTGAGAAGGAGAAGCCATTGAGGAAAGATGAGAATCAAGGGCGTCATGCTCCAGGCACCAAGTGAAGGAATTGTTCCGGGAAGGAATGAGTGACCAGCTGTGTCAAATGCTGCTGAGATACCCTTCCAAGGTGCAGAAAAAAATTTGCACATGTGGACACACATGCACCTGTGAGAGAGACTGGGGTAAGGGTAAGGGTAAGGGTAAGGAAAATAGGGTAAATTTTTTTTTTTTTCCCTCAAGATGGAGTCTTCCTCTGTCGCCCAGGCTGGAGTGCAATGGCACAATCTCGGCTCACTGCAACCTCTGCCTCCTGGGTTCAAGCGATTCTCCTGCCTCAGCCTCCCAAGTAGCTGGGATTACAGGTGCACGCCTCCATGCCTGGCTAATTTTTTGTGTTTTTAATAGAGACGGGGTTTCACCATGTTGGCCAGGCTGGTCAGTAAAATGTTAATACTTGGGGATCTGGGTAAATGAAGTGTGAAAATTCTTTGTTCTAGTCTTGCAACGTTCTATACATCTGAAAATTATGTCAAAATAAATGTTAAAAGAACATAATGGTAGGGTACAGTGGCTCAAGCCTTTAAGTGAGGCAAAGGCGGGCAGATCCCTTGAGCCCAGGAGTTGGAGATCAGCCTGGGTAACATGGCAAAACCTCATCTCTACAAAAAATTTAAAAAGTTAGCCAGGAGTGGTGGAGGGCCGTAGTCCCACCCACTCAGGAGGCTGAGGTGGGATGATGGCTTGAGGCTGGGGTCGTTGAGGCTGCAGTGAACAGTGATTGCACCACTGCACTCCAGCTTGGGCAACAGAGCGAGACCCTGTCAAAAAGAAAAGAGAGAAATCAAGAAAGAAGTGATAATGGGCCTTTGAGTCTGACAATACACAACTTGTTGATACCATATAAAGAGTGACTTCAAAGGAGCAGTGGAGATGAGACCTTGATTGTTGCTGGTGGGAGAGAATCAGTGGGAAAATGATGGTGCTGACCATGGCCAGTGCTTCCCAGGAGTATCGCTATGAGTTAGAACACGGAAATTGAAAGACAATGTGCCAAGTGAAAAGACTTTTGAAGATGGTTCTTGCCAGGTATGGTGGTTCATGCCTGTAACCTCAGCACTTTGGGAGGCTAAAGCAGGAAGATCCCTTGAGGCCAGTTCGAGACCAGCCTGGGCAACATAGTGAGCCCTCATGTCTCTACAGAAACAATTTTTTTTTTTTTTTTTTTTTGAGACCGAGTCTCATTCTATCACCCAGGCTGGGGTGCAGTGGTGTGATCTCAGCTCACTTAACCTCCACCTCCTGGGTTCAAGTGATTCTCCTGCCTCAGCCTTCCGAGTAGCTGGGATTACAGGCACCTGAACCATGCCCGGCTATTTTTTAAAATTTTTAGTTGAGACAGGGTTTCACCATGTTGGCCAGGCTGGTCTCAAACTCCTGACCTCATGATCCACCCGCCTCACCCTCCCGAAGTGTTGGGATTACAGGCGTGAGCCACCATGCTGGGCCTCTACAAAAACAATTTAAACATTAGTCAGGCATGGGGATGCAAGCCTGTAGTCCCAGCTACTTGGGAGGCTGAGGTGGGAGAATCACTTGAGCCCAGGAGTTTGAGGCTGAAGTGAATTATGATTGCATCACTGCACTTTCGTCTGGGCAACAGAGCAAGATCCTATCCTTAAAAATTAAAAATAAAAATATTGTTATATAAGATAGCATATTTATTGCTGATGCAAATGATCGAGCAGAGAAGGGAGAAGTACAGGAGCAATGATCTTACACAGGCTAGAGGTCGTGGGACCCTAACATACAAGTTGGGGGTTGGCCACAGACAGGAGGAGGAACGAGTCCCTGCCGGAGGGCTGACAGGTATATGGAGACAGATGCAGGAAGAGTGCTCTATTTGGGAAAGGTAATATAAGGAAATTCTTCTGATTGCTTCTGTAATATATTTTCAGTGATATGTAAAACAAAGTCAGTAGTTGAATGTGAAGGGATGGCAGGCTTTTAAGGTTTCAGAGAGGAGAGGTGTGGGAAAATAGAGTGAGCTGGGAATGAATGGGATGGTCAGGCAAAGCAGAAAGCTCTCTTGTGTGACTGTGACCATGGCCATGCCTTAGTCAGCCCAGGCTGCTATAACCAGTGTCCCAGACTGGAGAGTTTATAAACAACAGAAGTTTATTTCTCACCACTCTGGAGGCTGAAAGTCTGAGATCAGGGTGCCAGCATGGCTGGGTTCTGGTGAGGGCCCTCTTCTGGGTTGCAGACTGCCAGCATCTCACTGTGTCCTCACATGGCAGAAAGAGAGTTAAAGAGCTACCTGAGGTCCCTTTTATAAGGGCACTAATCCCATTCATAAGAGCTCCACCCTCATGACCTAATCACTTCCAAAGGTCCTATCTCCAAACACCATCACATTGGGGGTGACACCAGCATTCAGTCCATAACAGGCTAAAAACTGAAAGTGAATTCATAGTTGGGCATGGTGATGTGCACCTGTAGTCCCAGCTACTTAGGAGGCTAAGGCGGGAGTATTGCTGGAACCCAGAAGATCAAGGCAGCAGGAAGCTATGATCATGCCACTGTACTCCAGCCTGGGTGACAGAGCAAGACCTTGTCTCTAAAGAAGTAAATAAACATAAAGTGAATCCAATCAGCATGGTGTGTGCGTATTCTTCAACCACATTGAGCTCCCTTGGTGACAGCAGGGAGAGGGCAGAGTTGGGTTTAACCAGGGTTAGGATTTTCCAGAAAGGATGAAAGAGGATGAAAGGCAAGGCAGTGTGACGGGGCATAAAATGTAAGGAGGGGAGGGAGACAAGGAGGAGGATGGAGAGTTCATGGACAGTGGAAGATCCTACTAGAGTGTTAGGACCAAGAAAATTAAGCTGGAAAGATGGGAATGGTAGTCAGAGAAAAGGAAGCTTAATAAGATAATTTCAGAGATGATGCAGTTACTGGTCATAAGGCCCAAGGTATAACCCTGAGGGCAGGTAGCTGAAGTCAGATAAAGGACAGGACCATTGGAAGTGAGTAGGTCAAGGAATCACAAGGCCAGTGTGGCCTGTGGATGTTGACATTGCCAAGAATGATGTGGGAGTTGTGCAAAGCAAGGCAGTGAGGCAGAGGCCAGCATCTTCCAGGAAGGGGCAGGGACAGGAATCTAAGAACTGCACACCACTGAAATAAGGAGAGACAGCAGGTGGCATAATCTGAAATGCTGTACGCTTCAAAAAAACTATTTCTTTTAAAGGAGTAAACAGAGAAATGGTCTGGAAATGGCAATAAAGATGGTCCTGACTCATATCTAGACCTTGCAGAAATAAATCGCCACAGTTGGAGAAGGCTGTAGGGACAGCGATGTCCTCCAGGCTTCAGTTATGGCAGGATGAAGAAGAAAATGTTTTGGTTTAAAAAGGCCCGACTTCCGCACAGCTCTGACCTGTGACATGCTCAGAGATCTAGAGAAATTTAACACCTATCCTATTCATGAGTTTTAAGACGACTTT
Source organism: Pongo pygmaeus (assembly GCF_028885625.2). NCBI lineage: Eukaryota > Metazoa > Chordata > Mammalia > Primates > Hominidae > Pongo > Pongo pygmaeus. The sequence goes on along the minus strand of NC_072382.2, from coordinate 33,014,838 downwards.
CAACAAGTGAGGCTTTTATTTATACATACAGTGTAGCCAGAAAAGGACTTACCATGCAAAGGAAACACCTTTTAAAAGTATTTCACAAAGGAAATCTAGATTTAGTCTTGGCACTTTCTGCACGTATTCATTTTATATCCCCACTTCCTAGCCTGGTACCTGGCACACAGTAGGTGTTCCACGGATTTATGAATGATTTGCTTTTCCTTAAAGGTCCCCTGCTTCTCTTTAGTCTGTACCTAGAGCTTGCTCTCTCTCTCTCTCCAGTCTTCTCAACTACATATTTTTTAAGAGGTTAACTTAAAGAACGCCAGCCAAATTCTGGTGAACTTTTTCTAAGGTGCTTTTGCATAGAATATCCTGAAACAGAAACATACCCCTACTAGAGGATTTCCAAGCTGGATATAACCAGACAGTCTATCCAATTTTTATCATCTTGCTCAGACTCAGTGCTATGGTTTTAATGTGTCCCCTCCAAAATTCAGGTGTTGGCTGGGCGTGGTGACTCACACCTGTAATCCCAGCACTTTGGGAGGCTGAGGTGGGTGGATCACCTGAGGTTAGGAGTTTGACCCTGTCTCTACTAAAAATACAAAATTAGCTGGCCGTAGTGGCGCATGCCTGTAATCCCAGCTATTCAGGAGGCCGAGGCAGAAGAATTGCTTGAACCTGGGAGGCGGAGGTTGCAGTGAGCTGAGATCACGCCATTGCACTCCAGCCTGGGCAACAAGAGTGAAACTCCGTCTCAAAAAAATAAATAAATAAATAAATAAAGGAAAGAAAAAGAAAAAACCAAAATTTAGGTGTTGCCGATGTGATGGTATTAAAAGGTGGGGCCTTTTAAGAGGTGATTACGCCATGAAAGCTCCTCCCTTGTGAAGGGGATTAAGGCCCTTATAAAAGAGGCTTCCCAGGGACATTCGGCTATCCTGACTTTCTGCCTTCTACCATATACAAACACTGTAATTCCCTTCTGGAGGGTGCAGACCTCACCAGACAACTGAACAAGCTGGCACCTTGATCTTGGACTTCCTAGCCTCCTGAAATGTGAGAAATAAATGTCTTTTTTTTTTTTTTAAATAAATTACCCAGTCTCAGGTGTTCTGTTGTAACAGCATAAACAGACTAAGACACTCAGAGAAACCAGACTGACTTGCCCAAGATCTCACTTGGTGAGTATGAAATGAAACCAGACCCAGGACTCTTGGCTATCAACTACTCCAATACACACCACAAAATACATGTCCACATTTCGTTGCCAATTACCAACCAGACTCAATCATTCATGGCATAGCCTTAGCATAAAACTAAGGCCTTAATTTCTAATTTAAAAATGCAAAAAAATTATAGAAAGAAACCTGGGGTGGGTGTGAGGAATGACCTTGTTTGTTTTTTTGTTTGTTTGTTTGTTTTTGTTTTTTTTTAAACCAATTACTTGTTTTCTTTTAAATTTAAAAAAATTAAAAAAAAATTTTTTTTGAGACAGAGTCTCGCTCTGTTGCCCAGGCTGGTGTGCAGTGGCATGTTCTCGGCTCACTGCAAGCTCCACCTCTTGGGTTCAAATGATTCTTGTGCCTCAGCCTTCCCAGTAGCTGGAACTACAGGCGCAGAACACCATGCCCGGCTAATTTTTGTAGTTTAGTAGAGATGGGGTTTCGCCATGTTGGCCAGGCTGGTCTCAAACTCCCAGCCTCAAGTGATCTGCCCGCCTCGGCCTCCCAAAGTGTTAGGATTATAGGTGTGAGCCACAGCATCCGGCCTAAACCGATTACTTTTAAAGGTCATTTTATTTGTGATCTTCTCATAAAAAACTGGTGGGCTTGGGGACACAAAAGCAAAAGAGTTCAGTGTTTCCTATGAACAACTGGGCCTGCATAGATGTTTAAATTAATAAAGATCCCTTATCTAATTTCATTCTTGGTACCTCCTCACCCTCTTTCAAATTCCAGCCCTTGAACAGTTTGAATGATTGAAGACACAGCTTAAGGTTGCATAGGAGCTTTTCAGTGATGTCTGCATTAATCCTCTGCTCCATGCAATGTAGAAAACATTAAGTAAAATTGTCTGAAGTTAAAATATGTACTTAATTCCCACTACAGGGAACGGATCTTTTTAGCAGATGTTTTTCTGGAATGGCTGGTGATTGTAAAATAGGAAGAACTAAAAGAATCAAAGTCAAAGTAGGTAAAAAGGATAGACTGGGCAGGGGTTTGGACTGGGGGGCAGGAATGGCATATCAATTAAATTTCCAGACTGTTGCTTATGAAAAATAAGCTGTCTTCGGATCATTTCTAGGACACGGCTATACACGATGGTCATGGACCAAAGAAAATGAAATCCAAATTGACGGTTTTTAAAAAAAAAAAAATCATTTAAGCAAGACGTTTCTCTGATGTTTAAGCCAAGATCTCCAAGGGTATCAGGTTCCCTTATTTGGAGGAGCTGCGTGTTTGGAAAGCCACGGTAGTATACTCCTCCCAGAAAACAATGAAGGCAGTTGTTTGCAAAGCCCAAGGAGGCTGCAGGCTGCTGGAGGTGGCAGCTCGGCCCATCCTGCTCCATTAGGAGCCTGCCAGCCCACCACTCCTGATGGGACATTTTAAACCAGCACATGAACCCTCACTGAAATCTTCAGGAGGATGGACTTTTTCATTTGTTAACTGGCTTTTCTTTTCCCAGGCTCAGCTGACAGCAACTACTCTTGGGGCCCTCATAGCCAAGGCATTTGGAGTTTGCTCATCTGAGGCTCCCAATCTGCACTCCTCTTACATTAGAAATAAGAGGGCTACAAAGCCAGAAGCAGCGGGTGAGCTGGAAAGGAGCAGAGTGTTGCCTGGGCTGGCAGCCTTGCTCCACCACTTAGCAGCTCTCAGAATGGGTCAGCTACTTCACCTCTTTGTGCTCCAGTTTCATCTCTGTAAAATGGGAATAACACTGTTGCCTCCTTCATAAAGGCACACAGAGGACTGAACGAGTCAGAATACAGTAGTTAGCACAGTGCCTGGCACAGAGTCAGAGCTCTCTGCCTCCTATGCTTGGTGGGGGGAAGATGAGGGGTGGGAATACCTTCAAGGTGAGGAAGGGTTCTCTTTTATGGCTCTTAAGAATATATTGTTTTCTTTAGAGGAGCTATTTTACAGCCCGCTGAATCTAACTGCCATGCTAGCTCAGCATGAATACCCTCCATTAAGAATCTTGTCACACCCTTGCTTCACAAGTTGTGGAAACCCAAATCAGACTGCATTCAGCGTTGGGTAGTGGGAGACATACTGAAGGCCTTTCAATTTCCAAAGCCATGATCAGAATGAAATGTTCTTGCATCAGGCGTTTCACATTTTAGAATTCAATTACAAAACCCTACCATTTAGCTTGTTAGGCTGGCTGCTCCACCCCAGAAAGAGTGACAAAAGACAATCTATACAGCCAGTCTGCAAGTTCCAGTGCTATAAATCACTGGTTATCGGATGGAGTGGAACTCATTAATATAAACGAGAAGCCTGAAAGGCACCCATTAGCATGCTATTAATTTGTTTGACGATCTACAGCATGGCAAGAGCTAAAATAGTTAGGCTGGGCAATACTACATCTCACGCAGAAGAATAATCTGGTCCCATTAATTTTTGTCTTAGGCTTGCCAAATGTAATTGGGCATAATCAGAGCTCATACATCTCATAGCGTTTTCATCTTCTGTTCTTTTAAAAAAAGAAAACTGGGGGGTGGGGGAGGTGCTGGAAGTCTTGGTACGCAATAAAGATAACCAATGAGAAGGGGTTTTAGGTTGGAGCAACGCGCTAAGGACTGTAAATGCTTCCCCTTTTGTTTTCCTTCCTTTGCTCTGCATTTTGGATTTGTTTTTCATGAAATGAAAGTGAATCATAAACTACTTTCCAGTTGGGTTAACTTTACTTATACATCCATCCACCCAATTTATTGGGGGGCTGGTGTGGAGGGCAGAGGAGGATCCATCTAGTTCCCGTGGGTAGATATAATTGTCTTTAATCTTTGCCATTAATGAGGAGGCTGGGGGAAGCAGAGGATAAAAAGCTTTATCAACATCTTTGTGGTCTCATGTCTCTCTGTCCGATTGCCAGATGTTTCTGTGGCTGGTTAGCCTTCCAGCCCCAAAGCTGTTAGAGAAAATGGACTTTCAGCCTTGAAGGCCTCTGACAGCATCTTGGTCCACCTGGGTCACTTGCAGTTAGGAAGGAAGTCAGAGAAGAGAGCTGCCCACATGCTTCTAAACAGCGCTTCCTTCTTTCCCGTAGTTAGTGTTTTTCAAAGAACATCATCTTGCCATTAAATGAATTAAAAAAAATTGTGTTTTCAGGTCCTGGGATAGCAGATAAGGCCCTGTGTACTTGAACTAGATGTTTCGAATGATCACTTGACTATAAACAAGATTTAAAAAAAATCTAAATCAATGAATATGTAATTTTCCTGCCAAACAAAAAGCTAGCATAAACAATGAGCTTACATAAATTGGGGCAATCAGATCTACCAACAAAGCATGAAGGCCTAGCCTCAACGCTGAAAGAAGAGAATAGATAAATGCTGTTGAATTTTGTTCTCTGAATAACACGTTTTAGCATTTCCCTCTGCCTGTGACCCAGAGATGGATCCACCTTTGAGTATTCAAAACTCTTCAGTTTCCTTTTGCTACAGGAGGCTTAACATAATAAAACATTTAAACATAATATAGGCCAGACGCAGCAGCTCGTGCCTGTAATCCCAACACCTTAGGATGCCAAGGTGGGAGGATGGCTTGAGCCCAAGAGTTTGAGACTAGCCTGGGCAATTATTGGATGAAACTACATCTCTACAAAAAATATAAAAATTAGCCGGGTGTGGTGGTGTATGCCTGTGGTCCTAGCTACTTTCGAGCCTAAAGCAAAAGGATCGCTTGTGCCCAGAGGTTTAGGCTGCAGTGAGGCCAAGATGGTGCCACTGCACTCTAGCCTGGGCAACAGAGTGAGACCCTGTGTCAAAAAAAAATAAACATCACAAACGTAATACATGTCAGGGTATGACATTTGGCAAATATTAGAAAATACATAGAAGATAAAAATCACGTGTGTGTACACCCCCAAGATAATCACTAGGTAACACTTTGGTGTATTTCTACACCTCACGTATGCGTATGCTTTTACAGAACTGGACCACAGTACAGCTACAGTTTCTTGTCTCCACCCTCTTCCCCACCACAACTGGATATTTCATGAGTATTTTCCTATGCTATTACATTTCCTTCAAAGATGTAATGTTTAATGAGGGCTGCATACATTTCACCATATCCAAGTGCTATGATTTATTTAACCATTCTCAGATGATATGTAGACAGGATTTTAATCTTTCTCTAGCATTGCTACTAAAATTAAACTCTTACCTCTTCCTATCTGAAATCCATGACTGGTCAGATTCAAATTCATCAAGGAATACTCTACTTGGGAAACTTGAGAGCAGGAATTCTTGCCCTGAGCCTCTGGTATGAGAAGGCCTGCTCATTCCCCAGACCACAGAGGGGCTCAAGCTGCAGCCAGAAACACTGCCAAGACCTGAAATCAAGGGTTGACCTGGGCCTGCTATTTCTCTCAACAGTTTGTTGGTCATTGAGGCTGTAGCCCTTGAATGAGTCAGTGTTTGTGGCTTTAAAAAATACCTCAAGGGCAGCGAGCAAAAAAAGATGTTCCTGTGATCAGCTAAGGCTAAGGAGCCTCACTCCCTCCAGACCACAACCTCTTTAGCGCTTGTGAGGCGTATTAGGCTTAGGTGACATAATCAAAGGCCCAGTCAGAAGGGAAGCTGGGGCATTCCTAGCAGTTTAGTTCATTACCCAGATTCACCAGGGGATTGGGAGCTACTCAGGGGTCTGGGGCTGAAAAGTCCCCAGTTACAAATGGGAACCAGATCTCTATCTAGGGTAGTTGGTGCTTCACTGGGAGGGCAGCGTTAAGATGAGGACCTGATAAGACACCTCCAACCCAATTGCCTGGCTCTGGCAGATTTATTCCTGATGGCTTTCCTTCTCAACATTCCTGTCTTCAGGCCTTTGATTTTAGGCAGAGGCCACAGAACACTTTCTCAGGTAGGAACCAAATAGACCACACAATTAGCATCTCCCACTTGCCACGGTGCCGTTATATTTATGGTACTTAGGAAGACGGCAGTGGTCAGCTCACTTCATTGGTCAAGAGACAGAGCCACAGTAAGTCCAGGAAGAAATATAAAGGTCACTTCCTGTGCTGAGCACTTCCTAGAGCAGCCACAGGCCAGCCCACCAACCACTGGCTGCAATTCTGGACCACTCCATCGCACAGCCTACAAATGTTTTCTAACTGTCTTCCGTTTTTATTAACCAGTCAAGCATGTTTTACTTTACACTCTGATAAGAGGATCAGAAACAGCTTTCCCACATCTAAGGCACTCTTAATCAATTGCAAGGAATACAAGAGCAGCATCACGTAGAGGCTTCCACCCACAGGAGGAAGAAATCCAGTGTTTTCTTCTTTAACTGCCAATTCTAATGCACACTTTTTACCCTTTATAGTAGAGCCACACTTTGAATGCATTTAACTTAAATGAAAAAAAAGTAATAAATGCTTATACAGCTGTCCCCCCATCCACAAAGAACTATGGGTACTTTTTTTGTTGTTGTTTTGAGACAGAGTCTCGCCCTGTAGGCCAGGCTGGAGTGCAGTGGCGTGATCTCAGCTCACTGCAGCCTCTGTCTCCTGGGCTCAAGCAATTTTCCTGCCTCAGCTTCCCGAGTACTGGGATTACAGATGTGTGCCTCCTCGCCCGGCTAATTTTTGTATTTTTAGTAGAGACAGGATTTCACCATGTTGGCCAGGCTGGTCTTGAACTTCTGACCTCAGGTAATCCACCCGCCTCAGCCTCCAAAAATGCTGGGATTACAGGTGTGAGCCACTGCGCCTGGCCTCAACTATGGGTACTTTCTCTGGTTTCAGTTACCTGAGGTCAACTATGGTCTGGAAATATTAAATGGGAAATATACAGAGATAAACAATTCCTAAGTTTTAAATCGAGTGCCGCTCTGAGTAGCATGATGAAATCTTGCCCAGTCCTCCTCTGTGGTGCTCAGGACTGAATCATCCCTTTGTCCAGCTGGTCCATGCTGTATATGCTATCTGCCCATTGGTGTATAGGAAAAAACATGGTATATCTAGAGCTCAGTCCTATCGCAGTTTCAGGCATCCACCAGAGGTCCAACATATGCTCTGTGGATAAAAGATTATTGTTTTTTTTTTGTCTTTATTTTTTCTTTTTATGGAGAACAGGATCTCACTATATTGCCCAGGCAGGCCTTGAACTCCTGAGCTCAAGCTATTCTCCGGCCTCTGCCTCCCTAAGGGCTGGGATTACAGGTGTAAGCCATTGCACCTGGCAGTTATTGTATTAAAGTAATTATGTGCCAATACTGTTACAAGTGCTTCCTACAAATGAATGGATTTAATCTTCCTAATAACCCATGAGGTAACTATCATTCACATTTCACAGATGAAAACAGACACAGGCTAGGCATAGGGGCTCACGCCTGTAATCCAACACTACAGGAAGCCAAGATAGGTGGATCGCTTGAGCCCAGGAGTTTGAGACCAGCCTGGGCAATATGGGGAGACAAACCACATGAGAAAAGAAAGAGAAGACTAGGAGAAGGAGAGGAGGGAAATGGAGGGGAAGGGAGGGGAGGGAAAGAGACTAAGAGGAGTCAAGTAGTTTGTCCATGGACATATAGGTAAGAGTGGTGGGGCCAGGATTCAAACTCGGGCAGTCCACTGCAGAGGGCTCTTCACCACCCAAAAGCCATAGAGGCCCCGGCTGACATGGCGTAGGAGTTTTGGCTACCACTGTCTTCCAAGGGCATAGACCCAGAGTGAATGTGTGTTTCCTCTGCCAGCCTCAGTTCCCAGGTGCCTGTCAGTGTAATTCATGGGCCACTCAAAGTGTTCTCAGGAGTTATTTTGGCCACATGCAATTTGTGCTGACATCCAAGCCTAACACCTAAGCAAGGTAATACTCCTCAGAGCAGTGTCTGCTTCTATGTGGACAAGCAGCTTCCACATCAGGGCACACATCTCAGGTTAAAGAAAACATGGGCTCTGAATGAAGACCCCACATATGTACACTTGATCTAGAAGAGGCTCTTGCATCCCCAGCTTTAAATCAAAACGTTAAGCTACGTCTCCACACTAAACCACCAGCACATGCCTAAGAGACTTTGTGCACGCCATATGCTCGTTCTTGGCAGTGTTTTCCTAAGTGTGTAAATGGCGATGGCTTTACAGGACAGGCTTGCTCCCACATGCACACATTCGCTCTGATACCTGGCACACTTCTCTCCTCAAAGAGGAAAATCTTGCAGTTTGAAACATTCACTATGCATGAAGGCATCACCAGAGGGGCAGTAACACCACATGGGCCTCCCAACAAACTGAAATAGCCAGTCAACAGGGCGATTATTGAGGTTTCGCCTTCCTGGCAGAAAATCATCTTGCACGTTGTATAAACATTCCACTGGTGGCTTTGGAGCTTGACAGGAAATGTGTGGAGTAAGGGAACCAGAGGCAAAAGATCTGATATCTTAATATATTTCATTCATGATGATTTCCACCTTCAGAGAGATAGGAGAGGACAAGGGAGTAGAATTTTACTTTTTCCTCCCTCTAAACCTTCATTCTGAACATGTTCAAACTTAGAGAAATAGAAAGGATAGTGCAATAAATACTCATATACCCTTTATCTAGACTCACCAATTGTCAACATCTTTTATTTTCTGAATAATTTGAAAGTTGCAAACACGTGGCTTCCTCTATCAATATTTTAACATGTATCACCTAAGACAAAAGACATTCTTCTATATCACATTGCCATTCTCAAGAAAGTTAATACTGACACAGTAATGTTATCTAATATCAATCCACATCATTATATTGACTCTTAATATTAAGAGTCAGCAAAACCTCGACTAAATAAAATGATACAATTTGGATTCATTTGTTCATATAAAAAAAATTCTAAAACATACTAAAGTCTATTCTCTAAGAACAGGAAGTTAACAGTCATATTCTCTAAGAATACAGTTAGGTATTTACAGGTCTCAGCCCCATGACTCTAAACTAATTTTCTCCTTATACAACATTGTAGACCCAACAGGGGAGGACAAAGCTTGAAGCAAATGGCTCCCACTAGATGACTGGAAAGTTTTTTTGTTTTTTTGTTTTTTTTTTTTTTGAGACGGAGTCTTCTCTGTCATCTAGGCTGGAGTGCAGTGGCGCAATCTCGGCTCACTGCAACCTCAGCTTCCCAGGTTCCAGGGTTTCTCCTGCCTCAGCCTCCTGAGTAACTGGGATTACAGGCATGCACCACCACACCTGGTTAATTTTTGTATTTTTAGTAGAGATGGGGTTTCACCATATTGGCCAGGATGGTCTCGAACTCCTGACCTCAGGTGATCCGCCTGCCTCGAGCTCCCAAAGTGCTATGATTACAGGCATGAGCCACTGCGCCCAGACTGGAAAGTTGTTTTTTAAAAAGACATTCCAAGCTTGATGTGGTGGTGTGTGCCTGTAGTCCCAGCTACCGAGGAGGCTGAGGTGGGAGGATGGCTTGAGCCCAGGAGTGTGAGGCTGCAGTGAGCCATGACTGCACCACTGCACTCCAGCCTGGGTGACAGAGTAAGACCCTGTCTCTAAAAAAAAAAATAAGTAAAACCTAGAAAAGAAAGATTGGAAGGGACACCACTTTCTTTAGTTATCTTTTCCTTTTTATAGACAAATATTACTTTATAGAATTCTTCGAATAAGTTATTTAGGAAATTCTGCTGTGTGAAAGTTCTGATGAGTTCAACACATAGCAGGTACTTAAAGATGCCTCTGGACTGAAGTGAAGCTTGCTTACTAGTTTTCCAGCCATAGCAAGCAATGACAGCTAGCACCATGTCAGGAAACTTAAAAAAAAAAAAGAAAGAAAGAAAGAAAAAAGCAGACAAACTTTAAGAGGACTCAGTAAAGGGCCACTGCGTGTAGGACAGAGTTCCCTGCACATCTCCCTGAATGAATTCGTCTGTTAGATCCTGGTATCCTAAGGCGTAAGGACAACCCAAGTCACCTAGGCTCCTGCAGGCCTGTGCTGCTGTGGGTGAGAGCCCTCCCTCCTGGTATTGTGAGAACTGTTCAACAGCAACTAATGCTCCCAATGCTCCCTGAAGGTAACAGGTTGCTAGGTCGCAAAAAGGAGGAGTCCAGCACAATTAGGTCACTTCTCTAAAACACCTGTGAGATCAGAACTGAGAAATGACCAGCCACGTTCTCTCAACGAGATCACATGTTTATCCCTACATCTTCCCCCGCCTCCTCATATGCATAACCTGTATTACCACTACATCCTAAAATGCTTGGAGAACAGCTCACACCCCCAGCACTGAGCTCTTCAGCAGTCTCCACCATCCAGAACGCAGCCAATGAGCAGGAAATGAAGGGAAGAGTTTGAGCAGTCAACAGAAACGCCATAGACCCTGTTCATGGCTCTCCCGAGAGAGGGCACTACAAATTCTTTCCTGTCACACGTTTTCCAAAGTGTAATTTCCCTGGGGACACAGATTGTGCTCTCTTGCTCTGATTCTTATGTTAATGGTTTGAGTCTGGCCCCATAGTTAGATGACTCTCTGTTTTGTTTGTTTGTTTTTTTTTTGAGACGGAGTCTCGCTCTGTTGCCCAGGCTGGAGTGCAGTGGTGCGATCTCGGCTCACTGCAACCTCTGTCTCCTGGGTTCAAGCGATTCTCCTGCCTCAGCCTCCCACATAGCTGGGATTACAGGCATGCACCACCATGCCCAGCTAATTTTTGTATTTTTAGTAGAGACAGGGTTTCACCATGTTGGTCAGGCTGGTCTCGAACTCCTGACCTCGTGACTGCTTGCCTTGGCCTCCCAAAGTGCTGGGATTACAGGCGTGAGCCACTGCACCCAGCTAGATGACTCTCTAAGTCACAGCATGGTGGAATCAAAAGGTGGATTTTTTGGAATCAGGACCCTTTGGGCAAGTTACTTCATTTCTCTGTGTCTGGGCCTCCTCATCTGCAAAATGGGGATAACAACAGTAGCTCCGACCTCCTAGGTTACTGTGAGGATTACATGAGTGGACACATATGATAAGTTTAGAATACGAGATACAGGGCAGCACGAAATGGATGTCTGTGATTATTAGTCATTGCTACTATATGTAAATTTCCAGCCCATCACCTGACACATAACAAGTCCTCAAAACAGCCTACTGACTGAAGGAAGCTGGCTGATTTTAATTCTCAGGCCACAGCTTGTTCAAAGCAGCAAGAAATGACAGCTAACAGCATTAGAAGGGCTTAAACATTTACAACACAAAAAGCAGGCATAAAAACTTAAGACTGTAGTGTGGGGCCATTTAATATTGGGACCAACATTCGATCACATCTTGGGGTCACTCCCTGAGGGCACAAGCACTGGAAGAATACTCAGGGATCTTAAGTCATCAAGAACATAGTTACATCTACGCAGCTCACTCACTGTTTAAGAAAACAGGAAACTGGCCAGGTGCAATGGCTCACACCTGTAATCCCAGTACTTTGAGAAGGCGAGGCAGGCGGATCACCTGAGGTCAGGAGTCCAAGACCAGCCTGGCCAACATGGTGAAACCCTGTCTGTACTAAAAATACAAAAATTAGCTGGGCGTGGGTGGCAGGTGCCTGTATTCCCAGCTACTCAGGAGGCTAAGGCAGGAGAATTGCTTGAACCCAAGAGGTGGAAGTTGCAGTGAGCTGAGATCATGCCATTGCACTCCAGCTTGGGCAATGAGAGGAAACTGTCTCAAAAAAAAAAAAAAAAAAAAAAAAAAAAAAAGAAGGAAAGAAAGAAAAGCAAAGAAAACAGGAAACTGTGTGAAATGGTTTTCAAATGCTTTGGTCTCAAAGAATTAACATTTTATTGCAATGACAATGTTTTGGCACTTACAAGGCAAGAATGTGTTGCAATCCTGAATGCCTCTATGGTCTGATAGGCTGAGATTTCAGCAGAGGCAGATTTACTACGAAGCCAAAGAAGCGTAAACTTCAGGCAGCCTCTACTTGTACAGGTTGCTTCCAAAACTTCTGGAGGGGGCCTGGCAATGTGTTCACATGGATGTGTGTTTTTTTGCCAAAGTAAGATTAGTCACTGTCAGTTGATACCATTGTCTCTTTCCACTGCAACTGACCACATGTTCCCATGCATTGGGTGGGCATTTTGGGGACCTTGTTGAAGGAAATTGAGTCGGGGATACAGTCAGCTGGGTTCAGTGGTTAGCAGTCACTTCCACTTAGGGTTAATATATCACTAACAATCCCTTATACCAATGACTTCCAGAAGGACTCCTATTGCAAAATGTGTTATGACACAAGGGTACAGGTCAGAGGTTATATCAAGATATGAACGGGCATTACTGTGCTCAACACCAGAGGCAGTGCTGGGAGCAGAGCAGAAACGAAACTCACGACGGACAGAGTCAGAAGCTAGGGTTGTGGACAGTTCTTCCAAATCTCACTGCTCAGAAATGAAAGAAATGTGGCCACGATTTCCCCAAATTTGACAACAATCCTAATACTTGACATCACCAATAATGAGTTATGAAGTTAAAAGAAAATTTTCAAAACCATTGGAGAAAAGAAAAACAAACTTTTGGTTAACTATTTTAAAGGGAAGACTGAATTGTTCCTTTAGAAAACAGTACAGAATCATCGTCATAGGAAGAGGTGATCAGAGTCAAAAAAAAAAAGATGGGGAAAAACAGTATTGTCAAGGTGTATCAGGCAGTTAAATCATGACACATTTGTGACATGTGTCAGCTTTAAAAAATTTTTCTCATTTTAAATAAATATTCACTTTTATATCTCATTGTGCATTTGTAATTTTGGATTCTTTTCCTTAACTGTATTAACTTCAGGTGTCGGGAAACCTGGATCACTCCTGACAGCGGCCTGGCGATCACTTGGGCTTGACCTTGACATTGAGTAACAGTGATAGTAACTTCTATTACATTGAGCAATCGCGCTGCGTCTAAAAGGGGGAGGAGCACAGTATGTATGTCTCCTGCTCATCAATGACATGAGCTCAGGGAGGAAAGCACTGAGAGCCCAGGAAGGGCTCGAGAAGTAATCCCTCATCCATATGCAGATGACTTTCAAATCCTTATCTTCAGATCCATTATCCCATTTTTACTTTACCACTTTATTATTCCACAGATACCCTAAACTTGGCCCCTGTCCTGTGTCTCTCCCTCTCTCAATTAAAGCTCCAGCATCTACACTGCTGTGAGTGCCAGAATTGTGAGTCCCGATTCACTTATCCCTCCCTGCAACCCTCTGAGTTTCGAATCAACCTCCAAATCTGTCACTGCTGCTTCTCTCTACCGCCACCCTCACATCCCCAAGCTTGCCTTGCCTCTCCCCTGGAGTACTCCATGGTGCCCTTGTGGGTTTCCTCCTCACACACCTATCCCTCCAGCCAGAGCAAGCCCTCCTTTCAGAGCACAGTTCTGACCATATCAACCTCCACTGCATCCCTCCAGCCTTTAAGTTCCTATTCTTTTCAGCCTCAGGGCCCCTCACATATGCTGTTCCCTTTCCCTGCACCTCCCTCACCCCCCAGCACCCTCCCTCTGCTACTCAAGTCCTCCTACCCAACTGGCTCATGGACCTATTTAAGAAGGAACATGGCTCTCCTCCGTGGGTGGACTGCATGGAGGTTATGCTGTTTAATGTACGTCTCCTTCACTAATCCACTGATGGCCACCTGCATCTCATATCCTTAGTCCCTCGCACAGCTCCCCACACGACACACTCAAAAACGGCTGTGAGAGCAAATGTGTGCATTTGTGCTATTTTTGGAAGGGAAGCAAAATTGGTCTCTCTCTTCAGCCAAGGTCCTGATGGAGGATACCAGTCAGACTTGTGCTGGTCCTGAGGAAACCACAGAGAGACGCCGTTTCTCCATGTCAAAGGGGCTCTATGCACAGCCTGACCCCTTCCACTGCCCTCAGTTTCTGACCTTCTTGGCCTTGGGAGAAGAGGCAGCTCCTCAGAGCTCTAGCTTTCGCTGGCTCCAGGACGCTGCATCTCGTTCCAGGGGACCCTGACAGACCTCATGCACACCCTGGCTTGTCAGGCCCCGGAAGGGCTGCCTGACCTCCTAAGAGCTGCCACCTGTGAGGTGAAGCTGGACAGGAACTTAACACTTCCATGCGGCAGACCCAGAAAAGCACATTGCAAGTGCTTCTAAATTTATCTGCTGGCAAGAAATCTAAAAATACTGAAGGTGATGTTTAGTCCTGAGAACACCAGAGTGGCTGGGATAGGCCTCAGCTGTCCTCATCATTACCCTCAGCTCCAAACCAATCCAAATAAGCTCACTCTAAAAACATCTCATCTTGCAGCGCAAAGGGTGCTTCAAACAAGTCCCTCGGCCACTCCCGAAACCAGATTAAGGCAGAGCGCCTCATGTAAATAGAAATTCTGAAGCCACTGCTAATATTTTGAGAGAGAGGCAGAGGGAGAACACATAATACTTTCAGAGATAAGCTGAAGTTGTTCTCCAGGCTGAATATAAAATATTTTTTGAAAAGAAGGTGTCCATTTATACTGGGAGGCACTTATTTAAGCCCAGCCCCAGTTACTAGTGTTCTTTCCTAGGGTAATTATTACACCTTTTCTCTTTTGAGATAAAGCCTACAGTAAAGGATGGAACAAGTGCTACAAGTGAGCAATCAATTACCACTCTTCTGGAGCAGGACTTCTAATGACCTGTTCATTCAGAGAAAGCCAATGGGGGCTGGGCATGGTGGCTCACACCTGTAATCCCAGCACTTTGGGAGGCCAAGGTGGGCGGAGCACCTGAGGTCAGGAGTTGGAGACCAGCCTGGCCAACATGGTGAAACCCCGTGTCTACTAAAAATACAAAAATTTGCAGGTCATGGTGGTGCACGCCTGTAATCCCAGCTACTCAGGAGGCTAAGGCAGGAGAATTGCTTGAACCCAGGAGGTGGAGGTTGCAATGGGCTGAGATTGTGTCATTGCACTCCAGCCTGGGTGACAGAGCGAGACTCCATCTCAGAAAAAAAAAAAGAAAAAAAAGAGAAAGCCAATGGAACAGCAGGTGGTTCTGCCTGGAAAGGCATCTTCAACCTGACACAGCATCTCCAGATACCCCTAAATGGTCCCTTTTCGATTAAACACTGGAATCCCAGGAAAACACACCTTGTTCATTCATTTCAGAGGGTCTCTACGAGGCAAGTGATGTTGGACTTAGGGCAAGAAGATTCAGGCTCAAATTGGGCGAGTTTTCTACACTATAAACCGGGGGTGGTGACTGCTGTAGGGGGTCACCTTGAGAATTATAAGGGATAAACAAGATGAAAGCACATTGCTGGCCATTCCACAGGGCTTGACAGGGATACGCAGCTTCGGAACCCAGTTTCTGGTTTTTGTGCCCAGGAGAGCATTCAGCATATTTCTGAATCAAAAAGTTTATTCTCTAAACTGTTTCCAGGGTCAGATTAGTTTGCAGTCCTCAGAGTTCCCATTTGTTCTTTCATCTCTCAGCTGGTCTAAGAGAAAATAAGCCCACTCCTCTGAACAACGCTGTGTATTAGGTTCTACTATTCTCTTTTTGGAGACAGGGTCTCACTCTGTTACCCAGGTTGGAGTGCAGGGGTGCAATCATGGCTGACTGCAGCCTTGACCCTCCTGGGCTCAGGCAAGCCTCTCATCTCAGCCTTCCAAAGTGCTGGGATTACAGGTGCGTGCCACTATGCTGGGCTACTATTCTCATTTTATAGGAGAAATTGCCTCAGAAGGGGTAACTTGTGTTACAAAGCTAGCAACTGGCAGAGCTGGGGCCTGAAACACAGGCCTAAATGATTCTAAAATCCATGTTCTTAAAAGAAAAAAAGAAAAAAGAAAGAATAGAAATGGCCCAATTTCTTAGCAAGTGAAAGTACCTGCACTAAAATTAAATCTATATTCATGATTTAGAAATGGTCCAGGAACTGAAAGAGTTAACAATAGCTCACTGTCAGTGGAACAATTTATACAGGAGCCCATGTGCATTTTCTTGCTCAAGGGGTTCTGGAACCTTCCCTGGAATTAGGTCAGCAGCTGGAGAGCAGCTAGCAGTGGAAAGAGGAGTAACAGAATGATCAGACACCCCAACCGCTTCTGGCGCTGGCTCTGAAAGGCTGGCTCCCGGACAGACGGAGTGTCCCATTGGGCCGGCTCCCGAGCACCTCAGCTGTCTGCTGGGTAGGATGTGGTCTGACCACATTCTTTGAAGTGTATGGTAGCTCCTTACAAGCCACCTGGCTGAGAAGGCAAGCCAGCACCCCAGCAGCAACCTGCACCACCATCAGGCCCCCCAGAGGGTGCCACCTCCTGCCCCTTGGGGCCCAGGCTCCCTGGAGAAGCAGAAGCTCTTTTGGCCTCATACACAGCCCAGTCATTGTAACCGAGACCATCGGACAAGGAGGATGTGTGGAGAATATCTCAAACGCCCTGAGAGATGGAGTTGTTACAATACACATTTCATGTAGACGGTGATATCAGCCATGCCACGAAAGTGGGAGATGCCACTGGGAGGGCGCACCTGCCTCAGTTTCTTCATCTGTAAAATAGAGGTTATGATAGGACTTTGCAACTGTACGGAGAAACAAGTGGATCTGTGTAAAGCACTCAGTGCCTGATGATGAACACACACTCATTATGTCCAACTATTATTACTAGTATTTCTTACCACCCTTACAATCATAGATTCTCTGTGTAAGAGCCCTCCCCACCGTCCTCAGCAAGGGACTTCCCCCAGCACTGCTGACGTTAAGGCCGAGTTCTCCTTCAAGGTGGGGCAGGTTGGAGGGCACAACCCGGCTCCCACACAGTCCTAGGGTGTGGGTGCTGCCTGTTATGTGGTGAATGGATAAACATGCTCTGGAAACCAAGGGGGCTTGAGGTCCCAAAATTTACAACAGCAAAGGGGAAGGGCTAATGCTGGTCACAGAGTGATGAGGGAAACTACTACCTGAGCTACTCCCATGCAGGTGGCTTTAATTCCCTGATATCCAGCACCCCAAAACCCTCGAGGGCCATGTGGAAGGCTGGACAGATGGCCATGTCGCATGCCCTAGAGATCTTCCAGAGCAGCTGGTCTCACCAGACTTGAGGCTGTTCTTCTTGGATATGCTGAGACAGAGAAGAGGCTTCTGCAACCTGTTCACTAAGCGGGTCTGAGATTAGACTCTAACCTCGATGAGGGAGGGACCAGGTCTGTTTTTCTTACTAGGGTATCTGTACTCCAAGGCTGAGCCAGCGCTTGGCACATAGTCCATGTTCAACAGTATTTGTTGCATGAAGAAAGGAATGACTAGAAAAGCCAAATAGATGCGTGTGTTTTAAGGACCTACCATGTGACACACCTGTGCTAGGTGCCACAGGGGCATGACCTTTTCTTCTCTGCACACAGCTGCAAGGGAGAGGTGCTGATGGCTCTCTTTTGAGAGGAGGACACTGAGGCTAGGAGGTCAGTGTTCCCTCAGACCAAGGGCTCATGACGTGAGTGGCAGAGCTCAACCTCCCCCTGGTATCCAATGCTGGTGCCTGGATCCTCTTAGAAGGACTGGCTAGATAATTTTCAGGGTCCAGATCAAAATGAAAATGGGAGGCTCCTTGTTCAAAAATTAAGAATTTCAAGGCAGTGATAGCTGATCATTAAGCCAAGTGTGGAGCTCTTCTGAGTGGGGGGCCCTGTGTGACAGCACAGGCTGACTGTCCATGAGGCTAACCCTGTTCTGAGAGACTGAGGGTGATGCCACACTTACAAGGTAGTAAGCCCCCGTGACAGCCCTAATGGTTTCCATGTTGCCAAGCTCCAACCCAACGCTCCAAATGACTTCCCCAGAAAGGCCGCTGCAGATTATCTTACCCTCTTTTCAAAAAACAAAGACTGGAAAAATCCTCGCCAGAAGGGCTCAAAATTCCATATTAAAAAGAGGCCTGCACTCGCGCGAGCCTGCCTTCTGGACAGTGTGCATTTGCATGAGGCCACGTGAGCGCAGACACTGTCTGTGGAAACAAGCGCGCCTGGCATTTGGAAACTAACTGGGACCAGACCCTTGGTCGAGGAGCCCCAAATTACCACAGAGCAAGTCTCCTGATTAAAACCAGGGCACTGAGGTTCCTGGGTTTCACTGAATAAACACGCCCAGTTCAGACTGACTGGTTTCAGCTGATGGGGAGAAATGAGTCTATTTGAAATAACCTGTGTCCGGGGCCATCCTGACCCGGGGTTCTGAGGGTCTGGGGCTTGGCTTTCCGAGGTTTAGAAGCCCATCTTTGGGAGGTTCTTGAGACAAAGGAAAGCTGTATTGGGCAGCTAAAAAGCTTTAGGGAATACAGGCCCCAATCATTCATGAGGAGGAATGGAAACAATTAGATTGATTCCAGGGATGTGTTCTGGGTTCCCATTCTCCTCTCCTGGCATCCAGTGCCTGTCTCCTCCATCCCTCCTCCCCTGCCCCAATCATAGCTCACCCTCGGCGCTGAGCAGACATGGGAAGGGAGAGAAGGGCACATTCTGGCTGGCCGTAGCCCAGAGGCTTTACTGTGGTAAGTATAGTTCTGAAATGCGCAGGTCTCCTTAAATTCGATTTCGCTTTTCCTATCAGAAATGACACGAGCAGCCACCCCCCAGGTTTCCAGCTGCCTTTCATGGCAGGCTCTCAGTGCTTCTGACACACAGAATTCCCAACACCTGTGCCAGCCAGGTGCCGGGCATCTACCCCTCACAGTGGAGAAACCTGAGGTGGCTTAGCATAACTTCTTCAAGGCGAGCTTATTCGGCAATTTCTAACCAGTCATCGTCAAACTGCTGATTAAACGTTTGCAGTTAAAATGTTAAGAACAAAAGAAAAAATGTGTTGCTTTGTTTCTTCCAACACTTGACAAGAACTAACTTTGGGATCAAGTGGCCAGGGTTGCTATAACAAGGCTAAAAATGCCGATGTTCCTCTGCTTCACTCACACTGCAGCAAGGAAACTAACATTCCAGACACCCCATCCCTGGCAAGGAGGAGGGGAGACAGCCCTCACTGACAGCAGCCAACGTGAGGCTGTGTTTTGTGGTCAGTCCCAGATTTTGGCCATCACAGTGGCACAGATCACACGGACACTGCAAAAGTCGCAAACGGCTCCCTTTCATCCTTTCTTTCAACCATCAGCAAACTGGGGCTCTCTGGATAGACAAGAACTCCTCACAGTAGGTTAGCACTCGCCTTTCAGCAATGATTTCATTTTAAACTCAACTTCAGATCCAGCCCAGCTCTGACTATAATCACAGTGGATGGGCTGAGCCTTCTGCTCCTCTGGGAGGCAAAAGATACTCACTGGATCGTTTCCTGCACTCTGCTCTTTTGCTACCCCAAAACCCACAGGCTTGTCAGTGACCGAGTGGCAAACATGTGTTTGCTGCAAATATTTCATCATCAACTACAAGGCTGAGCAGTGGAAATACCAAGGCCAAGCTACTGTTGCCACTGGTGCTGCTGAAGCCCAGCTTTAAGATAATCTATGAGCCCCAGAATATGGTTTTTTAAAAAAAGACAGTGGGTACTTGAATGTGATAAAAACCGCAACAATAACAACTGCACACACAGAGTTTCCAAGAATAAATAAAGCTTGGCTGAGCCTGTCCTAATTGACTACATTAAGGGTATACAAAGGACCTGTGTGTGACCAAGACAGTGCTAGCATAGAAGATATGTGGGAAGCTTGTGATACAGTTCTTACCCTGGACACACTAATGACCTCACTGGGGAAGCCTGGGAGGCACATGGGAAAGAACAGAAAGATCTGGACAAAACACTCCGGCCCCATCAGTGTCTGCTTCAAAACTACTGTGCCTGAGGTACTCAGGTTGGGAGAGGCACAAAGCCTGTTTGATTCTGCTCTGCTCATAGGCAACTGACTACAAAACCAACAGAACTAGAACAATTCCAACCAGAGACACATGCAAGAACCCTTGGTACTTCATGCCATAGGTTTTTGGATGTTTAACAAAGACATGACCTCTCTTGTGTAAGTTAAACACGTCACCTGTGCCATCTGTTTATACTCTAGATGTGCCTGATGAGCCTGGCTTAGGCAATCTTGCCCTCTGATTCCACTGCCCTCTGTTCAGATCTTCATCACAATCATTAGTATAGTGTTTACAGGCTTTCTACCCTGGAGACGATAATCTTCCTGGGCAAGGGAGTTGGGGGTTTGTCTCCTCTCCCGCATCTTGTATTTTTCCCTTGATTGCGCTCGGCCCACAGACTGCTCAATAAGGGGGCACTGGCAATGAGAGTGCAATAATAGTAAGAGAAACCCTTGGTCAACGAAATTAAGAATGGGCCAGGCATAGTGGCTTATACCTATAATTCCAGCAGTCTGGGAGGCTGAGGCAGGAGGATGGCTTGAGTATAGGAGTTCAAGACCAGCCTGGGTAACATGACAAGACTCCATCTCCACAAAAAAATACAAAAATTAGTCAGATGCCTGTAGTCCCAGCTACTCGAGAGGATGAGGTGGGAGGATCACTTGAGCCTGGGAGGCGGAGGTTGCAGTGCACCAAGATGTTGTCACCACATTCCAGCCCAGGCGACAGAGCAAAATCCTGTCTCAAAAAAAAAAAAAGAAATTAAGAATGGCTTTTTTTAATTTCAGATTTGGGGATACATGTGCATGTTTGTTGCATGGGTATTACACACATAATGGTGGGGATTGGGCTTCTAGCATACCTATCATTCAAATATTGAACACTTTACCTAATAGGTCATTTTTCAACCCTCACCCCCACTCCTCCCCTCCCCACGTCCCCCTCCCCCACCTTTTTTTTGAGATATAGCCTCGCTCTGTCACCCAGGCTGGATGGAGTACAGTGTCACAATCTTGGCTCACTGCAACCTCCAGCTCCTGGGTTCAAGTAATTCTCCTGCCTCAGCCTCCCAAGTAGCTGGGACTACACACATGTGCCACCATGCCCAGCTAATTTTTTCGCATTTTTAGTAGAGACAAGGTTTCGCCACGTTGGCCAGGCCAGTTTCAAACTCCTGACCTCAGGTGATCCGCCTCAGACTCCCAAAGTGCTGGGATTTATAGGCATGAGTCACTGTGCCTGGCTCTGCTTTTTTTGGTTCCCAGTGTCTATTTTTTCCATTTTCATGTCCATGCATACCCATTGTTTAGTTCCCATTTATGAGAACATGTGATATTTGATTTTCTGCTTCTGAGTTCAGTTAGGATAATGGCCTCCAGCTCCACCCATGTTACTGCAAAATACATGATTCCAAGGAATGACTTATTTTAAAGGCAACCCAGAAACCATCTAGAAAAGTCATCCTCAACACTTTCCCAAGGAGGAAGCGTGGGGTCTGAGGGACCAAGGGACTGGTCTAAGGACACTCAGTTGGCTCGTGGCAGAGCCAGGATGGACCTGAGTCTCAGCTACTAAATACACAATGACGTCATAATAAAAATTCCAACTTAGATTTCTAGGCAGTTGAAAGAAGGTGGTTTTACTAGACTGTGAATCAGCCAGTAAGTACAGAGTCCAAGAGTCCAGAGGATTATTTTCAATTTAATGCCAGCTGGGGAGTCAGAACTCAATGTTCTGAGTTGGGAGGTGACCCACGATGTGATAAGGATCCAGCATGTTGCTCTCAGGTCATCCTTGGGCAGCTTAACCACTAGTCTAAGTAATCTATAAACCCCCCTGTTTGGAGAAACAAGATGTTTTGATGGAGAAATACCAAGAAGTGTCATCTCAGGGCTAAGGAAGGAAGCTTGCATGCCTTTCAAAGGAACTGTGCAGTTATTAGCCTGAGTCAGCTGTAATGTCAAAGGCACCTCTTTCCAGACTGAAATCCTGGAGCCAGAGACTGGCACTGTCTTAGCAAGGATGACGGCCAAGGCCCCTGGAGCTGGGGGATAACATCTTGTCAGCCCCACAGAGTAATAGGAACAGTGCTGGAGTAGACACCACCTCAAACTTTGTAACAGATGACCCAGGGAAAGGCAATGAAATGAAATAAAATGCTTCCTGGATCTGACACACAAGAAGCCTTGGCTCAGGCCTTCTTCCCCACAACCCCACCAACTTCAGACGGTCATTATACAGCCAGGTGAAGAAGGTCACAGAGACCTGCTGCTTTGTGATAAAGTCAGAAGAGACCCCAAAGCTTACTGGGATCTCTTTTGGCTTTATCATAAAGGGGCAGGTCCCATCAGGACCAGCTGATGCCTGCACTGGCCAGTATCTAGGCAGCAGGGGAGGAGAAACCTAGGTGTGGGATAGCTCCAAGCCAAGGACAAGTTTGAGACAAAAAGGGAACAGCCAAAATACACCAAGTATATGTAGTGCTGTCTGTCACCTCTGAAGTCATTACCAAGGCGGGCTGTGGAGTCAGCCAGACCTGAGCGTGAGCTTCCCACTGCCACTCTTCACACTGTGTGGTAAGTTATTTAACCCCTCCCAGCCTCTGTTTTATCACCTGGAAAATGAGACACCATGACTATTTTATTTCATATTTATTTTATTTTATATGAAGTCTTGCTCTGTCACCCAGGCTAGAGTTCAGTGGCGTGATCTCTGCTCACTGCAACCTCTGCCTCCCAGGTTCAAGCAACTCTCCTGCCTCAGCCTCCCAAGTAGGCTGGACTACAGGCATGCACCACCATGCCCAGCTAACTTTTGTATTTTTAATAGAGATGGAGTTTCACCATGTTGGCCAGGCTGGTCTCGAACTCCTGACCTCAGGTGATCCACCCACCTTGGCCTCCCAAAGTGCTAGGATTACAGGTGTGAGCCACTGTGCCTGGCCTCGAACTCCTGACCTCAGGTGATGCACCCACCTTGGCCTTCCAAAGTCCTGGGATTACAGGCGTGACCACCGTGCCTGGCCACTTTTTAGAGAGCAGGTGTATTAAAATGAGCTAGTGAGTATAAAGCATTTAATTCAGTACTTGAAACATACTAATCCCTTAGCACACGTTACTTAATTTTATTTTTATTATTAACACACAGCTCACTCCCTGAGATCTCTAACAGAGCTGCATATGATTTATGTCTCCCCCAAGTATGTGCACAGATGACCCAAATAGAAATTTAATTCTGGCTTTGGAAGGCACTCAGGTTTTGAGAAAAGAGCAGATTTTATTTCTTAAGGATGTTACCCTTGGGCTAACATTTGAATGCTTTGTATTTCCTGGGGGAATCGAAGTCAGAAGGCAGGGTCCTAAAAATGTACTCAGTGGCCGAAGCAGTCTGGTTGATGATTAAAACCTTATCCCTGGATGATCTGAGCTGAAAAGGCCATTTCAGCTGTAGACCATTTCAATGCCTCCACAGGTGTACAGAGATTTATGATAAAAAGTCACTTGGATGGATATACCTCACCACAGCAGAATCTCTTCTCCAAAGAAAAGTAGAACTCGGAAGCCCAAGGTGCCATTGGGTGGGCTGGCTGCCTCTTGAATTCTCTCACCTAACCTTCACCAAGGACTTACCCCACAGGCAGGCATACGGGTGCCGTGTGTCCACATTAGAGGTCCGTGGAACTCTCTAGAACATACCAGACTAACTTTATCTCCCCTGGGCAATCCCAGCTCACTACTGAGAATGCCTTACTTCTGGTTAGCAAGCAGCACATTCAAGCTTGCCAATCTTCCCCAACACCATTTGTATCTGTCTTTCACACAATTTTACTTTGCGCCATTTAAAGATGTTTTACTGGCCAGGTGCGGTGGCTCACGCCAGTAATCCCAGCACTTTGGGAGGCCGAGGTGGGTGGATCACCTGAGGTCGGGAGTTCAAGACCAGCCTGACCAACATGGAGAAACCCTGTCTCTACTAAAAATACAAAATTAGCTGGGCATGGTGGCGCATGCCTGTAAATCCCAGCTACTCGGGAGGCTGAGGTGGGAGAATCGCTTGAACCCAGGAGGTGGAGGTTGCAGTGAGCTGAGATCTCACCATTGCACTCCAGCCTGGGCAACAAGAGCAAAACTCCATCTCAAAAACAAACAAACAAACAAACAAAGATGTTTTACTTTGGGTCAAGTCATTGCAAGGGAGAATGAACAGCTGCGTATTTCTTATTCCACAGAAGCCAAAGCTTCTTAAATGTTTCTAGACAACTCATGAGAGTGTGCCATATTCAACTGAAGTTCAACAGGAAAAAGGAGAAACATTCACCAACCAATTTGAAAAAATAAAAACAAAACAGTGGTTTAAGCAAGAGAATAAGGATAGACTTTAAAGGTTACTTCTTTTCTGTCTCAGAGAAAATGAAAACCTATTAGAGACAATATTGCTTTATCCAGAAAGATGCCTGTGATGTATCATTGGGATGCACCCAGATGCAAAGCCAACAACTAAAAGTGGCTTAAACAGCCAGGGCGGGCATTATTGTCTCCTATAAGAAGACCTGGGTAGGGTAGTTTCAGGGTTGCTTGGTTCTGTGACTCAACAGTGTCATCATGGACCCAAGTTATGTCCTTTCTTCCACCTTGGCCTACATCAAGATGTTGGGTTTTGCCTGATTTTCCCTGCAGTCATGAGACGGCAGCTGCCGCAGCTCTAGACATGATGTTCGCATATGCCATTCAAAAGTCTCAAGACCCCAAACCAAGGGAAAAGAAACCCTTCCAGAGAAGCTCCACCTAGCATCCTTCCCTCAGGCCTTGATGGCCTGAACTGGGTCACATGCTCACATGCCTGTTCTGAAACCAATCACTCTCAATGGGACTAGAATCGTGACAGCCTTCAGGACAGTCGGGACTCACCTCTGGGCCAGCAGAGAAAGCCCAAACTCATACACCCATTGCTTCTGACACCGAAAGAGCCACAGTTTTGTTAGCAACAATGAAGGAAGGGCAGAGGATTTCTGAATATCCCTCTGGAAAATAACCTGACAGTATATTGACAGGGGTTCACAGCCCTTCAAGGCTTCTAACAATCTAAGCTACATAGCTGGCCAGAAAGGCATGCAAAACCCATCCAGATAAGGTAGGTCTGACGTCAAATACCTTTTTCATCATGAAACACACGATCTGGTTAATAACCAGATGCAAAACACAGACCTTGTTTGGAATCTGATTCAAACTAATTTATATTTTTGAGGCAAGCAGGTAAATTTGGGTGTAGACTAAGTACTAGGTTGTGTTAAGAGATTGTTAATTGCACTTTGGGAGGTTGAGGAGGGTGGATCACTTGAGGTCAGGAGTTCGAGACCAGTCTGGCCAAGATGGTGAAACCTCGTGTCTAATGAAATACAAAAATTAGCTGGGCATGGTGGCATGCACCTGTAATCCCAGCTACTCGGAAGGCTGAGGCAGGACAATCACTTGAACCTGGGTGGTGGAAGTTGCAGTGAACTGAGATTGCACCATTGCACTCCAGCCTAGGTGACACAGTGAGACTCCATCTCAAATAAATAAATAAATAAATAAATAAAGAAAGAAAGAAAAAGAATAAATTATTAATCATGACAACGGCATCGTGAGAATTAAATGCAAAGAACTACATTAGGATGTAAGGAAACGCTTTTTTCTCTCTGTCACCCAGGCTGGAATGCAGTGGTGCAATCTTGGCTCACAGCAACCTCTGCTTCCTGGGCTCAAGTGATCCTCCAACTTCAGCCCCCCACCCTCCCAGTAGCTGGGACCAGAGGTGCGTACCACCCCACCCAGCTAATTTTTGTATTTTTTTGTAGAGATGGGGTTTTGCCATGTTGCCTAGGTGGGAACAAATGCTTGCTTGCTTATTTATTTATTTATGAGACTGAGTCTCACTCTATCGCCCAGGCTGGAGTGCAGTGGCACGATCTCGGCTCACTGCAACCTTTGCCTCCTGGGTTCAAGCAATTCTTGTACCTTAGCCCCCTGAGTAGCTGGGATTACAGGCGCCTGCCACCACGCTGGCTAATTTTTGTATTTTTAGTAGAGATGGGGTTTCACCATGTTGGCCAGGCTGGTCTCGAACTCCTGACCTCAAGTGATCTGCCTGCCTCAGCCTCCCAAAGTGCTGGAATTACAGGCGTGAGTTACTGCACCTGGCTGCAAATGCTTATTTTTTAAGGGATACATACTGAAGTATTTAGGGATAAAATGTCATGATGTCTGGGATTTGCTTTAACCAAGTACAGCCAAAAAAGGGAGGTGCAGATAGCAAGAGTCAAAATGGAGCTAACAGTTCAATCTATGTGATGGATATACAGAGGTTATTACGTAAGCCTGTATACTTTTTAAATGTTTTTAAATTTTTATAATAAAAGCATTTAGCAACTAGGGCATGGTATCTCTGGCCTGCCTTCTGTAAGTTCACTATGCCTTAAGGCTGTTTCTCCTTGAGTCTTTCACATTTTTTCTTCTCTCTCCAAGATCTTTGCACTATCGGCTCCTTCTCTGTTCAAATGTCACCCTGTCACAGGGGTTTCCTCCCCCTTCATAGTCCTTCTCTCTCGTATTAGCCTAATTTTTGTTGTTCTTCAATACAGTTATCACCATGTGAAGTCATCCTACTTGTTTATTTACTAATTATTGTCTATTTCTTCCATGTAGAACAATCTCCATGAGAAGAGTGACCTAGTATAGCTTGCACAATCTTTCTCCAGGGCCAAATTAGCACCAGGTGTATGGAGGGCACTCAAATATTTGAATGAATAAACTGAACTTTCTTTCTTTGAAAAGCCCTTACCAACACAAAGCAAAACAAATGACTAAGCTAATGAGCACTTTACATCAATGTAAATTCCCTTTTTTTTTTTTTTTTTTTGAGACAGAGTCTCACTGTGTTGCCCAGGCTGGAGTGCCATGGTATGATCTTGGTTCACTGCAACCTCTGCCTCCTGGCTTCAAACAATGCTGCCTCAGCCTCCCAAGTATCTGGGATTACAGGTGCCTGCCACCATACCCAGTTAGTTTTTGTATTTTTAGTAGAGACGGGGTTTCACCATGTTGGCCAGGCTGGTCTTGAACTCCTGACCTCAAGTGATCTGCCTGCCTCAGCCTCCCAAAGTGCTGGGATTACAGGCATGAGCCACCATGCCCAGTTACTTTACATAAATTCTTATTTAGTCCTCACAACAGTCCTATGAGGACAGATGTTATTGTGCTATAATTAAAATCCCAGGCTTACTTTAACCCTCACACTAGTGGTAAATATCTGCCAAACAAGTTTCCAGCCCCTATTCCTGGGCCCATGATAGGCATCATTAATGGATTTCTGAATTCTTTCTTCTGAGCCTGAATGCACCACAGTGCTCCAGACAGTGATGATTGATTAGGCTTGGTCCATGAGGTGATATCTACTTGTCATTCCCACAATAAGTCATGCTGTTAAAAAAACAGGTGCCAGTTAGACTGAGCTACCCCTCCAACAGTTCTTCCTAGGGTCCACTCCTGCCTATTCAGGAAATGCAAAACCCAAGCCTACAAATAAACCTCAGCATTGGTCAGTAATGCTGCCAGACCACTGGATCGGCCTCCAGGAGGTTATTAAATAGCACAGCCCAGCTGCCAAAGCCTTCTGAGGCTTGGCATGCAAGTAGAGGCTCCCCTTTGGGGACCGCTGGCTGTCCCTGTTCAGTTACAGATCAGAATGTCCAGCTCTGCTACTTTTTAGCTTCCCCTACTTTTCTGCCAAGAGAGCACAAAGAGGCAGAAAGACACCAAAGCAGGAGTCAGGGGCCTATGTCCAGGCAGGCTCAGCCTCTACTGGAGTGCCCGTGGCAGACTGTATCACCTCCCTCCACCTCAGAGTCCACATCTGAAAAGTGCACTGATTCGGTCACAGTTAGAGTGCTTTCCAGTTCTTTTTTTGGTTTGTCCTTTTTTGTTGTTGAGGTTGCCTGGGCTGGTCTCAAACTCCTGGCTTCAAGTAATCCTCTTGCCTTGGCCCCCTCAAAGTGCTGGGATTACAGGTATGAGCCACCATACCTGGACATTTTCCAGTTTTAACTTCAGATTCAAAGTCAAAGTTCTCAGAGCTCTGGTATTATGTGCATAATCCCTGGCACAAAGAAGGTATCCTATGAATATTTACGGGAGGATAGGAAAAATAACTAGTTTGGGAAAAAAGAGCCTCTTTAGTGGTCCATCAGTGGCCACTATCAGAGGAAGGTCTGAATGTGGTGGAGAATAAATGCTCTCCAAGACAGAACCAGTGCTATACCTTCCAGTATGTGTTCTTTCCCCATGGAGGTCCTGTGATAATGCAGGATTAAAAATCAGTGGGCCCAGAGTTCTGCTATTTGCTGCCTATGTGACCTTAGGTAAGTTAAGTTCTCCATTCCCTAGTTTCCTCATTTATAAGGTGCAGATATAATCATAGCACCAACATCATAGCATTGTTGAAATAGCAATATACTACCTGTAAGAACCTAGAACAGTGCATGGCACATAGTAAGTGCTTAATGAAGTTAGCTATTACTATTACTACTCTTACTACTGTATTGATCTATAGATTATCCAGCCCAGGAGAGGGGATTCTGCTGCCTGGTCAAATGGTGGATAGGCCGGGTGCAGTGACTCATGCCTGTAATCCCGGCACTTTGGGAGGTTGAGGCAGGCAGATCACTTGAGGCCAGGAGTTTGAGACCAGCTTGGCCAAAACAGCAAAACCTCGTCTCTACTGAAAATACAAAAATTAGCCAGGTGGCACATGCCCATAATCCCAGCTATTTGGAAGGCTGAGGCAGGAGAGTCACTTGAACTCGGGAGGTGGAGGTTGCAGTAAGCTGAGATTGCACCACTGCACTCCAGCCTGGGCGACAGAGTGAGACGGTCTCAAAAAATAAAATAAAATTAAATTAAATTAAAAAAAAAGAAAAAGCTGGATAAATGTTTACTAAATGAATGAATGAGTGAGGTAAAACCAACTCTTAATTCCTTCCAGGTCTTTCTCCTCTCTCTGTACTCTGATAGGCTAGCAGTCTCCTACAATGTTAGATTTTATACAAAGGGTAAAGGGATAGTGGTGAGCTTTCTATACTTCCACTTAAACATCTAGGAAAATACTGATTCTAAGTTGACAATGGAAAATTAAGTATGTAGTTTTTAATCCTTAGACCACCCACCAAAAAAACCACAGAGATATAGTCAAAACACATAATAGATACATTAAAACAGAATACTAAAAAATGTTCTGGCCAGGTCCAGTGGCTCACATTTGTAATCCCAACACTTTGTGGGGCCAAGGCAGTTGGATCACTTGAGGCCAAGAGTTCAAGACCAGCCTGCCCAACATGGTGAGACCCCATCTCTACTAAAAATATTAATACAAAAATTACTTAGGTGTGGTGGCACATGCCTGTAGTCCCAGCTACCTGGGGGGCTGATGAACGAGAATCACTTGACTCTGGGAGGCAGAGGTTGCAGTGAGCCGAGATCACGCTACTGCATTCCAGCCTGGGCGTCAGAGGGAGAACCTGTCTCAAAAAAAAAAAAAAAGTTTAAATAATCTAAAGGCAGGAAAGGGGAAAGGGAGGAGTAAAAAACAGAACAAACAGAAGCAAATAATAAAATAACAGAAACTAGATCCAAATATATAAACAATTAGATTAAATGTAAATGTTCTAAACATACCAGTTAGGGCTGGGTGCATTGTCTGACGCCTATAATCCCAGCACTTTGGGAGGCCGAGGCAGGCAGATCATTTGAGGTCAGGAGTTCAAGATCAGCCTAGGCAACATGGTGAAAGCCTGTCTCTACTAAAATGCGAAAATTATTTTGTATTTGGGCGTGGTGGTGGGTTCCTGTAATCCCAGCTACCCGGGAGGCTGACAGAAGAATCGCTTAAACCTGGGAGGTGGAGGTTGCAGTGAGCCAAGATTGTGCCACTACACTATAGCCTGGGAGACAGAGCAAGACTCCATCTCAAAAATAAAATAAAATAAGAAAAAACATACCCGTTAGGAGATAATGGGTTATGAGAACAGATAAACAACAAAACGTGACTATCTGCTGTATACAAGAAACTCACTTGGAATACGATATAGGCTAGTTAAAATTAAATGTATGGAAAAACATTATGCAAATGTATCAAAAGAAAGCTGGAGTGGCTCTAATATCAGATAAAGCAGACTTCACAGCAAAGAAGATTACTAAGGATAAAGAGGGACACTGCAATCCTAGTTTTTATATAAAGCATCAAAGAAGATGATGTTTCTAGTGGAAAGGAGTGGTAGCAATTCAGGAAGATCCTCTGTGTACCACCCTAGGAATCCACCCCCCTAGCTGCTTGAGGGCCCAGTAGCAGGGGAAACGTGGCCTGGCTCTCACTCCCAGGCCTCAGGCACATTTGGTTATCTTCACTCGCCCTAGTTCCTTTCCACTCTCAATTAGCTTTTGAAGGAAAGCAACCCCAAAAGTGACAGGAGTCAGAGACCTTGTTGGAAAAAGTCATCCTCAGCCCAGGATTACATACTCCTTCCTTGAGGATAAAATGTCAACTCTATAGCATCGTCCTATAAATGGGACTCTATATGCATGTTGTTAAGGATTTAAAATAAAATTCCCGCATTTCCACTCTTCCCCCTCTCCCAGATACGTTTCTCCCAAAAGAAACTTACAGAGAAAAAAACTTTAGAAACCAAACAATCCTGCCTGGGAGAAAGAGTTCTGGATTATGTTTTCTGCTGCTATGACCTTGGCAGAATCTGGTTTAAACAATCCCCTGGCAGCCGCGTGTACATGGTTAGAATGCACTTTGTCTGCCGTCTCACTCCCAGACCCAACTCCTCGTTGGCTGTTCAACATTTCCAACCCTCATTCTGCCTGTACTCTGAAATGTGTCATCTAGCACAGTGTGTGAAAATATTGAGATTAAGGTGGCGTCATCAGCCCTAAGCAACTCTGACTCTGTCCAACTCCAGAATAAAGATTTGGTTTGTGCTTGGACTGGTCCTGCTGTCCAGGCTGGACTGGCAGTCAAAGTCAGACAGATGGAGAGATCACGTGGGTCAGACAGGTTGGAAGGAGGCCCACTCAGTATCCCCCCTTCTGGAAAGGCACTGGCCTCAGCATTCAGGCAATCTTCCTTCTTCCCAGGCTTCCAGTTTCAAGAGTGATGAAATCTGTTATCAAAGGAGTACTTGCTTTTTTGACTGTGAGAAATCCTGCAATGACAGTCCCTATCCACAGCATCGGAGTGAGGGACGCAGGCTTTGCAGCTGGAGAGAGCCTGGTGTGAGGCTGGCTTTGATGCTCACTTGCTTGGTGACTTGGGTCAGGCTGCTAAACCTCTCCAAGACTCTGCTGCTTCCTCTGAAAATTGAGGAGAATAGTATCTGCCCTTCTACTGGTGTGATGAGGATTAAATGAGACAACGTATGCAAAATTCTTAGCACTGTACCTGAGCTAGTAACTGCTGAATAAACAGTTTCTGTTATTATTGCAACAGGATCATTCATTCCTCCAGAGCAGAAACCACCTTTTTGTTCTCCATGATGCCTCTAGAGATGCTGGCCAAAGGGCAGGCATTCAAGGAACCCTTATTGGCTCTCAACATTCACACTATCTGGATCTAGTTAGTTGTAGGTACTTCAAAAGGAACATTTTATAACACCCCTCCTTGTCTAGTTTAGTTCTGAAATGGAAAGCAAATTGGCCACTTAGCCATCCAGAATCCTGAAAACACGTGGCCTCTCATACGGTCACAGCTTCTATTTGCATCTGCAGCTGATTAAAAGCAAAAATCTATGAGATGAACTTTTCAATAATAATTGTCAACACTCAGTTTAGACCAAACAGTCTAACTAAAACTTCAACTATGTCAAGGTAGCACTGGGTCAGAGATAGACTAGAAGAGAAGTAACATTTTAATTCATCTGGCACAATTTAAGGTCCCATTAAGACAGAAATAAACCCAGCCTGCAAGCTATTCAGCACTTAAATGGCTCACTCCTTCAAACCTGTAATCTGAATATTTAAGACACACTCTAAAGAAGTGCTTCTCTTTCAGAGAGGAAAGGTTTCATTAGAACAAATAAACACTGAAGTCAGTGAATATAACAAATAATTGCTCTAACAGCAGCAACCAAAAGATACTCTCATTAATGGTCTGTTGAAACTCTTCAAATAAAGAAGTTACCCTTGCCCCACTTAATGTGGTGATGTGTTTCTCTAGAAGACTGGTTTTTCCATTCCACTTTTCCTTCCAGATCCATCTCCCATCCCACTTCCCACTCCACCCCCCTGCCCAGATCACCCAGCATCTTGTCTCCACAGCATCCAATCTTCCTCTTCTACCCACAGCCCACCTACAGTTCTCAGGCCATGAGGGCTCCCAACCTTCCCTCTCAGCATGGGGTGGAGCATGTGGCTATGGACTACAATGACTGGTTCAATGATGGGGCACATGACCTAGGCCAGGCCCATCAGAGCCAATGAGACTCAAGTCCAGAATCTTTGAGCTATCACAAGAAGCCAACTGGTCCCCTTTCCTACTCAGCTTCAAAGCTGAGGCTGCTGCAGCTAGTTTGCAACCACAGGAGAAAGGCTGCCAGATAATGGAGCCAACCCAGGAGCAGAATCCAGAAGCAAGAGTAAGCAAAAGAAACAGGGTCCCAAAGGTACCAGTGAATCCCTGAGTCAAAGTGTACCTGAAGCCAATCCTACTTTGGGACTTTTAAACAAGCCAGTAAATTCAACTGTGTCTGTAGCCTGCAAAGAGTCCTGACACAGAAATGGTAAACAGAAGTGTACTTAGAAGCAACTTTATGGTTTCTTACCTTTAAATTACTTAGGAAATGAGAATGATGCACTGGATTCCCAGAACTCCTTCCCATCTCTGTGCCCAAGTATGAGTCCAGGACTGGCTATTTCTGACCAAGTGGTTGCTGGCTGGGAAGTGCCAGGGACTTCACTTGGGGAATACTGCTTAGATAAACAGGTCTTGGGTAATGACAAAGCACTGATCTCAGGACTCCTGACTTCTGGTCCCTGCTGGGTCACTCCTTGGCCATGGGACCTCAAGTAAACCCTGCTGCATTTCATTTTCTTCTATAGGAAAACAAAGCTCTCCGCCTCTAACACACGGAGAATAGGAGCCAGTACTGCCTGGTATTTTGGGCTTTGAGTTGGGTAGATCTAGGTTCAAATCCTTAGTCTACCCTAGATCCAAGATTAGGATTTGGGTCAAGAGGACCAATCTCTCTGACCCTCAGTTTCCTTCTTTGTAAAATGGGAACAAATCAGAGTATTGTTGCACAGGGTTATTTTAAGAATTAAATAAGGTAAAGTTTATAAAGTGTTTAGCAAGGTGCCTGATATATAGAAAGACACAATAAATGGTAGCTATAATAGCTGTGAGATCAAATGAGAAAGAACGTGAAAGTGCTCTGTAAAAACCGTGAGAAAGTGTACCTATATTAGAGATTATTGTCATCACCTCTCATTCCTAAAATGGCCATGGTTATAACATCATAGTGTGGGGTAAAGGCAATAAACTTATGAAATAAATTCAATTGATAAATTATACCCAATCCAGCATAGAGATAGTTGTCAATGAGGCATAGGGGTGCAAACCCCATGTTATAACTGTCATTTCATCAACAGTTTAGCACACTCCCAAGAAATATGTTAGGGTGGTTCATGGAAAATGGTATCAATAGTGACCTGTTAAATGTTCGTCTGGAGGCCTGGAACTGTTCCCAAGCTATGTGCATGCAGTCAGATCCCTTTGGAACTTTTCCAGAGCTACATCTGCAAAAGTATAAGAAAGATCCCCTTCCTGATTTTCCAGCTTCATTTAACAACTTCACAGGCAGGATGCAAATCTGCTTCTTTATGAATGAGAAATTTCAGTTGCTGAGCTTGGCAGCAGAGATTTCCAAGAAATCCAGCCTTCCAGTGGACCCCCTCCTATGTTCCACCAGCACATCCCATAAAACGAGGGAGTTCTGGGTTTCAAATGGGCTGCTTGCAGGAAAGAGACAGCTGTGGTAAAACCAAAAAGATATTCCTTCCAGGTGTTGAAGAATAAAGTCCTCCTGATTGAAGGGACTTTGGCTCCTTTTTAGTTTGGAGGCATTTTAAAAAGCATACATGACAAGCCTAAGAAGTGCTTACCACAAGCATATAAAGGGTCACTTCAACTCATGTAAGTATTGCTTAACGCGGAAAAAATTAAAGCTTGAAAAATCAGGACCATAAAATGCAAGGAGTAAGGAGTTGTGGAAAAACAACCCCATCTGAGGTTGCAATACTCCTTCAGGAAAATAGATACACTGTTCTCTTACTCTCTTTTCTAACTGTAGCCTATATACCAGCCATGTGTATTTTGGACTCCTTTCCATCCTATCATGGTTTCCTGTTTAAGTCTGGGTCCCATGGTAACTGGAGCGATTTGGCATGCTGGCCCCATACACCATGACTGGCCACGTGAGGGATGCCAAGTGGGTATCTCTTCCATAACAAACATCTCTCTCTTCTGGCTCTGTAATGAGGTTACTCTCTTACTCATAAACTCTTACTAATAAAGTCTTCAGTTGATAAATGAATCTTCCCATCCAGCCTCTTTCACTCACCCAGAAGGAAATGATAATCTTTTGCAGAGCCAGAAGATCTATGTATTCAAGTTTACGTTGCATGGGGTAGAAGGGTTGCAAGACTGTGGGAAAAAAAAAAAAATTAAAAACCCCAGCTTTGCCACTAGCAAAAGTGTTAAGTAGTTCAGTAAAAGCCAAACCTCATTTATGGAGTGAGCAGAAGTTATCCTTGGAAATGTATTTCCTGGTGAGAGTCCCAAGGATATGGTGACATGAGTCACAGGTTTTACAAGCCTGAGGGCTAACTTCTATTTATCTTTCAGATCTCAACACAAATGACCACCTCTGGGACTATGACAACTCCATGCCCCCAATCTGATTTTGTGGCCATGGTCTTCTCAGTATAGTATGCAATAGCCTGTATTACAACTGCCTGTTTGATTCTTGCTCTCTGACCCAGAGCTCCTCACGGGCAGGACTGTAACTTTTCACCTCTATTCTGATGCAGCACTTAACGTAAAGGAGGCATCTGTAAATGCATGTGATGTGGCTGTAGGCAGACCTAGCTCTAGATCACATCACAAATTTGGAGCATTCACCCTCTAACCTGTCCCAGCCTCCTGCATCTTCACTGCCACCTACCCACTGCACAGTTCTCCCTTCTCCTCCATGAAGACCTGCCTTAAGGAAAGGCTACGCTATTAATCATTCAGACTAAGGTCAAATGGAATCCTATATGCAAAATTATTCCCTCCGAAAATGTAACCCCCACACTCGCACTCAGCGTATTATGCGCCCATCCACCCTTGACCTAAGGGAATTAAATTATAATTGGATAATTTTAGCCAATCACAGGGGTAGATATTTTGGTTGGGTTTTTTGAGGAGGAGCTAGAAAAACTGGCTCCTCCAGCTGCTTTTGAAAGCACACAGTGACCCACTCCTGGCCCTCAGCAAACCCAGCATCCAGGGACCTCCCCAGCCCAGGGGAGTTGGTCCAGCCTAGCCCGCTGTCCAGCAATGCCTCTGTTGATTTTGCTAATAGAGCAAACAGACCCTCTTTGAAAAAGAGGCAAAGGCAGCAGAACTCTGCTTTCCTGCCCATTTCCTCTGCCTTATTAAGCAAGAAGAACTGGTTTCAGTTAAAAAAAAAAAAAAAAAATCCTGAAAGCCACTGATGGGACAGTCTCTGAAGTGTGTTCAGGGAGTCACAGGACATGGAAGGAAATGGAGGGTACAGGAACATGAACGAGGTGAGCACTGGGGAAATGCCTGCTTTGTCTGGGTGAGAAACAGGCAAAGACTTTGAGGTCAACAATGGCCAGTCATAAACAAACAGCTTTACCTTATTAAGCATTAAGTGTTTTACAAATATTTCTCGAATGATTTTACATGTGTTGTCTCCGTTGATTCTCCTAATTCAACCCTATAGCACAAGTACTATCACTTTAAAAAATAAACTGAGGCTCAGAAAGGTTTAATAATTTACCTACCCCCAGAAGTTCAAGAACAGGTAAAAGTAATTGAAGGTGGCAGGAGTCAGAATAATAGTTATGCCAGGTAGACACTAACAGGGAATGGCCATGAGGGTGTCTCCTAGGCAGGAGTGTTTTAAATCTTGATCTTGACCTGGGTAAGTTACGCAGCGGCCTGTCTGGGTAAAAATTCATCAAGCTGTGCATTTAAGACTCCGGACTTTATGCATCCCAATCTATACTAAAGGAGAAACAAAACAAAACAAATAAATAAGAAAAACAAACAAACAAACAAAATTCCCCAAAACTAAAAATAAAATAAAGGAAAAACAGGCTGGGTATGGTGGCTCAAGCCTGTAATTCCAGCACTTTGGAAGGCCAAGGTGGGCAGATCACTTGAGGTTAGGAGTTCAAGACCAGCCTGGCCAACATGGCAAAACCCTGTCTCTACTTAAAATAAGCAAATTAGCTGGGCGTCGTGGCGTTCACCTGTAATCCCAGCTACTCGGGAGGCTGAGGCAGGGAAATCGCTTGAACCCGGGAGGCAGAGGTTTCAGTGAGCTGAGATCGTGCCACTGCACTCCAGCCTGGGCGACAAGAGTGAGACTGTCTCAAAAAATAAAATATAATAAAATAATAAAATAAAGGAAAAACAGGTAATGCCTCCCCTCAAATCACACAGTGAAGATCCCAAAATTGAACCCAGGTCTCCCTAATTCCAAAACCTATGTTCTTGTCTCCTCTACTTTGTCAAATTCAGGAGACAGAGGCCGGACATGAGGATACGTTATACCCGGATGCCGGGATCTGCAAGCACATGACTGAGGTGTCTCAAACATCTCGGTGCTTCCCTTTTCCACTAAGGGAAGGGAGCCACAGGTGAAAAAAAAAAAAAAAAAAAAAAAGCCACAGGCAAAAGTCATGATGCTGAGTGGTGACGATGAAAACAGAAAGGTCTAAAATCACACCAAGGCAAACACCATCAGATCCAACCCAAACGTTTCCTTCTCTTGGAAGGAAAATCTCCTGGCTAACATGAATGCTCCTAAGGTGACTCTAATGAAAGCCTTTACATGTGGCACAGCAACGACAAAAACAACCCTGTCTTTGTTCAACTGTTTTAGACACATACGGGAGCTCATGCCTAAGACCTGCCCCAACCTAAGAATCCAGGCAACTTAAATATCCCTACTGTTCTGTGTTCTCCGTGTGAAAGCCACTGTGGCTGGAGGAGAAAAAACTCACTTCTCAGAGCATTTTGCACAGATGAGAGGCAATCAGAAAGGGTATGAATGGTGGCCTGTGGCATGGTTCAGGTGGTTCATGGGATAATAAATAGCTACCACCTATTGAGAACCCACTAATTTTTTAACCTCAGGTGCACAAATTGGATTTATCATAATCCTTGGTTCATGACCATTTTTAATTAGTTATAATGTGAACTCAACTCCCAAACAAAAGCTAGAGCCTTGGCAACGATCTACATGCATCTAAACCATATGACCCTCCCTCGCCTAATCCTTCCCTTTCCCTCTTCCCGTGAGGCATAACCATCAACCGTGTTTCCCATTCCCTCACTTTCTCTCTTATATGGTATTTACTGTGCCTGTAATGTACTCCTTCAGCACATCTTAATATTTGGGTTGTTTTTTTTCGTAACCAAATGTGTGATTTATTTTTGGAAGAAAGTAATTAAAACTGAGGCCTTTTTCCAATAAAGGGGAGAAATAACAATAACAGACAATACCCTAGTTACAAGCTAATTACCACATCCTGTACAATGTGGATGTGCTCAACATGTATTCAATGATATGAATAATGAACATTTGCAATTTTAAAATCCCATCTCACTTGCCAATGTTACAAATTCATAAATGCTGAAATAAATACTTAGAAATAAGTATATTTTTAAAACTTTAGTCTGACAGTGTTTATAGATCAACCCAAATATTACATACAAATAATACAGCAAATGAATGGACATTTCTGCTAATTTCCACTTAATTTCTTCATAATAAGGCTGTCTGGTGTTGCATTAGCGAAGACGCTTCCTACAACTACACGGGTACCCCAGAGACTATGACAAATCACTTTAAGCATCCAAGGTCATCAACAGAGAATCCTAAATGTCGGTAGCATTCATCAGTTTCAAAAAGAGTGTTGTTTGTATATGGTCCAAAAAATGCCAAACCAGATGATGGGTCAATAAAGTCAGCCCAATATCCCTCAGCACAAAGAGTACAGCAAATTTCCTTAGCACCATTGATGAACTTTTCTAAGAGCACTTCTCTTTCAGTTTCTATTTCTTCACTCTAAACAGTCATATCATTCTTAGTTTTCTGTGTTACAGTCAGAATGATTAGTTTGCTATTAGCTACTTCTGGAAACAGTGATTCAAAATCTTTTTGCCGCAATTCTGGACTCGTTTGTATTGCACGCTCCACTCTGGCACTTTCAAAGTTAAGTTTCTGCACTGTTAATTTCTTGTTCAACAGGTGCATCATTACCCTGAAATTCATTCACACATTGTGCCATCACACACTCGTGTCTTTCACTCGATAAAGCTTCTGCTAGAACATCAGGCAAAGTTTTATAAACCAGGCTTTTCTTCTGTGAAGCAGTCTCATTGAGGTGACAATCAAAACCTATGGTCCCAGGAAGCTGGAACCTCTGATCTTGAGGTCCAAATGGTCCCATAGTTTCATCAGGCCACACCGTTTGAGAGCATATATCTGGAGGTAGAGTGGCCACATGAGACACCCAAACCTGACAATCCTGCGGTTGAAAAGGCTTTGGGATTGCCAACGTTTTAAAAGAGCAAGATCCTGGGAGATAGGAAAACAGTCTGGCTCTGTTACAAAGCACATTGGCCAACTCTACTGGAGGGGACAGTTCACTAAATAGCTTTCCTTTGGTAAAGTTATTCCAGTCACCACTACTGTCTCCAGCTGTCCCAGAACCTGACTGTTCCTGCCATCCAATATTTGTTTTTAACTTTCTCTACATTGTATCGTGCTATATATAATCTTTTGAGCTTATTTTTTTCACTTACTACTAAAGCTTATTCAACTCATTTTCCCTCCTATTCATTCAATGTCAGCTGAGCCCATGCACCTTCTGAGAAGCATTGTTTACACTTTTGCATTTCACATTTACAACACCGTAAGGCAGGTACTACTATCATTCCAAGTTTATAGATTAAAAAACAAATAGGTTGAGGTACTTGCCCAGCACCACATTAAAAAAGCAGCCAGGCCAGGCACAGCATTTTGGGAGGCTGAGGCAGGAGGACTGCTTGAGGCCACAAGTTTGAGACTAGCCTGGCCAACATAGTGAGATCTTATCTCTATAAAAAATTTTAAAAAATTATCTGGGTGTGGTGACTTGTGCCTGTAGTCCCAGCTATTTGGAAGGATGAGGTGGAAAGATCACTTGAGCCCAGGAGTTTGAGGTTGTAATGAGCCATGATCGTACCACTACACGCCAGCCTAGGTGACAGAGGGAGGTCCTGTCTCAAACAAAACAAAACAAACAAGCAAACAAACAAAAAAAGCAGCTTACCTGCAGTTAGACCCAGGTTTGTTTCTAAAGCACTTATTTCCCTACTGTAAGACTCAGGGTCAATGCTTGCATATGGGTGGGCTCCCTCCCCATGCCAAAGGAAGGGTGGCCAAAGATAACCCCCAAATAATCATCATCACCATCATCATGACTAACATACTGGAGACTCACGCGCCAGGTCCTGTTCCAAGCATTTTACAAGGTGTAGTTCATTTAATCTTGTCCACAACTATCATATAAGGGAAACAGGATTATCCCTATCTTACAGACAAGTAAACTGAGGCACCGAGATATGAAGTTATTTGTCAAAGAAGAAGTGGAGCCAAGATTTGAACCCAGGCAGTCCAGCTTCATACCCACACCATCAATCACAAGGCCCTACTGCTTCTCAGTTTACCGAGGAGGACAACTACCTGAGTGCAAGTGAGTGGATTCGGATGAGTGCTGGCTAACAGGAGGCCTGTGCTGGGCTTGCACCTGGGTGGAAAGTGCAGCACTTCCGGAACCTGGTTTATTTGTTGAGGAAGGCCCCGATTCTGGGCCTCTGTCTGGATAGAAGAGTTGCATGCAGGGGCTGTGTAGGGAAGGAGGCAGGGGTTGAGGAGGAGGAACAGCACACCACAACACAGACAGCCTTAGGACGGGCACAGCTGACTGGCTGCCGGTCTCAGCCTAGGGAAATAACAAGGTTCCCAAAGCCAGG
Organism: Pongo pygmaeus; assembly: GCF_028885625.2. Taxonomy (NCBI): domain Eukaryota; kingdom Metazoa; phylum Chordata; class Mammalia; order Primates; family Hominidae; genus Pongo; species Pongo pygmaeus. The sequence continues at coordinate 32,974,508 of NC_072382.2, read as the reverse complement.
ACTGGAAGGGCCAAAGGGCAGTACCTTGAGGAAAGATGGCACAAGCAGCTTTCTCAAAAAATTCTGACACTGTACCTATAATGCAGGATTCTTATTCAACCCAATAGTCTAATGCTTTTGATTAAAACTTTCAGCATGGAAAACGTGGGCTTTGAAGTCTTGACAGTACTAATCTCAAATGCTGGCTCTGCTACTTGTGTGTATGTGTGACCTCCAGCAAGTCATTTCAACTATCTCAAGGCCTCAGTTTCCTCATTTGTAAAATGAGGATAAATAATGTGACCTACAGCTCACAGGCTGTAGTGAGGATTCCACAAGATACTGCATGAAAATCACTAGTGTCCTGCTCACCTCATAGTAGGCATTCGGCAAATATCAACCTATATTTTTATCACCACCAACTCATCACATTTGGTTGGAAAGATGAAATGAAATAGCATCCAATAAACATTGGTTATCTTTCTAACACCTCTCCCCACCTCTCCCTACTCAAATCACCCTAACCAGGATCTCCACCTTACCACCCACAGAGAAGACCCTCAAAGACTGGCCTTTCCCAAACTGTACACCCTCAAGAGGGTCCTTTGCCCCATACATACTCTGAGAGGAGTGCAGGATAAAATCCACCCCCAGTGATGTAGATGGAATTCACAAACCTGCCTGTTTATCTAGAATCGCCGCAAGAGTTGCTTTAAAAATACAGATGTTGGCCAGGCACAGTGGCTCACACCTGTAATTCCAGCACTTTGGGAGGCCAAGGAGGGTGGATCACCTGAGGTCAGGAGTTCAAGACCAGCCTGGCCAACATGGTGAAACCCTGTCTCCATGAAAAGTACAAAAATTAGCTGGGTATGGTGGTACATGCCTGTAATCCCAGCTACTCAGGAGGCTGAGGGAGCAGAATTGCTTAAACTCAGGAGGTGGAGGTTGCAGTGAGCTGAGACTGCACCACTGCATTCCAGTCTGGGTGACAGAGTGAGACTACTTCTCAAAAAAGAAAAAAAAAATACAGATGTTTTGGCCGGGAATGGCGGCTCACGCCTGTAATCCTGGCACTTTGGGAGGCTGAGGCGGGTGGATCACTTGAGGTCAAGACTTTGAGACCAGCCTGGCCAACATGGTGAAACCCCATCTCTACTAAAAATACAAAAAGAAAAAAAAAATTAGCCAGGCGTGGTGGTGTGCACCTGTAGTCCCAGCTACTTGGGAGGCTGAGGTGGGAGAATCACCTGGACAGGGGCAGGGCTTGCAGTGAGCTGAGATTGCACCACTATACTCCAGCCTGGGTGACAGAGGGAGACTTCCTCTCAAAACAACAAAAAAACAGATGTCTTAGCCCCACTTTTACAGGTTTTCACTTAATAGATTCAGGGTGAGTTCCAGAATACAAATGTTATTTTAAAAACTTACTTATTACTATTATTTTTATATAGAGACAGGGTCTCATCAGCCTTAGAGGAAAAAAGCAGAACCCAAGCCTAGGAATACCAACAGTAGGAACAGCGGCAGTGATGGTAGCAAGAGCACTCCCTAAAGCCTCTTCCATGGTCTTGAAATCAGCAACAGTATCTACTCCTGCAGGATACTGTGTGGCTCAAAGGAGAAAATGCAGGTAAAACATTGTAACACATCTAAGTTCTTACTATGTGCCAAGCCTTATGTTAACTGTTTTATACACATTTTGCTATTTTGTTTAAATAGTCACATCATCCCTGGGAGGTATTTTTTAAAACACCATTTCTCATCATGTTGACCAGGCTGGTCTCGAACGCCTGGCCACAAGCGATCCTCCCACCTAGGCCTCTCAAAGTGCTAGGATTACAGGTGTGAGCCCCTGCACCCAGTCCAGAACATCAATTTTTAAAGTGCTTCAAGATGTTTCTGCAACCAGCCAGCTCCAGCAATGAATGACTTAAGGGAAAGGGGAAGAAGTATATGGGCTCATGCTACAGGTCACCACACCCCACTCCACACCACATCCTTCTGAGGCCTGAGGGGCTGTGGGGACAATGAAGGCGACCACAGCACAGATAACAAACAAAGCAACTATTTGGCAAAAGAGTCCGAGTTACCCATTAACTATGAGTGATCTGTCAGTGCCAGAGAAGCCTCACAAAAGACGATGGTGTGGTCCGCCTGGGAGGGCCCTCAGTGAGGACCCAGTTACACCAATGGCAACACAATCATGCAATATCCTGGCCTTGTGTCCTTCCTGTTTTCTCTCTGAGACTGGTGCCTCCCTGAGTAGAACCATCCCTGGAAAGTAGGGATATCATCATTTCTTGGTGCCATTTGGATTCCCCCAGTTTAAACTCCTCTCTTGTAACAATGGTGATGAAAATTCCTGGATTCCCTACATATGGTTTCAAGTTATTTGGATTTCATCACTAGTGGCAGATTTAGCACATTCTGGATGTTGGCAAATGAGTGGCAATTGCATAAATACATGAGCACTTCACACCACAAATTAATCCTATAGAAATAATCCAGCTCTGATTACACTGTTTAACTGGGTGGTGCTTGTTATACAGCTGGAACCAGCAGGAAGGAGGCAGGCTGGTCACCATGTGGGGTACCAAAATGACAACTGCACAGTCATGCTTTATGATAACTGCACAGTCATGTTTCTTAGCCCTACCATCCTCCAAAAAAAAAATAAAATAAAATAAAAAAAAAAGAAAAGAAAAAAAGAAAAAAGGACAGGAAGGAAGTGAAGGGAAGAAGGAAGAATAAAAGACCACATAGAGTCCATAATATGCAAGTTTAACTTAGACACTCACTTTACACACTAAACCCCCTCTGGGTCGCTTTTTCTGACTAGACAGATAATACATTCTCGAGGAGAAAATGGGAACAATACATGAAAAAATAGTGCACCAAATGCCATCGCTGGGAAGCAACAATGATGAAGATGGCAACAGTAGCTCATACCTGGTGGCTGCTACTTGCCATGTGCTGGGCTAAATGCTTTACTTAGCATCATCCCATTTAATTCGCACAACCAGCCTGCCAGGTAGTTTTAGTGTAATCGCTATTTTGCAGATGAGAAGATTGAGGTATTGCAAAGTTAAATAATTAGCTATATGATCTAGACAAGTGAGTGGCGGAGTCAAGGTGCGAACCCAGGACCCACGTGTGACCAAATATCTTTTCAGAAGGATCCTTTCTACAGCTGAAGAGAGGACTCTTTTGGTCCTACTCCTCTTAAAGATACTCCTCCCAAAGCCACCCTTAGCTAAGATCTCACTGAAGGCTCTGTTAGACTCAGCCAAAGGACCACAGGTCATGTGAAGCACTAAAAACTTTAACCTCAAGTTCCAAGGAGCCCCAGATCCTGGCAGTAGCTGTCCTGGTGGCAGCTCTCCAGGTAGATACCAATAGACCAGCTTTAGGCAAACACCTCTGAAAGAGCTCACCTCCCATGGTGGAAGAAACAGTCCCTGAATGAAAGCTCAGAAGAGCTCCTAGTTCAAACAAACAAACATCCTCTGATTTATGACAAGAAGCCAATCAACAAGCTCAGTAGGAAAGATGAGCCTTAGAGGAAAAAGCAGAACCCAAGCCTAGGAATATCAACAGTAGGAACAGTTGCAGTGATGGTAGCAATAGCACTCCCTAAAGCCCCTTCCGTCATCTTGAAATCAGCAACAGTATCTACCTCTGCAGGATACTGTGTGACTCAAAGAAGAAAATGCCGGTAAAACATTGTAACATATCTAAGTTCTTACTATGTGCCAAGCCTTATGCTAACTGTTTTACATACATTTTGTTATTTTGTTTAAATAGTCACATCATCCCTGGGAGGTATTTTTTAAAATACCATTTCGCTGACGAGGAAACAACTTGAGAGGAGCTAAGTGACTTGCCTGAGGCCATGCAGCTTGGAAATCATAAAACCCGACCTTGTGTCAAGGGTCCAGAGGTTAGAGCCACAAGAATCAATGGCCTTAATCTCCATTTCCATGAATCTTCTTGTTTCTGCAAACAGAGGGCTTCTGAGAAGCTGGGGAACGGTTAAAATTTTTAGACCTGTGAAAACCCAGAAAGCTGGCCCCAAGTGACCCACCGCTGACCCACTCTAATGGCTGTGTTATTGCACAGAACTGTCTGCGATGATGGAAATGTTCTATATCTGCATTGTCCAATATGGTAGCCACTAGCCACATATGATGAGGGAGCACAAGAAATGTGACTTGCATGACTGAGGAAATGATTTTTTTTAACCTTATCGAATTTTAATACATTTAAATATACACCTGTGGCAAGTGGGTGCCGTATTCAACAGAGCAGCTCTGTGGCTCCTCTCACTCACAGCTTGTCAGGTCTCCTGGGCACCACAAGATAAAAGTTCTACAAAAACTCATGACTTCCCAGGCCAGGCCTCAGTGTGAACGGAGAAATAAAACAAATTTTCCTTACTCCCAAGCAAATGCCATTGCTCTGATCTTGGAACGTTTTCAGCTGGAAGAGAGAAATGGCCATTTCCAAAACAAATGACCTCTCCCCATTTTCCTTCCTTTTAAAGGAAAAAGATTAAACGTGTAAAGGGTCTCCCATTAAATTACTTAGGAAAGGTTGCCACATTTTCTGGTGACAAATGCCTTTGGCTTATGATGACACAAGGACTCAAACACGGTAGAAAGGAAAAGCCAGAAGGGTAAACAAGAAGAGGTCTCACACTCTCCAAGGTATCATAAATCAAGGAAATAGACTCAAGGAGCTAACAGCTTCCAAACATTCTTCCTCTTGAGCTATTTTAAGCAACCAATACACACAACTTTCAGAGACAATTTCATTCACACTAACAGAAGAGAAGCAATGTGCTTCATAGGGTATTATCTTTAAACACGCAGAGAAACAAATACCTACCCCACAGTTCTCAGGCGCAGCTGGCTGGCCACCCCACTGGGCAATGTTACTATTTTCAGGCCCCCAATGGCTCAGTTGTTGAGATGCAGTGAGGGATGCTTTGGCCTTGCTTCAGTTCCTCTTGTCCTCTTGGGCCAACCCATTCATTTCTTTGCTCAGGAAATCACTGCATGTGCTTCATCCCCACCAAGGCCACTCCTGAGGACAGGAGGCCATAGGGCAAATGAGGACTTCACAGCTCAAAGAGCCCGGCTGTGTCATTGACTAGCTATGTCACCTGAACTTCTCTGACCTCGTTTTTTCAGCAGCAAAATGGGAGTAAGAGTATATATGATGGTAAGAATCACATGATATAATACATGTGAATCACATGGGCCGGGGTCTGGTGCTTTGTATAAGTTTGACCCATGGTAGGTCTGTGCTGGGTATCAGAGTTGAGAATTCAGTCTCTTGGCTTCTCTGGCTGGGGAGGGAACATACATGGTTGAAGAGTAGAGAATCAGGGGTAAGACTGCCTGGATTTGATTACAGTCTCCACCACTTATTACCTGCATGACCGTGAGCAAGCTACCAAACCTCTCTGTGACTTTGTTTCCTCCTCTTAAAGATGGGAATCACAGTATTCACTTCATTTACCAGTGGGGCAAATAACATCTTATGGTGTCACTCCCATTTCATTCATTTATTTATTCATTCATTCATTCATTCATTCATTCATGTTTTGAGATGGAGTCTCACTCTGTCACCCAGGCTGGAGGGCAGTGGTGTGATCTTGGCTCACTGCAACCTCCGCATCCTGCGTTCAAGTAATCCTGCCGCCTCAGCCTCCCAAGTAGCTGGGATTACAGGTGTGTGCCAGCACTCTGGGCTAATATGTTGCTCCCATTTTAGATCTAGCCATTCCCTTTCCATGTAAACCTAACAGTTCAAGCTTCTCTTGAGTGGTCTTTGGTGATCCCTCCAGATGAGTTAGCCAAAGCTGCTGTGGCTGTGAAGTGAAGGAAAGTCACCATCCTAGGTGGGGCGAAAAGACATACTCCAGAACAAGGATGTTTTTACCACTAATAATAGTTAATGTCTGCACCCTCACTACATACCAGGCTCTCCCAGGAATGCTACCCACATGGTCTGGGCCCCACGCCAGACCATTTATTTCAGAATATCTGGAGGTAGGGCCTTAAGACAGACAGACAGACACACATACATACACTTTTTTTCTTTTGAGACAGAGTCTCACTCTGTTGCTCAGGCTGGAGTGTCATGGTGTGATCTGCGCTCACGGCAACCTCTGCCTCCCAGGGTTAAGCAGTTCTCCTGTCTCAGTCTCCCGAGTAGCTGGGATTACAGGCGCCTGCCACCACACCGCCTCATTTTTGTATTTTTAGTAGAGACAGGGTTTCACCAAGTTGGCCAGGCTGGTCTCGAACTCCTGACCTCAGGTGATCTGCCTGCCTTGGCCTCCCAATGTGTTGGGATTACAGGCTTGAGCCACCATGCCTGGCTGACACTTTTATTTTTAAGCTATCCAGATAATACTAACGTGAATCTAGGATTGAAAACCACTGAAACAACAACCCTATGAGCTAGGAACTATGGCAACCCCATTTAACAGAAGAGGAAAACTGAGGGGAGAGACATCAGCTATCTAGCTGGCAATCAGACAGTGGCAACTCCTTCAGACCCCGTCTCTTAGCCAGGCTGTACACCCTGCCCCTCCTGAGCAGCCGAGGTCAAAGCATCCAACAGGTGGTTGGATACTCCCAAACCATTCGGACACCACTCCAGGCCCCATGCCTTCTCAAACCACCTAAGAGTGTTCTTTTTCTGGCCAAATTTCAGACCCACACTTGACCTCCAGGAATCCAAAGCTGCCTGAAAAATGAGTCTTGCTTTCCCAGAATTGAAGGACACAGACGCAAAGTCACAACGATCCACAGAACAATTGGACTAATTAAACAGCCCCCATTTTAATGACAGGAAACAACAGAGTTGATGATCTTTATTAAAAGCTGCTGGCTGCCTACAAAGAAGCTGGAAAGCAAAATTGAGGGGCTTTTATGGCCATCAGCCAAAGATCGTAAGACTGAAAATTAAATCTCTATTGTCTGAGTCTCTATGCAGCCCTGCTATACTGAACCCACCCTCTGGAAGGGCAAAGAAGGGCGATATTTCAATCCATCATATGACTAATGAAGTTCAAGGTGGCCTGTCTCCCAGCCAACTTCCTATTTGTTTTTTGGAGACAGGGTCTCACTCTGTTGCCCAGGCTGGACTGCAGTGGTGTGATACCGGCTTACTGCAACCTCTGCCTCCGGGCTCAAGCAATCCTCTCACCTCAGCCTCCCAAGTAGCCGGAGACACAGATGTGCACCATTATACCTGGCTAGTTTTTGTATTTTTTTGTAGAAACGGGGTTTCACTGTGTTGCCCGGTCTGATCTCGAACTCCTGGACTCAAGCCATCCACCTGCCTCAGCCTCCTAAGGTGCTAGGATTACAGGTGTGAGTCGCTGTGCCCAGCCCAACCTATTTGATATCTGCATGTGATTTGAGACAGACAACTAAAACCACACTGGGATCTTTGGTGCAGTCCTGCTTCTTCCGTACATAGCTTTCCCCACTTCAGTCAATGGCCACTCCCTCCTTCCAGCTGCTCAGACCATAGCAACTTGGTGTCATCCTTGATTCCTCTCTCATACCTCACACATCCAAGCTGTTGGCAAGTGCCAGTGGCTGGTCCCGCTGCTTCCACACTTGATACTAAAGTCAATTTCCAACACAATAGAGAGAGTGACCTTGTGGAAATACAAATCAGATCAAGTCCTTTCAGCTTACTCAGAACTAAAAGCCAATGAATTATTACCCAATGGCCTACCCTACTAACCACCCCACCATTTCCTCTCCAACCACATCTCCCGCTACACTCGCCCCAGCCACATGGAAGGAGCTTCTCCTTGGTGCTCCTCGAACCCACCAGGAATGCTTGCTATTCCCTCTGCCTGGAGCTGTCTTCTCCAGCCAGGCTGGCCTCATGTGATTCCCCTCACTCTGCCTCATTATCCACAGGGCCTGCACCCTGCCCTCCTTCAGGCCCCTTTTATTCATTTGTTGCATCACCAGCTCCTGGAACAGTGCCCAGCACACAGTCCTCAATAAATATTTGTTGGATGAACAAACGGATGTACCCCAAACAGAACTCCTGGCCTCTCCCCTACATAGTCCTCAGACTCCCCACCCCCGCCATCATCATTTGTCTCCTCAAAGACCAGTGTGGTAGAAAACACTACTTAGAATACTTTACAAGCACTCACTGGACAGGTGGGGGACATTGTGATGCCTTCTCAGAGGCAGCCCTACTCCTGAGGCCTTCTCACCTGCTACTGAACTGGGTCCCAGCATAGTCCTGGCCTACCCAGCTAGTAGTCAAGTGGATTAAGTCCCGAAGAACAGCTGCAAGCAACTTGCTTCCAAATTGTGTCCCCATGTACAACTTTAATTACCCGGCTGCTGAGACGGGTTGAAGAAGAAACAACCAGGTCCCTGGCTTTCACAAAAGCAACTCTTTTTTTGCTCTATGTTCTGCCTCTCCAGAAGATTTCATCGATTTTCAACTTGAGATTTGATGGGTAGATGGGCCAGTTGGGGAAGAGAAACAGGCAAGCCACCCCATTTCCCTAGCCTCTCATCCTGACCTGCCCAAGCCGCATTCAAGCTACGTGACTGTGAAGTGCATCAGGGTTCAGAGCCTGTATACCTCAGAGCATGGAGCTCCATGTCTCGGCCTTCAGCATTCCTGGCAGCCTGTCATCCTCGGTTACTCTCATTTTCCCTCCTCTTTGAAACACCGGCCCTGCCAATGGCAACAAACAGCATTTAAAAATATCCTGCTGGATTATACAGCTCTGCCTTTGAAATTCCTCACAATGCCTGTCTCTGTCCCACATCGTATAAAGAAGGGTGTAGCATATTTAATTTTTTTTTTCTAGCTGCTCCCCTGCTATAAATACCCAAGTCTGGGTAGGCGGGCTTTAAGCACATGCTGTATGAAGTCACCTCAGAACTGGATCTCACCACAGTGCCGGCCTGCCAGGACCTGGACGCAGCTGTCAAGCACTGAAACATGAGGTCGGCCAAAAGCATGTAGCACTCATCTTTCTGGGGAAAGGGGCACAGGAAAACCCTGAGTACAGTAATCACAATTAATCTTAATATTAAAAAGACAGTGTCCAGCCCTATTACCAAGCCAGGTCTTCAGAGAGCTCGTCCAGCACCATCCTGGGCTGTTTCTTTCCCAAGGATACTAATTACAGGGCTCAACCTTAGGAGAATGACTGCACAGTGTCCATGTGGGGTCTAGAAACATTATCAGAGACAGAAAAGCCCTTGGGGAATCTAGTCCGACCTCTCCACACCACAGATAAGGAAACAGAGATCCAAGTGGTGGAATGATTCATGCCAGGTCACAGACGGGGCAAGCTCCACCCCAGAATTTTCTGGATCCAAATCCTCACAGCTCTGTACTGGATTGTTCCGGATGCTTGTGCACATACACCCGCTTGGTGTGTGAGCCTCAGGCTTGTGTTTATTAATAGCTCTCCTCACAGCAAATACTAATTTTTATATTTTAAAAGGTACAGACTAAAAAAAGTTGTAAAGATTTCAATAAAAGCTTGGCCTCAACTGCAGGGAGGGTTTTCGTGCACTGAGAGGCCCATTTCAAACTCTTTGAGGTCCAGTTTAATGTCTCCTCAAATCTAACCTTGTATGTCCAGACTTCCAAGTTTAGTTTTCCTGTTTAATTTTTCCATCATGGGTCTGACTCTCCTCAGCTTACTTTTAGAAAGCAAACCATGGGCTGGGCACGGTGGCTCATGCCTGTAATCCCAGCACTTTGGGAGGCCAAGGCAGGCAGATCACTGGAGGTCAGGAGTTCGAGACCAGCCTGGCCAACATGGTGAAACCCTGTCTCTACTAAAAATATGAAAATTAGCCAGGTGTGGTGGTGCCTGCCTATAATCTCAGCTAACCGAGAGGCTGAGGCAGAAGAATTGCTTGAACCTGGACAGAGGAGGCTGCAGTGAGCTGAGATCGCACCACTGTACTCCAACCTGGGTGACAGAGTGAGACTTTGTGTCAAAAAAATAATAATAAATATAAAGAAAGAAAGGAAACTGTGGGCCTCAAGTCACTAACTATAAATGACTGTGTATGAATTTTTGCAATATATTCATGAAGTTTATCTTTGTCAAGTGACAAGAAAATTCCTTCCCTTCATAACACTGGAGTCCAGAAAAAGACCGACACTTGAGTTATTAGCTAAGCCATTGATGACCTATCACATTTTATTATTATCAGCAGAATTCAGCTGCACCTTAGGGACTCCAATTCAGATGACAATTAGCTATAAGGTGGTTCCACAATAATGAGCATTTAATATGCTTGAAATCTTTATTATCAATGGTCTGGAAACACATTAACTAAGAATTAAAATGTCAGCATCTCTGAGAATTGAGCTCTTATTGTCCAAAATAATAAACCCTAAACTGGAAGTCGAATATTGTATACATCAGTCGGATTTAACACCGAAAAAAAAGTTCTGGGACCATCTTCTCTCACCCTGTTTTATGCTCCACGATTAAGAATCCTGCTTTGGCAAGAGTCGATCCAATGGCCTCATTGAACACGTTTGCCAGTCTTGACCTTCATTCTGTACTGGGATTGCTTTGGCCTGAAATGCTACATTCAGGGCCATGGAAGAAATGCAAAGTCAGAGCCAAATTCAACAAGAAAAGAAGGGTTGATAGAAGCCTTGTTCTTCAACCCCTCGCAACCCAAGTTTGCTCAGTTAAGGTCTTCTTTTAATGCTTTTACTGCTAGGACAGCAGACGGGTGCATTTTTGAGGTCAAGCTTTCAATCACCAAGAGGAGTAATTGGAGGTCTGGGGCCATGGTTAAGATGAGCTAGGGAGAAGACACACTCAATTTCTGAATTATGAAAATAAGTTTTGGAAAACTCTCATCCTGTACTCTGGCAGGCTTCTTAACATCTGGATAAAAGATGTGGGAAAGCTTTCCTTTTTCCTGTGTTATCTCCACTGTTCCTGCTTGTCATGTATCTGAACCTTCTACCCAAACAGAACTTGCTGTTCTCCAACACATACGCGTTGGCTTCCAGGTCTTTGCTCACACTGTTCCCTCTGCCTGGAAGCCTCTGGGGACTCTGCATCCCCTCCCGTCTCCACAGTCGCAGCTCTACCTGCCCAAATCACTGGCACACCTGCCACATCCTCCACAAAGAAACCCTGACTTCCTTCCACCCAGACAGCCAGGGGTCATCTCTTCCCTTTAAGCTTTCTAATCACCAGAAGCTTTAAGGTCCCCAACTATGGGATGGAAGTTATATCTACCTTCCAGACGGGCTGGGAGAATTAAATGAAACAGCTCCTGAAAAGCACCCGCAATGGGGAACCAGCAATGTAGACTAGACAGTGGAGTCTATCGCCATTGCTCCCCTCTTTGTTTGAAGGCGGTCACTATAAACTTCTTTGTAACTATCTGTATATATGCTTTGCTTTCCCTACTAGATTCTAAACACTTCTAAACTCAAAATAGGCAAGATTCTTGTCCCCTGCTAATCTGTCTCCATTGCCTTGGATGTAGCTGGCACTCAGTGAGCAGCTGATTAATGATGCCGGCGTGGCATTCCTCGGGAGTACTTGGGCTGTGTTCCTTATGTATCTCCTCCCAATCCTGCATGCAGCTCCAAGCACACAACCAAAGCTGCAAAACCACTTAGGCCTTTTTTAAAACAAGCAAGAAGACCACAAAGTGTGTTTACATGACAGGCCAGCAAAACACAAAACACCTGCTATGATGTGTAGCTGAGGATTTGGCGGCTGCCACAAGCAGGGTCCAATATCCACAGCAGAATTGCTCTCTGGGGGCCTGGAGCTTTGAATGTGCACTGTCGCTCTCATCCTGGCAGAGGTGGGCTTGAGCTCAGAGGGAAAGATCTAATCTCTCTGCCCACTGCCAGACCACTTGTTGTTGGGGGCGATCGAGCCATAACTGACCAAGGTGCAAGGGTGCTTTTTCCAGATTCCATAACTTCCTCCTACCTCCACAAACAAACTGTTAGCCACCAAGGAAAGCCTTGTGAGTAATACCTGTCTCCCTGAGATTTGGGTCGTGACCCTCCTTGCTCTAGAGACTTTGGCAAAAATGAACACACAATCAGTGGATCCAACACTAGTTTGTTAAAAACAATTAGCATATCTTATGTGTCAGGCATAACACAAAGTCCCTCACAGGGACTCTTATGAAATCCTCACAACCATCCTATGAGTTGGGTACTATTTTCAGTCCTATCTTATAAAGCTGTGTTTCACAGCCAAGGGTAAATTTGCTCCCCAGGGAACATCTGGAAAAGTCTGGAGACATTTTTGATGGTCTCAACTGGTGGTGGCTATGAAGCATCCTACAATGCCCAAGACAACCTTATGACAAAACATTAACCAGTCCAAAATGTCAATGGTGCCCTGTGATCAAGGAAGAAACTAAGGCACGGAAGTGAAACAACTTGCCCAGGGTCACACAGCTCCCAAGTGAAGTTATGAGGAATTACAGCCAGGCAGCCCCACCCCATGCTGTGCTCTTACCAACAAGCCTGGCTGCGTCTCTCACATCCCAGGGCACTGAGTATGCATAAGGCACAACTGCATGTGTAGAAGCCTCTCATTTTACAGTAGAGGAAATAGAAACTTAGTGTGACTTGCTTGAAGGCCTAGGTCAGTAAGAGGCAAATCAATTTGGGACTCAATTCAGACTCCAAAGCCTGGGCCCTTCAGTGCTTTGCTACGTTGCTGACTCATTCTCTCCCTGTGCTCTAAACACTGAGATGGAGTCAGCAGCCAGACACCATGGGGGACTCGGAGGAAATCAAAGCCCCCTTCATACAGGCTCTTCTGCCAACTCCAGGACAGGTGCACCAAGCTCCCCAAGACCAGTGACCTAGACTCAAATCCTTCTTGGTGCCTTCTCTCCTTCATGTATTTGCCTTTGCTGAGCTGACTCGCCCCTCCTTTAGAAGAGCATTGCAGTGTACTCTGTGGCTTCTCTATTCAGCTGAGCTTACTGGTCACCAGAAGGTGACACTTATAAAGGCCCTCCCCGGGCAGCAGAGCTCTCTGTGCCCCCTTCTTCCATCCCCAGGAGCAGCAATAATGGCTCTTTAAAATCAATGGCACCTTTAGGGTGGGGAGAGCCAGCAAGCAGCATTTAAACAGAGTAACAGCATCCTTTGGAGGAAGATACATCCCTGGGTGTCAGTGCCTGCTCTTTCACTGCGGTCGTGAACACTCACTGGCCTAACAAATGTAAAGTGTCTGGACACCATAGGCCATTAACAAACAAAACCTATAACAAGTGTTGTTCTTGCTATGAGTTTGACCCTAGCTGCCATTTGAATGGGGCCAAGTACTGACCTGTATTTGCTACCTTGGATTCTGTAATTCTTTATAGGAAAAGCACAGGCTTGGGGCTTGAGCAAAAGGGGACTTAGTCATTATTGAGCTTAGTTATTATTGAGCTGTGAATTCTGGACTCACGGAGACCTCTCAGTGAAAGGACACACATTCACAGGATTGTTATGGGGACCTAGAAAGCTCACAGATGAGAATAAGCTTGAGGTGTTGCGGAAAAGTCAGAGCTATCACTACAGCTGCAGAAGAGTAGAAATAGAGGCGAAGCATCTACCCACTGTCCTGTCGGACAAAGGATGAATACTGATGGTGAGGTGGGATAAGGACAAAGCTGAGGACGTGCAACCAAGTGTCTCTGGTTTGCTTCAGAACTTCCCGTTCTTGGGATGCCAACCCAGGAATGTCTTGGCAATTGATTACCTTGGTTCAGTCCTCAGACTGGAGGCAGATGGAGTGGGACACAGATGTAAACTCTTCTGAGCAATATTCATCAACATAAATTGTCCTCTGGGGCAGCTCTGTTGGCAAGGGGGCGATTGGTATTTCCATTCTTAAGAAAACCTTCAACTCAATCCTCCTGTTGGCTTATCTGTGGCCTGCTGTACTAGACGTCTGTTGTGAAGCCCTTCCTCTTTGGGTATCATACACTGAAGACATTCTCCTAACCTGAAAACTCCCCCAACTCACATCTTGCACATCAAAGCCAGACTTGGGAACCCTGCTAGAAATCAGGGTACCCAAAGGTTGAATGTAGCCCCAAAATGCTGACTCTATTCATTGAGAACAACTTGGAAATTTTCTGCCTTGGTAGAAATGGGGGATGGTTCTGATGTATCAAAGGAATTCAAATACAAATTTTAAACCTGTATGGCGGGACCTATCATTTGCCCAGCATTTATAGAGCACATATTGTAGACACTATGAGAGGTACAGGGAAGACAACAACGCCTATGAGTCCACAGTTGGATGGGAGAGACACACACAAGCAGGAAATGATTTAAGAATATGCCCTGGGTGCTGAGGAAACATCACAAAGGGGTGGCTCTTCCAGTTTGGGGAGTCAGGTAGAGCTTTCAGGAGGAGGAAGTGGAATAACTCTACCTTGTTCCCCTTACTACTTAAGGCTAGGGTTGCCTTTCTCAGGCATGCAAGAAAAAAAAATTTTTCATTTCCAAAGCTTGCCCTGTTTCAGTTTTACCAACTCTCTTGGCTTTAATAAAATGGTTAAGGAGATAGGAAGCGGCCCTCATCCTTCAGACTACCCAGGTGTGGAAACTGATTAAACACCACCTGACAAGCTCACTCAACCCTTGCTGCTTCAGTTGCTTCTCTCAGTAGAAATTCATCCTACAATCTCATCACTAAATAAATCCTACAACCAGAAGAGGTTTTATCCCTGCTCTACATGCAGCCCTTTTCTTTCTCGGCTTTAAGTGAGATGTTGAGACTTCTCTCAGCTGGTGAATAACTGAATCATTCAGAAAAGTCCTCAGTCACTATTTTTGGCCTAAGGGTCCCTAGTAGTATTGATATTACTGGCTATTACTAATAAACCTTCAGAGAAGCATTCCTTGACTGTCATTTAAATTAGCCCCGTCACACCATCCCATTACCCTGCCCTTTAAAAAAAAATATTTTAAACAACATTCACTACCAAGAGAAAATCCTTACTTATTTACTTTTTCTCATTTCCTCCACTGGATTATAAACTTCATGAGAGGAGGGTTTTTCCCCGTGTTCACACTTAGTCCACAGCACTTTTAACAGTGGTGGGTACAGGGTCAGTGCTCAATAATTGTTGAATGAATTTACTATTTATTGAGCATTTACTATGTGCTAAGATCTTTAAATCTATAGTCTCATTTAATTTTCATACCAACCACATAAGCTAGGTGCTCTTACCATGTCCCATTTTGCAGATGACAAAATTGAAAGTTAGAATGGTTAAGAAAATTGCACCAGGCCACTCATGTAAATGGCAAAGGTATGTATGGCCAGGCTTGATGGGTCATGCCTGTAATCCCAGCACTCTGGGAGGCTGAAGCGGGAGAATCCCTTGAGCCCAGGAGTTTAAGGCCAGCCTGGGCAACATAGCAAGACCCTGTCACTACAAAAATAAAATTTAAAAAATTAGCTGGGTGTGGTGGCATATGCCTACAGTCCCAGCCACTTGGGAGGCTGAGGCAGGAGGATCCCTTAGAACCCAGGAGTTCAAGGTTGCAGTGAACTACGATTGTACCACTGCACTCCAGCCTGGGTGACACAGCAAGACCCTGTCTCAAAATAAATAAACAAATAACAAAATAAAATAAAATAAATGGCAAAGGTAGGCTTCAAACTCTCATGGTGAATCCAAAGTCTTGTGCATGTTACCACTAGGATAGAGCAATCCTTTTGTACACCCTGGATACTTCTTTGGAGCAAGAATATTCTCACCAATATCCTGTCACTTAATCAAGAATCTAGAAATTGAGGAAGATTTTCTAAAATGCCACACTCACAAAAGCTTAGTAAGAAGAATGACCAAGAAGAAACCTAGTAGTGATGCTCAGCATCAAACTCACATATGGGAAGTGATGGGGGAGCGGAGGGAGAGAGAGGAGAGAGGAGAGCAGGGAGGGAGATGAGTGGATGCGAAAAGTTTCTATTTTCTGCAAACTCCCTGTTTATAAATACCGCTCTATTAAATTGGTTTTTCTACCTCCTGTAAGGAAGTCATGAAGATATCATCATTTAATGGCCTTGCCATGGGATTGGGGACATCAATACCAAATGAGCAACAATATATAACTCCTGCTGCTCTACGGAGCTGGGATCATGTTTTATAAACACTGCAGAACTTTTATTATCCATCTTGTGCTGAGCAAAACCATATTTGTCCTGAATTCTGAGTAATGGACAGGAATAGATGGATTAGGGCCCTTAAATTCTTGGTTGGGAGACATTAAGTTTAAAAGCCCTATATAGCTGAGTCAAATGCATGTGCCCATGCTGTATAATTAGCAGGCATAACAATAAATATATAATTTAAAGGGAAGACCAGCAGGACAAGAATTCTAACCAGCACTCTCCTTCCCATACGCCGTCATTCTCCGGTTGGTCTTCAGCTGTGTAAACTGTAACCTTGCTGGCCTTGGGGTAATTTTAATATAACAAAGGTTTGGACCACTCCATTTTGTTCCTGAGCAGTTTATGCTTCCCTCTGAAGCCAGCTTTCAGGCATAAGTAATTCATTGCCCCTCTACTAAACATTCATTTCACTTTGTCTAAAGGGACTTAATAAATCAGCCTGGTTATTGTTTAATGTGGCCACCCCCTGGTTTTCATGTATAAAAAATGAGCATCCAGTTGCTAAGTGGAAGTGAATGGTCACCTCGCCTGCAAGAGAGTTCCCTGGAGACCCGAGAATGTACAGAGAGAGACACTTTGGCTCTGAGCATCCAGGGAGCTTTGTTGTCTGCCACAGAGAATCCTGCTCTCTTGACTACCAAGGATTAAGAAGGATTGTTTAGAAAGGGGAGGGTGCAAGGAGGAGGTTAAAACATGGGGTTCTGGTGGGGTGTGGTGGCTCATGCCTGTCGCCTGTAATCCCAACATTTTGAGAGGCTGAGGCAGGAGGTCTGCTTAAGCCCAGGAGTTTGAAACCAGCCTGGGCAACATAGCAAAACCCTGTCTCTATTTAAAAAAACAAAAGGTGGTGGTAGGGCTGGGGGGTGGGGGCGGGGGGTGGGGGGGGGTTGGTGGTGCCAAAATACCAACTTATAAAGGAAATCCCAAGGAATGCTGACCCTAGATAAGAAATAGTTCTTTGGTTGGAAACCCTTTAGCAGAAGACATCTGTTTTCTAGCAGCTTCTGGCCACTTTGCATCTTCAGGGTGTCCTGGGCAGGCAGTTGGTCTTCCTTATTTCAATTTGCAGTTAGAAAAGCTGGGAGAAGCTTCTCAATGTGCTGGGCACCTGTTCTGCATGAAAAATATGTTTTTGTTTTGTTTTGCATCTACAGTTCCACCCTTATTCTTGTTTGGCTTATAGGGTTAGGTCTTCAGTCTTTTCTCCTAGGAGCCTGCCTTTACTTCTTTGAGTTCAGTTTGGGCCTCCCCTCAGCCAAAAGTACAGAAGTCTTTCCCTCAATTATGACCGCTGGATGGAAATCCCCTGGCCCTCCACTTCCTGCCCTGGAGCTGCTGTTCCCAGTGTTGATGCCACAAACCTGGAGGGTGAGGCACAACAAGCAGCTGTGACATCATCAACTGAGATTCAGGACTGACCTTAGCTCTGACCTAAGAGGAAGAAAATTAAGCAGCAGATGCTCTTCAATTTCCAGCATCTCCTTCAGCAGTGCCAGAATTTAAAAACAAAACCAATAATGTCAAAGTAAGCCATGCTTGGTACAGAGTGTCTTCAAAATGGGCCTAACACGTCAACTGTTCTCGAAAACTGGGCTAATCAAAAACAAAGCATAAGATCTGAGAGCTATAGTCCAGTAAGAAAAACAAACAAACAACAACAACAAAAAATCAGAAAAACAAAGCTGTTTCTTCTCCACCAGCGTCTAAAACCTTAAAGGGGCCTACCTGGATTCAAACTGGATTCAAATTCCAGTTTTGCCATTTAACATCTATGTAATGTTGGGCAGATTATTTAACTGCTGGGTACCTTGGTTTCCTTATCTGTAAAATGGGCAAAATACTATGCAGTAAGTTCCTACCTAATAGGCTTGCTAGGAGTACTTGAGTTAAATATAAAGTGCTGAGAATAATGATGACACATTAAGGGTTATTTTACATTTCAGCTATTATGATTATGTTAAACCATGTTTTGACTTCTTTTATCCCTTTCCAGTCCCCACCTGACCTCTTCCACTGCCTGCTTATTTGCCACTGAAAGCTGCCCCCCAAATGGCCTTCCAATCAGATTGTAAGGCTGTTTAACCACAATACCATTCTGAACAGTTTATGGTGCTGACTTCTCAAACTGAAGTCTTGTAGGTGGTTTGCAGTTGAATGCAATGTCACACCCCCTAACATTGTCAGGGAAAAGGTCATGTGCTTTGCTTCCATCCTTTGCACCAAATCCATGCTATCTTCAGAGAAGTGCAACCACCCAATGGTTCCTTTCCCAGACTTGACCCTATGCGGTTACCTATCCATCCATCTCTTCCCCTTGATGGGCCACCACTCTTTTCAGGAAAGAACATTTAACACATTTAACATTTAACATTTCAGGAAAGAACATTTAACACAATGCAAGGTTTTAACCGATGGTTGGTGACAGCTTGGAAAAATCAGGTCTTAGGAGACAATTTGTAGTTACTTTTCTGGGAAGGGGAGTCGGGGTCCCCAGGTTTCATCATTCCTGGGCACATATAGTTAAGAGCGAACCACTACCCCTCCATCCCCCAAGAGAGCGCCTGACAGCATCCTTCAGCCCAGCAAAGCACAAGGCGCAGCACCAGACCTTGGGCTTCCCACTTCCCTCCGCCCATCTCACTTATCCAAGGTTCAGGTCTTTAAGTTGGGACCCTTTGGTTGCTGCTATTGAGCTGGGGAAAACTAGGGGGCAGAATCAGTCAATCTGCCCAGCTGTTGGGGAAAGACAGCAACTAGAGACCTAGTCAATCACGGCAAAGAGCCACGGGGCAGTAAGTTTCATTTCAAGAGAAGTTCAGGAATGGCTTGGTCAAGAGATTCAATCTCACCCAATCAATGAACAGCCCGCAGATAGTAACAATGCCACGCAGAACAG
This sequence comes from Pongo pygmaeus, assembly GCF_028885625.2. Classification (NCBI taxonomy): domain Eukaryota; kingdom Metazoa; phylum Chordata; class Mammalia; order Primates; family Hominidae; genus Pongo; species Pongo pygmaeus. Next base: position 32,955,414 of record NC_072382.2, on the reverse strand, counting down.
GATGGAGATCATTCACGAGTTTACCCTCCAAAAGTCAGTTACCCTTAGAACAATCTCTGGCAAGTGCCATGTAATGAATCCTATCCTCAGACCAAACGTTTTCTCCCAAAGAACTGGCACAGCCACCAGCTTTGTCTCAGGAAATTCACTCCCCCAGTAGCCCAGGGCGGGATTTCTTGCCTACCCAGTCTGCCAGTCCGAGGCCCGCGCGCTTACCATTGGCGTTCTTGCCGCAGATGAGATGCTCATAGGGCTGCAAGACGCCCCAGAGCTCGGCGTCGTTGTTGATAACCATCTCCAGGGCCTCAGCAGACACCTCCCCGCCTCCGGCCCCTCCGCCATCAGGGCTCTGGCTGGCCATCACCCTGGCCCGGATCTCCTCCACCAGGTTCTCCATACAGGCGGTGAGCGAGATGGCTGCGTACTCGTGGATGCGCACGGAGATTCGAGTGTCCACCATCCAGCGGAAAAAGCGGCCCACTGAGAAGGTGAGGCCGCAGCGCGCGGACTTGCCCCGGCGCAGCCCGTCGCCGGCGCTCATGCTATACAGGGACAGCGCCTTGACGGCTGCCAGCGCGCAGCTCTCGGCCAGCGCCCAGCTGTGCACCAGGCGCACGGCGCTCTGCACCTCAAAGCGGGTGCACTTGGCGTGCAGCACGCTCAGGCGCTGCGCCTCGCGGGCCACGCGGATCAGTGCCCTGCGGAGAAGCCCGGCCAGGCGCCTCACCGCCTCGGCGGAGAACTGGGGCAGCCGTCGGCCGCCAGCGCCTTTGCGGAGCACCCGGGCCACGTCTCCCTCGGTCCAGGGGAACTCCTCCAGCTCGGGGAGCCGCGGACAGCGCGAGAAGAGGTCGGCCACTTCGGGGTCCTCGGGCAGCACCGTGTTCACCGTGTCCCAGCTGTTGTGGCGGCTGTTCATGGAGCCGGAGTAGCACCACCAGGCTGCCCCGCGGTGCTGCTGCGCCGAAGAGTTGAGCGCCTGCGAGTTGGACTTGGAGGACGAGAGGCTGAGCGAGCGGCACGAGTCCCCGGCCCCATACCCGGAGTCCAAGGTCAAGTCCTCCAGCGTCTTCAGAGTCGAGCTGTACGTCCCGGCCATGGGGAGCCTGCCGAGGGCGGCGTCGCCGAGCGAGGGGCACTCACAACTCCATGCTCTCTTCCCCAAGTGGGCAAAAACAAGCTCTAGGCTCTCCGGGCCACCCTCCTTCCTCTCTGCGTCGCGGGGCTCGGCGGCCGCATTGCCCGCCCGGAGGCCGCGGGAAGGTAGGCGAGATCCGTGGCCAGCAGGAGCCCCACGCTCCCGGCGTCCCGACTCGCAGCTGTCACTGGAAAGACCCCCGTCGCTACCCCCCGGCACTCTCCCTTGTCCACCTCTAATTCCCACAAGCAGAGCGTCAGTCCTCCACAGAAAAGGAATCCCGGGAGAACAGGGCGGCGGCGGCAGAAGGAGGAGGCGGCGGCGCGGGGCGCAGGGCGCAGCGCGAGTCCGGGACCAGCCGGCGAGAAACCGCTCTGCAAACTTCTGCGCTGAACCGGCCGGCGGCACAGCTGGGTACCCGGCTGCGTCCGACATGCAAATAACCCCGGGCGGCTCACCAATCACCGGCCGCGATGGGCGGGGCTGCACCAATGATCTCCGAGGGGGCGGTCACCATGCAGATTTCACTCTGCCGCGGGTGAAACCCCGCGGCGAAGGAGGAGGTGCTGGAGACCGAGGGTCGGGCACGCGGCTGGGATGGGGGTGGGGATGGGGGGGGGTGGGGATGAGGGGGGTGGGGGAAGGGCGAGCCAGCCAACTGGGAGGTGGAGGTGGAGACCGGAAAGCAGCGGTCGAAACGATAGCTCCGGAGCTCACGATTTAAAGAAAAATGCAAAGGAAAAGCTACAGGGCACTGCCACCTTCCCTCCACCCAGGCTTTGGGCGTTCGCTGCTCGCTTTCGAGCCCTCCGCAGCCAGGCGTCCTGGGGTTGGGGCCAGGAGAATGGGGAGCGCCCCATCCAGGCTCTCCACCTCTCCTCCACCTTCCGCCCGGCCCCTCCCGCAATCCGAGATGAAACGCTGGCTGTTTTTGGAGGGAGGAGGGAGTCCCTGCCTCTCTTTCCAAGTCCGTCTGGTTTCTTTGCGCTGTCGTCTAGGCTCCAATCAGGACAGAATTTCTTAACCTGGTATCTGATCAATGGACGGGCCCTAGGAAGCCTGTGAGTGCCTCTGCCCATTTGTAGTTTGACCTGCAATTTTCTGAGTGCCACTATGGGGAGGGGGCACCAACTTTTGTCAGATTCTCAAAAGGATCCGTGACTTCCCTGTTACCGCTGTGTGACGATACCACTTGCTGTCAGGTGGATCCTTTTTGTCCGAGATAGACAGTGTTCTTACAGGAAGAACGAGAAGAAGGTGGCAGAGCAGTCCCTAGCCCTGGCCTGCGCTCGGAACACCTAGCTGGATGCAGGTGTTCGCCTCCTAACGCGTGCCGGTGGGCGAGCCGTATGCCCCCGCGGGACCCAGTTCCTCCGGGGTACAATGAGTGGCTGACCTCCAGGCAGCGCCAGTGCCAACCTGCCTTGGGGCGGGTGTCCCAAGCGGTCCGCCAGAGCGCTGTTGGTTCAGCAGTCCCATGCCCGGTCCAGGCACGTCCCGCCGCTGCCCTGTGACTACTCACAAGCACGTGCGCGAACGGACCTGTGCCCCCTCCAGTGGAACCGCAGACTCAAGGCGGGGATTGTGCATTCGCTCTCCCCAAGTCAGCCTCCCCCACTCCTGAATGGCTCCTTTGTGTTGCATTTTACACAGTTCTGACCTTGGGCCGTGAGCTGGATATGAACTAGAAATGTCTGGTTTGTCTCTTTCCTTCTTAAATTAATGGCCTTTACCCCCGGTGAAACTGCTTTTTATTTGGCAGTTTCGCTTAATTTTGCCTTTCCGCGGGTCTTTATTTATGCAACATCGCCGCCCGATGGTTAGAATTGGGAACAGAGTCAAAGATGGAAGTACTGTAATATCAAAGACGAAAGTCAGCTGAGATCAAATTAACAAAGGAGAACGCAGTCACACTTTACAGACGTGAGATTAGAAGTTAAAGTAGGCAATAAGGTCCAACTTGTCAAAAATACAAAAGTAAATTTTATGCAATTTAAAACTTTATTGGGGAAATATGATATTAAAGGCAATGTCGCCCTCTAATGGATATATTTAAAGGAAATGAATTTCAGAAAGGTTTCCCCGCCCCCCCCCTTTTCTTCGTTGTGCCCACCCATCAAACCTAAAGAAAATTACTCAGCTGGAAATTTACAACGGGGAACTTACTGAATGAAAGGTTATTTGAGGAATCATCTGGAGTGGGAAAAAGAGCCTATGGGATTTATATTAATATATTCAAATTACTTGATGACTTAAAGTGTAGATAATCAAACATGCCTCCAACTGAATCTGAGAATCCTGTGAATGTTGACCTGCACCATGAAGATATATTCTGCAAAATTCAGCCATGGGAAATGCTTCTGAACAAACAACTGAGTTTCTTTAATAAATAACTTTCAAGGAAAGAAAGAGATGGAGAGAAGACCTACACATTTAAAGAGACTTGAAAGACATAATAACCAATTACAAGGTGTGGAACTTTTGTGTATTTTGAATTTGTTTTAAAAAGCCAATAAACATTTGACATTATGAAACCATTAGGAACACTGCCTCGATGTTTGCTCTTAAAGAATAACTGGTTTTTTTTTTTGATGTGGTAATGGTAGTGTGGTTATGTTTATCAAATGTTCTTATCTTTTAGAGACACATGCTGAAATAAGTGTTTTGTAGCCCTCAAGAGTTGGCTTCCTCAAGGAAAAAAGGAAGAAAAATCCTCATGGAAAAATCTGGTAAAGGGACTAGGAAGTTAGGAAAGACTGTAGATAGATCTCTTGTCTTTCAAATTTTCCTCAGTCTTCTAATCAACCTGAGGACTGGCAGTACCAAGTAAACCCAGAATGTGTCTATGTTTGTGTTTTCTGTGATATGAGAAAAAGAATAGGAGGAAGATAGATAGAGATGAATATATATATATATATATCCAGCCATCTTAGAATGAACCAATTCTTTGATTTCAGTTAAACTTTTGGGAGTTGGCCAGTGTGGTGAAATACAAAACTTTGGGTCAAGGAAAGAAAGGACATGGTTTCTTATACATACGTGCATGTGTTCAATTAAGCCAATCTGCTGATAATGTGTTTGATTTTAAGAATGCAAATTATATTAAGAGAAAATGTCATCCCAACTCGGGCCTTACCCAAACATTATTTTTTTGAAGAAACATTGTTTTTGAAGAAAAACAGCTGTCATTAAGCTGGACAAGTAGAAAAGAACATAACAGAACACTGGCAAACATTGGAACAATTCCAAGTGGAGTTGACAATTAAGAAGCAGATCTGGGATTACCCATGCAAAAATCATATAAGAGAGGTAGCTTGAAGTAAACTTTAGAAACTTTACCTGGTGTGAGGTCTTCTATGTGCTGACACAATCAAAAACAATCTGGAAATTAGGAGATAAAATACCCTGGAATTTACCTTGAAAGTGAGGGTGTTATAATCCCAACTATTTACAGACAGAACTGTCTCATGAGAAAGGTAGATTATGGCCTTGACTTTGGAGAGTGGCCAAATTTTAATTTAGTTTGTGGATCACCTTCGGTGCATTTGGCAGATGTAGATCTTTAACTCCCACAGGTGGTTTTAATCAACTCTCCTAGTCAGGAGGGAATGTCTTTAAGCAGAGAATTAACATGTTCAGGCTTACAGAAATAGATTTGAAATTAATTGGAGAAAACTAACTTTATAGAGCAGAGAGCATTACCTGCTTGTTTGTTGGTTGTCTTTCTGTCCTACAAGAATATAAGCTCCATGAGGGAAGGGATCTTCTCCATTTAGTTCACTTTTGTATCCCATTGCCTAGGTCAGTATGAGCATAAAGTAGGAGCTCAATAAATATTGAGTAAGTGAATGAATGAAACTAACAGGATGAATGGGGCAATGTAATGAACGGCTAGGTTTCTTTTTAAACTCTCAAGGAACCAGCATGTGCTTAAGACTGTGTGTTAAGGCAAAAGGATTACTGACATCTGAACTGAGATTTTCCTGATACCTGCCTCCTCCATAGACTTCAGGAGAGTCATGTGCTCCCCATCCATATTATTATTATTTTTGAGACAGAGTCCCACTCTGTCATTCAGGCTGGAGTACAGTGGTGCTATCTCGGCTCACTGAAACCTCCACCTCCCGGGTTCAAGAGATTCTCCTGCCTCAGCCTCTCAAGTAGTGGGGACCACAGGTATATGCCACCACTTCTGGCTAATTTTTGTATTTTTAGTAGAGACAGGTTCACCATATTGGCCAGGCTGGTCTCAAACTTCTGACCTCAAGTGATCTGCCCACCTCAGCCTCCCAAAGTGTGGGAATTACAGGCATGAACCACTATGCCCAGCCCCCACCCACATTAGAAAGGGGTTCCTAACACCTTGGGGAGGTGGGCTTAGGAAGTGGGGAGTGTCTTTGAATAACCTAAAATTGCCTGCAACATTTTTAATATACGTACATATTTGCATATTCTGGAGAGAGGGTCTGTGCATCTATGCAGGACTGTCTGATAGAACTTTCTGAGATAAAGAAAAAGGTTCCATATCTGTGCTATCAAATACAGAAGCCACTAACCACGTGTGGCTGCAACTTGAAATCTAGCTATTGTGACTGAAGAACTGAGTCTTAAATTTTAATTAATTTTAATTAATTAATTATTTTTGAGATGGGGTCTCACTGTCACTCAGGCTGGAGTGCAGTGGTATGATCTTGGCTTACTGCAACCTCTGCCTCCTTCACTCAAGTGGTCCTCCCACCTCAGCCTCCTGAGTAGCTGGGACCACAGGTGCACACCACCACACCCAGCTAATTCCTTGTATTTTTGATAGTGACAGGATTTTGCCATGTTGCCCAGGCTGGTCTCGAACTCCTGAGCTCAAGTGATCCTCCTGCCTCAGCCTTTAATTTAATTTTAAACTTGAATAGCTATAAGTAGTTAGTGCTACCATAGCAGACAGCACGGGTCTATAGGCTTCGTGAAGATCTCAACGAGGCCAATGATCCTAAGAGGTGAAAAATAAGAATGATGGTTGTTAGAGAAGTTTTTCCAAAATGTTGGCAGAACACAGTGGCCAATTGTCAGGTCACAGCACCACAGCGCAATGTTAGGAAAGGAGATAAATGTTAGGGCCTTGGACAGAGAAAACCATGTGGAAAAGGCATATACAAAGTCTTAAATGGGACGTGAACTCAGCCCATGTGTAAGGAGTAAGACATCCTTCCATTGTCAAGACATCACAGTCCATGTTGAATTGGTGGGAGAGTACATGGTGAGGAGGTAAGTTTGTCCCTAAGGGTAGCTAAAGGCAGACAAGTCCTGGGGACATAGAACCAGCTCCTATGTATGCAAGGTCCAGGGTCTGCTGTCTGTTCAAGGCTCAGGGAAGAGGAGGCCCCTCTATTTACATAGATACACATAAATTTGGATTTTTTTTCCTTTTTTTTTTTTTGAGATGGAGTTTCACTCTTGTTGCCCAGGCTGGAGTGCAATGGCATGATGTCGGCTCACTGCAACCTCCGCCTCCTGGGTTCAAGTGATTCTCCTGCTTCCGCCTCCCGAGTAGCTAGGATTACAGGCATGCGCCACCACGCCCAGCTAATTTTGTATTTTTAGTAGAGACAGGGTTTCTCCATGTTGGTCAGGCTGGTCTCAAACTCCCGACCTCAGGTGATCCACCCGCCTCGACCTCCCAAAGTGCTGGGATTACAGGCGTAAGCCACTGCATCCAGCCATAAATTTGGATTTTAAAGACAATCTAAGTCTGGGCTTGGCAGAGACAATAAGCTGCTTAGATGAGAGGGAAGGTGAGGGTGGAGAGCAGATCAAACCAGAAATGGCTCAGAACCAGACATCAAACAATGCCTAGCCCTGGCAACTGACAAGAACATGGGTGGTAAACAGCATTAAGCAAACGGGCCCCTACCAGAGTAGCTGGTAGAAGACTCCAGTTTCCAAAACCTTGGGGGAGAGGGCAAGGAAAAGCTGAGCCTGTAGGAACTGAAGGATGGTGCAGAGTCAAGACAGGGACTCAGTTATTGGGACTGTGGGTTTCCAGGCGGGGGTTTGGACACAAGGTTTTCAGAGCCAGGTCAGGAGTAGCAGGCAGCGTAATCACATCCTGAATCTCTGAGGCGCTTACTGGTTTGGGACTCCTTAACTTACTGGTTTGGGAACTCTTTAACTGTTTGCTGACAAGTGCCAGGCTTGTCTCAGAATCTGGGATGAAGTGGGGGCTTCCATAGCTCCTCCTGCAAGGGTTAGAGAGTCACTAAGCAGGGAGGACAGAGATGATTTCAAAAGCATCGCTTGCTACATCGTGGTATTATGAAAACCATCTGGGTTGTTCTTGGGACACTTAACATAATATGCCTGAGAACAGGTGATAATTTAAATGAGTGGTTTTCAAATTGCTGAGTTAAGAAATCCCTTTTTCCAGTCTTACACCGGCCCTGATATGAAATACAAAGAAGCAGAAAGCTTGATTTGGGGTTGTGGGTGGAAGGGTCTAGAGCCAATTCATGAATTTTCAGGCAGCTTCTGAGAAACTCGGTGGAAGCCCAAAACTTTGCAGAGCTACTGGAAAACCACTGACCAAAAGCCATTGTCAGTTCTTTGACTCACTATGCGGGTTGGTACATCTGGGGGAGAAACTGGTCAAACATAAGGAAGGAAATACTGTGGAATGCAAGGAAAGCTGAGAAACGTGGTAAACAGGCGTGCTATGGTTAGCAGAGCTGCTTTGAAGTTGATCAAACAGAACACTCAGTTGTTGAAAAAGAAACCAATGGTGTGGAAACTGTAAAGTCTCCTCCATCCTGTGCAACCTAGATTAGCGCGTTCCTGACACAGGTATTTGTTCTGTATCTCACGACTAAAGAAAAACACAGACAATTCAAAACAAAGCCCCAAAATGGTTACAAAGAAGAAGAAAAAAATACTTCCCCAAGGTATGTTCTGCAGGATGGTTAGTCTCATGAGATGGCCTACAAAAAAAAAAAAAAAGAAAAAAGAAAAAGAAAAGAAAAAAAAGAATTGAATTTTGTGGTTAACTTTGGGAAATTTTGCATTCTGTTTCTCCCTCTGCTATATTCATGACCTACAATATTTAAGGCTCTGTTTGTATTTCTTGTAACCCATGCTATCCTGGTCCTGGGCTTAACTGTGCAGAGAGTGTTGTTTTTTTTTTTTTTTTTTTTTTTTTCAAATACCACAAGGCTATTTTAAAGTAACTGGGACTTTTTATTTAACTTGAAGAAGAGAAGACAATGACTGTCTTATGTGTCTTATGAAGACAATGACACATCTTATGTGTTTGCTCAAGTAGTTGTGATAGGGCAGGACCTTGGACCAAATCCAGATAGAGTTTAGGACTGGTCAGTTTCAGCATCTGACCATTGCACAAAGCTGAAATTTGGTTCTTTTGGACACAACGCGATCCCAAAGGTAGTTCCAAACCTAGGACGTTGCTTCACAGGAGAAAATTGGGGTAAGTGCTAACACGGTGAAACCCCGTCTCTACTAAAAATACAAAAAATTAGCCAGGCATGGTGGCGGGGGCCTGTAGTCCCAGCTACTCGGGAGGCTGAGGCAGGAGAATGGCATGAACCCGGGAGGCGGAGCTTGCAGTTAGCCGAGATTGCGCCACTGCTCTCCAGCCTGGGCAATAGCAGGAGACTCCGGCTCAAAAAAAAAAAAAAAAAAAAATCGGGGTAAGTGCAGAAGTAATTGCAGTTTTTGCCATTGAAAGTAATGGCTAAACCACAATTACTTTTGCACCAACCTAATAAAACTGTTCACAAAGCAAACAAGATAGGTTGTGGGAGGGCTTTCCAACAGGAGCTCAGCCTGCAGTTGGCATCACAAATGTGTTAAATGGTATCAGAGGAAGCCATTGGGAGCCTGGGAATTTTTTTGATTGTGTTTTTTTTGTTGTTGTTTGTTTGTTTGACAGAGTCTCGCTCTGTCGCTCAGGCTGGAGTGCAGTGGCGTGATCTTGGCTCACTGCAACCTCCACCTCCCAGGTACAAGCAAGTCTCCTACTTCAGCCTCCTGAGTAGCTGGGACTACAAGCGCCCGCCACCACGCCCAGCTAATATTTGTATTTTTAGTAGTGACCTGGCTTCACCATGTTGGCCAGGCTGGTCTCGAACTCCTGACCTCAGGAGATCCACACCCCCCCTTCCCCCCCCCGGTTTCCCAAAGTGCTGGGATTACAGGCGTGAGCCACCGTGCCCAGCCCGGGAGCCTGGGGTTTAATGGCAAGAATTTTAGGGAAGGGGCTGGCACTTAAGACTACAGAGATGAAGACAGAGAATCCAGGGACAACTTGATTGTGGTAATGTTACCAAATCCCCAGACCTAGATATTTCATATTCTAGTTATCAATTATCTGCTTGGGAAAAAAAAAAAAACCAAAATCAACTATTGTGCTCTTCTACCCTGGTACAGAGAATCTATTTCAGCTTTTAATATTCATCTGATTGTCTTAAACAAATCTCAAGTCCCAGGCACCTTTCTTGGAAATACGAATTCAGTAAGTCTGTAATGTGATCCGGAGTAAAAATATTTTAAACAAGCATTCTGGCTGGGCACAGTGGCTCATGTCTGTAATCCCAGCACTTTGGGAGGCCAAGGCCAGAGGATCACTTGAGCCCAGGAGTTCAAAACCAGCTTGTCAATATAGCAAGACTCCATCTCTACAAAAGAAAAACACAAAAATCAGGAGGGCGTGGTGTTGGGTGCTTTTAGTTCCAGCTACTTGGGAGGCTCAGGTGGGAGGATCGCTTGAGCCCAGGAATTGAAGGCTGCAGTGAGCTATGATTGCATCTCTACACTCCGGGGTGGGACAGAATGAGACGCTGTCTCAAACAAACAAACAAAAATTCCCGAGTGATTCTTATCAGGCAAGTTTGGGAACTAAGACATTTGTTTCTTAAACCTCAAGGCACCCCAAAACTGTTTTAAAATGCAAATTCTGTAGCCGTAGAGCCTGTGAGTCCTCATTTTTAACCAGAGGTTCTCAGTTTGATTCAAATGCTTTGGGTCCAGGAAACTTGCAATTCAATATGCAAGTCCAGGAATTTCAGGTGTTCCCGGCAGGTGGCGCTCTCATTCATTTAGCTATGAACTTGCACCTAAGAAGCCATTTTTTTAAAACTCATGAGCAGGATTTAAAGTAAAAAAACAAACAAACAAACAAAAAAAAACCTTTTGAATCTCCCAAGAGGATAGATCTGGAACCACATAACTATTCCTAATGATAAATTCTTTAAAAGATCTGAAAATGTCTCTGTCTGCCCTTAAGCAAGGGTGCTTAATATTAGGAATGATTGTAGACAGCTGCAGCACAGGGATGGACGGCTGAATTGCAGATAGGACTGGAGGAAGTGGTCTTCAGGGTTCAGACAGTGGCCTTTAAAAAAATTATTTCCAGCCGGGCGAGGTGGCTCACGCCTGCAATCCCAGCACTTTGGGAGGCTGAGTTCAGTGGATTACCTGATGTCAGGAGTTCAAGACCAGCCTGGCCAACATGGTGAAACCCTGTCTCTACTAAAAATACAAAAATTTGCTGGGCATGGTGGCGTGCACCTGTAATTTCAGCTATTAGGGAGGCTGAGGCAGCAGAATCACCTGAATCTGGGAGGTGGAGGTTGCAGTGAGCCGAGATCACACCACTGCACTCCAGCCTGGACAACAGAGTGAGACTCTCTCAAAAAAAAAAAAAAAAAAAGAATTATTTCCATAGGTTTTTGGGGAACAGGCGGATGTTTGCTTATATGAATAAGTTCTTTAGTGGTGATTGCTGAGATTTTGGTGTACCCATCACCTGAGAACTATACACTGTGCCCAATTTGTAGTCTTTTATCCCTCATCCCCCCATTCCTTTCCCCCAAATCCCCAGAGTCCATTATATCATTCTTATGCCTTTGTGTCCTCATAGCTTAGCTTCCACTTATGAGTGAGAACATGCAATGTTTGGTTTCCCATTCCTGCGTTACTTCACTTAGAATAATGGTCTCCAATTCCATCCAGGTTGCTGCAAATACCATTATTTTGTTCCTTTTTATGACTTAGTAGTATTTCATGGTGTATCTATACAATTTCTTTATCCATGCATTGATTGATGGGCATTTCGGCTGGTTCCATATTTTTTGCAATTGTGAATTATGCTGCTATAAACATGTGTGTGCAAGTATCTTTTTCATATAATGACTTCTTTTTTTCTGGGTAGATAGCCAGTTGTGGGATTGCTGGATCAAATTCCTATTGACACTGTTCCACAAATAGAGAAAGAGGGAATCCTCCCTAAATCATACAAGCCAGTATCACCCTAATACCCAAACCAGGAAAGGACATAACAAAAAGAGAAAACTACAGGCCAATATCCCTGATGAAGATAGATGCAAAAATCCTTAACAAAATACTAGCTAACTGAATCCAACAGCATATTGAAAAGATAATCCATCATTATCAAGTGTGTTTCATACCAGGGATGAAGGGATGGTTTAACATACTCAAGTCAATAAATGTGATACACCACATAAACAGAATTAAAAATAAAAATCACCTGATCATCTCAATAGATGCAGAAAAAGCATTTGACAAAATCCAGCATCTCTTTATGATTAAAACCCTCAGCAAAATTGGCACAGAAGGGACATATCTTAATGTAGTAAAAGCCATCGATGACAAACCCAGAGCCAACATTATACTGAATGGGGAAAAGTTGAAAGCATTCCCCCTGAGAACTGGAACAGGACAAGAATGCCCACTCTTACCACTTCTATTCAACATTGTACTGGAAGTCTTAGAGCAATCAGACAAGAGAAAGAAATAAAGGGCATCCAATTTAGTAAAGAGGAAGTCAAACTGTCACTGCTGATAATATGATTGTACACCTAGAAAACCCTAAAGACTCCTCCAAAAAGCTCCTAGAACTGAAAATGAATTCAGCAAAGTTTCAGGGTACAAAATTAAGGTACACAAATCAGTAGCTCTGGTATACACCAACAGCAACCAAGATAAGAATCAAATCAATAACTCAATCCCTTTTATAATAGCTGCAAAAATAAAATAAAATACTTAGGAATATACCTAACCAAGGAGTCAAAAGACCTCTTCAAGGAAAACTACAAAATACTGCTGAAAGAAATAATAAATAACACAAACAAATGGAAATACATCCCACGCTCATGGATGGATATAATCAATATTATGAAAATGACCATACTGCCAAAAGCAATTACAAATTCAATGCAATTTCCATCAAAATATCACTATTATTTTTCACAGAACTAGAAAAAAAAAATCCTAAAATTCATATGGAACTAAAAGTGAGCCTGCATAGCCAAAGCAAGACAAAGCAAAAAGAACAAATCTGGAGGCATCACTTTACCTGACTTCAAACTATACTGTAAGGCCATAGTCACCAAAACAGCATGGTACTGGCCTAAAAATAGGCATATAGACCAATGGAACAGAATAGAGAACCCAGAAATAAGCCCAAATGCTTACAGCCAACTGATCTTTGACAAACCAAACAAAAACATAAAGTGGAGGAAAGGACACCCTATTCAACAAATGGTGCAGGGATAATTGGCAAGCCACATGTAGAAGAATAAAACTGGATCCTCATCTCTCATCTTCTACAAAAATCAACTCAGGATGGATCAAGGACTTAAATCTAAGACCTGAAATCATAAAAACTCTAGAAGATAACATTGGAAAAACCCTTATAGACATTGGCTTAGGCAAAGACTTAATCACTAAGAACCCAAAAGCAAATGCAACAAAAACAGAGATAAATAGGTGGGACTTAAACTAAAAAGCTTCTGCACAGCCAAAGAAACAATGAGCAGAGTAAACAGACAGCCCACAGAATGGGAGAAAATCTTTGCAATCTATATATCCAACAAAGGACTAATATCCAGAATCTGTCTACAAGGAACTCAAACAAATTAGCAATAAAAAACCAAAAAATTCCATCAAAAAGGGGGCTAAGGACATGAAAAGACAATTTTCAAAAGAAGATATACAAATGGCCAACAAACATGAAAAAATCCTCAACATCACTAATGATCAGAGAAATGCAAATCAAAACCACAATGTGATACCATCTTACTCCTGCAAGAATGACCATAAAAAAAAAATAATATTAGATGTTGGCATGGATGTGGTGTAAAGGGAACACTTTTACACTGCTGGTAGGAATGTAAACTAGTACAACCAATGTGGAAAACAGTGTGGAGATTTCTTAAAGAACTAAAAGATAGTAGCCTTTTTAGACTTTTCAACGCATAATTAATTTAAAAACAATCAAGCCTACAAATATAGTGGAGATATGTCTTAATTCAGTAACAAAGGGTAAAAATTGAGCCCTAATTAGGACCTTTTCTTTTCTTTTCTTTTTTTTTTTTTGAGACAGAGTTTCACTGTTGTTGCCCAGGCTAGAGTGCAATGGCACAATCTTGGCTCACTGCCACCTTCGCCTTCTGGATTCAAGCGATTCTCCTGCCTCAGCCTCCCGAGGAGCTGGGATTACAGACCTGCACCACCACACCTGGCTAATTTTTTGTATTTTTTTTTTTTTTTTTTTTAGTAGAGATGGGGTTTCTCCATGTTGGTCAGGCTGGTCTCGAACTCCCAACCTCAGGTGATCCACTCGCCTCGGCCTCCCAAAGTGCTGGGATTACAGGCATGAGCCACCGTGCCCGGCCAGGACCTTTTCTTTAAACATTCCGAATCAAAGTAAGGAGTCAAGTTGAAATTGAAGAGGTTTAGTGGGATTAGTGGTGATCCTATTTCAACAGATGAATGCTGGAACACAGTTTTCTTTTTCTTTATTTTAGAGACAGTCTGGCTTTGTCGCCCAGGCCGGAGTGCAGTGGTGTGATCTCGTCTCACTGCAAGCCCCACCTCCCGGTTTCAAGTGATTCTCGTGCCTCAGCCTCCCAAGTAGCTGGGATTACAAGTGTGCGGCACCACTCCCAGCTAATTTTTGTATTTTTAGTAGAGATGGGGTTTCGCCATGTTGGCCTGGCTGGTCTCGAACTCCTGGCCTCAAGTAATCTGCCCCTCATGGCTTCTCGAAGTGCTGGGATTACAGGCATGAACCACCATGCTTTGCCTCTGTTTCCTTTTAGTGGGACCTCTCAGAAGTTATTTCCTCTCTGAAGTTTTCTGTAAGCCTCCCAGACCCCTCCACCAACTCTTTGGTCCCATTTCTGCTGTTATCATTGCTCATCACAGTCTAGTGTAACTATTGTTTACTTGTCTGTGTTTCTCCATTTGATTGTGTGCACCTGGAAAGCAGAGGCTATTTCATTTAATTTTGTATCCCCAGTTCCTACTCAGCACAGGCCCTGATTCATGGAAAATATTTAATATTTTTGTTGAATGAAAGAATGACATTTATCATGTAAAGCTAATAATTTGTTTCATGGGTGTATGTCTTTCTTTCCCACTGTTCTGTGTTTCTTGAAAACAGAAACACTCTTTTCCCACTAGAGCTTAGTACACTTTAAACCTAGAATAGATACTCAATAAATATTTGCTGGATTAAACTCAGTTGAGTTTAACTGAATTATGCAGTACTCATTGATCAAAAATAGAAAGCCTTATTTTCTTTGTAGGGCCACACACATTTTGCTTATGAAGATTCTTGGCAAAGGATGTGTAAATACTCACAAAACACCACAATTTGGGACATTTAGAAGACTTTCTCTCTTCAAAACAAAGAAAAGTCACAATCAGGTAGATTAGCTAGAAGAAGGACAGGATTGCAGTATGGGACATTATTTAGGCCAGCAATAAGTAAAAGTAACCACAAACATTTAATCTACAATAAAAAATAACTTAATGAAGTAGCTCTCTCACATACCTTATAATCCCACTATAAAGGCTGTATTTTCCAGGAGTGAAAGAAAGAGAATCAATGTTCTTTATTCCTGGGCATTATTTGTGTGACATTCTGTAGAGTGATGACTGAGGCTATGGCTATTTTAGCAAACATTCTGACTCTAATGACAAGAGCAAATGCCACGTGACTCATCCCATGAGTCTGGTTAGAGCCTGCTTTCTGAAATTCTTGAGAAGCAGTTGATGAAATAATACTGATGATTCAACTCTGTCTCTGCTGTCATTTGCTTTTTCAAAGTGTTGAAGAGAGGAAAACAACTGCTCCTTGTTCAGACTTAGCCTGGAAACTGGTGACTAAATAGGCCTAGTGGAACTTTTGGGGTATAATTTTTTGTTGTTGTTGTCTTTTTTTTTTTTTTTTTTGAGATGGAGTTTTGTTCTGTCGCCTAGGCTGGAGTGCAGTGGTGCAACCTCAGCTCACTGCAGCCTCCACCTCCTGGGTTTCAGCGATTCTCCTGCCTCAGCTTCCCGGGTAGCTGGGATTACAGGCATACACCACCACGCCTGGCTAATTTTTGTATTTTTAGTAGAGATGGAGTTTCATCATGTTGTCCAGGCTGGTCTCGAACTCCTGACTTCAGTTGATCTGTCTGCCTCAGCCTCCCAAAGTGCAAGGATTACAGGCGTGAGTCACTGCACCTGGCCTCTTGGGGTATAATTTTGAGCGCCATTTCGTTTCGTTTTCTGTAATCTGATTCCAAGATTTTTTCTAAAAGTTGATAACTGGGGTCTTGGGTTAAATCTAGTAATTCTCCAGGCACGCTGCACACCAGAAGAGTTAAGCAAGCCATGTTGAAAGCATTGTACCAACATGCCCAGCATAGGGCCTGCTGCAGAAGCCCTGGTTCATTAGTGTTTGTCATTCAAGGACTCTCCCACTTCATCATCTTGCTTCTCATTTTCTTTTCTTTTCTTTCTTTTTTTGAGCCGGCGTCTCGCTCTGTCGCCCAGGTTGGAGTGCAGTGGCGGGATCTCGGCTCACTACAAGCTCCGCCTCCTGGGTTCCTGCCATTCTCCTGCCTCAGCCTCCTGAGTAGCTGGGACTACAGGCGCCCGCCACCATGCCCGGCTAATTTTTTTGTATTTTTTCTTTTAGTAGAGACAGGGTTTCACCGTGTTAGCCAGGATGGTCTCGATTTCTTGACCTCGTGATCCACCCTCCTCAGCCTCCCAAAGTGCTGGGATTACAGGCGTGAGCCACTGCGCCCGGCCTCATTTTCTTTGAATAAGAATATGGCGGGGCACGGTGGCTCACGCCTGTAATCCCAGCACTTTGGGAGGCTGAGGCAGGCGGATCACGTGAGGTTGGGAGTTCCAGACCCGCCTGACCAACATGGAGAAACCCCGTCTCTACTAAAAACACAAAATTAACCCGGCGTGGTGGTGCATGCCTGTAATCCCAGCTACTCAGGAGGCTGAGGCAGGATAATTGCTTGAACCTGGGAGGCGGAGGTTGTGGTGAGCCAAGATGGTGCCATTGTACTCCAGCCTGGGCAACAAGAGCAACATTCCGTCTCAGAAAAAAAAAAAAAAAAAAAAAAAAAAAAAGGAATAGAAACCCCAGAGAGTAAGCTGATTTTTGAACAGGGCTAACATGCAGACAGTCAGCTTGAAGTCCACCAAGATAATGTACAAGTTTGCAGCAGCGAACACACCCATGGTGTCTGGTAAGCCACACTGAGTGCGCTCCAGGTAGAACTCTACCAAGGGTGTACTTAGAGAATTGAGATGCAAATATTGATATCAGAAAACTATTAGGAAGAAAGAAACACCTGGGAAGGTAGTCTGCAACTTATCCCAGGGAGCCTGCCAATCAGGCTTCAAGAAGACATTATAGGCCGGGTGCGGTGGCTCATGCCTGTAATCCCAGCACTTTGGGAGGCTGAGGCGGGTAGGATCACTTGAGGCCAGGAGTTCGAGACCAGCCTGGCCAACATGGAGAAACCTCATCTCGACTAAAATACAAAATGTAGCCAGGAGGCGTGGTGGTGCACGCCTGTAATCCCAGCTACTCCGGAGACTGAAGCACGAGAATTTCTTGAACCCGGGAGGCGGAGGTTGCAGTGAGCCAAGATCACACCACTGCACTTCCAGCCTGGGCGACAGAAGGAGACTCTGTCTCAAAAAAAGAAAGAAAGAAAGAAAGAAAAAGAAGAATACATTACATTTTAGAGCTAATAATCATCCTGTGATAGCCCCCAGCCTGCTGCAGGGGTCAAAGTCTTAGAACTTCAGCCCATGGTACATGCCCTTTTATATAATAAACAATTTATTTTAGGATACATTTAGTTTAAAAAAAATTGTGGAGGTAGTCCAAAGAGTCTACATAGGCCCTACACCCAGTTTCCCCTACTATTAACATCTTTAAGAAGGATTAGTATTCATTCTTCTTCATTTATTTTTTATTATACTTTAAGTTCCTTGAGATACATGTGCAGAACGTGCAGGTTTGTTACATAGGTATAAAGGTGCCATGGAGGTTTGCTGCACCCATCAACCCGTCATCTACATTAGGTATTTCTCCTAATGCTATCCCTCCCCTAGCCCCCCACCCCCCACAGGCCCTGGTGTGTGATGTTCCTCTCCCTGTGTCCATGTGTTCTCATTGTTCAACTCCCACTTATGAGTGAGAACATGCGGTGTTTGGTTTTCTGTTCCTGTGTTAGTTTGCTGAGAATGATGGTTTCCAGCTTCATCCATGTCCCTGTGAAGGACATGAACTCATCATTTTTTATGGCTGCATAGTATTCCGTGGTGTATATGTAAGAAAATGTGTCACATATACACCATTCTTCTTTGAATGTTTGATATAATTCACTGTGAAGCCATCTGGTCCTAGGTTTTTCTTTTTTGTAAATTTTTTTATTACTGATTCAATCTCCTTATTTGTTATTTGTTTGTTCAGCCTGTCTATTTATTCTTGGTTCAGTTTTTCTAGGTTGTATGTTACTAAGAATTTATTGATTTCTTCTAGGTTATCCAATTTGTTGGCATATAATTATTCATAATAGTCTTTTATAATCCTTTTTATTTCTGAGGCACCCTTTGTAATGTTTCCTCTTTGATTTCTGGGTTTATCTGAGTCTCTCTCTCTCTCTCTCTTTTTCTTTGTTAGTCTAAGGGTTTGTCAATTTTATCGTTCCAAAACCCGACTCTTAGTTGTGTTGATTTTTTCTATCGTTTTTCTACTCTATTCATTTCTGCTCTAATCTTTATTGTTTCATTCTGCTAACTTTAGGCTTAGTGTTGCTCTTTTTTTAGTTCCTCAAAATTTGAGGTTAGGTTAGTTATTCAAGATTTTCTTCATTAACATAGACATTAATCACTATTAACCTCCCTGGAGAATGTACTGTGTACGCCTGAGAAGAATGTATATTCTGCTGTTGGATAGTTCTGTATATATGTCTGTTAGGTCCATTCGGTCTATTGTGTTGTTCAAGTTAGTTTTCTTTTCAAGTTTCTTCATTGGTTTTCAATCTGGATGTTCTGTTATTGAAAGAAGGATATTAAAGTTCTACTATTATTGTATTGCTGTTAATTTCTCCTTTTGGGTCTGTCAATATGTGCACATATATTTAGGTACTCTGATGTAGAGTGTGTACAGTATTTATAATCATTACATGCGTCTGTTAACTGTGCTTTTGTCATTATATAATGACCTCATTTGTCTCTAAAAACAGTTCTATCTACCTATCATCTATCTATCTATCTATCTATCTATCTATTTTGTCTGATATAAGTATAACCAACCCTTTTCTCTTTTGGTTACCATTTGCATGGAATATATTTTTTCACCCCTTCACTTTCAGCCCATATGTGTCCTTAAATCTAAAGTGAGTATCTTGTAGTCCCTTTACATTTAAAGTAAATTGGTAGGCGAGGACTTACTATTGCCATCTTGTTGTTTCTGTTTGCTTGTTTTGCAGTTATTTTGTTCTCTTCCTTTCTTTCTATCTTCTTTTGTTATTTGGTGATTTTTTTTTGGTTTGGCACTGATTTACTTGGATTCTTTCCTTTTTATCTTTTGTGCATCTATTATTTTTTTCTTTGTGGTTACCTCAAAGCTGGAATAGAATATCTTGTAGCTATATCTGCATATTTTATGTTTGTAACAATTTAACTTTAATTATATACAAAAACTATACACTTTTGCCCCTGCCACATACATACATATTTTTGTTCTTGTAGCCAGAGTTTATTTCTTTTTATATTGTGTATCCATTAACAGGTATTTGTGGTTATAGTTATGCCTTTTTTTTTTTTTTTGAGACAGAATCTTGTTCTGTCACCCAGGCTGGAGTGCAGTGACATGATCCTGGCTCACTGCAACCTTTGCCTCCCAGGTTCAAGTGATTCTTGTGCCCCAGCCACTTGAGTAGCTGGGATTACAGACATGTGCCACCATACCTGGCTAATTTTTGTAGTTATAGAAGAGATGGGGTTTCACCATGTTGGCCAGGCTTGTCTTGAACTTCCAGCCTCAAGTGATCTACCCACCTCAGCCTCCCAAAATGCTGGGATTTTAGGCATGAGCCACCATACCTGCCCCTGGTTATATTTATTTTAAATATTTTAGTCTTTTAACTTTTATATTAGGGTTAAAAGTAATTTATGCAATGCCATTACATTGATACATTATTCTGTATTTTTCTATATATTTTCCTGAAGTCAATACCTGGCTTCAAACAACAGGCTGACTCTCTTGTTAGGGGCTAATGCAGCTCATGACTTTAAAGTGAAGCCAATGTTCATTTACCATTCTGAAAATCCCAGGGCCCTTAAGAGTTGTGCCAAATCCACTCTCTGCCTGTGCTCTATAAATGGAACAATAAATCCTGGATGACTGGATATCTGTTTAGAGCGTGGTTTACTGAATATATAGACAGTGAAATATGTGCTTTCATATGCTCTCATGTTGCTGTTTATCATGTTTTCATTTCAATTTAAATAACTACCTTAAGCATTTCTTGCAAGACAGATCTAGTGGTGACAAACTCTCTCAATTTTTGTTTGTCTGAAAAAAACTTTATCTCTCATTTCTAAGGATAGTTTTGCTAGGTGTAATATTCTTGGTTGACAATTTTTTTGTCTCTTAGTACTTTAAATATAACATCTCACTCTTTCCTGGCCTGCAAGGTTTCTGCTGAGAAATCCTCAGCATATGATTCTCCTGCCTCAGCCTCCTGAGTAGTTGGGACTACAGATGTGCACCACCATGCCTAGCTAATTTTTGTATTTTACTAGAGATGGGGGTTTGCCATGTTGTCCAGGCTTGTCTCAAACTTCTGACCTCAGATGATCTGCCCTCCTCAGCCTCCCAAAGTGGAAGGTTACAGGCATGAGCCACGGCAATGTTGTGTATGTTCTGATTAGCAACCAGCCACTCGCTCATCTCTCTTTCTTCCCTTGGGCTTTCCTATTCCCTGAGACACAGCAATACAGAAATTAGGTCAGTTAATAACCTTACAATGGACTCTAATGTGTTTGAGTGAAAGAAAAGTTGCATGTCTCTCACTTTAAATCAAAACCTAGAAGTGATTAAGCCTAGTGAGGAAAGCGTGTTAAAAGTCAAGACAGGCCAAAAGCTAGGCCTGTGGTGCCAAACAGCCAAGCTGTGATGCAAAGGAAAACCTTTTTTTTTTTTTTTGGTTTTTTAGATGGAGTCTCGCTCTGTCACCCAGGCTGGAGTGCAGTGGCACAACTTTGGCTCACTGCAACCTCTGCCTCCTGTGTTCAGGCAATTCTCTTGCCTCATCCTCCTGAGTAGCTGGGGTTATAGACATGTACCACCATGCCCAGCTAATTTTGTATTTTTAGTAGAAACGGTGTTCACCATGTTGGTCAGGCTGGTCTCAAACTCCTGACCTCAGGTGGTCTGCCTGCCTTGGCCTCCCAAAGTGCTGGGATTACAGGCATGAGTCACCATGCCTTGTCCAGAAAAGTTCTTGAGGGAAATTAAAAGTACTACTCCAGTGAACACACAAATGGTATTTTTAAAAAAGTGAAACAGCCTTTCTGCTGATATGAAGAAAGTTTTAGTGGTCCGGATGGAAGATCAAACCAGGCACAATATTCCCTTAGGCCAAAGCATAATCTAGAGCCGTGACTTAACTCTCCTCAATTCTGTGAAGGCAACGAGAAGTGAGGAAGCTGCAGAAGAAAAGTCTGAAGCTAGCAGAGGATGGCTCATGAGGTTTAAGGAAATAGGCCATCTTTATAACATAAATGTGCAAGGTGAAGCAGCAAATGATGATTTAGAAGCTGTAGCAAGTTATCCAGAAGATCTAGTTAAGAACACTGATGAAGGTAGCTACAGTAAACAACTTATTTTCAGTGTAAATGAAACAGCCTTCTATCAGATGATGTAATCTGGGACTTTCATAGCTAGAGAGGAGATGTCAATGCCTGGCTTCAAAGCTTCAAAGAACAGGCTGACTCTCTTGTTAGGGGCTAATGCAGCTTATGACTTTAAGGTGACGCCAGTGCTCATTTACCATTCTGAAAATTCCAGGACCCTTAAGAGTTATGCTAACTCTACTCTGCCTGTGCCCTAAAAATGGAACAACAAAACCTGGATGATAGTACATCTGTTTATAGCATGGTTTACTGAATATTTTAATCCTACTGTTGAGACCTACTTCTCACAATAAAATATTTCTTTCAAAATATTACTGCTCATTGACAATGTGCTTAGTCACCCAAGATCTCTCTCTGATGGAGATAGATAAGAAAACTAAAGTTTTTCTTTTTTTTTTTAAGACGGAGTTTTGCTCTTGTTGCCCAGGCTGGAGTGCAATGGTGCAATCTCGGCTCACTACAACCTCTGCCTCCTGGGTTCAAGTGATTTTCCTGTCTCAGCATCCCGAGTAGCTGGGATTACAGTCATGCACCACCACGCCTCACTAATTTCATATTTTTACTAGAGATGGGATTTCTCTGTGTTGATCAGGCTGGTCTCGAACTCCTGACCTCAGGTGATCCACCCACCTTGGCCTCCCAAACTGCTGGGATTACAGGCATGAGCCACCATGCCCAGCCTTAAAGTTGATTTTTGCCTGCTAACACAACATCTATTTTGTAGCCCGTGGATCAAGGAGATGATCATTAGCCTTTTTTAGCAATGAGGTATTTTTAAATTAAGATATGTACATTGTTTTTGGAAATAATGCTATTGCACACTTTATAGACTACAGTATAATGTCAACATATTTTATATGCACTGGGAAGCCAACAAATTTGTGTGACTCACTTTATTGCATGTTCACTTTATTGCAGTGGTCTGAAACCCAAACCACAATATCTTTAAGATATGACTCTATTGGTGTCTGTGCATTTGAAGAAGCAGTCACCTCTTTCAAACTTTACAGACTGTCTTTGGTAGGGAAAGACCTTTATCTGTGACTGGAGTGAGGAAGTAGCTTGATGGGCTCTAGGTGACTCTGGCAGCTGGGGTTACTCTTGGCAAAGACTGCAGGGTCTTAGCACAATGACTGCTAGGGTCCTTGACGGTGAAGCCTGCCGAGTCCTTTTGCTCTCTTTTTTTCCCAACTGGGGGACTCACAGCAGAAGAAATTCTTCTTCATTGGGCTCTGCTGGTCTAGGGAATGAGGTGAATGCAGGCAAAATGCTTCCTACCATATTCTATGTGGGTGTTCTCAGTTCTTTTAGATTGCTGCATCTTCTTAATTGTACTCCAGAGCTTTCCCAGGGTTATATTTGTCTATGGATCTAATGAAAAATTTTTTTTTTGTGTGTGTGTGGCTGGACAAGGGCTATGACCTCCTAGATTACCATATTGCTAATGTCACTTAGAACACGCACCTTTGATCAAGTTTAATCTTTAGCAGGTAGGGCTGAAACCCAAAGCCACAAAAAGCAACTGAGCTGGGAGATATCTATTACAGCCATTGCCTCTAAATCTGACTATGAGAAAAGCATTTCAAATATCACATGACTTAACTTATTGGAATTGGTGGTAAAGAAATAAGAATGAGCACAAATATTTAGCAACAAAAAATCAATTGCAGTATTGTTAGTAATTATAAAAAGATATAAACATGTAACTGTCTAACAATAGCAGATTGTTAAAAATAAGTAATTAAATATCCATATAGTGGAATAATATGGAGCCATTTAAAGTGATGCAGAAATATATCTTTTATCTTGAAATATGTTTACGATAATTAAATGAAAAAAGCAAATCACAGAAATGTTTTTTGTTTGTTTGTTTTTGAGATGGAGTCTTGCTCTGTCATCCAGGCTCACTGCAACCTCCACCTCCCAAATTCAAACAATTCTCTTGGCTCAGCCTCCCAAGTAGCAAGGATTACAGGCATGAACCACCACATCCAGCTAATTTTTGTATTTTTAGTTGAGATGGGGTTTCACCATGTTGGTTGGCTGGTTTTGAACTCCTGACCTCGAGTGATCTGCCTGCCTCGGCCTCCCAAATTGCTGAGATTACAGGCATGAGCCACTGCTCCCAGCCAACATATGTGTTTTGATCTAACTTTTGTTTCAAAAAAGTAAAAAACAACTTAATATATGAAAGTGCAAATGGTGACAAGACAGATGGGATTACAGCTTAAAAGTAGCATTTTTTTCTTGTTTGTCTACATTTTCTCATCTTTCTGAAATGAGCATGTATTGCTTTGTTAAAAAAATAATAAATTTTGAAAATGAAAGTATAGAGCTTGGACCTATTATGTATCATGGAAATAAATGAATGAACCGCATAGCAATTTCTGCTATCATGACATGGGACAAAAATGTTTTAAAAGCATATTTCCCATTGCATTGTGATTTATCTTTTTACCTATCTGCTTCCCTTTAGCTGAAGATCCTCTAGGTCAGAGACTATTATTATTCATCTTTGCTTACCTAGCATGTAGGTCACAAATTCAGGTGGTGATGAGTAAATGTTGAGTAATTAAGTAAGCAGCACATAAAAGTGTGTCAGAAGACTTAGATATTAGTCAGGGTACGTGTTGACAATCACATCATCCATCTGATGTGTTGACAATCACACCATCCATCTTGCTCTAACGTAGGAAAGTAGTCAAGGCATTTCCTTATATCGAAACAAACTTTGATTTGTAAAAAGCATTGGTTCTCAAACCTAACTGATGATCAAAAACTACTCCAAAATAACCAAATCAGAATCTGATATAAAGAATCTCCAGCCATAAAATACATCATGGTAAAAATCCAGTCCACCAGAGGAACTCCTTGAGACACAGCTAAGATAAAAGGTCAGGGGCCAAGGGCTGAGGGTAAATAATTCATAGAAATCACATAGAAAATAGATCTGTGTGTTGTGGGTGCTATATCAAAGACACCATTGAGTTTGGGGATCTTAGAAAGGATTGTAGGAAAACTGTAAATGAAACAAAAATAATAGTGTTTTCAAGAGGGGTAAGGAAATGAATGGATACTTGGATGCATTTTTTTTTTCTGGAGATCAATTGACGCACACTCATCAACACCTTAAAAATATGCATGATTTTTGACCTAGCAATTTTATTTCTGAGAATTTATCCTATGGAAATATTATGGACATGCACTAGAAATTAGCTCCAAAGATGTTCATCACAGTGCTATCTCTAATAACAAAAACAAACAAACAAACAAAAAACAACAAAACAAAAACAGAAATAATACGAATGTTCAACAGCAGAAAATTGGCAAGGTAAAGTATGAAATACTCATTTGACAGAAAACTTTGTGATAACTAAAAAGACGCTGTAGAAATATATTTCTAGATATGGAAAGATGTCCATAATATATTGTCAAATTTTAAAAAGACATGTTACAGAACACTATTGCAAAAATAAAAATATATAGATGGGTGAAATATGATATGTTAGTAGTGGTTTTCCCTTGAGGAAAGAGATTGTGGATTTTTTTTTCTTAAGAAAGTTTATTTTGCTTCCCTGTCTTTTCTGAGTTCTTTGTAGTGAAACTATGTTGTTCTTATATAAGAAAAAGAAGAAAAGGAAGACTTTACCAAAAACATATAAATATGAAAGCATAATACTAATGGGATCACAGGAGAAAGGCCTTATTTTTTGCAGCCAGCAAAAAATAGTACCTACTATACACCATGAATATTTATTTATTTACAGTTATTCACTTGTTTTTCTCATCACAAGTCTATGATCTTTTCCACTGATGAGGAAACCAAAGCACAGTGATGGTCAGTAACTTGATAAGGTCATAGAGCTAGTAGAGCCAGGATTTAGAGCCCAAGAATCTAGCTAGTTCTAGACTCTGTGCTCTTAACAACCACTGTACCATGAGGAAAGAAATCTAGGTATGTGCCTTCTGTCATCACATCTCCATGATGTCCATTTCTCATGCCTGCTTGATTCCGGGCAGGCTGAAAAGGAGCAGTGGGCCAGTTTTGATGGCACATATTAGATACAATCTGCTATGCCCTTCAGGAGCTGGCTTTGAGGCTGATCCTAGACATAATGCAGTGGGTAAAATGTATTTTAGTGTTTCCTGCCTTGCCTACTTGCTAAATGTAATGCCTTCACTTGCTTATTGAAACTAATAAGATTCACTGATGGTGTCTGGAATTTTCCTGGCGTATTTTTACTATGTTGAAGCCTAGTTATCTTATTCTCTCAACACTTGGCTTTGTACTAGGCAAATACTAGCAAATCTTCAGAAATAAATTAATGCTGAAATGATAATGGGCACCAGTGTGTTGCTACATCATCCTTCCAGGAAACGTGTGTATGTAAATAGATGCCTTCTAAAAGTTATTTTTAATGCCAAAGAATTCATTTTCATAGTAGATATTTTGGACGTTGCAGGGAGAATATTTTAGGCATTAAAGCTTAGCTGGCTTCACTAATAGCTGTTTCCAGTTTTCTTATCTCTTGCCAACTTCCCTATAAAGGCTGAGAAAACGAAATATTCACTTTCCCAGCATCCTTGCAGCTAGGGGTGGCACAGTTCTAGACCATGAGATGTGGGCAGTGGTCTGTCTGTTGGGGGTTTGCTTTTCTGATAAAAGCAAAATGTTGACACTAGTACCTTGCAATGCCTCCTCCTACCTGCCTCTGGTGCCTTAACCTTTATACTTGGAGATGTCTTGGTCATTTGTGATTGGAAGGAAGAGACCAGAAGAACTGCAGAGATGTTGGACCTGAAATTATGGGGTCACTGAATCAATGCCAGCAGTTGCCTACATCACTTTTTTAATAGGTAGAAAAATAATCCCTATGTGTTAAACCACAGTTAGCCAGATTGTCTTTCACTTTTAGCCAAAGCATTCCTAATTGATGTGCACATTTTAAAAAACAAACCATAGTTCATTTTCCTGGCTCTAGTTTTACCCAGAACTTTGAAGTACAGTTCCAACACTACAGGAAGGCAAACAAAATCAAAGACCCACCCAATTGGGGTACCTGTTCATAGCATTTCTGAAGATGTTATATGTCTTTACTTAATTTCTGGTGACTTTAAAAAGAAAGACAATAAGACTAAAAAATGGAGACTATTGTCTAAGATTCATTATAGGTTAAGAAATGCAATATATAGCATTTAAAATGCTATATTATTTTACTGACTTGACAAAAACATTTGATGACAACCATTTATTCAGACTTTTGGTTACTATTTTTCAATTGATAAATCCATCAGATTCTTAACAGCACATAATGCAGGAGCTAGCTGGTCGGGTTTATTTTCTTTCCTTTCTATTCACCTTCTTTTTCATTTTTCCTCTTTTAATTCCTTCCTTCCTTCCTTCCCTCCCTTCTTCCTCCCTCCTCGCTTTTTTCCTTCCTTCCTTCTTTCCTTCCTTCCTTCATTCCTTCCTTCCTTCCTTTCTTCCCTTCTCTTCTTCCTTTTCCTTCTTTCCTTTCTTCCTTCTCTTCCCCCTTTTCTTTTGTATGCTATAATCTCTTACAGTAAAAAATATATAGTGTAATAATAATGCAGCAAGCATCTCAGTCAAGATCCATGTGCTGGGTATCTTTTATTTGTCCCCTAGATCCATCCACCATCTGACACTGATCTGGGAAACTGACCTGTGTGGATCTGTGAGCAATTTTCCCCTCTAACTTCCTCTTGGGCCTGGCTGATGGGGAGACACAGCAGGAGATTTTAGGGAGGAAAAGAGAGTGGTGTTAAGGCTTATATTCCCTTGGCTCCTAATGTGATGTTACCTCTGGCTGACTGGGTTTCTCCACTAAAGGTCACTGCTCCTCTTAACATGGCAGAATCTACTTAATTTTCTCTCCTTCTTCTTCTAGGAATCACACCCTTTCCTTGTCTCTTCAGGTCTAGGGATGGTTGCATTAATGGTTGGCTACCATTAGCCTTAGGTTGCAAAACCATCTCTTGTGTTTCCTCTATACCTGTACCTTTGTGATTAGCTGTCTCATAAATGAATCCTCCTTAAATCACTCTATTTTTCTTTTGTTTCTTTTTTCTTCTCTGAAACCTTTTAAAGACCGCTACTCTATTTTGAGTGAGCCCTCTGTTTCCCTTTGGAACCTTGATTGATAGAAACTAGATGGTGCATTGTCCAAAACAGCAGCCATTGAGCTATTTATATTTAAATTTTAAATAATGAAAATGAAATAATATTAATTTTTTTTTCTTGAGACGGAGTCTTGCTCTGTCGCCCAGGCTGGAGTGCAATGGTGCAGTCTCAGCTCACTGCAGCCTCTGCCTCCTGGGTTCAAGCGATTCTCCTGCCTCAGCCTCCCAAGTAGCTGGGATTACAGTTGCCTGCCACCATGCCCTGCTAATTTTTGTATTTTTAGTAGAGATGGGGTTTCACCATGTTGGCCAGGCTGATCTTGAACTCCTGACCTCAGGTGATGCACCCACCTCAGCCTCCCAAAGTGCTGGGATTACAGGCCTGAGCCACCATAGCCTCCCAAAGTGCTGGGATTACAGGCCTGAGCCACCATGCCTGGCCGAAATAATATTAAAATTTATTTCCTTAGTCACACTAGACACATTTCCAGCTCTCAGTAGCCACATATGACAAGAAGCTGTAGTATTGGACATCTCAGATCTAGAGCAGTTTGTTCATTACAGAAAGTCCTGCTAAATAGCACTAATGGAAACTGACAGTCCCCAGACCTCCCTTTGTGTGACTTTGTGTGATTTCTCCATCCTGCTACTTCTTCCTGCCTGCATCACTTTTTTTTCTTCCTTACATTTATAGTAATCACATCCTTGCTTTTCTTTATAATTTTTCCACCTTTGTAAGCATCCTAAATAATGCATTTTAAGTTTTTCCCATTTTCAATTTTAAGATGTAAGTTTACAGTGTTTTTGTTGTCTTGTTTCTTGACTGTTCTTAACATCCACTCATGTGGTATGTAGCTGTTGTTTGTTTATTTGCATTGCTATATAGCATTCCATTGTATGAAAATATCACACAAAAGTTGCATTCTCCCGTTGCTGGATGTTTGGATTATTTCCAGTTTTTGGTTATTACAAACCATGTACATGTCTCTATGTATATTCTTGTATACATAGACATACCTACGTAGTTCCTATATGTTATGTATCTGGAGTGAAATTTAATTGCTAGGTCACAGGGTATGCATTTCTTCCCCTTTAATAAATAATGCCATCTTTTTCCAAAGTGTTTGAACCCATTTACACTCCTACCAACAGTACATGAGGATACGCTTTTTTTTTTTTTGAGACAGAGACTCGCTCTGTCGCCCAGGCTGGAGTGCAGCGGCGCGATCTCGGCTTACTGCAAGCTCCGCCTCCCTGGTTCACGCCATCACGCCATTCTCCTGCCTCAGCCTCCCGAGTAGCTGGGACTACAGGCGCCCACCACCACGCCCGGCTAATTTTTGTATTTTTAGTAGAGACGGGGTTTCATCATGTTAGCCAGGATGGTCTTGATCTCCTAACCTCATAGTCTGCCCGCCTCAGCCTCCCAAAGTGCTGGGATTACAGGCGTGAGCCACCGCGCCCAGATGAGGTTACCCATTGTTTTACACCCTCATCAACACTTGGTATTTCAGATGGTTTACATTTTTCTTAAATTTAATATCCAAATTTTTTTTTACTTTTTTTTTTATTATACTTTAAGTTCTAGGGTACATGTGCACAACATGCAGGTTTTTTACATATGTATACATGTGCCATGTTGGTGTGCTGCACCCATTAACTCATCATTTACATTAGGTATGTCTCCTAATGCTATCCCTCCCCCCTCCCCCCCACCCCATGACAGGCCCCGGTGTGTGATGTTCCCCATCCTGTGTTCAAGTGTTCTCATTGTTCAATTCCCACCTATGAGTGAGAACATGCGGTGTTTGGTTTTCTGTCCTTGTGATAGTTTGCTCAGAATAATGGTTTCCAGCTTCATCCATGTCCCTACAAAGGACATGAACTCATCCTTTTTTATGGCTGCATAGTATTCCATGGTGTATATGTGCCATATTTTCTTAATCCAGTCTATCATTGATGGACATTTGGGTTGGTTCCAAGTCTTTGCTATTGTGAATAGTGCCGCAATAAACCAGATGCTTTACATTTTAACCATTCTGATGAGTGTGTAGCGGTGTCTCACTGTGATTTTTAAATTGCATTTTCCTTCTTACTAATGAGGTCAGCATCTTTTCAAGTCCAATTTTATTTCTTCCTACATATATAATTGAGTGTCTCAGCATTAGTGTTAAAAATACTGTCATTTTCCTCATACACTGTATTGCCACTCTGTCTAAATCAAGGTCCACATAAGTGTGAGTCTGTTTTTAGTTTCTCTTTTATGTTAGCTCTTAGTTTGTCTATCACTGTATCAATTCTACATTGTTTTAACTACTGTAGCTTTGACATCTATATATCTTGATATCTCTTAGAGCAAATCCTCTGACATTTTTCTATTTATTCAAGATTGTCTTGGATACTTTTGGCCCTTTACATTATCATATATGTTTTAAAACCAGCTTGTCAAGTTTTAAAACAAAACAAAATCCCAAACCCTGTTGAATCTTTCAGTCAATGAATATGGTATGCCTTTCTATTTAATCATGTGTCCTTTAATATACTTCAACATAGTTATAAAATTTATAATTACATTTCATAATAATTTTTTAAAAACTTAATTTATAATTAAATTTTATTAAAATTAATTTTTTTTTTTTTTTTGGAGATAGAGTCTCACTCTGTCACCCTGGCTGGAGTGCAGTGGCACAATCTCAGCTCACTGAAACCTCTGACTCCTAGGTTCAAGCAATTCTCCTGCCTCAGCCTCCCAAGTAGCTAGGACTACAGGTGCCCGCCACCACGCCTGGCTAATTTTTTGCCCGGCTAATTTTTTGTATTTTAGTAGAGACAGGGTTTCACTGTGTTGCCCAGGCTGGTCTCAAACTCCTGAGCTCAGGCAATCTGCCTGCCTCAGCCTCCCAAAGTGCTGGGATTACAGGCGTGAGCCATCACACCTGGCCAAAAATTTTTTTAAAGGCACAAGACCCCTGTAGAGGCTTGAACCTTTTAAAATGATTTATTTCTATGTACTTACCATTACTGATTCTACTGTTTATACTATCACTTTAAAAATTTAATTTTCTAATTGTTTATTTTTAGTATAGAAATGCTGTTGATTTTTGTATATTG
Organism: Pongo pygmaeus; assembly: GCF_028885625.2. NCBI lineage: Eukaryota > Metazoa > Chordata > Mammalia > Primates > Hominidae > Pongo > Pongo pygmaeus. Next base: position 32,924,768 of record NC_072382.2, on the reverse strand, counting down.
TCTTTGTATCTAGCAACCATGCTAGGCTTTCTTATTACTCCAATTATGTGTCGGTAGATTCTTTTGGATTTCCTATGTGCATAACTGTATAATCTAAAAATGATGTTTGGTTACTTCTTTCTTTGCTTTACTGCACCATCTACAGCTTTCAATATAACCAACAATGTCAAGTAAATGTTGTGATCAGAGTAATCTTTGTCTTGTTTTCAGTCTGGAAGGGAAAGCTTTTAAATGATTCACCACTAAGTCAATTATTTGCTGTGGTTTTATTTTTCCAGATACCACCTATTAGATTAAGAAAGATTCCTTCTTTTTCCTAGTTTGTTATTTTTTAAAAAAATTATTAATGGATATCAAAATTTGAGTTTATTTTTTGCACCTATTGAAATGGTCATATACACGTTTTCTTTTTAATCTAATTACATACTACCGTTAGAAATGAGTTGAATAATTTCTAGGGCTATTTTCTAACATAAATATTTTTTAAAAATGCATCTGAGTATATCAGTTCCAGTTCCTTTGACTACAAAAATAGTATAAGCCCAAAACAGAACTTACTGTCTTGTTTAACTGTAACTTCAGCACACGTGAATTTAGTCATCAAATTATGTCACTAGGTCTATTTCTTTTCATCATTATTTCTCTGTGTTGACTTTTTCTCTCTTTTTTTCATGTGAGGCAAAGTAACTGCCAAAAGCCACAGGGCACCCTACTCAAGCTTTGAGTACAACAGAATGAAGTTAGGCTTCTTTCTCTCAGCTTTTTAAGCAAAACTGTCATTGTATCTTATTGGCTGTCACTGGGTCGTGTTCTCACCTCTAAAGCTATCACCATGCTAGTGGAATACAATGACCTGATCAATGATCAAGTTTCACTTACATCTTCACTACTGGAACCTGGGTTGATATCAACTCGTCCTGGATCTCATGGATTGAGAACGGGGGAGGGTGTAGGTGGCTCCTCGAAGGAAAGCTGAAGTTCAGTTAGCAGCACTAAGATAAAAGGATATCTCCCTACATTAACCTAGATCTTTACTACTACCAGTACTCCCACTATATCTCTTGCAGGCCAATCTTACATTGCCACTGCCGATTTAATTTGGTTTATTAATTTAATTTGTTTTATTAAGTGCTAAGCATTGTGCTAAGTGCTTTAGATGAATAACTCCCATAGTTCTCACAAAAACCCTAAGAAGTAGGTACGAATATTACTCACACCTATAAATTAAGGCCCAACTGCTATAGTTGAAGGGAAAGAACAGGGACTGGAACCCAAATCAATTTATCAGTGAGGTCTGGATTTTTTATATTACCCAACACTGCTTTCCCAAACACCTTTTTTTTTTTTTTTTTGTAGTTTGGAAATGTGCATCTTTTTTTTTTTCATAAGTTATTGATGTACAGGTGGTATTTGGTTACATGGGAAAGTTCTTTAGTGGTGATTTGTGAGATTTTGGTGCACCCATCACCTGAGCGGTATACACTGCACCATATTTGTACTCTTTTATCCCTTGCCCCTCTCGCGCTGTTCCCCCAAAGTCCCCAAAGTCTATTGTATCATTCTTATGCCTTTGCATCCTTACAGCTTAGCTACCACATATCAGTTAGACCAAACGATGTTTGGTTTTCCATTCCTGAGCTACTTCACTTAGAATAATTGTCTCTAATCTCATTCAGGTCACTGCAAATGCTGTTAATTAATTCCTTTTTATGGCTCAGTAGTATTCCATCATATATATACATACACCACAGTTTCTTTATCCACTCATTGATTGATGGGAATTTGGGTTGATTCCACCATTTTGCAATTGTGAATTGTGCTGCTATAAACCTGCATGTGCAAGCATCTTTTTTATATAATGACTTCTTTTCCACTGGGTAGACACACAGTAGTGGGAGCTGGATCAAACCATAGTTCTACTTTTAGTTCTTTAAGGAATCTCCACACTGTTTTACATAATGGCCGTACTAGTTTACATTCCGACCAGCAGCGTAGAAGTGTTCCCTGATCACCACATCCACACCAACATTTACTGTTTTTTGATATTTTGATTATGGCCATTCTTGCAGGAGTAAGGTAGTATCACATTGTGGTTTTGATTTGCATTTCCCTGATCATTAGTGATGTTGAACATTTTTTCATATGTTTGGTGGCCATTTGTATATCTTATTTTGATAATTGTCCATTCATATCCTTAGCCCACTTTTTGATGGGATTTTTTTTTTTTTCTTACTGATTTGTTTGAGTTCGTTGTAGATTCTGGATATTAGTCCTTTGTCAGATGTACAGATTGTGAAGATTTTCTCCCACTCTGTGGGTTGTCTGTTTACTCTGCTGGCTGTTCCTTTTGCAGCGCAAAAGTTTTTAGTCTTATTAAGTCCCAACTATTTATCTTTGTTTTTATTGCATTAGTTTTTGGTTTCTTGGTCATGAAATCCTTGCCTAAGTCTATGTCTAGAAGGGTTTTTCCAATGTTATCTTCTAGGATGTTTGTAGTTTCAGGTCTTAGGTTTAAGTCCTTAGTCCATCTCGAGTTGATTTTTGTATAAGATGAGGGATGAGGATCCAGTTTCATTCTCCTACCTGTGGCTTGCCAATTATCCCAGCACCATTTGTTGAAAACGGTGTCCTTTCCCCACTTTACGTTTTTGTTTGCTTTGTGGAAGATCAGTTGGCTGTAAGTATTTGGGTTTATTTCTGTGTTCTCTATTCTGTTCCTATTCTGTATAGGTCCATGTGCCTATTGTTATACCAGTACCATATTGTTCCTGACTATGGCCTTATAGTAGATTTGAAATCAGGTAGTGTGATGCCTCCAGATTTGTTCTTTTTGCTTTGTCTTGCTTTGGCTATGCTGGCTCTTTTTTGGTTCCATATAAATTTCAGAATTGTTTTTCTAATTCTGTGAAGAATGATGGTGGTATTTTGATGGGGATTGCATTGAATTTGTAGATTGCTTTTGGCAGTGTGGTCATTTTCACAATATTGATTCTACCTATCCATGAGCATGGGATGTGTTTCCATTTGTTTGTGTCATCTATGATTTCTTTGAGCAGTGTTTTGTAGTTTCTCTTGTAGAGATCTTTTGACTCCTTGGTTAGGTATATTGTTAAGTATTTTATTTTATTTTTGCAGCTATCGTAAAAGGGTTGAATTCTTGATTTGATTCTCCACTGGGTCGAGAGCTACTGATTTGTGTACATGAATCTTGTATCCAGAAACTTTGTTGGATTATTTTATCCATTCTAGGAGCTTTCTGGAGGAGTCTTTAGGGTTTTCAAGGTACACAATCATATCGTCAGCAAACAGTGACAGTTTGACTTCCTCTTTACCAATTTGGATGCCTTTTATCTCTTTCTCTTGTCTGATTGCTCTGGCTAGGACTTCCAGTACTGTGTTGAAGAAGAGTGGTGAGAGTGGGCATCCTTGTCTTGTTCCAGTTCTCAGAGGGAATGCTTTCAACTTTTCCCCATTTGGTATTATGTTGACTGTGGGTTTGTCACAGATGGCTTTTATTACATTTTTATACATACAAGGTGTGTCCCTTGTATGCTGATTTTGCTGCGAGTTTAAATCATAAAGGGATGCCAGATTTTGTTGAATCCTTTTTCGGCATCTATTGCAATGATCATGTGATTTTTTGTTTTTAATTCTGCTTATGTGGTGTATCACATTTATTCACTTGTGTATTTTAAACCATCCTTGCATCCCTGGTATGAAACCCACTTGATCATGGTGGATTACCTTTTTGATATGTTGTTGCATTCAGTTAGGTAGTATTCTGTTAAGGATGTCAGCATCTATGTTCATCAAGGATATCAGTCTATAGTTTTCTTTTATGGTTATGCCCTTTCCTGGTTTTGGTATTAGGGTGACGCTGGCTTCATAGAATGAATTAGGGAGGGTTCCTTCTTTCTTTATCTTGTGGAATACTGTCAAAAGGATTGGTACCAATTCTTCTTTGAATGTCTGGTAGAATTCTGCTGTGAATCCATTTGGTCTTGGACTTTCTTTTGTTGGTAATTTTTAAATTGCCATTTCAATCTCACTGCTTGTTATTGGTCTGTTCAGGGTATCTAATTCTTCCTGATTTAAGCTAGGAGGGTTGTATTTTTCCAGGAATTTATCCATCTCTTCTAGTTTTCTAGTTTATATGTGTAAAGGTGTTTATAGTAGCCTTGAATGATCTTTTATATTTCAGTGGTATCAGTTGTAATATCACCTGTTTCATTTCTTAGTGAGGTTATTTGGATTTTCTCTCTTCTTTTCTTGGTTAATCTTGATAATGGTCTAGCAATCTTATTTACCTTTTCAAAGAACCAGATTTTTGTTTCATTTATCTTTTGTAATTTTTTTTTGTTTGTTTCAATTTCATTTACTTCTGCTCTGATCTTGGTTATTTCCTTTCTTCTGCTGGGTTTGGGTTTGGTTTGTTCTTGCTTCTCTAGTTCCTTGAGGTACAACCTTAGATTGTCTGTTTGTGCTCTTCCAGACTTTTTGATGTAGGAGTTTAGGGCTATAAACTTCTTTTAGCACTACCTTTGCTGTAACCCAGACGTTTTGGGAGGGTGTATCATTACTGTTGTTCAGTTCAAATAATTTTTTAATTTCCATCTTAATTTCATTTTTGACCCAATGCTCATTCGGGAGCAGGTTATTTATTTTCCATGTATTTGCATGGTTTTGAAGGTTCCTTTTGGAGTTGATTTCCAGTTGTATTCCACTGTGGTCTGAGAGAGTGCTTATATAATTTCAATTTTCTTAAAGTTATTGAGGTTTGTTTTATGGCCTATCATATGGTCTATCTTGGAGAAGGTTCTATGCACTGTTAAATAGAATGTATATTCTGCAGTTGTTGGATGAAATGTTCTGTATATACCTGTTAAGTCCATTTGTTCCAAAGTTAGTTTAAATCCATTGTTTCTTTGTTGGCTTTCTGTCTTGATGACCTTTCTAGTGCTGTCAGTGGTGTATTGAATTCACCCACTATTATTGTTTTGCGGTCTATCTCATTTCTTCAGTCTATTAGTAATTGTTTTACTAATTTGGGAGCTCCAGTGTTAGGTGCATATATGCTTAGGATTGTGATATTTTCCTGTTGGACAAGGCCTTTTACCATTATATAATGTCCCTCTTTGTCTCTTTTAACTGCTGTTGATTTAAAGTTTGCTTTGTCTGTTATAAGAGTAGCTACTCCTGCTCACTTTTGGTGTCCATTTGCATGAAATGCCTTTTTCCACCCCTTTACTTTAAGTTTATGTGAGTCCTTATATGTCAGGTGAGTCCTGAAGGCAGCAGATTATTGGTTGGTGAGTTTTTATGCATTCTGCAGTTCTGTATCTTTTAAATGGAGCATTTAGGCCATTTACATTCAATGTTAGTATTGAAATGTGAGGTACTGTTGCATTCATTGTGCTATTTGTTGCCTGTGTACTTTGTGTTTTTTTATTTTCCCTTTTAACCTGTATTTTTGTTTTATAGGTCCTGTGTGATTTATGCTTTAAAGAGGTTATGTATTGATGTGTTTCCAGGATTTGTTTCAAGATTTAGAGTTCCTTTTTAGTAGTTCTTGTAGTGCTGGTTTTGTAGTGGCAAATTCTCTTAACACGTGTTTGTTTGAAAAAGACTGTATCTTTCCTTCATATGTGATGCTTAGTTTTGCTGGATACAAAATTCTTGGCTGATAATTGTTTTGTTTGAGGAGGCTGAAGATAAGGCCCCAGTCCCTTTTAGCTTGTAAGGTTTCTGCTGAGAAATCTGCTGTCAATCTGATAGGTTTTTCTTTATAGGTTACCTGGTGCTTCTCTCTCAGAGCTCTTAAGATTATTTCCTTTGTCTTAACTTTGGATAACCTGATGATAATGTGCCTAGGTTATGATCTTTTTGTGATGAATTTCCCAGGTGTTCTTTTTGCTTCTTGTGTTTGGATGTCTAGGTCTCTAGCAAGGCTGGGGAATTATCCTTGATTATTCCCCCAAATATGTTTTCCAAGCTTTTAGAATTCTCTTCTTCCTCAGGAACACCAATTATTCTTAGGTTTGGTTGTTTAACATAATCTCGGACCTCTTAGAGGTTTTGTTCATATTTTCTTATTCTTTTTCCTTTGTGTGTGTTGGATTGGGTTAATTCAAAGACCTTGTCTTTGAGCTCTGAATTTCTTTCTTCTGCTTGTTCAGTTCTATTGCTGAGACTTTCCAGAGCATTTTGCATTTCTGTAAGTATGTCCAATGTTTCCTGAATTTTTGATTGTTTTTTCTTTAAGCTATTTATTTCCTTGAATGTTTCTCCCTTCACTACTTGTATCGTTTTTTTAGATTTCCTTGCACTGGGCTTTGCCTTTCTCTGGTGCCTCCCTGATTAGCTTAATAATTAACCTCCTGAATTCTTTTTCAGGTAAATCAGGGATTTCTTCTTGATTTGGATCCAGTTCTGGTGATCTAGTGTGATTTTGGGGGATGTTAATGAGCCTTGTTTTGTCATATTACCAGGGTTGGTTTCATGGTTCCTTCTCATTTGCGTCGGCTCTGTCAGAGGGAAGGTCTTGAGCTGAAGGCTGTTGTTCAGCTTCTTTTGTCCCATGGAGTGTTCCCTTGATGTAGACTCTCCCCTTTTTCCTATGGATGTGGCTTTCTGTGAGCTGAACTGCAGTGATTATTGTTTCTCTTCCGGGTCTAGCCAGCCAGCAAGTCTACCCAGCTCTGGGCTGGTACTGGGGGTTGTCTGCAGAGTCCTGTGATGTGAACTGTCTATGGGTCTCTCAGCTGTGGATGCCAGTGCCTGTTCTGGTGGAGGTGGTGGGGTGGTGCAATGGGCTTCATGAAGGTTCTTTGGTGGTTTAATGCTCTATTTTGTGCTGGTTGGCTTCCTGCTGGGAGGCGGTACTTTCCAGAGAGCATAAGTTGTGGTAGTATGGAGAGGTACTGGTGGTGGGTGGGGCCCTAGAACTCCCAGGATTATATGCCCTTTGTCTTCTGCTAGCAGGGTGGGAAGGGAAGTACCATCAGCTGGGGCCAGGGCTAGGTATGTCTGAGCTCAGACTCTCCTCCAGTGAGTCTTGCTGTGGCTGCTGTGGTGGATGGGAGTGAGATTCCCAGGTCACTAGAATTGTATACCTAAGAAATATTATGGCTGCCTCTGCTGATTCATGCAGGTTGTCAGGATACTTGGGGAAAGCCGGCAGTCACAGGCCTCACCCAGCTCCTACGCAAACCAAAGGGCTGGTCTCACTCCCACTAAGCCCCCACTCCAACCCCAATAGCCCCAAGTCTGTTTCCAGGCGGTGGGCAAGACAGGCTTGAAAACCTGCCTCAGGTTACCGCCTCCCAGCTGTGAAAGGAAAGGGCTTGGTTCTTCCCCCAACTGTGGAGTCTGCACACCAGATTTGTACCCTCCCTCAGGTTCTGGGAGGCTTCTCGCCCCATTCAAATCATTACACAGTTTAGCTAGAGATTTCCTTCTCCCTGTGGAGTTTTACTCCCACAACCCCACTCCTCTGGCTGCCCTGCCGGTGGATCCGCATGGTGCCAGGCAGGAATGGCCCGCTCGGGGACCCAGTGAGCTACCAGAGCCTTTCTGCTGCTTCCTCTACCCCTATATTTTGCTTGGCTAAATTGACTCAGCTCCAGGTAAAGTGGGAAACTTCTCCTGCAAACATACCTTCAGCTTCTCCAGTGGGGGTGTGTGTTCAGGAGAGGAGGCTCTCCCTTTCCCACTTCCACAGTTGGGGCATCCACAGTATTTGGGGTGTCTCCCATGTCCTGCAGGAGCAGTCTGCTTCCTTCAGAGGGTCTGTGGGTCCTCTTGGGATTGCTGGTTTGTTCTTACAGTTAATTTGGAGCTAAAATTCACAACATGCGTCTCCACAAGCTTCTCTGTCCGGAGCTGCAATCTAGTCTTGCCTCCCATCTGCCATGATGATACTATTGCCCACTAGACACCGAATTCTAAAATACAAGGATATTAAAATTGGTAAATATGGCCAGGCACGGTGGCTCACGCCTGTAATCCCAGCACTTTGGGAGGCCGAGGCGGGCAGATCACCTGAGGTCAGGAGCTCGAGACCAGCCTGGCCAATGTGGTGAAACCCCATCTCTACTAAAAATAAAAAAAATTAGCTAAGCATGGGGTCTCATGCCTGTAGTCCTAGCTACTCAAGAGGTTGAGATATAAGAATCGCTTGAGCCCTGAAGGCACAGTTTGCAGTGAGTGAGATCTTGCCACTGGACTCTAGCCTGGGCAACAGAGCCAGACCCTGTCTTAAAAAAAAAAGAAGTTATGCACTGATAATTGGATGATAGTAGAGTTTTGTTCTCCAATAATAGTTCTCTGAGGGGATCATTTCTACCAGACACTGACAATCAGAGAAAAGAGAAGGTGGGTCACAGTGAGACATACATGGATCTGATTTATGGGGGTCCACAAGGCACTAGATGCTGCAAAATCTAGCACTTCAAGCAGCAGCATTGAAGTAGTGAAGGCATAAATATTTTACATTGCCCCTGGGGCCTTTTACCCTCACTATGCCACTGTTGCCAACCAAATAATGCACCAACTTCCTTAATGTGAGGTTCTGGAATTAGGCAGCTGTTTACAAGGAAGCTAAATTCAGAAATGGCCTCATGCCACTGTTGAAGGCTGAGCAACTGGGCAAGTTGGTGCTAATCCTTGTTTAATTTAGCTTTCCTGCTGACTCACATTCTATGTGACACATTGTATATTCTTCTACTTGTATGTGCCTCTGGGGCATGTTCAATTACAAATCATTACTCAGGGATAATGCTTCAAAAGTTCTGCTGGGATTAGATAAAGGAGCTTAAACTTAGGAAATTACATTTACCAATTTCTTTCTTTTTTTTTTTTTTTTCTTTTTGAGACTGAGCCTCACTCTATCCCCCAGACTGGAGTGCAGTGGCACGATCTCATCTCACTGCAACCTCCGCCTCCCAGGTTCAAGCGATTCTCCTGCCTCAGCCTCCCGAGTAGCAGAGATTACAGGTGCTTGCCACCATGCCCAGCTAATTTTTGTATTTTAGTAGAGACGGGAGTTTCACCATGTTGGTCAGGTTGATCTCGAGCTCCTGACCTCAGGTGATCCCAAAGTCACACAGTGTAGGACACATTTGTTCATTGTTTACCAAGTGATCATTCCCTCTTCCTCCTTTCTAACCATACCCAGGCTTTTGTTTGGGCACATAAGCTATCCATTGAAGCCAGTGTGCTTTGGAGGAAGCTGAGCAACACCCAACTCAACTTCCAGGGCGTCCCCTGGAGGGCATGTTCAATTCCCCAGGAAATAGTAATTGGTTCAGACTCAAATTAATTTAATCAGGGTAAATGTTAGAATTCTCACTTGGAATGCTGACATTCAAACACATTCTCTTTGTAAATGACTTGGTATGGTTTTAAATCCTGGAACAGTTACAGCCATGTTGCATCCATGAGGGAAGCCAGGTGTAGGATCAAACTCACAGGGGAAAGCAGATAAGACAGGCCATGATGATGTCATTGGGCTGTGGAATGAAGCCAACCTTGAGTTAGACCCTCTTTTTGGACCTACCTGTTAGTTATGTTATTGATAATTTGCCTTTCTTATTTAAGCCAGTTAATTTGGATTTTCTGTTATTTGCAATGAATATGTCCTAACAGATATATTAAGGTGTTCAAAGCCAAAAATTAAAAAAACTCAGCTCTCTGTGTTTTCATTTTATCATCACTAAAATTAATAGATTAGAATATTATACCAGTGGTTTAAAAATCTAGTTTTAGCAGCAAAATGCATTTTTCTAGCAGTCTTACACAGATCATGCAATACATAAAATATATTAAAAAAATCAATAAGTATGCTCCTCATTAATTTTTATAATTAGTGACAAATATTTCATTGTTTGTAGATCCCGTGAAAACCTTTGTTTCTTTGGAGCACAATCTGAAAGCCACTAGTGCAGATAATAAAACATATGTAATATATTATGCATAATAAAAATGAGATATGCATAATATACAGATATAAATATATATGTATGAATGTATATAAAATAGCTAAATTTATTGCTTTTATTATGTACCAGGGATCGTGCTGAGTACTTTTTTATGCATGGTTTTATTTTAAATCCACTTCATGAAGCAGGTACTTATATTTAATAAAGGAATAATAATACTTACCTCATGGGGGGCTCTTGGGAAATTAAAACAAGATCCTAGACTTCAGAACAAGTAACTGAGAAGGGCAAGCATCTTCTTTTGTTGAAATTAAACCTAGGAAGAAGTGAACCTAAAAACCTGGCTTATCCATGGACTTTCTAATTCCAACTCAACTAATTATAACTGATACAGATTCCTTCTGAACTCTAGTCTCAATATTATCCCCAGTAGAAATGAGAAGGTTTATGTGTCCTCTTTTATTCTGTGATATAAATGTCAATTCTTTTGGTGATAGAAAATAATGCCATCAGCAGCTGTACTTAAAGAGAGAAAATAATAACATACTCAGATATCCCATAGAATGTTTATGCCTAAGGCTTCATAATCACACTACTTTAAAGACGAAGGGCTGGGCACAGTGGTTCATACCTGTAATCCCAACTTTTTGGGAGGCCAAGGCCAGAGGATTGATTGGGGCCAGGAGTTCGAGATCAGCCTGGGCAGCAGATCCAGGCCCCCCCTCCCCCATCTCTGCAAAAAAAAAAGTAGTAGGCAGGTATGGCTATAGTCTAGCTACTGGGGAGGCTGAGGCAGGAGGATGACTTGAGCCCAGGAGTTCAAGGCTGCAGTGAACTATGATTGTGCCATTGCATTCCAGCCTGGGCAACAGAATGAGATCTTGTCTCAAAGAAAATTAAAATAAAATAAAGATGAGCCACAGAGAGGTTTAATGGCCTCCTAAGGTCACATAGCTTGTTAGAGTTCAGAGCTGAGACTAACATTCAGGGAGTTTGGCTTCTATACCAATGCTCTGTACATTGCATGCTGCCCCTAATTAACCTGGCCAAACTTAGTCTCCAATTGCCACTGAAGTTAGCCAATAAGAAAGAAAATCTGGGCCGGGCGCAGTGGCTCACGCCTGTAATCCCAGCACTTTGGGAGGCTGAGTTGGGCGGATCATGAGGTCAGGCGATCAAGACCATCCTGGCTAACACAGTGAAACCCCATCTCTACTAAAAATCCAAAAAATTAGCCAGGTGTGGTGGCGGGTGCCTGTAGTCCCAGCTGCTTGGGAGGCTGAGGCAGGAGAATGGCGTGAACCTGGGAGGTGGAGCTTGCAGTGAGCCTAGATCGTAGCACTGCACTCCAGCCTGGGCAACAGAGTGAGACTCTTCTCAGAAAAAAAAAAAAAAGAATAAAAGAAAGAAAATCTGATGAGCACTGAAAGCAAGTATGATCTGAATTTGGCTGGTCAGGACTTCCTATGGCCTTGTGAAGAAAACCTATGGCACTGTGGTTTTCTGTGTACACAGAGGTGTGACTGTGGTTTCATAATCTCATCTCATCTTAACGCTTTGTGTTGAAAATTCAGGCACAGACCACTGAAATAATATCTGGCAATTATCTGGTTTTTACCATTTCTTTATTAGCTGGAAAACTAAAACAAGATGTAATACTCTGGATGTTTTAGGTGGTATGTAATTTGCTTGTGTATTCAATAGTCCCTCTCATCCTTTAAAATATAAAATAAGTTGTTGCTAATGTAGTTTTTGACTTTGTTTCCGTGTTCTTTAATTCTATTTTAAGTTTTCTGGGGATAAGGTCATCTTTTTATGGAGTACAGTGTTATCATATTTTGCCTTATCTTATTTTGATATTTTCCAAATATTTAAATGTAACCCAGATGTCAGCTCAAACCACACATTGCACAGCCTTGCCAGAATTTCTGCACATTCCTGGTGAGATTTTTGTTCTGTCCAGTTCCAGCTCCCACAGGACCCTTGATCTCACTTGAGGTTTGTCTTCCTTGTACAGACCTATCCCTAACATTTGTGGGGCCAGGGTCAGGGCAGGAATAAATATAGAGGCTCACATATCCTTTGTCTAAACAGATAATAAACTATTAAATAAAATATGTACTGTTCTCCTGCATTGCCAAATTTGCCTTCACGATAACCTAGAAGGCCAAGTTGAAATTTAGAATTCTGAGACTTCCAGTTTTCCTCTGGAATTCGGCAGTATGGAGAGAGCTGAACTCCCACCTCCAACCTCCACCCATAGTCCACCCCTTATTTTTTTCCATGCCCCTTCCTCCATTGTTTCACAACATGAAGGGCCTCATATGTGTTAGTGGACATTGCAGTATGTCCAAGTTTTACCCATTTGCTTTCAAGCAGCCACCCTTTAGGCAAACCTTAGTCCTAGTGATATGCCTACCAGCACCATAGGCTACAATTAGGAGGATGGACCCAGGGACAAAGCTGGTGTAGCCCTGCACAATTGCCATTCCCCAAGTCCTAGGGCCCTTAGGAATGATGCTAAATCTACTCAGCCTGTGCTCTGTGAATGGAACAGTCAAACCTGAATGACAGCACATCAGTTTACAGCATGATTTACTGAATATTTTAGGCCCACTGTTAAGACCTACTGCTCAGAAACAAGTATTTCTTTCAAAATATTACTGCTCGTGGACAATATACCTAGTCACCCAAGAGCTCTGATGGAGATCCACAAAGATATTGATGTTGTCTTTATGCCTGTTAATGCATCTCTTCTGCAGCCCATGGATGAAGAAGTAAATTCAAATTTCAAGTCTTATTATTCAAGAAATACAGTTTGTAAGGCTATAATTGCCATAGACAGTGATTCCTCTGCTGAATCTGGGCATAGTAAAATCGGAAGCCTTCTGGAAATAATTCACAATTTTAGTTGCTGTTAAGAACATTCATGATAGGCTGGGCACAGTGGCTCACGCCTGTAATCCCAGCACTTTGGGAGGCCAAGTTGGGCAGATCATCTAAGGTCAGGAGTTCGAGACCACTTGGCCAACACAGTAGAACCCTGTCTCTGCTAAAAACACAAAAATTAGTCAGGTGTGGTGGTGCATGCCTGTAGTCCCAGCTACTAGGGAGGTTAAGGCAGGAGGATTGCATGAACCTGGGAGGCGGAGATTGCAGTGAGCCAGGATCGTGCCACTGAACTCCAGCCTGGGTGTCAGAGAAAGACCCTGTCTCAAAAAAAAAAAAAAAGAACATTCATGATTCATGGGAGGTGGTCAAAATATCAACATCAGCCAGATGTGGTAGTTCTAGCTACCTGGGAGGTGGAAGCAGGAGGGTCTAAGCCACTGTGCCTGGCCCATAGTCTATTTTTTTATTTTTATTTTTATTTTTATTTATTTATTTATTTATTTATTTTTGAGACTCTTGCTCTTTTGCCTAGGCTGGAGTGCAATGGTGTGGTCTCGGCTCACTGCAACCTCTGCCTTCAAGTGATTCTCATGCCTCAGACTCCCAAGTAGCTGGGATTACAGACATGTGCCACCACGCCCGGCTAATTTTTGTATTTTTAGTAGAGATGGGGTTTCACCATGTTGGCCAGGCTGGTCTCAAACTCCTGACCTCAGGTGATCTGCCCACCTTGGCCTCCCAAAGTGTTGGGATTACAGGCGTGAGCCACCGTGCTCGGCCTTTATTTTTAACTTTATTTTTAATTGCATTTCTAAATACACTATTTTAAATTGCCATTGGTATAAATGACTTCTTTGCACACATCTGAACCACTTGATTCTCTCCCTTCAATATGTGTTTAAAAGGCACAGAAAGAACTTATAAAAAAAAGCACTGAGGCCGGTCGCAGTGGGTCAGGCCTGCAATCCCAGTACTTTGGGAGGCCGAGGTGGGCGGATCACGAGGTCAGGAGATCGAGACCATCCTGGCTAACAGTGAAACCCCGTCTCTACTAAAAATACAAAAAAATTAGCTGGGCATGGTGGCGGGCGTCTGTAGTCCCAGCTACTCGGGAGGCTGAGGAGGGAGAATGGCGTGAACCCAGGAGGCAGAGCTTGCAGTGAGCTGAGATCGCGCCACTGCGCGCTCACTGCACTCACAGGCTCACTGCACTCCAGCCTGGGCAACAGAGCGAGACTCCATCTCAAAACTAAACTAAACTAAACTAAACTAAACTACTAAACTAAACTAAAAAAATAAAATAAATAAAATGAATCGCACTGATACCTATTTTCTTATGGAATGAATGTCATTGGCCAATATTGTTTCTTGGCCCTATGGGAGATACTTCTAAGGACAAAACTTTCGGGGTTGTGCTTTATTCTTTATACAATTATTCCTTGCTATCCAAATGAATTCAGTTCCTGTGTATGGATAGAGTTTGGAGAATGAGTTTAGGTAACCAGGGAATTTGTGTTGTTGTAGTTCTAAAATCAAAAGCTCTATGATAGAACACTATGACTTTAATAGTTAAAATCTATACCATTCCTAATCTATTTGGCAGTTCAAAGTCAAGCCGATTTAACTCCTGGAAGCAAAGCTCCCTGATTAAGTATCTTTATAGTTTTCAATATTTAAGTTGGGCAATCAGGAAAGGCACAAAGTAACTAGAGCTGAAGAATTGTATGATGTTCTAGGAGAAAGCTATTTTATTTTAAACAAGTCTTCAAGAAGGACAGAGATTAAATAGTAATTGAGTAACAATCATTTTATTAAAGTGTTAAAAGCTTGTATTGGAAATAGCCACGCTTTGTACAGGACTCCATTTATTTGTAGAAAATTGCTCCCTTCCTGTGACTTAAAATGATTAATAATCATAATAATAAGGGAGGCCAGGCACAGTGGCTCATGCCTGTAATCCCAGTACTTTGGGAGGCCGAGGCAGGTGGATCACCTGAGGTCAGGCGTTCGAGACCAACTTGGCCAACATGGCGAAATCCCATCTCTATTAAAAATACAAAAAATTAGCTGGGTGTTGTGGCACCTGTAATCCCAGGCATTCAGGAGGCTGAGGTGAGAGAATTGCTTGAACCCAGGAGGCAGAGGTTGCAGTGAGCCCAGATCACACCACTGTACTCCAGCCTGGGTGACAGGGCAAGACTCTGTCTCAAAAATAAATAAATAAATAAATAAATAAATAAATAATAATGAGGGTTTTTAAAGAAGTGCTTTGAAGCTTATAAAATATGGTAATAAATATTATATAATCTCAGTTGAGATCTTGATCAGTGGTATCCAACAGAACTTTCTGCAATGATGGGAATGTTCTAATATGCTGTCTAATATGGTATCTGCTAGTGACATGGCCTGCATAAACGAGGGGTGGATACTCAAATAAACATTAGGGTTTTTCTACCTGTAGGTAAAAAGGATACTTGGGCAAAAATAGCAAAGTCTAGTGTGACAGACAAGATACTCTAAAACACAACAAAAGCTATTTTTGTCACTGCCCATTGATTTATAAAATTTAATAATTACATGAGAATGAAGCAAACAAGCCTTAATGAAGTTTATAATTTTATAATTTTTTGTTTTTGAGACAGAGTCTCACTCTGTTGCCCAGGATGGAGTGCAGTGGCATGACCATGGCTCACTGCAGCCTCAATCTCCTGGGCTCAAGTGATCCTCCTGCCTTAGCTTCCTGAGGAGCTAAGACTAAAGGCATGAGCCACTACACCTAACTTTTTCTTTTTTTGTTTTTTGGTAGAGACGGGATCTCCCTATATTGCCTAGGTTGGTCTCAAACTCCTGGGCTCAAGTGATTCTCCTGCCTTGGCCTCCCAGGATGTTGGGATTACACACATGAACCTCTGTGCCCAATCTTTTTAGTCATTTTTTTAAACATTGCTTTCAATTGTCTTTGTGAATTTTTTTGGCCGCTGAGGGCTCATATTTTGACATGAAGATGTGCCGACCTAATAGCAACCAAACATGTTTGTCAGCACATTAAAAGTTAAGCACTGCTACCACTAGTATAAATAAACATGAGTACAAAGCCCACACTGAAACTTTGTTGCATTACTTGGCTATTCAAAATAAGCTTCCATTAATTTTTAAGTATTATCTTTAAAAATATAAAATGTAAAAATTCTTGAAGAGAATGTTCAGGCTTCTAAGAATAGAAGTTTTTTAAAACACCAACTGCTTTTTGTTATTGAGTTTCAGAAACCTTTCACAAGACAGTAGAAAACAAACAAACACAAAACTTTACAACCACAGCTAATGTCATTTTTTCCATTGTTCCTACTCAGCTCCAAAGTCATTGTGTGCAAGACCTATTTTTCCCATACATCTAAATGATAGATACAGGCTATGAGATTCTTTCTTCTGTTTGTAGCAGCTTATTCAGGTGCAGTCAAACACAAAGCTTCAGGATAAATTGTACAAACTTTACAATATGGGATTTGAATTTAAAATATGAGACATAAAATCTGCACAAAACTGGTAAAAATCAAGCACAGATATCAGGATTGAAACTTATAATCTACATGTGAAAGGGAATCGTATTTCCTTTCAAGTGCTTTATTCTGCTATGGAACAGTTGAAACGAAGATGTGAAGCTTTGTGGTTAGTTTCAATTATACACGCTGTAGATACTATACCAATTTTAAAAGTTACACAGAGACCAATGGATGTCCATCAGTTCATCTGGATTGATGGGACAATCCAGTGGGATCACTGAGAACAAATCAGGCAAGTGTGGAAGGAAAGTCCTCCCGTGCAATTCATTTGTAGTGTTTGCGGATGGGCAGGCACACCCCTCCAGGAACATGAGGGCTGCTGCTTTCTTCATCAGAGCTATGATTTAGGCTTCATGCCTCTGACCACCCCCTCAGCCTCAAGTGTTATCACATTCTTGAAGCTCTACCGCCACTGTTTCTCCAATTATGTTAGAAACTTCTGATCTAGATGGCAGCAGATCTTCTAGTTGAGAACGTTTGTCTGGGTTGATCCAGTTGTTTTCAGGACACTTCACATCAAACTTTATGTAGAGATCACCTTGTTCAAAGGGATTAGGATATTGTGGCATTTCTTCGCCTCACATCCCCAGAGTGTGTTTGGGAAACACTGAAGTAACAAAAAGGGCAGAGCTTTGCCCCCACTTATTTGCTAAATGCTCTTTTTACTGTGGGGCCTTATGCAAAATGACCTAACCTCTTTGAGGCAGTTTCTTAATTTTGAGATTTAGAGTAACATTCATTTTCTGGGGTTGCTGTGAGAATCAAACACAATATTGGTTATGCCATTCCTGACACAACCGAAAGAGTAGCAATGCCTGGGTAATAGAAAGCACGTAACATTTATAATCAGGAGAATATGAGTCAGATCAGGCTTTGCATTTCTGGTCACATGACCTTCAGCAAGCGACAAATGTGAACTTCAATTTCCTCATCCATGACATAGGACTGATATCAACATCTTCCCCACTGGATTGAGAGAAAACGTGAAAGTAACTTCCTTTTCCCTTCTCTCCCATCTCCTCACTTCTCTCTCCCTCCACCTTCCTATTTCCCCACTTCTCTTTTTCTCCACCCCCATCTCCTTCTATCTCCCTCCAACCCCCCATCTCTCCACTTCTCTCTCCCTCCACCCTTTCATCTCTCCACTTCTCTCTCCCTCCACTCATCTCTCCACTTCTCTCTCCCTCCACCCTTCCATCTCTTTACTTCTCTCTCCCTCCACCCCTCCCATCTCTCCACTTCTCTCTCCCTCCACCCTCCCATCTCCTTACTTCTCTCTCCCTCCACCCTCCCATCTCCTTACTTCTCTCTGCCTCCACCCTCCCATCTCCACACTTCTCTCTCTCTCCACGCCTTCCATCTCTCCACTTCTGTTTCCCTCCACCTCTGTCTCCCTCCACCCTTTCATCTCTCCATTTCTCTCTCCCTCCACCCCTTCCATCTCTCCACTTCTCTCTCCCTCCACCCTTCCATCTCTCCCCCTCCACCCCTCCATCTCTCCACTTCTCTCTCCCTCCACCCTTCCATCTCTCCACTTCTCTCTCCCTCCACCCTCCCATCTCTCCACTTCTTTCTCCCTCACCCTCCCATCTCTCCACTTCTCTCTCCCTCCACCCTCCCATCTCTCCACTTCTTTCTCCCTCACCCTCCCATCTCTCCACTTCTCTCTCCCTCCACCATCCCATCTCTCCACTTCTCTCTCCCTCCACCCCTCCCATCTCTCCACTTCTCTGTCTCTCCACCCTCCCATCTCCTTACTTCTCTCTCCCTCCACCCTCCCTTCTCCACACTTCTCTCTCTCTCCACCCCTTCCATCTCTCCGCTTCTCTCTCCCTCTACCCTCCCATCTCTCCACTTCTCCCTCTTCACCCTTCCCCTCACCCCAAACACACTTTCCTGGTGTTGCCTAAATTCCTTGTGAGCATTCAATGCTTTCTATTGATAGTGTTTTCCTTGAGTCTTCTTTTTTTAAAAAAGAAATCCTTTTGAGACAACTAGAATATTGACTACTTGACAATTATCTCATGAATTCAACTGCTCTACCTGGTACATTGACTAAAGGACATTGAGTTCACTGGATCCCTGAAAGGAGAAGAAGGAAAAAAAGAAAGGGAAATTCAGCCTTTTTTCCTACTCCTAAATATATCTCACAATGTCATCTTAGCCTAGCACATTTTTAAAAAATCTCTGGTACAAAAGTTCTTTTAGTAATCTGATAAGCCAACTTTAAAGGAATATTTCATGCATATTAAAGGTAAGATTTGATGAGGCTTTCTTGACATATATAAAAGAATAGAGATTAAAGCCATTATTTAATATTTGCCCTTTAAGTCTGTCCATCAAATACAATTTTTTGTGAAATACTTTCCACCAGTTCAGCTTTCTATTGGACTTTGGTTTTAGAAATAGAGAAAGTTTCATGAAAAACAAATTTATGTCACCACTGTGTTCTAGTAGTTGGTAAATATACTAGACAATGTATTGCTTTTGCCAGAGTCAATAATCATTGACTCCTGCATGTGTCCACAGACATTTACCAGTGTAAGGACTCTACATTGGAAATTAGGCTTTTTTTGGGAGTAGGTAGAAAGAAGGGTAGAGTATCAACAAACAGGGAAGGTCTGGGAGTCAGTAGACCTGGGTTCTAGTCCTCTCTTTTAATTAGTTTTGAACCCTATATACACAGATATAATCTTTTCAGAGTTATTTTTAAATTGATAAATGGAGGGGATTGGGCAGTTCCTTCCAGCTCAGTCAATTGGGAACAGTTGATTGAGTCTTGATAAGGTGATATTGCCAACAGGATGACAACTAGATCATAAGATCCATAGCACAGGGATCATGACTGTCTGGTTAACTGTTGAACCTCTGGTGTTTGCATTTGTAGATACCCAGTAGAAACCTGTTGAATCTGGAACAACTGAGGGTTGGCTAGCCAGCAGAATTTCATTATTTTCAATGCAGAGCTAGATCCTCCTATAGTTCCTAAGCTATGAATTTAAAAGTTAATAATCAGCGTACATTTGGGGAAACTACACGGGGAATGAAATTCTGGCATGACAGATTCCACTGATGGTAGGAATGAGGATTCTGATACTCCAGCTTACTCTCTGAAGGTCAGGTCATTTTACGACATGCTCAAAGAGCATGACTTATGCTGACAGCTCCATCAGTTCAACAGAGGTCTTTTTTCTCAATGGAACAGATGTCTATTGTGTTGATGTTGCCTGACCTAACAATAACTGACTTCTCCAGTGGATCTTGGTACTTTTCCTTCCCACTTACCCTTAGAATTTATCACCATCAACTCCCCCATGTGCCAGTGGTAGTTTTTTGTGGATCCTGAAAGAAGATCAAGGCCCTGGAAAAATTAAGGAAAATCAGGGATTGTGTTGGTGCATCCTGTTCTTAGGTTGAAAAAGTGCAACTGTAACTCCACCCCCCCCAGCAATCCAGCTTAACTGGATATTCCAGAACAAGGCTGCCCACTGGGCTGGACACATCCCAAGAAGGATGGGGAGAGTTATAAAAACCAGCTCCGCCCTTAGCCCAATCCAGCCAGCAAACAGCAGAGGGGCTTGTTTTTCCTAAATTCAGTTCTTAAAATAGATGAACTCTCAGCATTTAATAATATTGTTTTGTCCAAAATTACTTTTCTTGTTTAGAGCTCAACATATTCATGTCAAGTATCTTTATGGTTGGACACATATTTGTAACTCTTTACATTCCTAGCTAATGGAAAGTTGGGAGTCATCATTGTAATTTTCCCAGGATGCTTTAAGATGCTTCATCATAAAAACATCCTATGTTTGAATGAGGGTTGGCAATGTTGAGATGACAGCTTCAATCTGCATGTTAATTTCTCAATAACTTAAGTCATAGTTAGACACATTATAATTTTTTCCTCCTTTATGTTTCTGATACCTGCCTTCAGAAGTGAAGTTCAACAGTAGGGGAGCACTTGCCTTCCATTAATATTTAGATGGACCATACTGACATCTCATTAACTAACTTACAAGGTGTCACATGTTATTTGTGACAGCATGGATGAACCTGGAGGACATTATGTTAAGTGAAATAAGCCAGGCACAGATTCTCACTTATGTGTAGAATCTAAAAATGTGAACTCATAGAAGCAGAGAGTAGAATGGTGATTGCTGGGGGCTGCAGGTGAAGGGTGCTGGGGAGATATTGGTCAAAGGACACAAAATTTCAGTTCATCAGGAAGAAAAGTTCAATAAATCTATTGTACGATATGGAGACTATGGTTAATGTATTCCTGAGTATTGCTAAAAGAGTAGATTTTAAATGTTCTCACAACAAAAAAATGATAAGTATGTGAGGTAACACACAGGTTAATTAGTCGATTTAGCCATCCCACAATGTCCATGTATTTCAAAACACATCATCTTTTACACAATAAATAGATACAATTATTTGTGTCAATTAAAAAAAAAGACAGAGTACAGATTAGGATGGAGGAGGATGGAGATTAAATCTGGAGGAGCAAGCAGAAAATGTCCAGTTGTCAAGTGAAATAAGCTAAGCAATGACCTGGAGACAAACTGCAATTGATCCAAGTCACAGTGGAAGCTGGAAAGGATCAAAGGTCCTGGCAGAGAGCAACAGAGGCCTGGAGAAAGAAGGGACTTTAACCTAAGGAGAGGCACAGCAGTGCATGCAGGAGATAAGGGTTTACATAAGAGCCAGTGGAGAAACGTTGTCCATTATTGGATCCCTGAATGTTCTCTGTGGACTCTGTTTTTTTCTTTCTTGCTTTCTGTTTCTTCTTTAGGGTTCTCTAACCGGTCTGCTGACTTGGCAAAAATGTCTGGCAGCCCTAGCTAGCTCCTTTCACTTATATTTAAACTTGAAATACTCATTCTCATGACAATGATGTTATAAGCAATAGATTTCCAGATCTACCCATAAAAATCCCTTTTCATTCAAATGTGACTGGAGTCTTAACAGGATATTAACATTTCAAAGCCAGCCTCAAGCATAAAAAGTGATGTTACCTAAGAAGTCAAAGGAGAAAAGAGTGACAGCCTGTCTGGAGTTAGGCAATCCCTGGCCCCACAACATGGATGGAAATAATTGAGGAGAAGATGAAAATAATTTGAGGCTGGGCATGGTGGCTCACGCCTGTAATCCCAACACTTTGGAAGGCCAAGGTGGGAGAATCGTTTGAGGCCAGGAGTTTGAGACCAGCTAGGCAACGTGGCTAAACTGTAGTGTCTTTACAAAATATACAGAAATTAGCTGGGTGTTGTGACATGTGCTGGGGAAGCTGAGGTGGGAGAATCACTTGAGCCTGGGAGGTCAAGTGATCCTCCCAGTGAGCTGCAGTGAACTGTGATTGTGCCACTGCACTCCAGCATGGGTGACAGAGTAAGAGCCTATCTCCAAAACAAACAAACAAACGAGAATAAATTTGAGGGATAAAGGCGGTGCCCTACTATCGAGGTTCACAGAGTGGAAGGAAGAAAGATCCATGCTATGGCGCTAGTAAGAGAAGTTGTAGGAGCACAAATCTCTGTTGAGCTCAAGGAGGCAGCAGTTAGGAGTGGTCATTGCGGGAATTAGAGATTTCAGAGTGTTTTTATAAATGGCACTACCCTCAGATGGGGGAAAAGCAATGGCACAACACCCACCCGACCTGACAGTGTCAAGGACCATTTGATAACATGAGAACAACCTGAGCAGCAAATTTTGTGACAGTCCTGCACCATCTACAATAGCTGATACTCAAGGGGCAGAGCAGAACTAGCTGCCTACAAGAATCAAATAATTTTGGGAGATGGATTCAAAATTTCTTCTGCTGAAAAGCAAGTCATAGTATATTAAAAACAAAAAACAAAGAAACAAACAGCAACAACAACAAAAACACTGGGTCAAACCTTAAAAGATAAAATGGACTTGGGAAGGAAAATGTGATGGTTTAGTCTATTTACATTCATTGTCACCCTGTCACCTAACACTAATCAGTGAATCAGGTGTCCTCTGTATATGTGACAAAAGGACGAGGTTTCCACTATAGACGCGCATGTCAATACTCCAGATGCTGAAAAGATGGATATAATGGGACACTTGGTGAGACTAATGGTTTTAGTTCTTTAGATAGTGAAATGTCACTTTAAAAATGCTACTAATATCTGTTTTTGGAAATGATTTTTTTTTTTTTTTTTGAGATGGAGTCTTGCTCTGTGGCCCAAGCTGGAGTGCAGTGGCACAATCTTGGCTCACTGCAAGCTCTGCCTCCGGGTTCAAGTGATTCTCCTGCCTCAGCCTCCTGAGTAGCTGGGATTACAGGCATACACCACCATGCCTGGTTAATTTTTGTATTTTTAGTAGAGTTGGGGTTTCACCCTGTTGGCCATGCTGCTCTGAAACTCCTGACCTCAAGTGATCCACCCGCCTTGGCCTCCCAAATTGCTGAGATTACAGGCGTGAGCAACCGCGCCTGGCCTGGAAGTGAAAATTTTAATTTACTCTGGAGCAGATGTTTTGAAAAAACTTTTGAATAGATTTCCTTTATTTACACAATGACCTGAATGGCGATACTCTAGATTAAGATATCAAATGGTATTGTGATATTGTGTTATAATAAGAAATATGTATTTGGTCTCTGCTTTTGGTTCCTGGCACACAACTCCTAAAACCCCTGGAATGTCCATAGTAATAAGAGTGTCTTTTGTATGCTAATGAGATGACTGGTGGCTAGTAGTCCCTACGTAGCTTCGGGATGTGGGCTGGTCACTAGAAAGACCAAGGTGTGATTAGATGATGGAGACTACCCCACCAACCTCCAGGGAGGGGATGGGTCAAGGGATTGAAAGTTGAATTGATCTCCAATGGCCAGGGATTGTAATCAATCATGCCTACATAATGAGGCTTCTGTAAAAACTCCAAAGAACTGGGTTTAGATTGTTGAATACATGGAGGTACCAGGAGGGCGGCATGCCTATTGAGGACATGGACTGTCTCCACACCGCTTCCCATATGCCTCGCCCTGCGCACCTCTTCCATCTGTTCATTCATCTGTATCCCTTGTAATACTCTTTATGATAACTGGGAAGTGTTAAGTGTTTCCTTGAGTTCTTTGAGTCATCCAGAAAAATAATCAAACCTGAGGAGGAGATCATGGGAACTCTGATTTATAGCCAGTTGGTTAGAAGCACAGGTCACAGCCTGGGGTTTGCAATTGGCATTTGAAGTGGGGCAGACTTGAGAGACTGAGCCCTTAACCTGTGGGATCTGATGCTGTCTCCAAGTAGATAGTGTCAGAACTGACTTACATTGTAGGACACCCAGCTGGTGTTCTTTGGAGAATTGCTTAATATGTAGGGGAAACCGTCCCCATACATCTGGTGTCAGAAGTGATATGAGAATGAGAGTGAAAGTAAGAAAAACACTGGTTTTTCTTATCCCAAACAGGTATTTAGGAATATAATTTGGGTCCATCTTTAAAACCATGCCTCTGTAGACATATTTTTTATTTCTTATTCTTGAATTTGAATATTCCATGTCTGACAATTACTTGTTCTCAGAAGATGTTAATATCTTCATGTGTAAATTGACAGGAGATTAAAACCCAGGTTAAAATCTGAAATGAGGCCATGTAAGGAGGGACTATGGTCTGATTGTTTCCACTTCACATGGTGGGAGATACCATGACAAAGATTTGGTTGTACTTTCAAGCTCAACCTGCACTGAACTAAGAATGTTCTGCATGAAGTGTTAGTTAAGACTAAACAACTTTGGGAAACTCACTCTGGATTGTCACTCACTCTGGACTCATCATTTTCTTGTCTGAGTCATCGGTCAGATTAAACCCCTGTGGGGAGAAGGAAGTGAATTTCTCTCTTAAGGAAATGCTTTCTTTTCCCACCATTGATCATCCTGGGGTAGAAAAGGGGTGTTGGATATGGGAGGGAAAGATTTCCTCCCTTTTTTGGGGAACTGGGACGTGAAGGGGAAAAGAGATATTCTGCTTGTGTAGGTTAAGCAGTTTTCTTTGCCACATGAAGGAGTGAAGGCAGGGCCTACGGGCCTGTTTTAGATCTGTGGCCCCAACTACTAGCAGTATTTGAAATTAGTGTTGAACCAGGGTGTTATGGTAAAAGCCAAAAGCAACTTCATTTTTGTCTCTTGCTGAACTTTCTCAGTGAGGGTGATCCTTTCCCTACTCCTGGTCGAAAACTTGGGTAGTCAATGGTTACAGATAATAAAATGTTATGGGCCAATCACTGTGGCTCATGCCTGTAATATCAGCACTTTGGGAGGCCAAGGCTGGCAGATCCCTTGAGCCCAGGAGTTTGAGACCAGCCTGGGCAACATGGTGAAATCCTGTTTCTAAAAAAAAAAAGTAATAATAATAATTAAAAAAAGATTAGCCAGGCGTGATGGAGCACCTATAGTCCCAGCTACTCTGGGGGCTGAGGTGGGAGGATTGCTTGAGCCTGGGAGGTTGAGGCTGAAGTGATTGCACCCCTGCACTCCAGCCTGGGTGACAGAGTAATACTCTGTCTCAAACAAACAAACAAAAGAGTTATGATTACTTTAAGGTGAAACTTCCATCTTAATGTGGTATTTGTGTTTTTGCTCTTCTCCCAGTCACATTCTGGTGCAGACAAGAACATGCCATCTGGGAAGGAAAGACATCATGAGCTCCTCTCTTTCTTCTTCCTTTATCCATCCATTGCTCTTGCTTTCCCCACCCGTGTTAAAGCAAGAGGAGGGAGAGAGGAAATGGAGATTGGAAAATTCTTGACCAGAACTATTAAAAGATTGTTCTGGGCTCTCTGGACCTGGCAGGTATTTAAGAACAAATCTTTCTCTCGTGAGCACTTTTACAGGCTCTTTGAGGACTCCTCTACTAATTCTGTTTGATTTTTGCTCCCTTGATATAGCTATTCCAGATCCCTACTTAATCCCTTGGATTCACGCACCTCTGTCCTATGGTTGGAGGTGAGTCCATTGCTTCCCAGACATAGCCTCTACTCTGCTGTCCCAGGCTACTTTAGCTTTCTAATATGTGAGTCAGACATCTATGAACTTCAGAAATCAGACATCAAGTTCTCTGCATGGTTTCACTGACATCTCTCTCATAGGCTTTATTTGTTGTTTATTGCATTCCTCTCCAAGGGCTCACTCTCTTTTCCTTGCTATAATATGTCTTTGAGTAGTTCTTTTATCAAGCATCAGTGGAGTTTTGTAGGTTTTAAATGTCTATATTATGTAAGTGCTCTTGAATGATTTTTAGCTGGGTATCAAATTACATTTTATTAGTAATATCTTTTTAACACTTTGAAGATCTTACTTCATTGTCTTTTGGCATGTATTGCTGGGAAAGGGGAGTCTGCTATAAGTATAATTTTTACTTTCTAAGATTTTCTGTCTTTTCTTTCTGTTAGCTTTTATGATTTTTTTTATCCTTTTGTTCCACAACTGTGCTACCTTTGCTTTCTCAAGCTAGGTTTTATTTCACTTATCCTTTCTATCATTTAATAGGCACTTAAAAAATCTGACATTTTTCTTCAATTCTTAATCCTTTACCAGTCTTTCAATATTGTTCTATTCTTTTGGAGAGCCTCATATATTATACATTTAGTAAAATCCTTTAATCTAATCTCTATTTCTCTTCATTTCTCATTCATATTTTAATATCTTTATTGGTCTGTATTTATCAGCAAATTTTTGTACTAGTTTCCAGTGTTCACTAATTCATTTTTTTATTTTGCCCAGGCCAGAGTACAGGCCATCCTTGGTTTGCGTGATGCTATGTTAACTGAAACCTATGCATATCAGAACCCTGTCCTCAGTTATCACAGAATCATGCAAAGTGAAGGCATGGTTGCAGGAGGTTTGGCTAGCACAACACTGTGCAAAGTGAGGACCACCTGTATATCCAATTCATTAAATGTTTGTATTTCCATAACTATATTTTTCATTTACAGAATTTTCAATTGGTTATTTTTCATGTCCATTGGTTCTTAATCTAATCTGCCTTTTCCCTACTTTTTTTGTTGATTGTAAAGCATGTTATTGCTTCACTTATTTTCTTGAAATTCTTCAATGTACATACTTAAAGTGATTTTTTGAGTGCAGTTTACAATTGTATTTTTTTTTTTTTTTTTTTTTTGAGACAGAGCCTTGCTCTGTCACCCAGGCTAGAGTGCAGTGGTGCAATCTCAGCTCACTGCGACATCCACCTCCTGGGTTCAAGCAATTCTCCTGCCTCAGCCTCCTGAGTAGCTGGGATTACAGGCACACACCACCACGCCCAGCTAATTTTTGTATTCTTAGTAGAGACGGAGTTTCACCATGTTTGCCAGGCTGGTCTTGAATCTTGACCTCATGATCCGCCCACCTTGGCCTCTCAAAGTGCTTGGATTACAGGCTTGAGCCACTGTGCCTGGCCTACAATTGTATTTTGAGAGCCATGAATTAATTTCTCCATAATTAAGTTTGTTGGCTGGCCCTTTGTGTTCATTCTCTTTACTTGCTCTGAAATTTTTATTTACATCTTTATCTTGAGTGGAAATTTCTTGTCTTCTTCCCTATGCTAATTCTAACCTGTTTGGCATTTTCGAAGTTATCTTCCACTAATCTCAGGACCTGCAATCTAGAACTAGGTGTACAGTTGGAAATTTAGGGTTCCTGTCCTGCAATGGTAGTAGAGACAACAGATCCAGTCATTCAGCTGGCAGGGAGCTTGTCAGCTTCTGTCCACATGGCATTCTCTGTCTCCAGCCACCACATATACACAGTTAACAATGTCCCCTTTCCCTGTGGGCAAGTTCTGCCTCAGCTCCTATTTCACAGTGTGACATTGGATATGATTCTCTGTTATGCATGGGGATGATTTTAGTTCCTGTCATCCAGCTCTCCCCTTCCCCTGAAAGAAGACCACCCAAAGTATTATCAAGTAACTCGATCTAACCTCAACATACAGATTCTTCAGTGGCGTTCAGTTCTCTCAGTTGGATATGAATGTTGCTCTTGTTGCTCTACATGGTTGGATGAATTACTGCTGAATGATGTTTGATTATTCCAATATTGAATGATAGAAAAGGAAAGAGTAACTACAATAAAAATAATTTAAACTCATTTGGAAAAAGGGAACATAGGAAACATTACACAGTGGCCACCATTTTATAGCACATAATCTTAATGAAGGGGAATAATAAGATTCCCTTTTCTTGCCAGAAATGTGAGCTCTGGGGTCAGCCAATCTAGTTTACTTATCGTGTATTTACAGGAGGACATACCTTGTTGATTGACAAATGCGGCCATGTCTAAAAAGGGCTTTGGGGAGAAAGCTATCATGGGGGCTGTAACAATTACAAGTCTGTTTCATAATTCATTGGTTTAGGAGTCTATGGATTGCCTTAATGGACAAGTAATCATGGGTTCTTATAGTTTACCAAGCATGAGTTTCTCTAGAAATATACATTTCTTAAAACAAAATAAATTTCAACCTATTTCTGTTTACTGAACTCCAATGCCAAATAACCAATGACTAGTTAATCATTGACTCTATAATCCAGCCTGAAACTTTCTCTCTCCTAAAAATAGGATAGGGCTTTGTCCATTGTCCAGCCCTCAGTTGAACTTGGATTCTGCCTCCACATTCTATTACGTGCCGAAAAGGGTGAGCTTTCCAAGGCAAAGATATATCTTCTTCAGTCTGTACTTTCACAAGGACCAGTTCCAATTTAAGCTTTTCTATTTCTTATTGAAATAACCAAAGGTTAGACGATCCATTCTAATATCCTGCATGTTTCCTATCAAAAATAGTAGTGTTGCAGTTTAGGTGGGTTTAATGTATTCCACATCACCTCAGTTCAGCTAATTCTACATCTTAGAACCTGTCATTTAAAAATGCCCTACTTCTGGGCATTTCTGTATCACTTGAGACTTTTACAGTTGCAAGTGACCAGAAGTCCCAGCTCAAATTAGCTTAAAGAAGAAAATGCATTGGATAATATAAATAATACATCCAGGCTGAATACCTAGGTAGATAGGATGAAACTAGACTGAGCACTGAAAACACATCATCAGCATGTCTTGGTTTCTTCCCAGCTCTTGGCTTTATTTTGCATTTCCCCATGTGTTAGTTTTATTCTCAGATTCTATGTGGCAATAAAATGGCTACAGCTGTTCTGGCCCTGCATCCTCTCAGATTCAAGTCTGTTGAGAAAGTCTGTTTTCCTTTTTTCTTTTTCTTTCTTTTTTTTTTTGAGATGGAGTCTGTCTCACTCTGTCGCCCAGCCTGGAGAGCAGTGGTGCAATCTTGGCTCACTGCAACCTCCGCCTCCCAGGTTCAAGCAATTCTCCCACCTCAGCCTCCCAAGTAGCCGGGATTACAGGTGCCCGCCACTATGCCTAGCTAATTTTTGTATTTTTAGTAGAGACGGAGTTTCACCATGTTAGCCAGGCTGGTTTCGAACTCCTGACCTCAGGTGATCCGCCTGCCTCATCCTCCCAAAGTGCTGAGATTACAGGCTTGAGCCACCGTGCCCAGCCAGAAAGTCTGTTTTCTCATGAAAAGTTACACAAAAGTCCTGTAATTGAGCCTCTCTGTTTCTGATTGGACTAGGTTAGATCACGTGTCTATCTGTAAATGTATTGCTATGGCAGGAGCAACAGAATGCACCCATTGGCTTAGGTTTCATTCTGACTTGGTGCAGATAGACTTCAAGTGTAAATAAAAGGTAGAGTAGAGGAGGGAATAATTCTGCAAAGCAAAATTAGGATGATATTACAAAATGTAGAGTGCATAGAGTTGCAAAACCAGCAACTGTCTATTGCATCACTGGATAGAGAGAACCTTAATGCCAGAGCCAGTAAAGGGAACACGTGTGAACATAAAAAATACCATTCTGTCTCAGATCAATCATATTACTACTCAGTTTCACCAAGAGGCACTTATGAGGGGAGGGAGCATGTGGTAGTTGTTCTTTTTCTTGTCAGTCTCTGTTTATGTATAATAACCAAGAAATTCTTAATATCTTCCCTATAGTTCCTTGTTGGAGCTATCATTCTTAAATGTATCGAAATCTTTCTTGTATATACTTACATTTTGCCAGTATAAATTTTATGACTTTGTAGACTGTGAATCTGAACTCCTCTTATCTTCTATCCTTTTATCTGTCTATAGAGGGGATCTGAATTCCAACAGAAACAAATAAATGCCAATTAGCCTCTAGGGGGCTCTTTCTATGGCCAGTATGGTGTTTTTCTAGTAATTAGAGAAAACTGGTACTAGGAATATTAAAAATTTAATCCCTAAATCTAGAGCAAACAACTTCAACATTCTCTTCCATTGTTATTTTAATATCAGCTCATTAGAAAACAAAAGTAAAGAAGTCACCAACATTGTATCAGAGCAAATAAAATGTTGGGACAGTTACCCACATATGAGCAAGATGAGGAAGAAAATACCATAGCAATGATGCAAAAATATGGCAAATAATTGTTAGAAATAAATGCAAAAAACAGACCAAGAGTCCAGCTCAGAAATAAAATACTATTCTGTCTTTTGGTTCCTTCCTTATCCTGGGGAGGAGATGCATTAGTAAAAGATTGTTTGACGACTTACCTGGAGAAAGTGATCTGGGCTAAGACTATGACACTTTTATCAAATAGTGAAAGAAACATGGGCTTTGGCATAGGGGTGACCTGCTTTAGAATCTTGAGACTCATTCAATAGCAGGCAAGTCACCTAATCATTGCTGAGCCTCAGTTACATCATCTACTCCTTCCCAGGAGTGTTGTGAGGATTAAATGAGGTATGGTGTCTATGGTGAATACTTGGTGTCCATCTGTTTCTCCTGGTGAAAACATCAGGAACAAGTTGCCCAATTTAAAAAATTTATCAGTTAGAAAAGATAATCTACCGAAACATCTAGAAATTCCTCCTTCTACCCAGTACTCAGCATTTGAAGCAATGAGGCAAAGAATCAAAACAGAGCTAATGGGGACTATGTGAAGCCATTTAGTCTACTTTATGATCTAAAGGTACCTATTTCATTGTCTATTATTTCTCAGTAGCCTATTTCTCAGATCATTGTTTTGAAAGCTGGTTTTATGTTTATGGCACCAATTCTTGCTTCTTTCTGCTCAGCCAGATCCCCTGCACATAAAACTAGTAGACTGAAACAAGCTGCCTCAAGCGGGACCAGCTAGTGGCAGCATGCAGAAGGAAGTAAGAGGTGGAGGGAGAATGGGGAGAGAACTACTGGATGCCTGACTTTTAAGGCTGGGACAATTGACATTTGGCCAGTATGGGATCCTGTGGATTAATCAGAATGGAGTGTTGTTCACAAGGGAGGAGAGTTTTGCAATTCAATTTCTAGAAATTTGTCTTACAGGAAGACTTACAGCAGTATACAAAGTTGTCCCTGCAAGGATGTTCAGGGCAGTATTGTTTATAAAAGTGAAAACTAGAGAAAACCTAAATGTCTGTTAATAAAGGAAAGGTTAAGTAAATAGGATGTGTTCACACTGTAGAATGTTATGTGGCAACTCAAAAGAACAAGGTGGAGCTATATATATTAATAATAAATATTATTTATTTATATTATATATATTCATAATAAATATTATTTATTTATATTATATATATTAATAATAAACAGGCTGGGCACAGTGGCTCACACCTGTAATCCCAGCACTTTGGGAGGCCGAGGTGGGTGGCTCATGAGGTCAGGAGATCAAGACCATCCTGGCCAACATGGTGAAACCCCGTCTCTACTAAAATTACAAAAATTAGCCAGGCATGGTGGCGGGTGCCTGTAGTCCCAGCTGCTGGGGAGGCTGAGGCAGGAGAATTGCTTGAACCCAGAAGGTGGAAGTTGCAGCGAGCTGAGGTCGTGCCACTGCACTCCAGCCTGGGCGACAGAGTGAAACTCCATCTCAAAAAAAAAAAAAAAAAAGAAAGAAAGAGAGAGAGAGAGAGAGAAGGAGAGGAAGAGAGAAAGAAAGAGAGAGGAGTTTGGGGGTGAGAGTGGGTAATAAGAAGCAAGTTTTTGTACATTTATATTTTGTTGTATTCTATTTTACAAGAAGCATATTTACCTATAAAAACAAAAGTAAATAAAAAGACCCGTGGTTAAAAGACACATTTATTTATAACTCTTAAAGTTCAAAGAAATTAGAAGATTTCCTCCTCCTCCAGTTTGTTACATAGCGGGTCTTCTCACCACATCGTAATCCTGGGACACAGGTTACAGGAATGCTGCTCAGCAAGTGGACACCAGCTATTCTGTTAATCTTTGGGAATGGCTTTCCAACAGGAGAGATGTACCCTTGAATGGTGTAATTATTAAGCTTATTGGAGAGGCTGCTTTCTTCATCTCCTTTTGGAATCACTTAATTGAAGAATGATTTATTCAATTGATGTATAAATCCCTTTTCTCTGAACTAGGGAAACTGCCATCTCAAAACAGAGCCAGTGGTCGTCTTTCAGGAAGATTTGAGGCTTGCCCTCACTCTCAGCCTATTCACAGGGCCCTAGGTCTAATAGCCAGTATATAAAACAATCTCATAGCCTATAATATCATGAAATCCACAGTTCTTACCCCCAGATGTCTCATAGACGTGTGATTAGGGACCTATTTCAACTCCCACTCCAATCCTCAACACACAGAATCTGGAGAAATGACACTTGAGGTCTGACTTCCCAGATTCTTTAGAACAAGACATCTGTATAGTTTTCAGATTTCTGTCCATGTGACCAGTGTAGCAATCTGAAGGTCTGGAAAATGACGTATTTTCACCTCTCTTTTAAGGACATTTTTTTTCCTTTTAAATAAATAAAAAGAAAAAAAAAGTAGGATGTATATAAAGGAAGTGTTTCTCTTTTAGGGCTTTCATACTCAAGTTATGACAACACTGAAGAATTTAACAGGTACAGATTTTCCAGGTGTCATTATGGATTCAATTTCAATTGCATTAAATTTCAGAAAGTTTAATATATATTAGCATGTCATAGCATATCATTATTTGGAATTTTTTTTTCATTGTGAATGAAATCAGTTATTTGCTCTTTATTTTATTTTTTAAAAATAATTTCAACTTTTATTTAAGATTCAGGGGGTAAACGTGTAGGTTTTTTACATGGGTATATTGTGTGATTGCAAATATCATTTGGTGATGTGTCTGATGTAATGCCAAGTCCTCATCAATTCTACTTCACAGTTGCTCTTGAATCAATCCCATAGCAACTGCCCTTATTTTGGCTGACCTGGACTCTTTCAGAGGTGGTTGAACTTGTTTTCTGATCTTCATTTGCTCTCTCCATTTTATGATCTTTTTTGATCTTGTTGGAAAATTAATCTTCCTAAAACACAGTTTTAAGCATGCCATTGTATGTTAAAACATTTTCAGCACTTCTCCTTTCCTATTGAATAAGTCTTAAAAGTCCATACCCCTTAGCCTGGACTTCCAGGTTGGTAGCATAGCACCTTGAAAGAACCTACCTTTCATGCCAATAACTTCTCCAATAACTTCCATAGATTCTAAGTTCCAGGCAAACTGAATTAGCCCTGTATTTCCCAAACAGTGCTTTACTTCTTCTCTAGGTTACCTTCTGACATATTATGGTTGTAATTTGAAATTTCTTCAGACCTCACCAGCCTCAGGATGAAAACAGAACCACATTGACATCAATACCCAAATTTCACTTCTTCATCAGATACAGAAGTCCAAACCACTACCAAGTCTCCTCCCAGATATTTATGAGAATCCCAGCAAGGAAAGATATTAAAGTGGTATCTAAACTGGCCAGGACTGCTGCTACTTTGTTTTTCTGGGTCCCAGGGAGTCTCCCATTGTTTCTGGTCGGTGCCACTGGGTAGAGTGTGGAAGAATGGCTCTCTCCCTTTTATGTTGCTATCTGTTATGATGGCGCGCCATAGCAGTGTTGCCTGGGCTCCAGTGTGTTACAGAATATAGGAGAAGAAGTCTTCCATCTTTTGTTTTATAGCACTGTATCTCCCTTGGGATTAAACTTGCACCCAATGGTTGCACAGCACAGAATCACCGCTTCTCCTTCCTAGCTCAGGCTTTATTCCTGGGTCCAGCAATTCATGCTCTTTCTAGAATGAATCATTTCATAAGAGGATTCTCAGGGCCCTGCAGAAAAATTTGTGTTAGACCTTTCTACGAGTTTACTAGACATGTACAGATACATATACATCCAACTTCCAACAGGGCACCCAGTTTATGTGGTTAATAGGAGACATCTTAGCCTTCATGCAAGGGGACTTTCGTTTTGCCTCCCCCACCACTGATGACACATACTCAGACATTCTAAATCTTAAAGATGGACTTTGTTCAGGCAGGTTTCCTGTTTACAAAAGAACACATAACATTTATGTAAAGTTAAAAACAGGTTAACTCTCCCCCCTATATATTATGTATAGAACACATATGTGTGACTAAACCATAAAAGAAAGCAAGGGAGAGGAAGGGGAATATCAGGGAAGGATATGCAAAAGGTTTTACCCATATTGGTAAGGTTCTATTTAGGCTGAGTGGTGAATCACAGATGTTTGATTTTATTATTCTCTATAATATGTGTATGTATTGCATATATACAAATTATATCATATTCAAATTTTTAAGTATAAAATATTTCACAACTAAAAGCCTTGACCAAAAAAGACATGTAAGTATTAATCTGCATTCCTGCATTTGTTTCCTATACCTTTGTTTCTCTTTCTTCATGCATCTGCTTTGTGGGTTTTTTTTTTTTTTGAGATGAAGTCTCACTCTGTCACCAAGGCTGGAGTGCAGTGACGTGATCTCGGCTCACTGCAACCTCTGCCTCCCAAGTTCAAGTGATTCTCCTGCCTCAGCCTTCTGAGTAGCTGGGATTACAGGCACGTGCCACCATGCCCGGCTAATTTTTGTATTTTTAGTAGAGATGGGTTTTCACCATGTTGGCCAGGTGGGTCTCGAACTCTTGACCTCAGGTAATCTGCCCACCTTGGCCTCCCAAAGTGCTGGGATTACAGGCATGAGCCACTGTGCCGGGCCGTGTTTCTGCTATTATCTACAGTGATCTCCAAGTTCTGAAGAACCCTTCTCATGTTTGCCTCCCCTTTCGTATCTCAAGGGCTGCTCTTCTGCTTTCTCTTGTGATTTCCTCTGTGCTTCCTTCCTGATTGCTAGTTTCTTTATTTAGCTCGTGTGAATTTGCTTTTCACCTCTTTGGATTGCACTGCCAGTGTTTGGCAGTTCAGTTACTTTCCCCTCTTTGTTTTTGTTTTCTGGAATAATCCACTTACAAGAATCACGGCTATTAGACCAGAGTGACTCTGGGTTTTCTATTTCCTCTTTTTGGTGATGTTTGATAAAGACGCCATTTCAGATATCTTATTTTATGGGCTACTCTGTAAACAACTGTGGGAATTGGAGTTTTGGCAGGCTTTTAAGAGATGTCAACACTGCAATGAAGTGGAGGCAGCCCTTAAGATAAATGCTTTCTTAAAAGCTTCTCCTTGGGGAATTTCTGCTGCTATCTACCCCAGCTAAGAAGGCCTAGAATAAACATCCATGGAATACTGTGGAATACATGGGATATCACGTAGCCGTTAAAAATGATCATGGAGATTTTTATTTGTCAACATGGAAAGACGTTTATGACATATTAAGTGAGAAGCACAAGTTATATAGTATGTATATATGTAGTATTTGTAAATAATATATATGATCTCATTTTATTTAAAGCCTTCTATATTTAAGTGCATAAACATTCATAGATAAAACTAGAAGAGTATACATCAAATTGTGAAAAAATGTTAACAATAGTTATCTTGGGATGGTAAAATTTGGGGGTGATTTTGGGAGGTTAAATTTATATGATTTTCTCTATTTTCTAAAGCACTTTAAGTGAATATATATGGCTTTATGAAAACAGCATATTAGTATCATTTCAATTTTTTAAAAAAGAGGCTTTTGGTGAGATTAACAAATTTCTCTTTTAAAGATTTCATTTCTTTCTTTGAAAAAAACTATCTGAAAGCATTGTTTCTCCACCCTTTAGCATTTAGCATTAACACTTGAGCAGATTTTACGGTTAAAAATCGTGAGTATTTTATGGATTATATTGGTGCACACGTATAGACAATCGCAGTAAGTTTTAAGTCCAGTTTGCCTTCCTCAGGTTGTGTGGTGAAGGTCCTCCTCAGAGATAACGGAGCGGGAAAGATGGGCAGATTCAGCCTGGAGCCAACATCGCTGGGGTGACAGTGGGGTGGACACAGCTGTCACCGAGAAATGGCCTGAGGGAAGGCAGTGCAGCCTCCTAGGGTTGCATGATTCCATTCAAGGAAATGGAGATGTGTGAATTTCCCCTGAGGGCCTGGCAGGGCACTCAAGGTGGAAGTAAAAGCTGCCCTAGCACTGTTTCATAGGACAGAAGTATGCTCCACTGTTCCCACCTCGACTTCAAAGACACAGTCAGTGGCGGTGGCAGTTGTGGCAACTATGGTCGTAAGGTGACCAACTATCCTGATTTGCCAGGGACTTTTCCCATTTTAACACTGAAAGTCCCACATCCCAGGAAACCCCTCTGTCCCAGGTAAACCAGGATGGTTGGTCTCCCTGTATTGTGGGCACATCAACATGATTGGGAGAGGTACCTCACTGGGGCAGTGAAAGCTTGTAGAGGTGATGGCAACTAAATGAGAGGAGGCAACAGTTGCCGTGGTGACGATGGTGTGGTACTAGGAGAGATGCCAGGATGTGGTGGTGCCCCTGGCAGTAGAAACCTGGACTCCAAGTGAAGAGTCGAACCAACAGCTCTTGCAAGAATAGCTTTTCAGGCCGGGCATGTCTGTAATCCTAGCACTTTGGGAGGCCAAGGTGGGTGGATCACCTGAAGTCAGGAGTTTGAGACCAGCCTGGCTAACATGGTGAAGCCCTGTCTCCACTAAAAATACAAAAATTAGCTGGGCATGGGGGTGGGTGTCTGTAATCCCAGCTACATGGGACGCTGAGGCATGAGAATCACTTGAATCTGGAGGTGGAGGTTGCAGTGAGCCAAGATGGTGTCACTGAACTTCAGCCTGGGCGACAGAGTAAGACACCAGCTCAAAAAAAAAAAAAAAAAAAAAAATGGATTTTCAGTTTTCCCACTGCTGTTGTAACCAGGAAATCCAAAGCATTGGGATGGAGGTAGGGGCCCGTAGTGGTGGCTGGGACTCCAGGAATTACATCCAAAGAGGCCACATATCTCTTAATGATCCCTGTGTACTCACATCCCTTCCATTGTCCTTGCCTCACACCTGGGATGGGGAAGCATTAGCTGGCACTTTCCAAACTCTACCCTTCTTTATACAGCTTTTAGGGGCTAGAGTCACCTTTAGATTTTTACACATGTCATCCTTTATCTTTCTTGTTCACGTTCCTCTTTTTTTAAAAAAAGATATTTGATTAAGATCTTTAAATCTAAGACCTGAAACCATAAAAATTCTAGAAGAAAACCTTGAAAAGACTCCTCTGGACATTGGTCTACATAAAAAATTTATGACTGACCCCAAAAGCAAATGCAACAAAAACGAAAAAGCTTCTGTACAGCAATAATAATAATAATAATAATCATCATCATCATCACCATCATCATCAGAGTAAACATACAATCCACAGAATGGGAGAAAATAGTTGCAAACCATGCATCCAACAAACGATTTATATCCAGAATCGACAAGGAATTCAAACAAATCAGCAAGAAAAAAGCAAATAATCTCATCAAAAAGTGGGCAAAGAACATGAATAGACATTTCTCAAAAGAAGATATACAAATAGTCAACAAACATATTTTTAAAAAGTGCAACATTACTAATCATCAGGGGAATGCAAATTAAAACCACAATGAGATATCACTTACCCCAGCCAAAATGGCTATTATTAAAAAGTCAAAAAACAATAGATGTTGGTATGGATGTGGTGAAAAGGGAATGCTTATATGCTACTGGTGGGAATGTAAATTAATACAACCTCTACAGAAAACAGTATGGAAGTTTCTTGAAGAACTAAAAGTAGATCTACTATTCAATCTGGCAATCCCACAACTGGCTATTTACTCAAAGGAAAAAAAAGTCATTAAATCAAAAAGATACATGCATGTATATGTTTACTGCAGCACAATTCACAATTGCAAAGATACGGAATCAACCTAAATGCTTGTCAACTGATGAATGGATAAAGAAAATATGGTCTATATGCACCATGGAATGCTACTTAGTCATAAAAAAGAACAAAAGAAAGTCTTCTGCAGCAAACTGGATGAAACTGGAGGCCATTATTCTAAGTGAAGTAACTCAAGAGTGGAAAACCAAATACCACATGTTCTCACTTGTAAGTGGGAGCTAAGCTATTTGTGTGCAAGGACATACAGAGTGGTATAATGAACATTTGAGACTCAGAAGGGGGAGGGTGGAAGTGAAGTGAGGGATGACAAACTGCTTATTGGGTACAAAGAACACTACTTGGGTGATGGGTGCACTGAAAATTCAGACTTCACCACTATACAATTCATCCATGAAACCAAAAACCACTTGTACCCCTAAAGCTATTGAAAATATATATATGTATATATACACACATATGGGTGTATATGTATATATACACATATGTGTGTATATGTATATATACACACATATGTATATATACGTATATACATATACATATGTGTGTATATACGTATATACATATACATATGTGTATATACGTATATACACATATGTATATACACACATATGTGTATATGTATATATACATATCTGTGTACATATGTGTGTATATACCTATATGTGTATATGTGTGTATATACATATATGTGTATATGTGTGTATATACATATGTGTATATACGTGTATATACATATATGTGTATGTGTGTATATACATATGTGTATATGTATATATACATACATGTGTGTATATGTGTATATATACATATGTGTGTATATGTGTATGTATACGTATGTGTGTATATGTGTATGTATACATATGTGTGTATGTATATATACATATGTGTATATACGTATATATACATATGTGTATATACGTATATATACATATGTGTATATACGTATATATACATATGTGTATATACGTATATACATATGTGTATATACGTATATACATATGTGTATATACGTATATACGTGTGTATATACGTATATATACGTGTGTATACGTATATATACGTGTGTGTATACGTATATATACGTGTGTGTATACGTATATATACATGTCTGTATACGTATATATACATATGTGTGTATATGTATATATACGTGTGCGTATTTGTATATACATGTGTGTGTATGTATATATACATGTGTGTGTATGTATATATACGTGTGTGTATGTATGTATACATATGTGTGTATATGTATGTATACATATGTGTGTGTATATGTATATATACGTGTGTGTATATGTATATATACGTGTGTGTATATACGTATATATACATATGTGTATATACGTATATATACATATGTGTGTATATACGTATATATACATATGTGTGTATATACGTATATATACATATGTGTGTATATACGTATATATACATATGTGTGTATATACGTATATATACATATGTGTGTATATACGTATATATACGTATGTGTGTGTATATATGTATATATACGTATGTGTGTATATATGTATATATACGTATGTGTGTATATATATGTATATACACATATATATGTAAAGATCCTCAGCGCTTAAAAAAAAATCAAGTGTCTTTTTAAAACTTGCCAGACAATGGAACATATTTTATAGAAAAAAGTTGATTGAGTAGTTTCACTGAGGGGGGAAAAATCAGGGGTTGTTAACGGCCACAAATTAAGGATTGAAAACTAGCACTGTGGATAGAGAGGAAAGAGTCCACAGGCCTGTATGTTGGTTAAAACAAGTCCTGTGGTTCATTGGTCAATAAACAGTTTTCAGTTAGATTCTTTGAGGGTCTGGCATACCTGAATCACTCAAAATTTATGGTCCTAATCAGCCACAGCAAGTTAGAACCAGTTATGATGAAACACAATGTTCAGTTTTACTGTTTCCTGAGTAAGTGTTGCTCTAAAAATACTTCCTTTTATACTTTACAATCAGAGCTGAATTTGCCAGTTGAGCATGAAGGTTTCTTGTAGCCAGGCCTCCTTCCCTCCACCTCTGGATAAATGTGCTTCTACCAAAGCTGCTATTTTTTGTTTATTTGTTGTTTTTGAGACAGGGTCTCACTCTGTCACCCAGGCTGGAGTGTAGTGGCACAATCACAGCTCATGGCAGCCTCAACCTCCTAGGCTCAAGCAATCCTCCCACCTTAGCCTCCAGAGTAACTGGGACTACAGGCATGTGCAATGATGCTCAGCTAAGTTTTAATTTTTTTTTTTAGAGACAGGGTCTCACTATGTTGCCCAGGCTGGTCTCAAAACTCCTGGGCTCAAGCGATCCTCTGGCTTCAGCCTCCCAAAGTGTTGGGATTACAGGAGTGAGCCACTGTGCCTGGCCTGAAGCTATTTTAATCCATGCCTTATCCACTATTCTTTGGATTTTGCAAATTCCCTCCTTTTATTCTGGACAAACAGTACTTTCCTCAGAATTTCAGAGCTGAGATCTAGTCTTGATCAATATGAGTTTTCTCTAATATCTTTGTTTCTTCTTTTTTTAAATTGATGAAGGCAGACTCTCTAATTTCAATGTTTATCTCTTTAGTTTCCTTCTAGGCCTTCCTTCACAGCCAGGTCCCCACAGTAAAATCTGTCCTTAGCCCGACTGTGCCATCTGGGGCTCTCTCAGGGAGACACTGGTTTTGCACTCCAGGTCATTGTTTCTTTTAGGTGCATAATAGCATAAAATGATAGCACATCTGCATTTAATTATGATTCCGTCTTCCTGGCTCCACGTTCACAAATTTCTAAGCCTTTGGAGA
The DNA here is from genome assembly GCF_028885625.2 of Pongo pygmaeus. Lineage (NCBI taxonomy): Eukaryota > Metazoa > Chordata > Mammalia > Primates > Hominidae > Pongo > Pongo pygmaeus. The sequence goes on along the minus strand of NC_072382.2, from coordinate 32,884,414 downwards.
GAAGGAATATTTGCTACAAACATTGGCTGCAGTGATGATGTTGTCATCTGCTTTTGATTTCCTAGATGTAGCCATAAACAGATGAAAAGTGTGGCTAAATGGTTGGGAGTGGAGTGTTTGGACCATCTGACAGGGTGTAGATAGGACTCTCCACATGTCTGCAGTCATAATTTTGTCCATTTTTTTTAAGTTTTTGTCTTTAAAAATATGCCTCATCACTTCTTTTTCTTCCTACACTGAACTGGCACAGAACAAATAGAACCTTGACTTTGGTTTCACAATGCATGTGGTGGATTTCATAGACTTTTGTGTTTCATAACACACAAATGTTTGACCTTTGCAAATGATTTCTTTTCATCTTTAGGTCACAGAGCTTTCGTGTTGCTATGTTTGAGAGGGGCAGAGAGTAATAACACAGGGTAATATGATGTAAGGAGGACAAATGCCTTTTTCTGTTACAAACCACACACCTCCTCTGCCCCCAGCCAGTGCAATGCTTTTGACCATAAACGTACGTTGAATCTGTCCATGTAGCCTAGGGTCAGCCACTGCTGAATCATTCTCCCTGGAGGGTTCATTACAGCACTCAAGAGTTTTGATGACTGGCACTTTTGGCATCTTTTTGTTGTTGTTGTTGTGGGCTTCAGCTGCCCCAGCTCCTTTCTAACACCCTGCTTTCCCTTGCTCAAGGGTTACTTTAGGGTTGATGATTACTGAGGTCACTCAAATAACAGAAGCTCAGATGTTTGAGGAATGCAAGTTGTTACAAGATAGGGTGCTTTCTTGCACTTAATTAACTTCAGACATCAAGACTTGTGTTGTTAGAGTTCTTGCTAACAGAACAATACACAGAATAATCTGTAAACTTAATAGCGCAAGACATGGTGTGTTCCAAACATCACCAAAGGCAGACATAAAATCAGGGCCTATTTTGAAAATTGTGACTGATATTTCTTAAACTAATGTCAACCAATTATATTGTCATAAAAACGTCAGAAACGATGTTCATTGTCAAGTAATTCCTTATCTCAGGATAATAAAAGGCAAGCTTAGAATACATTTTGTCAGATGACCTCAGGGTTTTATAAGTATTAACACATTAAATCTCATAATGTATAAGGGTTAAGAAAATAATTTGGTAATTTCTCTGTGTAGAGTGTCTGGTTAACTGTTTATATATTCCTACTTTTGAACTTACTTATTTATTTATTGAGACAGGGTCTTGCTGTCTTGCCCAGGTTGGAGTGCAGTGAGCTATCATCAGTGGACTGATCAACCTCCACCTCCTGGGCTCAACTGATCCTCCCACCTCAACCTCCTGAGTAGCTGGCACTATAGGTGTGCACCACCATGCCCAGCTAATTTTTATTTTTTTTTTGTAAAGATGAGGTCTCACTATGTTGTCCAGGCTGGTCTTGAACTCCTGGGCTCAAGAAATCCTCCTGCTTCAGTTTTCCAGAGGTCTGTACTTACAGGTGTGAGTTGCCATCCCAAGCTGTATTTCTTTCTTCCTTTTTAAGACAGGAGTCTTGCTCTGCCACCCAAGCTGGAGTGCAGTGGCATGATCTTGGCTCACTGCAACCTCCGCCTCCTGAGTTCAAGAGATTTTCCTGCCTCAGCCTCCTGAGTAGCTGGAATTACAGGCATGCAACACCATGCCCAGCTAATATTTTGTATTTTTAGTAGAGACAGGATTTCGCCATGTTGCCCAGGCTGGTCTCGAACTCCTGAGCTCAGGCAATCCACCTGCCTCGGCCTCCCAAAGTGCTAGGATTACAGGTGTGAGCCACCGTGCCTGGCCCTAATCCATATTTCTATCTTTTAATCTATTTAACTTCTCTGTGTCTCAATTTGTTTCTGCAAAAGTCACTGGGTCCGAGGTAAAACGGTGATGTAGGTGAAGTTTGAATTTAATGTCTTCCACTTCTTCCTCATCTTCATGTGGGGGTCCTCAGGTTGGGGTGAAGAAGTAACAAAAGTGAGAGTGCCCAATTCTTGCTCTCAGCTACTGAATAACTTGTAATGAAGGTATTACCTGAGACGCTCCTGTATGACTCATCCTAGGAATATATGTATACTTATTTGTAAATTTTTACTTTGATATAATACTATGTTGCAGAAAGTTACAAAAATAGTATAAGTAACTCCAGTTTACTCTTTACCCAGATTTTGCTCTATTTATTTTGTCATGTGCTTGCTCTCTTTACTAACATGTGGATATGGATATATATGATGTATATTTTTTTCTGGCCCATTTGAGAGTAAGTTGCAGACATCATGCGTCTTTACCACTAAATACTTCAATATGTATTTTCTTTTTTTTTTTTTCCACAATTCAAAATTTGTATTTCAAAGGCATATTGCATGAAATTCAGATGGGGCTGAATTCAAGCCCGCTTTTGCACCATTTTTGTTTCCACAGGGAGTTTTAAGCAGATTTTTATGCAGTGTTTGACAATCAAATTGACCTTCTAAACAGGACTTCTGGAGAATTTTTTTTCATTTCATAAAAAGAAAAAATTTTCACAGTTTTTTTTGCGCTTATTTGCAAAATGGATGCTAATTATAAATGTGCTTATTTATTCATTAAAGCAATTAATTAAAAGATGTATACCAGATAATTGATCATACTAGTTCTCATTAATATGTAACACTGAAATCATAAAACTAGATTTATTTTTAATTACTACAAACTGGTATAAATTATAATGTATAATGCAGATTGCCATATATTGAGACAGGGCATTTTTTAGACTTGTCTATAATTAATACATTTTATTGTTCAAACTTACATTCATTTCCTTAAATTCAAAACTTACCACTCTTTCTATAATCTTTTGTTCTGCTAAAGAGCTGTTATTAATTTTTTTAAAATTTATTTATTTATTATTATTATACTTTAGGTTTTATGGTACATGTGTGCAATGTGCAGGTTAGTTACATATGTATACATGTGCCATGCTGGTGTGCTGCACCCACCAACTCGTCATCTAGCATTAGGTATATCTCCCAATGCTATCCCTCCCCCCTCCCTCCACCCCACAACAGTCTCCAAAGTGTGATGTTCCCCTTCCTGTGTCCATGTGTTCTCATTGTTCAATTCCCACCTATGAGTGAGAATATGCGGTGTTTGGTTTTTTGTTCTTGCGATAGTTTACTGAGAATGATGATTTCCAATTTCATCCATGTCCCTACAAAGGACATGAACTCATCATTTTTTATGGCTGCATAGTATTCCATAGTGTATATGTGCCACATTTTCTTAATCCAGTCTATCATTGTTGGACATTTGGGTTGGTTCCAAGTCTTTGCTATTGTGAATAATGCTGCAATAAACATACGTGTGCATGTGTCTTTATAGCAGCATAATTTATAGTCCTTTGGATATATACCCAGTAATGGGATGGCTGGGTCAAATGAAATTTCTAGTTCTAGATCCCTGAGGAATTGCCACACTGACTTCCACAAGGGTTGAACTAGTTTACAGTCCCACCAACAGTGTAAAAGTGTTCCTATTTCTCCACGTCCTCTCCAGTACCTGTTGTTTCCTGACTTTTTAATGATTGCCATTCTAACTGGTGTGAGATGGTATCTCATTGTGGTTTTGATTTGCATTTCTCTGATGGCCAGTGATGGTGAGCATTTTTTCATGTGTTTTTTGGCTGCATAAATGTCTTCTTTTGAGAAGTGTCTGTTCATGTCCTTTGCCCACTTTTTGATGGGGTTGTTTGTTTTTTTCTTGTAAATTTGTTTGAGTTCATTGTAGATTCTGGATATTAGCCCTTTGTCAGATGAGTAGGTTGCAAAAATTTTCTCCCATATTGTAGGTTGCCTGTTCACTCTGATGGTAGTTTCTTTTGCTGTGCAGAAGCTCTTGAGTTTAATTAGATCCCATTTGTCAATTTTGGCTTTTGTTGCCATTGCTTTTGGTGTTTTAGACATGAAGTCCTTGCCCATGCCTATGTCCTGAATGGTAATGCCTAGGTTTTCTTCTATGGTTTTTATGGTTTTAGGTCTAACGTTTAAGTCTTTAATCCATCTTGAATTGATTTTTGTATAAGGTGTAAGGAAGGGATCCAGTTTCAGCTTTCTACATATGGCTAGCCAGTTTTCCCAGCACCATTTATTAAATAGGGAATCCTTTCCCCATTGCTTGTTTTTCTCAGGTTTGTCAAAGATCAGATAGTTGTAGATATGCGGCATTATTTCTGAGGGCTCTGTTCTGTTCCATTGATCTATATCTCTGTTTTGGTACCAGTACCATGCTGTTTTGGTTACTGTAGCCTTGTAGTATAGTTTGAAGTCAGGTAGCGTGATGCCTCCAGCTTTGTTCTTTTGGCGTAGGATTGACTTGGCAATACGGGCTCTTTTTTGGTTCCATATGAACTTTAAAGTAGTTTTTCCAATTCTGTGAAGAAAGTCATTGGTAGCTTGATGGGGATGGCATTGAATCTGTAAATTACCTTGGGCAGTATGGCCATTTTCGCGATATTGATTCTTCCTCACCATGAGCATGGAATGTTCTTCCATTTGTTTGTATCCTCTTTTATTTCCTTGAGCAGTGGTTTGTATTTCTCCTTGAAGAGGTCCTTCACATCCCTTGTAAGTTGGACTCCTAGGTATTTTATTCTCTTTGAAGCAATTGTGAATGGGAGTTCACTCATGATTTGGCTCTCTGTTTGTCTGTTATTGGTGTATAAGAATGCTTGTGATTTTTGTACATTGATTTTGTATCCTGAGACTTTGCTGAAGTTGCTTATCAGCTTAAGGAGATTTTGGGCTGAGACAATGGGGTTTTCTAGATATACAATCATGTCATCTGCAAACAGAGACAATTTGACTTCCTCTTTTCCTAATTGAATACCCTTGATTTCCTTCTCCTGCCTAATTGCCCTGGCCATAACTTCCAACACTATGTTGAATAGAAGTGGTGAGAGAGGGCATCCCTGTCTTGTGCCAGTTTTCAAAGGGAATGCTTCCAATTTTTGCCCATTCAGTATGACATTGGCTGTGGGTTTGTCATAGATAGCTCTTATTATTTTGAGATACATCCCATCAATACCTAATTTATTGAGAGTTTTTAGTATGAAAGGTTGTTGGATTTTGTCAAAGGCCTTTTCTGCATCTATTGAGATAGTCATGTGGTTTTTGCCTTTGGTTCTGTTTATATGCTGGATTACATTTATTGATTTGCATATTTTGAACCAGCCTTGCATCCCAGGGATGAAGCCCACTTGATCATGGTGGATAAGCTTTTTGATGTGCTGCTGGATTCGGTTTGCCAGTATTTTATTGAGGATTTTTGCATCAATGTTCATCAAGGATATTGGTCTAAAATTCTCTTTTTTGGTTGTGTCTCCACCCGGCTTTGGTATCAGGATGATGCTGGCCTCATAAAATGAGTTAAGGAGGATTCCCTCTTTTTCTATTGATTGGAATAGTTTCAGAAGGAATGGTACCAGTTCCTCCTTGTACCTCTGGTAGAATTCGGCTGTGAATCCATCTGGTCCCGGACTTTTTTTGGTTGGTAAGCTATTGATTATTGCCACAATTTCAGCTCCTGTTATTGGTCTATTCAGAGATTCAACTTCTTCCTGGTTTAGTCTTGGGAGGGTGTATTTGTTGAGGAAATTATCCATTTCTTCTAGATTTTCTAGTTTATTTGCGTAGAGGTGTTTGTAGTATTCTCTGATGGTAGTTTGTATTTCTGTGGGATCGGTGGTGATATCCCCTTTATCATTTTTTATTGCATCTATTTGATTCTTCTCTCTTTTTTTCTTTATTAATCTTGCTAGCGGTCTATCAAGTTTGTTGATCCTTTCAAAAAACCAGCTCCTGGATTCATTAATTTTTTGAAGGGTTTTTTGTGTCTCTATTTCCTTCAGTTCTGCTCTGATTTTAGTTATTTCTTGCCTTCTGCTAGCTTTTGAATGTGTTTGCTCTTGCTTTTCTAGTTCTTTTAATTGTGATGTTAGGGTGTCAATTTTGGATCTTTCCTGCTTTCTCTTGTGGGCATTTGGTGCTATAAATTTCCCTCTACACACTGCTTTGAATGCATCCCAGAGATTCTGGTATGTTGTGTCTTGGTTCTCATTGGTTTCAAAGAACATCTTTATTTCTGCCTTCATTTCGTTATGTACCCAGTAGTCATTCAGGAGCAGGTTGTTCAGTTTCCATGTAGTTGAGCGGTTTTGAGTGAGATTCTTAATCCTGAGTTCGTTTGATTGCACTGTGATCTGAGAGATAGTTTGTTATAATTTCTGTTCTTTTACATTTACTGAGGAGAGGTTTACTTCCAAGTATGTGGTCAATTTTGGAATAGGTGTGGTGTGGTGCCGAAAAAAATGTATATTCTGTTGATTTGGGGTGGAGAGTTCTGTAGATGTCTATTAGGTCCGCTTGGTGCAGAGCTGAGTTCAATTCCTGGGTATCCTTGTTGACTTTCTGTCTCGTTGATCTGTCTAATGTTGACAGTGGGGTGTTAAAGTCTCCCATTATTAATGTGTGGGAGTCTAAGTATCTTTGTAGGTCACTCAGGACTTGCTTTATGAATCTGGGTGCTCCTGTATTGGGTGCATATATATTTAGGATAGTTAGCTCTTCTTGTTGAATTGATCCCTTTACCATTATGTAATGGCCTTCTTTGTCTTTTTTGATCTTTGTTGGTTTAAAGTCCGTTTTATCAGAGACTAGGATTGCAACCCCTGCCTTTTTTTGTTTTCCATTTGCTTGGTAGATCTTCCTCCATTCTTTTATTTTGAGTCTATGTGTGTCTCTGCATGTGAGATGGGTTTCCTGAATACAGCACACTGATGGATCTTGAGTCTTTATCCAATTTGCCAGTCTGTGTCTTTTAATTGGAGCATTTAGTCCATTTACATTTAAAGTTAATATTGTTATGTGTGAATTTGATCCTGTCATTATGATGTTAGCTGGTTATTTTGCTCATTAGTTGATGCAGTCCCTTCCTAGTCTCGATGGTCTTTACATTTTGGCATGATTTTGCAGCGGCTGGTACCAGTTGTGCCTTTCCATGTTTAGTGTTTCCTTCAGGAGCTCTTTTAGGGCAGGCCTGGTGGTGACAAAATCTCTCAGCATTTGCTTGTCTGTAAAGTATTTTATTTCTCCTTCACTTATGAAGCTTAGTTTGGCTGGATATGAAATTCTGGGTTGACAATTCTTTTCTTTAAGAATGTTGAATATTGGCCCCCACTCTCTTCTGGCTTGTAGGGTTTCTGCCGAGAGATCCGCTGTTAGTCTGATGGGCTTCCCTTTGAGGGTAACCCGACCTTTCTCTCTGGCTGCCCTTAACATTTTTTCCTTCATTTCAACTTTGGTGAATCTGACAATTATGTGTCTTGGAGTTGCTCTTCTCGAGGAGTATCTTTGTGGCATTCTCTGTATTTCCTGAATCTGAATGTTGGCCTGCCTTGCTAGATTGGGAAAGTTCTCCTGGATAATATCCTGCAGAGTGTTTTCCAACTTGGTTCCATTCTCCCCGTCACTTTCAGGTACACCAATCATACGTAGATTTGGTCTTTTCACATAGTCCCAAATTACTTGGAGGCTTTGCTCGTTTCTTTTTATTCTTTTTTCTCTAAACTTCCCTTCTTGCTTCATTTTATTCATTTCATCTTCCATTGCTGATATCCTTTCTTCCATTTGATCGCATAGGCTCCTGAAGCTTCTGCATTCTTCACGTAGTTCTCGAGCCTTGGTTTTCAGCTCCATCAGCTCTTTTAAGCACTTCTCTGTATTGGTTATTCTAGTTATACATTCTTCTAAATTTTTTTCAAAGTTTTCAACTTCTTTGCCTTTGGTTTGAATATCCTCCCGTAGCTTGGAGTAATTTGATCGTCTGAAGCCTTCTTCTCTCAGCTCGTCAAAGTCATTCTCCATCCAGCTTTGTTCCATTGCTGGTGAGGAACTGCATTCCTTTGGAGGAGGAGAGGCACTCTGCTTTTTAGAGTTTCCAGTTTTTGTGCTCTGTTTTTTCCCCATCTTTGTGGTTTTATCTACTTTTGGTCTTTGATGATGGTGATGTACAGATGGGTTTTTGGTGTGGATGTCCTTTCTGTTTGTTAGTTTTCCTTCTAACAGACAGGACCCTCAGCTGCAGGTTTGTTGGAGTACCCAGCCGGCCGGCCGTGTGAGGTGTCAGTCTGCCCCTGCTGGGGGCTGCCTCCCAGTTAGGCTGCTAGGGGGTCAGGGGTCAGGGACCCACTTGAGGAGGCAGTCTGCCCGTTCACAGATCTCCAGCTGCATGTTGGGAGAACCACTGCTCTCCTCAAAGCTGTCAGACAGGGACATTTAAGTCTGCAGAGGTTACTGCTGTCTTTTTGTTTGTCTGTGCCCTGCCCCCAGAGGTGGAGCCTACAGAGGCAGGCAGGCCTCCTTGAGCTGTGGTGGGCTCCACCCAGTTCAAGCTTCCTGGCTGCTTTGTTTACCTAAGCGAGCCTGGGCAATGGCGGGCGCCCATCCCCCAGCCTCACTGCCGCCTTGCTGTTTGATCTCAGACTGCTGTGCTAGCAATCAGCGAGACTCTGTGGGTGTAGGACCCTCTGAGCCAGGTGCGGGCTATAATCTCCTGGTGCACCGTTTCCTAAGCCCGTCGGAAAAGCACAGTATTCGGGTGGGAGTGGCCCAATTTTCCAGGTGCCGTCTGTCACCCCTGGAAAGGGGACTCCCTGACCCCTTGCGCTTCCCGAGTGAGGCAATGCCTCACCCCTGCTTCGGCTGGGGCACGGTGCGCTCACCCACTGACCTGCGCCCACTGTCTGGCACTCCCTAGTGAGATGAACATGGTACCTCAGATGGAAATGCAGAAATCATCCGTCTGCTGCGTCACTCACGCTGGGAGCTGTAGACCGGAGCTGTTCCTATTCGGCCATCTTGGCTCCTCCCTCCAATATGTATTTTCTAAGATACAAAATAAATCTCTGATGTAAGAGATTACATAACCACAGTCTAATGATCAAAACAAGGAAATCTAACATTGATACAATGTTCTTATTCATATTAAGTGTATGGCCCATATTAAATTTCATAAATTGTCTCCATAATGTTTCTGAAGTCTTTTCCGTCTGTTCCAAGACCCAATCCAGGAACACTCTTTATACTTAGTTGGCATGTCTCCTTAGTCTTTAAACTGGAACAGTTCTTTAGTCCTTAACTTTCATGGTCTTGATATTTTGAAAAGGCCAGTTGTAGACTGTTCCTCAGTTGGAGTTTGTCTCATGTTTCCTCATGATTAGATTCAGAGTATGCGTTTTTGATAGGAATGCCACAGAAGTGATGTTGAGTCCTTCCCGGTGTACCATGTCAGCAGGTTCATAATGGGGGTAATATATGTATTTTTTTTTTTTTGAGACAGAGTTTCACTCTTGTTGCCCAGGCTGGAGTGCAATGGCGTGATCTTGGCTCACTGCAACCTCCACCTCCCTGGTTCAAGCAATTCTCCTACCTCAGCCTCCCGAGTAGCAGGGATTACAGGTGCATGTCACCATGCCTGGCTAATTTTGTACTTTTAGTAGAGATGAGGTTTCTCCATGTTGATCAGGCTGGTCTCAAACTCCTGACCTCAGGTGATCCGCCCGCCTCAGCCTCCCAAAGTGCTGGGATTACAGGCATGAGCCACTGCACCTGGCAATATATCTATTTTTTAAAAGAGGACTCTTTTTGAGAATATGGGAAAGTACTCAAGTCCTAAAGGAAAATATATTTAAAAATGAAATGGGAGGGTGTCTGTATTCGAGCCAGGGATCTGATCAAATTCTCTCTCAAATCCCTCAAGGCAAATTGTCACTTACTCTGCTTATTTGTAACATGGTTTATCCTGGTATTACCTCATCTATTAATTCACTTGCTTGTTCATTCATTTAGTCAAATATTGGTTTAACACTTCCTGGGTGCCAGAAAACTGTTGCAGGTGCTAAGAATAATCAGAAAATACAAAACCAGAAACAAAACCCACCAATCCTCATGGGCTTCTATTCTAGTAGTAGAAATACACAATAAACAAATGAAATCGGTTATATAGTATGTTAAAAGGGAGAAGGGTCATGGAGAAAACATAAAGCAGGGAAGGCATGACAGGAAGTGCCAGAGGAAGCTATAAGGTTAGAAGAGGTGGTCAAGGAAGGTCTTCCTGAGAAGACAACATGGTAAACTACAGGCTCCAAGCTGAGCCATGTGGCTTCTGGCTTCTTTTGAGGATGCAGAGTTTAAAAGGGCATTAAGAGAAAGATGATACAAATTCGAATATTGTATCATCTATAATTTGCCCATCGAGTAAGTTGTTTCACACCTCAGGGGCCAGCCAGACAAGAGAAAGGCAACGGTGATTGTTATTCATTGACATTTAGAATATTGGGTGGGATGGGATTGGGAAAAATGAAATCCCAGTACGAAGTTTCAGAGAATTAAGCTAGTGCTTGCTAAGTAGTTCGTTTATGTTGCTTACAGAGCTAGCCACTGCTTTCCCCAGCTCTGGCTCAAGGATGGGGAAATCCTCTGACAATGTCATGTGCAAGAAGGATGTTCATCTTGCCTCCAAATCCAGTATCAAAAAAGTATGAATGGGCCAGGTGCGGTGGCTCATGCCTGTAATCCCAGCACTTTGGGAGTCTGAGGCGGGCAGATCACTTGAGGCCAGGAGTTCGAGACCAGCCTGGCCAACATGACGAAACCTCCTCTCTTATAAAAATAAAAAAATTAGCTGTGTGTCTGCGGTCCCAGCTACTGGGGAGGCTAGACAGGAGAATCACTTGAACCCGAGAAATGGAGGTTGCAGTGAGCGGAAATGGCGCCACTGCACTCCAGCTTGGGTGAGAGAGTGAGACTTTTATCTCAACAACAACAAAAAAGTATGAATGGCAGAACAGAAAGTATATGATAAGAAGAAACAAGAAGAATGAAGGCAGCAGTATCTTAAAGAACAAGAATCATATGAAAACAGATTGCTTATGGGAGATGAATGTGTAAAGAATGGCCTTAATTTCATTTGTGAGGCCCCACCAGGAGCTAAAAAAGGAAACAGAGAAAAAAGAAAACAGGAGAGAATGAAGACAAATTTAAATGGCAGAAAGAAGCTCCATGAGAAAAATATACCAAAGATTACATAAACAAAAAAAATTAGCCCTTTGATATTCAGGTTAGAAATATGAACTGCATTAAATGTCACAAATGGGATCATGTCACTGCAGATTGAGACTGTCCTTTGTTTGGTCTTTCTGGAATCAATGCAAGTTCAGTTCCCACTGATGAGTAAGGTAGGCACTAGACATGATTTATTTGTTTCAGAATTTATATAGAGGACAAACAAGGAAATAAGATAACGTTTCTCTTTATTTTCTCAGTAAAAAAAAAAGAAGTAAATAGATCTTCATTTTCAGGCTGCCTGGAGCAATTGCTTTCGACATTTGACACAAGAAGGAGAATTTTGCTTCATGTCACAGTGTCTCAGAACTGAATCTGTTTATGTCTACATATCCTGGAATAGGAGCTGCATATAAGATGATACAGGGCAACAGGTCCTCTTGCTTGGTGGAAAATGATTCTTTGAATGGACTTGTTTAGCTAAGTCTCTGCCTGCCCTTTGCTGTCAGGAAGGAGAGGCAGCTAGAGATCTTCCTCCTCCTTCTTCATCCTTGCTGCTCTGCAAGCTGCCTCTTCTCCAGCACTCTTGTTCCTGCCTTTGGCTGTTCCTCAATCCCATGTGGCTCTCTAGGCCTGTCATGCTCTTATATTACAAATCCATAACAACTTCCCATTTTTTGTCTTTTAAAGACTGAGAAGAATGTCATTTTCTTGTGGTTCTTCTCAACTATGTGGGTACAAAACATGGATTTCACAATTGCTTTAGTCAGGGTGCTTCCCATAACACCGCATCTTCAGGTGGGCAGAGGGTAGTACAATGCTGGAGTTGAATTCTAAGAATGTAGAACGCTCACTCCAGATCTTCCTGTATTCCTGCCCACTTTGTCACAGGCAGAACAATGTAGGAGTGGAGATGTGATCTCCAGAGCCACACTGTCTAGTTCCAATCCTGGCCCCATTGCAAACTATCTGGGTAACTTCGGGAGGTTACTTAACCCTTCTGTACCTTAGTGCCCTCAGATGTAAAGTGAAGGTAGTAAGAGTTCATTCCCCCTTGTAGGATTGTTATAAGGATTAGATGGGTTAATATTGGAAAATCCCTTAGTGTAGAGCCTAGACATAGTAGGAGCAATATTAAGTGTTTGTTAATTAAACAAAACATGTTTTGAATGGATGGTTTTGTGGGATAGGAAGGTTTGGTTTAGCGCAGTGGTTGGCCTTTGTTCATCATAACGTGACCTCGGAGCCAAACTTCAGTGTCCAGAGGCAGTCTCTTAACTACAGCACATCCCACAAGGATGAGTATAATAGGATATCCTACAACAAAGTTTGCTGTATTTTCTGAACAGTGTTGCAACTCATGCAAGAGCTACATGGCACTCCAGAATAAATAGAAATACTAATAATCAGAGAATACAGATAACTAACTCATATGGTTCATATGATCTTCCCTAATCCTCCAACAACCCTTGGAGGTCAGTGAGGCCGGTGCTGCTGATCAGCCACCCATATTCACTTCCCCTTTCTTTTATAATAGAATGCCTGAGTTTTGTCAAGCTCATGGTCACCCAGCCAGTGACTACATTTCCTGGTTTCCTGTATAGCTAGGCATAGCCACATGACTAAATTCTGGCCAATGGAATGTGAGTAGAAATAAAGTGTGCTATTTCCAAATTGTGCCCTAAAAAGGAAAGGACATGGGCTCCCTTTGCTCCTTTGTCCCCCTTCCCACTGGCTGGCATGCAGTTATGATCAAGTGAGCAGCTACATTGGACTCAGAGATGGAAGCTGTGTATTGAGGATAGCAGAGTTGCCTAACCAGCCCTGTACCATTTAGGTCTGAAATGCTTTATTGAGAGAAATAAGCTTTGATCTTGTCTATGCTATTTTGTTGGTTTTTTGGGAGGCTCTTTTTGTTATAGCAACATGGATGATACCTAATATAGAAGGTGTTACTATCTCCATTTTACAAAAGCAATATGGTAGCTTAGAAAAATTAAGTGACTTACCCAAGTTCACACAGTTTGTAAATGGCCATGGTGGGATTTGACCCCAAGTGCTCTGATGCTAGTGCTGGGGCTGTTAACCATGTACCATGCTATTTTGTCTCTTGAGCCCTACAAGGTAATGATCTGGGTTTATGGGAAAGAATAGAAGAGAGACGCCTGTTCCATTCCCCCTAGTTGACCATTCCTAGCTATGACCAATGGTTCCACCCAAACACGTATACTTTATTCATTTCTCCATAGATGCATAACTGTGTGTGCTCTCAGTCCATAATGAATGTGTTGATTGTCTATGAGGTTTGACTTTTTATTTTGATTGTCAGAGTACAAGAACCCATGTCTGGTTTCTGCAAACAGACTTAAACCCAAGGTCAAGCCCAGGTGCAACATTTAAAGCATAAACAAGGGAGGCAAGCAAACTACCTCTAAGACAGCAGCACTGGAAAATAACTTCAATCCAAGCATGTCAATCCCAGTAGTTAAACATGACTGGTTGACCCAGGCCTTGCAGGAGCCCAGAGGCAAGGAGGGAATGTGGGTGAGCCGCAGGAGCTTAAGCTAGTCAAAGTCAAGTTCAGAGGCCAGTGGACCTGCACAAACTTGAAAAAGGCTCAACAACTGTTGTAAATATTTGCTTGCTACTGAGTCCTGCTCAAGTCGTCTCCATATCACCATGAATGAAGTCAGACTTTTAGGGAAAAGTGGTTAACAATCTGTTTGGATTTCTGCGGTAGCAGGGTGGATCATATAATGCTTACTCCTGACACCACACCTAACACCTATTCAGTTTTTCAGCTTTACTCAAAGCCTTCATGACTTAGCAGGTTCAGGTTAGGCGACCTTCTTAGGTAATCCTAACAACAGCTGGCCTTCCCTTCTCTCAGCACTTTTTCCCCGTGTTGTTGCCTGATTATTTGTCTATGTCCACGTCCTTTGCTGCTGTACTCCCAGAGCCCAATAGGCAGGGGGCCCAGGACACAGCAGACATTCAGTATATTGGATGACTCCCATGGGGTAGTGGTTATGGATGAACATAACACGAGAGGCCTTCTCTCTCAGAAGAATGTGATGAAATATGCAATTGATGAACATCCAGAATCCAGATATTCCCCTATCTTGAAAATTGCACTTCCAAGCCACACTCTCAGTGCCAGTGAGAGTGTAAACTAGCTCGAGCATTGCAGAAAACAATCAACAATATGTCACAAGAACCTTAAAATGTTCAAATGACTTGAACCAAAAATGACCTCTGAAAATAGGTCCTAAGGAAATAAATACAAATGTAGAGGAAGGATGTCACTGTACTGTTATAGAAGAAAACAATTTAAATGTTCTCAGTAAAGGAGTATGTAAATAAAGGAATAGTCCTTTGATTGCAAATTGTGTAGCCATAGGAGAAAAATATCACATTTTGGAAGAAGATTTAATGACTTGCAAAAAGTTTTATCTGATAATGTTAGGTGGAAAAAGCAGGATATAAGATTATGTATTCTGTAGGATCCATTGTAAAACTTTCTTCTCTCGCTCTCTCTCACACACACACACACACACACTCACACACACACTGCTTTACATACATATAAGAGAGAAAATATTGGTAAAAATGTTACCTGTTTATCATAATCTTTGAATGATTGTTTGTCTGATATTTTATCCTGCATTTTCCAAGCCTCCATTAGTAAATATAAAAAATAAGTTAAGGGCCGGGCGAGGTGGCTCACGCCTGTAATCCCAGTACTTTGGGAGGCTGAGGCGGGTGGATCACGAGGTCAGGAGAACGAGACCATCCTGGCTAACACGGTGAAACCCCGTCTCTACTAAAAGTACAAAAAAATTAGCCGGGTGTGGTGGCGGGCGCCTGTAGTCCCAGCTACTCGGGAGGCTGAGGCAGGAGAATGGCATGAACCCGGGAGGCAGAGCTTGCAGTGAGCCGAGATCGCGCCACTGCACTCTAGCCTGGGTGACAGAGCGAGACTCCGTCTCAAAAAAAAAAAAAAAAAAAGTGAAGGTAAAAACAAATTCCCAATTATTATTTCTACGTTTCCTCTGTTTTTTTGTTTTGTTTTGTTTTTGAGACGGAGTCATGGTCTGTCACTGGGGCTGGAGTGCAGTGGCATGACCCCGGCTCACTGCAACCTCTGCCTCCCAGGTTCAAGTGATTCTCCTGCCTCAGCCTCACGTGTAGCTGGGACTACAGGCAAGCGCCACCACGCCCAGCTAATTTTTGTATTTTTAGCAGAGACAGGGTTTTGCCATGTTGACCAGGCTGGTCTTGAACTCCTGACCTCAAGTGATCCACCCACCTTGGCCTCCCAAAGTGCTGGGATTACAGGCGTAAGCCACCAGGCCTGGCCTATGTTTCCTTTTATTGCAAACATCAGATCAGTAGCATGGCACGTGAGGCCCAGGCGGAAAAAGGCACATCCATGTTCTTCTCCTCAGGATAGCTCATGCTATGGCCATCACCAGACACCAGGGGATATCTGGGTTGCCTCCTCCCAAGTAGGCAATTATTCATATTAAAGCGGGAAAGATATGGTACAGCCAAATAGGCAGAGCAGAAGGTATGTGCTGCTACTGCATATAACACCACCGCTACTTTTTAAAGCAAATCCCACCTTCTTCTCTTGCTTGCTCAAGCCTGTTCCACAGTGAATAGGAGTCATGGAGCTGTGGTGATGTTTACTCTCTTCCCTTAAAGCCAGCAGCCAATACTGAATTGTAACTCTCTTTTTTTCTTGTTGTGTTCTTTTCTCTTCCTTTTTGCCTAACTCTGAATTTACCTCACAAGGCCACTGTGAAGAGAATGAAACTGAAATATGTAGAACATTCTCGGCCTCTCTAAGGATGGGTGGAATCAGAACAGAGTAATTACCCCTTGTGCTGTTTTGTATGCCTGTCATCCAACAAAACATAATGTTCATTCTCGCCATTCTTTTCTTGCAATACTGATGAAATAAAATTTGTCTATAAAGATTCCTAGCTGAGTACTCAAACGTTTTTCTTGAACATTTGTTACATGGTCTACTTTGCAAGCTTGGTTTCAAATTTCGTGATACCAGGATTAATAACAGTATGTCTTGTGCCAGTATATTTTATTTTCATTGAGTTCTGAAAATTGACTTCAGAGAACAGCATTTTTTAAATGAAATTTTTATTTATATCAATAAAAATACCCATGAATTCATATGACTAAAATATTAAAACCTAGAACCCAATTTGTTTACCTAACCAATCACTTGCAATTACCTTTAGGTAATTGTATTGGTTTGGTTTCAAGTATTTTTTAACTAGGGCTGATTTTTAGAAGTGTTTTCATTTAAGCTGTAATTATAGTCGATAGAACTTCCATCTAATATGTGACTTTTTTTAATTTTTAATTTTTTTGAGATGGAGCCTCACTCTGTCACCCAGGCTGGAGTGCAGTGGCACGATCTTGGCTCACTGCAACCTCCGCCTCTTGGGTTCAAGCGATTCTCTCGCCTCAGCCACCTGAGTAGCTGAGACTACAGGTGTGTGCTACCACGCCCAGCTAATTTTTGTATTTTTAGTAGAGGTGGGGTTTCACCATGTTGGCCAGGCTGGTCTCGAACTTCTGGCCACAAGTGATCCGCCTGCCTCGGCCTCCCAAAGTGCTGGGATTACAGGCGTGAGCCCCCGCACCCAGCCTCCTATGTAACATTATAAATTTATTGTCATTACTTGTAAGCCTGCCCTTTATTTTAAAATACAAGATATGACAAGATCAGAAACCAGTCTTGTTTCTCCATTTCTTTCTCTAGAAATGATTCTTTAGGAATCCAAATCCACAGTAACAAAAACAAAGGAAAAAAAAACACATGCTGGACAGTGTTTATATAATGAACAAAGGTTAACATATGACTGCAGGTCTTTTATTTATTTTGTTGATATTTGTGTTGGTTAGTTAAGAAGATGATTTGCTCCATTATTTCAACATTTATTTATTCAACAAACTGTGGACTTTGGAGATGAACAGCTGAAGTTAGAATCCTGACTCTATCCCTTAACAACTGTGTAACTTTGGGCAAGTTATTTAACCTCCCTATACCTCTGTTTCCTAACCTGTAAAATGAAGATAACATTAGTATCTAACTCATAGGGTTGTTGGGAGGGTTAACTAAGCAAATATACAAAAAGCTTAGAATAGTCCCTGGTATATAGTAAGTGCTCAATAAATTATGGATGGGAGGATTCCGACTCACATGGAGTTTACAGTCTTGACAGTATGGATCGGGCAGGTAGAAAAAGACACCAAATTACACAGCCAACAGCATCTTTACAATTGTTTTTAATATAGGAAAAGTATAGGGTGCTAAAGATTAATTTGTGGCTTTCTTTTCCAATGAACTGCTAAAGTTCCACTTTTATGCCCAAGATTCTTATCAAACTTTTGTAAGATCAAGAACATGTGAACTTTCCACTATTATATATCCACCCATTATATGTAGTTGTACTGGAAAAAATCAAAAGCTGATAACTTTTAATTTGAAGATGATGGTATATACTATGTATATATATTAAGGTGCTTAAAGATAAATCCTAGCACCTGAGGAGGTGTAGAAATCATTTAAACTCTTTGATTACAATGACAAACTAGTCAGTAACTTACTAAATATTGTACTAAATATTACTAAGTATTTTATTCTTCAACATAGCTTTTTAAAGACACAAAGCTTTTCAAAATTCCTGGTCACCTGCGAGTAAAATTTGGGGAAGCAGATTTCTCCAGTGTTTAAAGAAGCCAATTTGGCAGTGTACCGGAGTTGAATACATTTTTCCCATCTAAGTTAAGTTGTTTTTCTCTGGTAAAGGAGGAAATCAACACACATCTGTACGGAGAAAAACGTTTCAGAGTGTTTTTATATTAAATAATTAGTATACTAGTTTAGTAAGTGATAATCCACAAATAAGAAGAGCTAAGAGAGAAAAAGAAAAGCATCCATCCATCCTTTGGTTGCAAATAATACTTACATTAGCGTATGGCAAAATTTAATTTTGTACAGAGTAATTTAACCCAGGATTGCTCAATTTTTAAGAGCTGAGAAAGCATAGTTATAGAGCGCAAAGCCCCACCCAGCAGGGTCTAAGTATTCCGTCTGCAAAACTGGCAGGCCACCAACGGCCGCGTCCCAGGGCGGCCTGAAGGACGCTGATAACCGGGAGCCCCGCCCTGGGTTCGGCTATCCCGGGCACCTGGGACCGGCGGGGCGAGGCTCTCCAATTGCTGGACCAGCGCGGGATCCCTCCTTTCCGCACCCTCCTGGGTATCTCCGGGTCCTCAGGCCTCCTTCGGAGAGCCCTGCTCCGCGCCCACTGGGCTTCCAATCTTGGCCTGCCTAGCGCCGAGCAGCCAATCACAAGGCAGTCCTCCCGAGGGGGCGGGACGAGGGGGTGGTGCTGATTGGCTGAGCCTGAAGTCGCCACGGCCGCGGGGCTACAGGCACATTTGCCTGCTAAGGGTGGAGACCCACGAGCCGAGGCCTCCTGCAGTGTTCCGCACAGCCAACCGCACGCCATGGCTGACAGCCGGGATCCCGCCAGCGACCAGATGAAGCACTGGAAGGAGCAGCGGGCCGCGCAGGTACACCCTGTGCTCCCCGAGCGGGCCCGAGGGTCCGTTTAGAAAGCGGGGGCGTCGGCAAGTGACGGCCCGGCTTCCCCCGGGGCGGCGCTCAGAGGGACTGTACCGCGGCTAACTGGGCAGGGGGTATCCCCTTCGTTGCAGACAGACTCTTACATGCGCGGGAGCAGGGGAGGGGGTTCCGGGTAGTGGGGCGCGGGACTGCAGGCTTTGTTGTCCGCAACAGGCTCGGGTGGTTGCTTCAGAATTTTACACTTTTGCCAACTGGGACAGAGGTCGCAACTTGAGGACAGAATGAGGGCTCATGGGGAAAGAGGCAGAGAGCTGCAGCTGCAAGGAAGTCAATGAGGGGAGAAGTGGAACCAGGCTCTAACGCTGCCCTTCTTGAAATACTGTTTACACGCTTTCATAGTTGTGGGTTCCAGCAGGGCAGGGATTGTGTTTTACAATCTTGATGTCTCCAGCACCAGTCACAGTGACTGGTACGTACTATGCACATTATTAAACGACTAAATAAAAGAATTTTTACATCCATTGTCTCATTTGCACTTCAGAATATCGAGCCCAGCATTTTAGAGTTGGGGGGTGACATTAGGGATTGGTTAATGCGTTTATTCTAT
The DNA here is from genome assembly GCF_028885625.2 of Pongo pygmaeus. Lineage (NCBI taxonomy): Eukaryota > Metazoa > Chordata > Mammalia > Primates > Hominidae > Pongo > Pongo pygmaeus. The sequence continues at coordinate 32,865,089 of NC_072382.2, read as the reverse complement.
TCTTTGAGCGCCTGTAGGTGCTAGGCACTGTTCCGAGGCAAGGTGTACAAATTCCAGTGAGACAAGAACAACACCCTTGAGAAGCTGAGAGTCTAGTCTGGGAGACAAGACACATAAACAGATGATTACACTCCAGCGTGGTGAGGGCTCTAATATAGGTTATCTGTAGAATGTAGAGGGAGTGACCAGGTGGGCCAGACAAAGCAGGTGACATTTGAACAGGAATTTTTTTAAATGAGTAGGATTTTAACTTGGTGGTGGGGGAGACATTCCTGGCCTGTGCCCACGGGTGCAGAGTCTCAAGAGGGCATATATGAGGAGGTTGGATTAGATGAGACCGCATCTGGTCTGAGTCTTCTGTTGGCAGATTGGCCCAGGGAGTCTAAAGGTCTTGCCCTGTTCCCTGGCTGCTGATTAATGGTAGAGAGAGGATTGCAGCCCTGTTTTCCCCATTCTGCCTAGTGCTCTTGCTCAAAACTCAGGTTCGTGAACTGGGGTATTAATGCTAAGGGCTCATGGATTGCTTTAATGGTTCCCTGTTTGGGAAAAGGCTGCCATTCTCCTCCAAGGGCCTGGAAAATCTCCCCTCTTGGCCCTGTTCTTTGTTATATACCATTAGGATGGTTCATGAGCTCTTAAAGTGAACCAGAGAGACGTAGAGTCTTAGTAAAGGATGTGCCACTACTTAGTGGCAGAGACAAGGTTAGAATTCAGCTTCTTGGACCCAATTGGGACTCTTTCCTTACCCAGTGGGTGCAAATCCTGGTTCACACTGAAGTTTTCATGAATACTTGGTGAATTGAGAAAAGTGTAGACAAAGTAGTGAGATTTTTACAAAACAAAATCTTTTCTTTTCTTTTTTTTTTTTTTTTTTTTGAGACGGAGTCTCGCTCTGTTTCCCAGGCTGGAGTGCAGTGGTACGATCTCCACTCACTGCGAACTCCGCCTCCTGGATTCAAGCAATTCTCCTGCTTCAGCCTCCCGAGTAGCTGGGATTACAGGTGCCCACCACCACACCCAGCTAATTTTTGTATTTTTAGTAGAGATGGGGTTTCACCATGTTGGCCAGGCTGGACTGGAACTCCTGACCTCAGGTGATCCGCCCGCCTTGGCCTCCTAAAGTACTGAGATTACAGGTGTGAGCCACCGCGCATGGCCAATATTTTCATTTTTAAAGGACTCCCCTTTATTCTGAGACTAGCTGCCTTCTTCCTTGTTTGGGAGAATCATGAACTGTTGAAGTCCCTGCTGTTGATTTACCTTACATAGTTGCCCATGTGAGAAATGGCTGACTCAAAAAGCACATCTATAGTTGGGAGGCTCTTAATTGAAATATGGCCATCCCCTTTGTCCATGACATCTCAGGGCACTGTGTACATCGTCCTGATTGGCAGTCACATTGATGTCTTATTGTTCCTCAGTTTTAGCTGCTCTGAGTAAAAACCGCTTACTTCTTTGAGGCACTTCTGCCTCCCCCCAGGGCCCTCCAAAAGGAATTATGCATGTGCCTTATAGCCTATATAATTTTCAAATACTTTTTTTAAATGAAAAATTTCAAATATTCAGAAAAGTTGAAAAAATTTTTCAGTGTATATCTATATATCTGCCATCTAGATTCTACAAGGAACATTTTGCCTTGTGTCTTTTATTATGTTACTCCATCTGTCTGTCCATCCTTTAATTCATTCAAGTTGTTTCATGTATTAGCAGTTTGTTCTTTTCATTACTGAGTAAGATTCCATTATATGAATATACCACCATTTGGCTATCCTGTTGCTGGATACCTGGGCTATTTAATTTTTTTTTCTATTGTAAGTAAAGCTGCTGTGGCTGGGCATGAAGGCTCATGCCTATAACCCTACCACTTTTGGAGGCTGAGGTGGGAGGATTGTTTGAGCTCAGGAGTTTGAGACCAGCCTGAGCAACATGGTGAAACCCCATCTCTACAACAAATAAAAGAAGTAGCCAGACATGGTGACACATGCCTGTTGTCCCAGCTACTCGGGAAGTTGAGTTGGGAGGATTGCTTGAGCTTGGGGTGTGGAGGCTGCAGCGAGCCATGATTACACGACTGCACTCTAGCCTGGGTGACAGAGGGAGACCCTGTCTTAAAAATGAAAAACAAATAAAGCTGCTATAAAAATTCTTACATAAGTCTTTTTGTGCACAGATGCTTTTATTTCTCTTAGGAAATACCTAGGAGTAGATTTATTGGATCATAAGGTAAGTGAATGTGTTATGAGAAACTGCTGAGCCTTTTTCCAAAGTGGTTGTACCATTTTATATTTCATCAGCAGTGTATGGGAGTTCCAATTGCTCCACATCCTACCAACTTTTGGTGTTGTCAGTCTTTTACTTTTAGCTGTTGGGTGTGCAGTGGTATCTCATTATGGTTTTAATTTGCTTTGCTCTGATGACTAATGATGCAAAGCATCTTTTTACATGCTTATTGACCATTGGTATGTATTCCTTTGAAGTATATGTTCAAATTTTCTGTCCTTTTAAAAATTGAATTGCTTTTAAATTATTGATTCATAGCCCATATTTTAAGTTAAATCATGTGGAATCGTGTAGGCTAAGTGTTATAAATCTCAATATGTATCATGGTATAAACATATTAGAAATTTATGGCTGGGCGCGGTGACTCGCTCCTATAATCCAGCACTTTGGGAGGCTGAGGTGGGCAGATCACCTGAGGTCGGGAGTTCAAAACTAGCCTGACCAATATGGAGAAACCCCGACTCTACTAAAAATACAAAATTAGCTGGGCGTGGTGGCACATGCCTGTAATCCCAGCTGCTCGGGAGGCTGAGGCAGGATAATCGCTTGAACCCTGGAGGTGGAGGTTGCAGTAAGCCGAGATTGTGCTGTTGCACTCCAGCCTGGGCAACAAGAGTGAAACTCCATCTCAAAAAGAAAAAAAAAAGAAATGTATTCCTTTCCTACATGAATGGCCCAAAGTGGTTTGAGATTGAAGGAGGTGGGTGGGTGCTCTGCTTCCCACAGTTATTGAGGGCACCAGGCTGAAGGAAGCTCCCCCTTGGTCAACACATGGCTTTTATGGGCGTCACTGTCCAGCACAGAAGGCTCAAAAGCATGGAGAAGGGTATATGAGTGTGGGGAGGTTTAGGGCCCAGGGTCATTGCCACTTACATTCTGTTGGCTAGAACTCTGTTACAGGCCACACCTGGGGTAGTCTACCCCCCTGTCTAGGAAGCTGACTCTACTATATTATCCAAAGCATACATTTCATATTTGGTGAAAATCTGTCCAGCCATTTTCTTGTGATGTGGCAATGGACATGCAACATAATTTCTTTTTAAAGAATATGTCATTTTTACTTTCTGACATTAAGATATTCTGTTAGAAAATTATGACAGTAACAGATGGTATTTAAAAAAAAAATCTCCCCTTGCTTGGTAAATGCTTTTATCTAAGTGGGCAGCTTTGTGCTAATATGCTCTCTTCCACTTCCCAATTAGTTTTGATGCTTTACTGATCTAGGAGAGCTTTACGGTTTGGGACTACTGTAGGAGAACACTCTGTTGCCTCCTCTCTCAAGAATCAGAGTGTCCTGTTTTGGAAACACAGTCAACCAATGTGAAAGCAATTTATTGGGCATATCTTCTGTGGCCAGATTTGGTTTGCTGACAGGTTAATTGGGAGTTTTGTCAACTTTAATAAGTGAGCATTGAGTCAGATGTGTTCATGAGTATGACCTTGATCCACTTAAAAATTCTTATTTCTTTTTCTCTCTTGGCAGGAGGGAGATGGTTCTGCAGGTATTCCCAGCCACTTTGAAGGGAACTTAAATGGGAACTTTATTGCTCGCTGCTTAGAATGCCATGGGCTCTTCTTTTGAGATACTTACCTTTAACCCATTTCCTCTTTTTCTTTTCTTTTTTTTTTTTTTAAGTGCAGCTTGCTGCCAGTGCTCTTTTCTTGGGGGTAAATGGGAAATGTTAATAAGTAGCTTCTGATCCCTTTAAAATGGGAGAATTTGAACATTTCAAACCTTACCTTTTTATACGGTTCTCGTATTACCTGGGAGAGAGGTTAAGTCTTAGACTATCCATTTCTGTAAGTGAGTTGCCTATCCATTATAGCCTGTGAGGGTCTATATTTTTTTAGGGTAACCCTGGTAATAACTGCATTGATGTTACACTGGCAACATTTGGGATGGAGAAGGGGTGACTGAGTGACTTAACCTTTGGTCCACATGTGCTTTCATTTCTCCTGAAATATACCTAGGCATGGGATCACTAAGTCATTATGTGCAGTGGGAGAGACTATGGGAGATGGGATAGAAATTTTTAAGGTTTCATTTCTTTTTCTTAGCTTTTCCATGGTGGGTAGGTCTATGCAAACCTACCCCCAAAGTCTGAGGAAGCTGAGAGGCCAAAGAAAGAGGTTGACAAATCAAGTTTCTCAGAAAGAAATGTTTAATAGGGACTTACGTCCAGAAACCATGTCCGTGTCTTGCGTGTTGGCGAGACAAGATGGTGGATCCCACACCATTACCCGTCAGACCCAGGGCTTAATACCATAGAGAAGGGCAATTCAGAAGGGAGGTATGGCATGACTGAAGTATGATAATATCAAGGTTGTTTGACCTCAGGGCAGGATTTATAGTAAATAGGGGCTCTTTCACAAGGAATAATAGATACTGGAAATCTTAAAACTGGAGTTAATCAGAAGTCAGCATGGTGGATCAGTATCTAAGATGGAATTGCTTTAGCTTCCACAGCAGCCAATATCTAGACCACCCTTATTATTTTCCCATAGACTAAGAAATTTGAGGGTCAGGACAGTCTTTGGTTTCCTGTACGTGGGTGTACAGGTTGTAGGCACTTGAATCTTTGTTGAATAAATGGAGAATGTTAGGCAGTTATTTGCTAGAAAACGCTAGGCACATTCTTTATCACAGAATGAGAAGACGTCATTATGACTCCTCTGGGACTGACAGGGGCAATTTGCATTAACCAATCTTTTAATTAAAAGTGGAAGAACATGTTTAGGTTCTTGAAACTTCTGTGAGTAAAGGGAACTACTAAGTGGAAAGTGTAATATGTTGATAAAATATTTCACCAGATGAAGCCAACCTTACTCCTCCCAGGAAAATTTCTTCATTTATGTATTAGTTCTGGCCAAAAGAAGCCTATAAAGGCAGCAAAGTCAAAATAGAATTTTACTTTAAGTCCCTACCTCTAATAATTGTGCCAGTTTTTAGCCAAGCTAATTTCTGCGGCAGTTTTCATAACAAGTTTGTCTAAAAGTGTTTGATCAGAATTTATAAATTAAAATATTTCTCTCATTTTTTGGAGGGGAGATGCAGGGAGAGGGATAGGCTGTTGCTGCTTCCTCCTGCTCGTTAGAAAGGCTTTTGGCCATATCATATTGGTCCATGGTTTAGTTTATTTGCATGCTGAATCCACACACATTTGTTGTATGTTTGTTAGTATATTGAGCAGTGTATTAGGGATCAGGGATACAGATGTAAAAGGAGTACACAGTCTAGAGAGGAAAAACAGTGACAGGCTGGGCGCAGTCGCTCACGCCTGTAATCCCAGCACTTTGGGAGACCAAGGTGGGAGGATCTTTTGAGGTCAGGAGTTCGAGATCAGCCTGGCTAACATGATGGAACCCCGTCTCTACTAAAAATACAAAAATTAGCTGGTTGTGGTGGTGGTCGCCTGTAATCCCAACTACTTGGGAGGCTGAGACGGGAGAATCGCTTGAACCAGGGAGGCGGAGGTTACAGCGAGCTGAGACCGTGCCACTGCACTCCAGCCTGGGCAGCAGAGCAAGACTCCATCTCAAAAACAAAAACAAAAACAAAAACAATGACGTAAACAGGCAATTACAATATTTTGTTATATGGGGCACAAGAAGATGCCCTTGGCCCTGCTTCATGGGTGGTGTGGGGTAGGATAGAGAGAGCAGTTCAGGAGAGGCACGTATGGATGTCATGGGAGCTAGCAGCCAGGAAGATATAAACATGTTAACAAGAACCAATGCTACTTTTCCAGAGAGAGGTCTTAAAATTGTCCAGCCATAGAGAAGCTTTTTCTATCTTTAAAAATATTCTGGCTCTAAAGTTATTCATTGAGTTAAAAACAATAATTGCAAGTTGGAGGAAATCTCTTTGCCTGTCGTTACTCGTTACATGTCACAAAGAAACCTGTGCCACAACACTGACATCTCTGCAAAGTTACTTAAGTTTTCTGAGTTTGTAGTGTCGCCCATTAAATGAGATTAATAACATCGATCTCTGGATTATTGAGAGGCTTAAGTGAGATAACTTGTGTGGTCCATTTTCTAGCCCCACCCTCTCATTTCATCCAGTAAATGTTCATTGCATTAATTATTTTCATCTTAAATACACCGTATCCTGCTCCTCACCTTCTAATATTAATAAATACTCTATCTTTCAGTTTAGATCAGTTCCTCTTATCCAGTGTTGCGCTAAACATCCCCTGAAGTTGGGGGATCTTTTCCTTTCTAGTTTTTGCTCCCTGGCTTCCCTTTTCTGTTGCTGACTGTTGAAGCTTTCCTGTCCCACTGGCTTTGAAGGTAAATTGTATATACATGCGCTTGTGTGAGGAAAGCTGTTATATAAATGAGGACAATTGATCTAACTATTAGAGTGGGGAAATGGAAGAGATTCTGAAGCCTCCATTTGTAACTTAAAAACTCAGGTTTCATTTCTTAACAGGATTGATGTTAAGGAGGGGATTCCTTCATTGGGCAGGAGGGAAGACTGCCATAATTCCAGCATTCCCACTCTTAATAGTCAGTGTCATCAGGAAAGACCACCTCAAGCTTTAGTACTTTATTCATGTATCCAACTCTGCACCTGCTGCCTTTGGGTGTGGTATTTATTCTTGACCATATCACCCTGACCCGGTAACCAGAAGGGAACATGTGATATGCTCTCATCTCTCCCTTGGGGGCAGCTCCCTCCCCACGTTGAGGATGCTGGCATGTAAATAACACTCTTGTCTGTTTAGTGTTCCTTTTACTAAGCTTCTTGGTATCTTTTCTCATTCTTGTGTCTTTTATGGGATGTCCCCCTTTTTTTTTTTTTTTGAGACGGAGTTTCACTGCTGTTGCCTAGGCTGAAGTGCAATGGCACGATCTCGGCTCACTGCAACCTCCGCCTGCTGGGTTCAAGCAATTCTCCTGCCTCAGCCTCCCAAGTAGCTGGGACTACAGGCACCCCTCCACCGCACCTGGTACTAATTTTGTATTTTTAGTAGAGACAGGGTCTCTCCATGTTGGTCAGGCTGGTCTTGAACTCCCGGTCTCAGGTGATCCACCCGCCTCAGCCTCCCAAAGTGTTGGGATTACAGGTGTGAGCCACCGCGCCCAGCCTGGATGTCCCTTTATTTTTTAAAGGCTTCCTTAAATACCTTGTTTATATGTTGAAAAGAGCATTTAAAAAGTGGACAGATTTGGTTTGCTCTGGCTCTCTAATTATTTTAACTTCATTATCACCCAATAGTTCTAGGTCAGTGGTTTTCAATCCTAGCTTGAACAGGAATCATTTAAAAATAGCCCAGGCCTCACCCAGGGCACTTCTATCAGACATCTCTAGGGGGGATGGCCCAGGCATCAGGAGGCTTTAAAAAGCTCCCCAGGTGATTTCAGTGCATTGCCAAGGTTGAAAACCAAAGCTTTAGGTTTAAACTAAAGGTGAAGTTGCTCTTTTTCTGGTTAATTTTCTACTTTAGAAAGCAGAAATTTTTTTTCTGGTTCATTTTCTACTTTAAATTAAAAATAAACCTACAGAGGGTCACACGTATTAGCATGTCACAGAGGGTCATACGTATTAGCAACATATGTATCTTCAAAAGAGTGGTGTGACTGGGTGGTGTTGATTGGACCCTTAAACTGTGACAGTTTAGAAGGGGCTTTGCTAGATGGGTTTAGGGACAGAGATGGTAGAGTGAGAGAGTGGATGGAGGAGTATGCATCTGTCATGATTACTAGAAAAAACTTCAAATGCTTTGCTCCTTCTGCTACGAGGTCATGTTCTCACAGCCAGTGAAGTGACAGCATATATGTGCTGAATGTGTGGCTTGCATTTTGCATTTAGCTCTTTTAATTCATGTGTTAACCTTAGGAGGTACTTATCATTCTATTTTGCAGATGAAAATGGAGACTCATAAATAAGTAACTTGCCAGCAGCTACGTAGCTGGTAATTGGTAGAACTGGAAGTTGGACCCAGGCTCTAATGCTGGCACTCATAGTTTCTCCCTGCTGCCATGTTGGCCTCTTCCCACTTGGATGAAGATATAACTCTAGTGGCAAGGGCATTTACTAGTGTGTGAGAGGGTTTTGTTTATTAGTTTGCAAATTGGACGGTCTCCTTTATTCAGTGTCTTTTTTCAGACAGCTCACAGGTCTTTTGTGGTTTTGTAAGTGCCTACTCCCCACCATATTGCCTTCTAGAGAAGAGGCAGGAATTTATTTTAACGTACAGGACAGACATGCATGGGGAGTAAAACTACAGACTCCACTCTAGGTGTGTGGAAGTACTAAAACTAGTGCTTTTCTCTGTGTGTGAAGTTGGTCTGTTGAGTTTTGTCATGGACACCGTTGAGTTCCTCTCCCAGATGGAGGTGGCATAGCTTTGCATCACCTACATGTCTCTCCTGATTTCCAGTGACCAGGGGAAGACACTGCAGAGGCAGTTGTCTGTGGTCAAAAGTGTTCTCTGACCATGGAACTAGATGAAGCTAAGAACTTCCAGGATCATGTGGGGCTAGAAGAATGCCGCTCTCACCCTAGAGGAGGGACAGCTGAGTGTCTTCTGATGTAACTGAAATTGGAGAATCAGGTGGATTAAAATTAATTATTTATTACAGTAAAATAACCTATCCAATTTCAGAGACATTTGCTATCTTTAAAACACTAATACTATAATCCACCTTACCAGTAACAGTTTACTTTTAGTGACAGTGAAAGCCATTGACTTTTTTTTTTTTAATTGAAAAGAGATGTTGCAAATAGCTGGTGTACATTGCTTGAGATGCACTAAACAGGGTAGCACACTTCAACATTGTGGCAGTAGTAAAGCGTTTGTAAGTTCTGAGTAAAGTATTGACCAGCACAGCTTCCCTGGAGACCATCTTCTCATTGTTGGGTTGGACATTTCACTGTTAAGCTTGTAGGACGCTTTTGGGCACCTCTCTGACTGGGAGCTTTGCAGAACCCAGTGGCTTTCTCTGGAGCAGGTGCTGAGCACATTTTCAGGCTCCAAAATCATCTTTCTGCTCTTAAGAGCAAGTTTCTTAGCAGATTGGTGTTGAGATTTGTCAAGGGTTTCTGGGGCATGACTAAAAGTTTCAGGCAATGGCCCATCTTGTCAGATTTTAGTACTTTGGACACAGGAAATTAAAAAAGAGGGCAGATGGTATAAACATTGCAAAGCTATGTACCCGTGACAGTGTAAATGAAAGGTTTGATTGTGCTAACTCTCCTGCACTTTCTTTCTGTGTTCCTGTAGAAAGCTGATGTCCTGACCACTGGAGCTGGTAACCCAGTAGGAGACAAACTTAATGTTATTACAGTAGGGCCCCGTGGGCCCCTTCTTGTTCAGGATGTGGTTTTCACTGATGAAATGGCTCATTTTGACCGAGAGAGAATTCCGGAGAGAGTCGTGCATGCTAAAGGAGCAGGTAAGTGCTGTGTTTATTTGCTGTAAAAAGATTGTTTCACAGCACCTGGGTCAAGTATTATTTCCCAAAGGATTGGAAGACCTTTAACACAAGTGCCAAATCTCCATTTGTGGGAGAAAGGAAAAACATCCAGCAGTAGGGAAATTAGTAAATAAATGATGGTTATTTCCTCAGGTTAAACATTATATATAAAATAGTTTCTTCTAAAAATAGCAATCTTCCATTTCTCCCATCATTGAAGGAATAAAAATACAGTAAGTCCTCACTTAACGTCAATAGGTTCTTGGAAACTTTGACTTTAAGCTAAACGACATGTAATGAAACCAATTTTATGATAGGCTAATTGACATAAGCAAGAGTTAAATTCCAATGGCATATTTCTGATTGATAAAACTTCACCAAACTTCTAAATAGAGACTCAAAATACATCTTATATTAAACAATGAAATAAATCTGAGCCATACATACCTTTAAGAAAGGTTAGTAAAATAAGATAGTTATTTACTAGCTTATTCCAGTTCAAGGTGGTGGGAGGCCAGAGCCTGCCCTGGCAGGTTGGGGTACAAGGCAAGAGCCAGCCCTGGACAGGATGCTGTCCATTGCAGGGTGGACTCACACTGGGACCATTCAGACATGCCAGTTCACCTAATGCGCACATCTTTGGGATGTCGGGGGAAGCTGGAGTACCAGGAGAAAACCTATCTAGACATGGAGAGAACATGCAGACTCCACACAGATAGTGGCCTCAGCTAGGAATAGATTTTTTTCTCATCAACGTTATAATGAAACAATGTTGAACAAAATGATGTTATTTGAGGGCCTGCTGTACAGAAATACAGACATAGACACATGCACTGCAATTGCAACTAAGTTTAAATGGTGTACTTATTGGGTAATTACTGGAATGAGCTGCAAAATTTGGGGTAGTTGTGTTAGGGTGGTGGGTTTGTGATGATTTTTCCTTTCCTTTTTTTCCAACAATTTCTGTAAAACTTTCTTTATTGCTGTTATATCAGACACAAAAGATGGGGGTGGTATTTGAAAGAAAGTGAAAAACTCAGTTGGAAAAAATGCTCCACAGAAAGAAAGTTTTTCTCTTAGCTTGCTGACTTGGACTTCCAGTTAGGACTTCTGCATTTCTTCATCTCTTCTTCTTGGGTAAGGTTTCTTCCCATCTTCTCCAGTGGTTTGTGTGTATTTTTCCATCTTGACTTGTTTAGTTTATTGCTTGCTTTGTATCATCGTTGCTAAGTGTTGAAAAGATTCTCTCTTTCTCTTGTGTTTTCATCTCCTCTTCTCTCTGTTCTTCTCTTTCTCTCATAGGTCCTACCAGTACTTCAGGCCCCTCTGAGGCCCTGTGTCCTTGGGCCAACCTTGACGACTTCTAGCCTCACTCACCTCATTCTCTTGGCTCCAGCTATGAGGCATTCAACTTAGCACTGAGTGATAGAATAGGGCTTTGCATTTCACCCTCTTTATTTTGTGTTTGGGCATTTCCCCTTCCCCCATCATACTGGAAGCTCCCAGAAGGCTGGTGCTAACCATCATTTTCTCTGGTCACCCAGGTGCCTGTTGAGGACCTGAATGTCTGAGTAATGGTCTCATGGTAAGGATTTCTGTGTCTTTCTTGTTAGGGGCCTTTGGCTACTTTGAGGTCACACATGACATTACCAAATACTCCAAGGCAAAGGTATTTGAGCATATTGGAAAGAAGACTCCCATCGCAGTTCGGTTCTCCACTGTTGGTAAGTTGGTCTATTGGCGTGATTGGTATGGCTTAAGTCAACTTCACATTTTGGGGATGTTTATAACTTAAAGAAAAAGTTATTAGAAAATAGGAAACAAGCACTTCTCCAAATTATGGCAAGGTTTTACAGTAGAAGACATATTTGGAGACACATAGGAAGTTACTTATATTTCTGTTTGTTGAGGTGTTAGGAAATCACACTTACACAGAGGCCACCTCTGCAATTCTGTGACATTTGGAAAGAGCTTTCCTAAAAGTGGTTGCCTCTAACAGAAGAATAGAGTGGAAATCTTATTTAATAACTATGCCTACAGCTGACCTTTATTGAGAATTAACTCTGTGCCAACCGTCGTTAGGTGCTTTACAGATATAATCTCTGATTTGTAGATCTACTTTGCAGAGTGGGATTCTTTTCATTTTTGAGAGGCTAAGTGATGTTTCTCACGTTACAGAGATAGTATTAGATCTATCATACTGTATTTCAACATACCTAGTGCTTCACTAGTTCCGTTTCTGTGTCAGTCTCTGCATTTTAAAAGTACTGTGGAATGTAAAAATAAATTAAGAACTAAGAACCAATATTTTAACTCATTTTCTTAATGTTAACCTCATCATTTTGACAACTCACTTATTCTGTTTGTCACTACTTTAAGCCTCATAATTATTTTATTCCCTTATTTTAATTAAAAGTTCAATTACCTGTTTGAACAAAGTTATCTTATTATGGTAAATGAATGATATTGTCAGCTGTTATTACATATGTTCTCTTATTGCTCTCAATTAATTATTTTGTTTGATTTGTGGACTGAATTAGCTGGTGGTGAGAAATAATAACCCGGGCACTTAAATACCTAATTTAGTTCTTGGAAGTGGATTAGAAAGGATGGATCCAGGTGCTTCTTTATGTCTCCAGGCTTCTTGGATGCAAAGTGCTGTGGCTTATGCTTCCTGTTTCTGTTTGAATATTGTAGCTGGAGAATCGGGTTCAGCTGACACAGTTCGGGACCCTCGTGGGTTTGCAGTGAAATTTTACACAGAAGATGGTAACTGGGATCTCGTTGGAAATAACACCCCCATTTTCTTCATCAGGGATCCCCTATTGGTAGGTAATAGAGTATTTTGCACTCAACAAATGTTTGTTGACTTAAATTGATTTCAAATAGGTTGGCATTTGAGGAGAAGCCATGGGAAAGGCAGAAAGAAAAGAATATGGGTTGTCTGGATTATTTTTTTCAACACATTTTTCTGTATTTAATAAGGTCAAGTAACAACAGTTACCATTGGTCTTAGATTTGTGATTTTAAGACAGATTGACTTAATGGGAAGTGAGTTAATTTTCCTTGCAGAGCATCGAAGATTAGCAAAAAGAGGGACTTTACTTTGGAAACAAGCAGAGGGTGTCTCTACATGCTCTGAGTCAGCAGGAGGGTGTGTGTGTGTGTGCGCGCATGTGGGAGGGTGGGTATATTTTTTCCATGAAGAAATACTATAAATCCCAGCACTTTAGGAGGCCAAGGCAGGCAGATCACTGGAGTCCATGAGTTCGAGACCAGCCTGGGCAACATGGCAAAATCATATCTCTACAAAAAAATACAAAAATTAGCCAAGTGTGGTGGCTCATGCCTATAGTCCCAGCTACTTGGGGGGCTGAGGTGGGAGATTTGCTTGAGCCCAGGAGGTCAAGGCTGCAGTGAGCTGTGATCATGCCATTGTAATCCAGCCTGGGTGACAGAGTGAGACCCTATCTTAAAAAAAAAAAAAAAAAAAAAAGGAAAAGACTATAGTTTTGAGTATATTTGAAATACTTTAGGGTATCTTAGATGCTAGTTGTCTGTGCTGAGTAAATTTCATATTATGGTTTGGCAGTTTAAAATTCTAGGATTGTATTTAGAATTATAATCCATAAACCTAGTAATAGGCATGTATAATGCAAGACACCATAATTCCTGTAAACTTAGTTTTTGGATTTTTTTCTCTCTTTTTTCTATTTAGTTTCCATCTTTTATCCACAGCCAAAAGAGAAATCCTCAGACGCATCTGAAGGATCCGGACATGGTCTGGGACTTCTGGAGCCTACGTCCTGAGTCTCTGCATCAGGTGTGAAACCTTTTTTTCCATTGTATTATATCACCTGGGATGCAGTGTTTAATTATGCCTCGTCATAAAGTGTCTCTTCAGTTTTGGCTATTTTATTGGAATCAGCTTCCTCAGATTTCTTGATCATGAAGAGTTTTGTAATAACTGGCTTTACTAATCATCCCCCATTCATCGGCCTTAAATGATGATAATGATGATGATAGATAGCTAGCAACATTGTCAGTTGATATTTAGCAATAGTAAGGATGAAAGTCTGTAGTATAAGGTAAAGCTCTGTATTAGGGAAGTGAGGGGAAAGTAGTACCAAACAAATTTGCTATGAAAATAAATTTTGAATAACAAATTAGGCCAGTTTTCAGGTTGTTTTAGCTTTCCTTCATAGAATTTTGAGTCATAGTGTAGTGATTTGCATAACATTTTGGTTTAAACTTTTTCTGTTTGTTATTTTCTACAGGTGAAATAATAATGGTAACCCTTCCCATGGGAAATTGGCTAGTATGTTTTATGTCATTAAGGGACTTTCTGGAAACTAAGGAATATCTTAAAAATCAAGGATGTTTTGATTTAAATGAAAACATTTTAGGCTTTATATTTCTGTTCCTTAGGTTTCTTTCTTGTTCAGTGATCGGGGGATTCCAGATGGACATCGCCACATGAATGGATATGGCTCACATACTTTCAAGCTGGTTAATGCAAATGGAGAGGCGGTTTATTGCAAATTCCATTATAAGGTACGTGTTACCTTTGGGGCAGAGGGTACAAGGCTCCTACCACACACCTCCTTATTTTTCCTGAAGGATTGAGCAAATATTAAGGCTTCTCCCACTTTCCCTCACCTTCATCCCCAAAGATGGGAAGTATTGATCTCGTTGATCAGTACTGTGAATATTTTGTTGGCTCCCACCTGAGGATATAACTTCACACTGTCCTATTAGAACTGTGTGTGGTTCCTCTTTAGTCTCCCTTTTACATGTGGCCAGAGGTAAGGCACATGGCTGCGATCAACAGTTGAAGCTTCTTTTTTCTGGATCCTGTGTCCCTTGTCATAAATATTTAGAAAATGTGCTGCTTTTGTGCTGCTTCTGGTTTAATGTTTCTGGGCTAGCAGCTTCATGTTGAGTACAGCTTTCTCCATGAAGAGGGACTATCTAAGCTTTTGGTTTGGGCTCAAAGAAGATAGTATAGACCTGTAGGCTAGGCAGAAGGAAATAATTTCCACCTAGTTTAAGATAGGCTCTCGCTCTGTCACTGAGGCTGGAGTGCAGTGGTATGATCATAACTCACAGTAACTCCTGGGTTGCAGTGAACTCCTGGACTCAAGGGATCCCCCTGCCTCAGAGTAGCTGAGGCTACAGGCGTGCACCACCATGCTTGGCTGATTTTTAAATTTTTTTATAGAGATGGGGTCTTGCTCTGTTGCCCAGGCTGGTCTCAAACTCCTGGCCTCAAGTGCGTCCTCCACTTTGGCCTTCCAAAGTGTTGGGATTACAGGTGTGAGCCACTGTGCCTGGCCCTAGCCTGGCTTTTCTAGAGTTCTTGTTGGAGTTTGGAGTCAAGCTCTAGAAAATAATAAAGTGCTACGATGTTTTGCCTTTCCTAGCCCTGAGTCATTATCCTGAGCATACATACCTTTTAGGGCCCAGAAGAGGGCTAAGACAGCTTGGAGCATATCCCAATCTCAACATCACTTCCAACATCCAGTAGCATCTTTCCAATATCATTTCTTTTAACTTTTTAAGTCATCCATCTATTTACTTAGCATTTATTGAGGTTGTATTATGAACAAGGCATATAAGTAAAATCAATTACCAATGTCAGAAAACAAAATTATACTGTTTTTAAAAATTTGTATTCATATAGCCAGATCAAATCAGTTACATCTGGGGAGGGTTTTGAGAATGTTTTAATCAACTGAAATATTATAAAGGGCCCTCTTTTGGTATAAGCATGGCATTTGTTACAATGAGCAATATTACCAGTGAACCCTGGCATGTTAGTGATATTCCCAGAGAACTCCCGAGGGCTAGTTAAAAACAAGCCTGAGAACCTCTGTTTCCAAATACTGCTGCTAAGATAAGCAGAAAGAAGTGGGCTCGTGACCAGTACTGGATAATCTCTCTCTTAATGACATCCAAAAGCCCTGTTTTCTTCTATCCTGTTTTCTTCTATCCTGTTTTCTTCTTTATTTGAACAATTTAATGTAGGTATATCAAACAGGAAAACTACCACCTCTTTTTATATTCATAACTTGGATCTATAATATATGACAAGGAAAAATTTTATGAAACAGTCGACCCATTGGCTTGTAATTGCCAAAAGGGCCAATGTAGTGTTACTTAGAGTAAGACTAAATGGTTGTATCTGGGACAGCCATTCTAGTTGGTAGCCTTGGAGTTATGCCAGCCTGAACTCAAATTTTTACTCTC
This sequence comes from Pongo pygmaeus, assembly GCF_028885625.2. NCBI lineage: Eukaryota > Metazoa > Chordata > Mammalia > Primates > Hominidae > Pongo > Pongo pygmaeus. Next base: position 32,849,135 of record NC_072382.2, on the reverse strand, counting down.
CTAGATAATTGTGGCCTTGGGCATAGTATTAAAAGTTCTTTGAGCTCCAGTTCTTTTCACTGTAAAGTTGGCATAATATTACCAGCTATACAAGTCCTGGAAAGATTGGATTGCTTGTGGGTCTTTTATCCTAGGGCCCTAAGGTAGCCTAAGATCTACATGGATTCATCAGTCTGGATTATTCTGACCTAAGATTATTCTTTTCTAAACCTAAAGGATTCAGTTAAAATCAGAAAGGTATTGCAATGTTATTGTACTACTTAATATATTAGCTTTTTGGGTGATCTGTACATGGTGACCTTCATTGTTTTAATCTTGAAGGTGGCTTTACTTGTGGTTCAGTAGTAAGAGTTCAAACCTTTTCACTGATGAGACAGTTGGGATTTCTGTGGTAGAAATAGACCCGCGTTCAGAGTTGATTTTTGCTAAGGAAATCTTTCTGCGGCACTTGGCTTGTTGGGAGGTCTTTCGGAATAAGATCACATGGTCAGTCCATCAAAGAACAGTATGATATGATAACAGGAGCACTTATGAAGTGACACAGCTTCTCTGGGTTTTAATGTCTTGCTTGGAAAGTCAGAATATTAATTTTGCCTGCTCATATTCAGAGAACTAGTTCCAGGTGGCTGTACTGAAGTTCTTTTCAGTTCTATGAGCTATGATTCTATGATTTATTAAAAAAAAAAAAAAAAAAGGAATAGGACAGGGGTGAAGGGATACTGGCCGAGCACAGTCTCAGTAATTGATTTGAGCTGTCATGAAATGGAAAACGTTACTTCATGATAAAAGGGAAGTAGTCCTTTAATTTTATTAATCCTTTGCCTACTTTTAAGATATATTTTGATTTTTCTGATTTGGAAAGTAACATGAGTGTAAAAATTCAAATAATAGAATACGTAAAGGGAAAGATAGGACTGATTTTAAATATGAAATGTGTAGATGGGATTCCCTTGACATTTAAAAGTATTGGGATAATCAAGTAGAATTTCTTGTTGATAAATTCATTAGTATCAGATTTGAACAATGGAAGTATTGTTGTAAAGAAAGTTCATTCTTTGGGCAGTGTTACTCGTAATCCTTCAATGAATTACTGATGAAATTTTGATAACTTTGCCAATAAGTTTCCATTGGAGCTTCTTTCTTTCATTTTGTAGACTGACCAGGGCATCAAAAACCTTTCTGTTGAAGATGCGGCGAGACTTTCCCAGGAAGATCCTGACTATGGCATCCGGGATCTTTTTAACGCCATTGCCACAGAAAAGTACCCCTCCTGGACTTTTTACATCCAGGTCATGACATTTAATCAGGCAGAAACTTTTCCATTTAATCCATTTGATCTCACCAAGGTGAGTCAGTAGCAACTATATTGTTTTCTTTTTTAAGTCTCTTCTTACCTAATTAGAAAAAAATCTAGTCAAACAATTATAATAATGGGGAAGTCATATACAAAATACAGAGGGTACCACTTCAGAGTGTCCTAAGCTGTGAATGAGTGCTTACCAGCATCTTACTTCCATGTTCCTGTTTGTCATTTCATTGAGTATGTGTATGTGTCTTCATATATTGTTATTAACAGGGAACAGATTGTGAAAAGCTGATGTACTTTTTCCTGGGGAAACTGTCAGCGTTTACCACTTACTATTGTGAAAGATTTAACTAAGGCACTCATCTTAAATTCTTATGTTTTATTGGATTTAAAAATTATTTTCATTGGCTTGATTGTATTTGAAATCTGGTATTTTTGTGGGTAGCTTTGATTTCCTTCAGTTGATTGCCTGGTAATTGTGTATATGACATCATTTTCAGGTTTGGCCTCACAAGGACTACCCTCTCATCCCAGTTGGTAAACTGGTCTTAAACCGGAATCCAGTTAATTACTTTGCTGAGGTTGAACAGATAGCCTTCGACCCAAGCAACATGCCCCCTGGCATTGAGGCCAGTCCTGACAAAATGCTTCAGGTGAGCCTGGTGGATTGTGCTGTTCTGAGGCAGGTGTCCATGTGAGCACGCACACACAAAATATGCAGCTTGGCATGATCTTTATATGAGGAATTAACGAGAACATTACTTAAACTTTAATCTGGGTGCTCGGTTACCTTGTGGGATTCACTGAGGTGAACTATTCTTCAATGAGCATTCCTTGAATAAACCAAGTATAAACAAAAGTCCATGGTAAGATCCCTACATATGTGAAGACAAGAATACTTAGTCTCTTAATTAAAAAAAAAAGACATAATAGAAATACCTTAAGTATTGATAGAGTGAAGCATCGTTTGTTTGGTCTGTAGCTGAAGTATGGTTAATTAATTATAATACCTTAGTAAGCCTAACTTTATTAATTTTCTTCTTCTTTTTTTTTTTTTTTTTTTGAGACAGTCTTGCTCTGTCGCCCAGGCTGGAGTGCAGTGGCATGATCTCGGCTCACTGCAACCTCTGCCTCCCAGGTTCAAGCGATCCTCCTACCTCAGCCTCTTGATTAGCTACAGGCACCTGCCATCATGCCCAGCTAATTTTTGTATTTTTAGTAGAGATGGGGTTTCGCCCTGTTGGCCAGGGTGGTCTCAAACTCCTGACTTCAAGTGATCTGCCTGCCTCGGCCTCCCAAAGTGCTGCATTATAGGTGTGAGCCACCGCAGCTGGCCTCATTTTCTATTTCATGATGATGCTTGAATTTTTCCATTTGTAAAAAGAGATCTAGGGATGATCTTTATGAACTGCATGTATGCTGCCAGTGATAAAAGCAGTGGATTAACCATTCACCTTGCTAATGTTGTTAAGCCTTCAGTATGTTTTACATCACTTTTTAATATGCTCTTTCAAGAGTACCAAGAGTGAAAAATTGTACTTTGGATCAGAATCAGTAAGAAAATAATTGGCTTAATAATTACTGTATAAATCAATCTTTTGTGGTTTTGGACTGTGACCTTGAAACAAAGGTTAAAGATTGTACCCTAAATCAGACCACAGCGACTGAAGGTTACTTCTTATGTAAGTATCTGATTCCAGTTCAGAGTTCAGTCTGCATGGAGGACAAGCTAAGATTCCATTTTTAAAAAATAACTTTTTTGCTTATGACATTGGGGAACATCTGAGGCTTTTATAGAAAGCAAGTTTTTCATTAGTTTTTATTTCAATTCAACTGTTACAAATTGAGTACCTGTCCGTTGTGTATGGTGGACTGTCTTGGGTGCCATAATGTAAGGCAGAATGCCGTGGTGATCCAGAAGGCAAAATTTTGTCTGATGGGAGGTCAGCCACGAAGTTTCATGAACGAGGTAGCATTTGAGATTGTTTTGAAGAATAGATAGGATTTTGATTTTTAGTAGGTAAAATGGGGCAGGAGAAGGACATGAGTATAGGCACAAAGGTGGAACATGTTAGGTGTGTTGAAACTATAAATAGTCACTCTTTCCTGAATGAGAAGAATAGAGTTTGGATAGGTTCATTGAGTATATGTCAGAGGGGACCTTAAATACTTGAGTAGGAGTGAAAAGCTTTCTTCAGTTTTGAGAAATGTGGTCTGGGATATATTGAGTAGAATCACTCCTCTTGATGATAAATAGAAAAAGCGAGAACTAGGGATTGGGAATAGCAAAAGGAAAGTCAGGCAGTTCTCAGAGGAAAAGCAGAAGTTTGCATTGAAACCAGGGAGTAGAGGAAGCCAAAACAAGGTGATCCTGGGCCCTAAAACTCCCTACCTGGTGGCTGAACTGTGAGAGGATGAGGCTAATGGGATTTGCCAAGGCATGAAATTGTCGTGGGCAGAGCTAAGGCTGCATAACCCTCATTACCCAGGGAGGGAACGGATTGAGGAATACAAGGTTACCTAAACTCTTTTCACAAGAATCCAAGTCACCATGGGTCTCTGGAACCACAGTGGGACCGTGAGGCAGTCAGCAGCACTGAGTCATATAATTTGAAGAACAATGAAGATTTGAATGGAGAACTAGGCCCCCGGGGAAAGGACTGCAAAGCAAATACATATTCTCTACATTCCTAAGAAAGCAAATGTGTAAGGCAGCTATTCAAACAGTGGGGAGGAGAGTTCTGAAAAAGGATGACAAGTAGAAAGTAATATAATTTCTGTTAGTATTAATTTTAGTTCTGGCAAATATATCTATTTTAAATTCAGTGTACTCTTTATAGGTTGTTTTTTTTTTAAATGAGTTTTAGAAAGTGTTTGAAAGAGTTTTCATAAGTTTGTCGAGTTATTGTTTCTAGCCTAGCTTTTCCCCATCTTTCTTAGGTCATTTAGCTATGAGTTCCAATACCATGGAGCCTGTGAGGAGCCGTACAGTTGGGGAAGGACTATTGTACTCATTTAGCCATTTGGTGACCATTAAGGAATGATTTGAGATTTTTTGAGTAGGTGAGTAGGGAGTATGTAGATTGTCTTGTTGGACAGGAAGTGGAAAGCCAGTTAGTGGGGGCTTTGGGGTTATTCCTGCTGAGAGCTCATGAGTATTGTAGCCTAGGCAGTGACGGTTGATATATTAATGGGCAGTGTTTACAGGTGCCTTTTAACAAGGTCATGTTAATAAGTTTTATAACTTTATCCAAAGTGGTGAGCCACACCATGGTGAAATGGACAAATAATATAATACAAGTCATAGAGAGACTGTCTCCTGAGTACCTGAGGACATAGGTGCAGCCTTTCTTGCTCTCATTCTCTGCATTTTGCCAAGAGTTGGAGAAGTTGGGCCAGTTGCTTGGGTGGGAAAGGCTTTCCCACTCACGCAGGTCCAGCAAGGGAGTTCAGGCACAGGGCCTTGGGGAAGGCCTAGTTTCAAGCTGGTGTCAGGTTATGGCCTCACTGTGCCCATTTCCCAACCTTTCTTGGTCTCCACCCATAGGTGGGGTAAGGTTGCCTGATAAACACAGGGTGACACAAAATCAGAATTATGTGATAGAGGCCCATGGCAGGATTATATCTCCTATCCTGTTGATAGAGTCAAGAGCACAACTTTTTGAGCCAAAGGAGACAACCAGCTTCCAACCTATAGCTGAGTTTTGGTCATGGCCGCATGGCCGGTCATCTAAATATGACCTTAGGCTATTTGAAATTATAATAAGAGGGAGTCATTCAGCCAAAAGCAAAATATTGACAGAACACTGGGACTGGATTAAGTCTGTTGGTATCAGTGATTTGGAACAAGGTTATTGCTTAAGTTGCCCTGTTCAATTTGGTTTTTATTTTGCCTCATAGAATTAGGGATATAAAAATACTTTTAAGGTTCAAGGCCAATGATAAATTCAATGGAAGAAAAATTGCTCATAGAAAAGAAGTATGAATAATGAGAATAGTTCAATAATTAGATATTAAGATTAATGCAGAATTTATCATAAAGCTTTTGTTTGAGCATTAACTGAAAGAAATTTCAAAATGCTTGACATCTTTGCCTTGGTTAACATGAAACATAATTTAATCTTAGATTCATTACCTTTGGCATTGTAGGGCTTTCATTTTGAGCCATAGATTTTTTGTTATTGTTGTTTATGTCTAGAAAGTCTCAGAGCTCAAATTGTATCTGAGATAATTCCGAAGGCAGCATGAGAGGTACCTTTTTTTTTTTTTCCTGATCTTGCTCTGTTGCCCAGGCTGGATTGCAGTTACACGATTGCAGCTCACTGCTGCCTCAACCCCCTGGGCCAAGCAGTCCTCCCACTTCAGCATCTTGGAGTAGCTGGGACTACAGGCACATGCCACCATGCTTGGCTAATGTTTTAATATTTTTTTTGTAGAGACAGGTCTCACTGTGTTGCCCAGGCTGGTCTCAAACTCCAGGGCCCAAGCGATCCTCTCACCTTGGCCTCCCAGAGTGCTGGGATTATAATAGGCATGGGCCACTGTGCCCAGTTGGAAGTGCTTATTTGAAGAATTTCCCATACTGTTGGTTTTGTAGAAATGTGTTGCTTTTTGTAAAGAGCAAATGATTGGTTCCTCCCCTGGAGTGGGGGAATGAGGAGAAATAGAATTAATTCAATATTTCAGTTATTTAATGTTCTAGCACATTTATTTTATAATGCAATACTTCCTTGGGAATAGGAAGTAATACTGTATAAGACAAGACACTAACTTATTATGCAGAAGGGGAAAAAAAAGATATTATTACCAAAAACAGATGTGAAGATTTATGGTTGGCCATAAGGCCTGGGAAATTAAGAACTGTTCAGTTAGGGAGAACTCATTTCATAAGAGTAGAGGCTTCACTCTTAAGTAGGGGGAAAGGCAGAATTTTGTGGTAACCATGTACAGAGTGCTTTGTACTTCCAATTTCAGAATGAAGTTTACAGCCCATTCCTATGTTATATGTTACTGCCTCTAGTCAGTGTCTATTGTATTTATTACTGCAGGGCCGCCTTTTTGCCTATCCTGACACTCACCGCCATCGCCTGGGACCCAATTATCTTCATATACCTGTGAACTGTCCCTACCGTGCTCGAGTGGCCAACTACCAGCGTGACGGCCCCATGTGCATGCAGGACAATCAGGGTAGGCCTAAAGATGTTGGGCTCCCCCTGCGTGGGCAGAGGGCATGTGGAGCAGATGGGTGGGAGGCCAGGCCAGTGGCTCTCAAGCTGGCCTCTCAGGACCTCCTGTAAGGTAAAGGTGCTCCCCAGGTGCTGCTAACTGGGCGCTTTTTTGCCCAGCAGTGAAGATTTAGGCTGCCTGAGGACTCTCCATGCTTTTTATCTATTTTATATATTTTATTGAGAGTTTCCACCTCAGATGTTACTTGTATCCAGTAGTTAAAAGCAGGGAGAAAGATCTTTCACACTGGCTAGAGTACAGTAACATCCAGCTTGGGAGTTAGGTTTTGAAGACACTTCACCAAAATGGACAATTCCTTAACTCACTGTGAAATCACCAAGACTTAGACCCTTGGAAGTGCGAAAGCCAAGAGTTGGAGTATTCTGTTTCTCTTTGCAGTTCTGTTGTGGCCCCGGAGGAGCAGGTCTAGCTAGAATTTGGAGGGGAGCTAGAATTAGCAGGGAAGGCTGGGGAGAAGAGAGTAGGGGAGGCAGAGCAAGTCAAAGGATTCCCCTCCCTTCATTTTTTCCTAAGTGAATAAAGTCAGGTGAATCAACTTACCACTTTTTGTTTTTTGGAACTCATTTATCAAACTTAGGATCTTTTTCTTTTAACTACTTTTTTTTTGGTGTCGTATACAAACAGCCTCTGGTTCTAATTACTTTTTCTAATAAGTCAAGCAGAATGCTTGATTAAAGTTTTTTCCTTTTACTATTCCACAGTTTAATATAGATCTTAGTTATTTTCTTTTCCCATTTAGGACACGTGTTTTAGTAATATAGACTGCATGCATTGATCCCTTTAGAAATTTTACTGATGATTTATATTTATAGCCACAGATGTCTATATTCAAACAAAGTTTATTTTTCTATGATAAAAATAATACAAGTGTCCTAAAGAAAATTTGGAAAATATAGGAAAAAGAAGAAAAAGAAAAATTCCCATATAGTCCCAACACCCAAAGGTCATAGCTATTACATTTTGCTATATTTATTTATCTATTTATTTATTTTTTAGACAGAGTCTCACTCTGTTGCCCAGGCTGGAGTGCAGTACATGATCTTGGCTCACTGCAGCCTCTGCCTCCGGATTCAAGAGATTCTCATGCCTCAGCCTCCCGAGTAGCTGGAAGTATAGGAGTGTGCCACCACGCCAGCTAATTTTTGTATTTTTAGTAGAGACAGGGTTTCATTGGCTAGGCTGGTCTTGAACTCTTGACCTCAGGTGATCCACCCACTTTGGCCCCTCAAAGTGCTGGGATTACAGGCATGAGCCACTGTGCCTGGCCTGATTTTAAAAGTAGAGCATTCGGGCTGTGACCTTGAAGCTCCATGAAAGAGCTTAATTGTTCCTGTGCAGTGCCTTAAAGACAACTCCCACTTTGAGTAAAGGTCAGAGCTCATTTGGAAGTAGGATTTTAAAAATTAACTAGGCATATTTCAAAGAGCTAGTTCTTAATGAAGAAAACACTGTGATGGCTGGTTTTTGGAGCATTTTGCTTTTCATGTAGATGTGACTGATCTGTTGAATTTGTTGAGCAAATAATTGGGCTCTATAATAGTATGGTGTTCTTCCTTCCCCTACACACACACACTTGGTGTCTTGATGAGTGTCATACATAGGCACCTCTTGATTATCCACTGTGGATAATCTATTATGGCAGTGAGCTGGCTAAAATTCCAACCCCAGATTGGTTTGCTTAAACCGCTTGATATGTTTCTGGGCCACTCCTGTTTAGGCAGTGTGTGCTCGGGTAATGAAAGCTTCTGCTAATGTCAGCCAAAGCATAGTTGAGAAAATAAATATGCTAAAACGAAAAAAAGCCTTATAGTTTATTTCAAAAGTCATAGAAAATATTTTGATTGTATTTGTCACTGTTTCTTGTAAGTCCAGATAAGTAAGTGCTGATATACAATTACCACATTTTAAAAAATTATTTGTTTATTGGTCTGTGGAGGGTATGAAAGTGAAGCTACAATGGAACAAAGTCATCATCATCAGTAAAGGAGAGATACCCTGAGAATCCTAAAAATACTTTACGGAATAGCAAAGTAGAGTTCTGTAATGGAAATACTGTATATGCTGGGCTGGAGAAGACAAAAAACCCAGAGTTCCAACCCCATATCTATACCACTGGCTACTGTATGAGCTTGCGGCAGTCAGGTCCCATCACAGAGCTCCATGCTTGTGTCGGTAGATTCAAGGAGCAGAACCAGAACTTTCAGATTTCCCTCAAGAATTTTGTGATGCAGTGTTTGAATTGAGCCCAAGTCCAAATGACACAATTTTTCAAGTCAATTTTGAAATGTGTCTTTGAGCCTCATCCCTATATGGTTGCCAAATCAAGCTGTATAAACTTCTACATGTGCTGTAAGCCTCAGAAGACTTGATAGATGAGACCCTTTGAAGTGTCAAAAGGGACTTTGAGATTCATTCATAAAGTGCGGCAGCCTGTGCAAGAATTTAGCAGATGGCAATGTTCCCTAAGAATCTTCATACTACCTGTAGCTAAATGCGGGAAATTAAAAATAATATGTATGCGTTGTGTTTATATCTGTGTATGTGTACGTGTATATTTGATTACCACTTGAATTTATTTCTCATCACAGTGATTATTTGCAGGCTTACTTGACTTTTCTTATTCCTAAGTGCATCTGGGTGGTTTTGCTTTGAAGGTGGTGCTCCAAATTACTACCCCAACAGCTTTGGTGCTCCAGAACAACAGCCTTCTGCCCTGGAGCATAGCACCCAATGTTCTGGAGAAGTGCAGAGATTCAACACTGCCAGTGATGATAACGTTACTCAGGTAATGACTTCTTTGTCTGCTATGGAAGTCACCTGCTAATTCTCCTTGTCAATGCCTGCATAATGCCCCTCCCCGCAAACGCCCAACTGTCTGATGTATCTTAAATTGAATTCAAGGAAGACTCATCTGTAATAGTAAATTGGGCCCCTTACTGGGTGGAGTTGAAGGGTTATATCACTCTGGTCTTTTGCCTCAAGGTATGGAGACTCCGTCTCAGTTATTTCAAACTTTATTGAAGGGATATGGGGAGGGGTCATTGGGGAAACAGCAATCTCGTGGGAATTTAAGAAATGAGCATGTACAGCTTACATGGAGACAAATCTAAGAATCTGGGCAGGACGGCCCAGGTTCAAGGACTAGAACTAGAGATCCAAAATAGCTCTGGGAGCCTCGGCCACAAGAGTGTGGGTGTTTCCACTGCAGGGCTCGCCCTTCGCGTGGCTTATTCTCCATCTGTCTGCTTCTGCTTGCCAATGCTAATTGATTATTTTTACCACAGCTTCCTGTTTTCTCCTATCTGAGTCAGAGCTTCTGTTTTATCATTGTTGTGGCTCTTCCACAACAATGGAAAACTTTCCTTTATGGCATCCAGCTCTCCTTTATGGCAACTTTTTCCATGTATTACTTTTTGTTTTGGACCACCTTTTACTCCTTCTCTCAACATGTCTATCTCTAGATTCTAGAGGGATGGAATCCTATTGACTTGGCTAATCTTTTCACCCCAGGTTGCACCATTGGCCTTGGTCAGCCTCTAGTTAACTGCCCCAGGGCAAGTGCTCCTTCTCTTTCCAGTCGCCTATGGCTGCCCTAAGGGCTGTTTCAGCACATGCTATGAAGGAGGCCCTTGAACTTGGAAGGGCCCGTGGGTGGGCAGCTGCCTCCTTAATGTGTCCAGTACAACTTATGCCACACACAATAAAATAGTAAAGTTAAAGGTATAGTTGTTCTAGAGCTCTGTTTGAGCAGTTAGTGTTAAACTTAGTATTTAAATTAGATTAGAACCTATTTCTAGTTTCTCAGTTTGTGAATGTGGGTTCCAAGTGAAAAATACTTAAATACATGAATTAATTCACTGTGAGGATATCTTTGCTTGAAAAGCATAGATAAAAAAGAAATTATTGTGGGATATAAACTATTTTTAGATGAGCTTAAAACATTTCCTGCAAACCTTTTATGTAACTGCATTATTTTTGGTGATGCAGATGACACCAAGTATATTACAGTACATTCACTGCCTCTCAAAGAATTTTGCCTATGTGAGGTCAATACAGGTATTAACCCAGCTCATACAACCCCTGCAAAAATTAATGAGGCTATTGCTTACACATGAAAATTTATTATGTGCTCATCCTTATTTTATTGAGAGAATTTCTTATCACTATATCGGATATAGTGTGGTTTTTAAGTAATCACAATACTATTGTTATAGATTCATAGCATAATTCTGTGATGATGTATCACATGGGAAATACATAAGAAGGTCCAGATTTATTCTCTTAAAAATGATTCACTTGGGCTTGCATCTGTCTATGGCAGACTAGCTTGTATCATACTTACCATTTCATGGAGAACATTGAAAAGGTAGGTAAAATACATAAAGCACTTGTTTGAAGGCTTTGGAGAGCTAACAAAGCAACAAGGATTTAAGGGACCAAGATCAAAGATGGAAAAGAAGTGCAGAAAAAAAAGTGCAGTGAAGTAAGCTTGACATTTGGTTTCCTTTCCTCTTAAAGTATTTGTTAATTTGTGAGCACTGGTCGCAAGCTGAGTGGTGTTTACAGCAGTCTCATGAGTCTGAAGGGACAAAAATTGGAATTCAAGGTCTGCTAAGAAGCAGAGCCTCTAGTTACACTCAAGGCTTTCAGTTGAAATCCCTAAAGGGCCATGCCTAGGAATAAGGGCAAACATGAAATAAACTTGCTCTCACAAAACAGGAAACACAACTTTGCCTCTGCTCAGTCTCAGATTGGATTAAGGTGATCACTCTCTACGCCATCTGTCAGAAGCAAACAAAATTTTCTTTGGTGGAAAATAGAACCTCAAATGATTCTAGACCTTTTTATATGGAAATGTTCAGCATTCAACAATAAATGACCAGGCACCTAATACATTAAGACGTTATGACTGAAAATCAAGAGGGAGAAAAAACCCCCTTCAAACTGACAGCAGAAACAAACCTACTGGAAGCTTAAATAATGGAACTGTCAGATACAGGTTTTAAAATGACTGATTAATAGGTTTAAGAAAGTAGATGACAGCTTGAAGAATTTAGTAAGAGAACTTTAAGCTATAGAAAAAGAGTTGAATGGACATAACTAGAAAATGTAACAACTGAAATTAGAATTTAGTAGATGGCTTTTAAAGGAGGTTAACATGGCTGAAGAGATTAGTGAATTGGAAGATAGAACAATAGATGTTATCAAGACTACTTCATCTGATGAGCCATAGTGAAAAATTATAATACATACAAGGAAATCCAATGAGAAATTACACATGCAATAATAGATGGAAGAATCATAGACATGATAATTGGAAAGAGGCTTTAAAATAAACATACATATTTAAAGAGATGCAAAAAAGGAATATTATTAAGACAATAGGATATGAGGAGAAAAACAGGTAGATTTGAAAAAGAACCAAATAATATTTTCTAGAAACAAAAATTACAATCCATGAAATAAAAACTCAACAGCTATAGTGACCCAGTCGATGTTTTTGCACAATATGTCAAATACAGCTGAAGAGAGAATTAGTGAATTGGAGATAGGTCTGAGGAAATCCCCAGGATATAGTACTTTGATTAGATTGTGTTAATCCAAAATGTCTGATTAGTTTTGGTATCAGGTTTAAACTTTACTTAAAAATTTAAAAATATAATTATAGCCTGATATTTGATGACTTACGGAAATGATGCATCTCTTAATATTTTATGAAGTTGATACTTTGGAAAATTGGATATTATTGGACTTCATAAATATTAATAGAACAGCACATAGAACAGAGTCTGGCACATTATAGATACTCAATATTTGTTGAATGAGTGGAATGAATGAATGAAATGTAACAATAAAATCATAGCTACAACCTTTTGATTTCAGAATTGGGCAGAGCCTGCTTTGATTCACATACCTGATACTAAGCTCCTATTTTTCATTTTAATTTATGGATATTTATTTTAGAGGTAAACCCAATAATCTAGCAAAATATCACTATTAATATGTCTTGCTTAAGAAATATTGGCTTCTGAATAACTACAGATACACATGTATAAATGAGGTAGTTTTTTAGATATATTATCTCTATATAGATATAATTATCTATCTATATATCAAATTATATCTCTAACTAGCTAGATTAGTTAATTTTCCTCCATGGTTCTGGGTGAGTTGAACAAAGGTATTGTGCTAAGTTTACATTCAAAGGCAGCTTGCACATTTTAGACTTGTCAGTATTAAGAATGTGGTGAGGTTTTAAATTGTAGATCTATTTATAAGAGATCTGTTTATAAGAGATTTATAGCAGTTACTATAAAGGATATAGTTATGAGCTATTAACAAATGAATTTTACTTATTTTGCTTAAAACAAAAAGTGAAGAAAACAACCCAAATTTAAAATTTAAAATTATTCTTAACTTCTAAAGTTTTTTATCATTGATTTCCTAAGTGTTGTAGCAGGTGAATTTTGTTGGTGATAAACTGGTGATTCGATTCTCTGCACTTGCTCTTTTCTCTGAGCAGGTGCGGGCATTCTATGTGAACGTGCTGAATGAGGAACAGAGGAAACGTCTGTGTGAGAACATTGCCGGCCACCTGAAAGATGCACAAATTTTCATCCAGAAGAAAGCGGTGAGTCTTTGTAAGCTGAAGGGTGCCCTCTTCTGGCTTGGGAAGACAGTGTAGCTGTGTGGGAGAACCCTAAAAAGAAAGTGCCATTTCTATTTTACTTAAGAGAACTTAAAAAAAAAAAACACAAAAAAACACTAGTAATCCCCAACCAACTTCTGATTATTTTCTTTCCATGTTTTATCTGGTCCGGCATATCCATCGTCCTTAGCTGTTTGTCCAGTGTGTACTAATTTAGTTGTGTTCAGAGTGAATTTTGTCCTATGCTGTTTAATTCAGCTGCAGCCAAGTTCTGTGCAAGATAGCAATGCAATATCTGGCTATGCAGTATCAAAATGTGAGTCTTGCTGCAATTCTACTTAAACTTTGGATGATAATAAATATATCAGCCAGTGTGATGGCATGCACCTGTAGTCCTAACTACTTGGGAGGTTGAGATGGGAGGATCACTTGAGCCCAGGAATACAGGGCCAGCCTGGACAACATAGGGAGACCCTGTCTCTAAAATCAGTCAATCAGTCAATCAGTCTGTCTTTCTTTTTTGTATTTTTATGGTTTAAAGGCTTAATGTCATGATGCCTCGATCCTCCTTCAGATGCAAACTAGAAATTTGCATGATCTCTGGAGTAAGAACTGCAATGCTTCCAAAAGGCAGGCTAGACTTTCGTGCTAAGGTGCTGGGGTATTTCTGATGGCCGCTCATCGAGCTGCGTGAAGCCCTCTCACTTCTGGTTTCCTGGCCTGTCCCAGAGCTAAACTTTTTGCAAATCTATAAATCTCCCTTTTTCCTTGGCCCCTAGTTGCTGCTTCTCTGTTCCTAGGGGCAGCTGGGCTAGCAGCTGTCTGGGCTGTGTCCAAGAGCCTGGGTTCAAGTATCAGCAGAGAGCTTGACAGGCGCTCTGTGTGGTAGGCAGGGCAGGATTTATCTCCTTTTACTGGAGAGAACGGATAAGACAGCTTGTAAATAGCAGAACTGGGCTGGAACCCTTGGCATTCTCCTTTCACATATGCTGAAACTGTAAGGCTTTTATGGGTTCCCAATGCCCTGCCTCCTCTTGCTGTCCACTGGGGAATTCCTGCCTGAAGTATGTGGAGTTATGTTGCATGTACCAGTGTTCTTGTATCCTTCACATTAACTTTAGGCTGTGTCTGGGCCCGTTTCTCAATGTAAATCACTGTAATTTGTTAAGCGCTTACTCTGAGGTCAGCTCTTTCCATGCAGTAAATGCAGCTCACTTCTCGGCATTTTTCTCACAGCATCCTGTGAGGTAGGTTGTGTGGGTTTTTTTTTTTTTTTTTAAGATGGAGTCTTGTTCTGTCACCCAGGCTCGACTGCAGTGGCATGATCTCGGCTCACTGCAACCTCTGCCTCCTGGGTTCAAGAGATTTTCCTGCCTCAGCCTCCCCAGTAGCTTGGACTACAGGCATGCCCCACCATGCCCAACTAATTTTTGTGTTTTTAGTAGAGACGGGGTTTTGCCATGTTAACCAGGCTGGTCTAACTCCTGACCTCAGGTGATCCACCCACCTCGGCCTCCCAAAGTGCTGGATTTCAGGCGTGAGCCACTGCGCCGGGCCTAGGTTGTATGGGTTTTTTTCCCCAACAATAAGCAATTCTCTAATTCTTTGACAGCAACTGTGTGTCCTATAACTCAATTCAATTCTAACAGTAACTCCTGGAGCTAGAGTCAGAACCCAAAGATTTAGGGGTCATTTCCCACTTTAGATGACAAATGAGGTACCCTGGCTATGCACACTTCTGCAGATTCTGACTGCAAATTAGGGGTTCGCACACCCTCTCCTCAGGTTTGATAATTTGCTGGAAAGATTCATAGAACTCAGGAAAATGATTTACTTATGATTACTGATTTATTATAAAGAATACAACTCAGGAATAGCCAAATGGAAGAGGGGCACAGGGGAAGGCCTCGGAGCTTCTGTGCCTCCCTGGGTGGACCACTCTTCCAGCTCCTGGATGTGTGCACCAATCCAGACACTCCCTGACCTTGCCAGTTGCAGGTTTTTCTGGAGGTTTTATGACATAGGCATGAATGATGAAATGATTGGCTATGGGTGATTGAATACAATCTCCAGCCCCTGTACCCTCCCTGGAAGTTTGGGGGTGGGGCTAGAAGTTCTAACCTTCTGATCGCATGCTTGTTCTTCCTGGTGCCAGCGTCCATCGGGAAGCTATCTAGGCCGCCATGAATCATCTTAGTAGTATATAAAAGACAGTACATTCGAAGGGTTTTAGATCTGTGTCAGGAATGGGGGACAAAGACCAAATAGTATTTTTAAAATTATACTGATTGGGTGTCATTTTCTTGTGCATATCGGCAGAGGGACATAAGCTCAGATAAGTTAAGTGACCTATCCGAGGTTGCTCAGCCAGTATATGTCAGAGCGTTCACTGGACCTGCATCTTAACTCCGAGGCTGGCATTGTTAACACCTATAGTACTGCCTCCTGCTGAAACATCTTTCCTCCCCTATGGAATAAACACTGGGAAACCACAGTCACTGGGGAGTGATATAGTAGGGAGTTAGAGTAATGCTTGCATTTATTTTCCTTTGGCCTTAGGTCAAGAACTTCACTGAGGTCCACCCTGACTACGGGAGCCGCATCCAGGCTCTTCTGGACAAGTACAATGCTGAGAAGCCTAAGGTAAGCTGGGAGCAGCCTGGCCATGCAGAGGCTGTGTGTGCTGGGTTGGAGTAGGCGTGACTTAGTTACCACTTAGCATTACAGTCTGCAGGGTCCATTACCTGCCACTGTTAGATTTCTTAGACAGCTGTGCAGAAATTCATTTGAGAGATAAAGAACTCACTGGCAAAACACATACTCTTCATTTTAGCCCTGGGCAATTTAAGACAGTTAAAGTGAATGAATTCTGAATTATTATTTTCATTTGCATACATATTAAAACTAAGTAAATATCATGTTGCTGCCTATGAGGTGATTAACCTGCCCATCTTGTTCTTTTAAAACAGAATGCGATTCACACCTTTGTGCAGTCCGGATCTCACCTGGCTGCAAGGGAGAAGGCAAATCTGTGAGGCCGGGGCCCTGCGCCTGTGCAGCGAAGCTTAGCGTTCATCCGTGTAACCCGCTCATCACTGGATGAAGATTCTCCTGTGCTAGATGTGCAAATGCAAGCTAGTGGCTTCAAAATAGAGAATCCCGCTTTCTATAGCAGATTGTGTAACAATTTTAATGCTATTTCCCCAGGGGAAAATGAAGGTTAGGATTTAACAGTCATTTAAAAAAAAAAATTTGTTTTGACAGATGATTGGATTATTCATTTAAAATAATTAGAAGGAAAGTTTCTAGCTAGAAATATGATTTTATTTGATAAAATTTGTTGAAATTATGTATGTTTACATATCATCTCATGGCCTATTATATTAAAATATGGCTATAAATATATAAAAAGAAAAGATAAAGATCCACTCAGAAATTTTTATTTTTCTAAGGTTCTCATAGGAAAAGCACATTTAATACACCAGTGTCGTCAGAAAATAACTTGAGCACCATCATGGCTTAATGTTTATTCCTGATAATAATTGATCAAATTCATTTTTTTCACTTGGAATTACATTAATGTTAATTCAGCACTGATTTCACAACAGATCAATTTGTAATTGCTTACATTTTTACAATAAATAATCTGTACATAAGAAAAGAGTTGGTGTTTTATTTCTTTCGACTCCATGTGTAACTGTAAACTGCCACCAGACTCTTAATTTGAACATCATCATTTTCAGATGTTTACCCTTAAAAATGGAAATGCCAGTATCTCGAGGACTCCATGTTATTTGTTTAAATCTATAGCCTTTGGACAGCCTTCTGAGACACTGATAAAATAGCAAATGCCCTAACTGTGAAAATTACTTTAATCTCTTGTCCATTTGCTCACTTACCTATGATTGACTTTTTAAAATAAGGGCTCAGAACCACTAGTCACTTTCCTCTTCCTTCTTTTTAAAACCCATATTTGCCTATCATGGTTGAAAATCACGTGGAAGACTTTAAAGATGAGTTCTGAATACTAAATGAAAATTTGTTTTCCTTGAAAATCTTTATTCTGTTCATATTCAAAACCAGTTTGTGCTGGGTGTGGTGGCTCATATGCCTGTAATTCCAGCACTTTGGGAAGCCAAGGCAGGAGGATCACTTGAACTCAGGAGTTTGAGACCAGCCCGGGCAACATGGCAAAGCCCTGTCTGCACAAAAAATACAAAAATTAGCCGAGTATAGTAACGCATGCCTGTAGTCCCAGTTACTAGGGAGGCTGAGGTGGGAGGATCTTTTGAGGCGGGAGGATCTCTTGAGCCCAGGAGGTTGAGGCTGCAGTGAGCCGTGATTGCACCACTGCACTCCAGCTGGGCAACAGAGTGAGACCTTGTCTCAAAACGACAACAACAATAACAACTAAAAACAAAACAAAAAACCAAACCAGTTTATACTTTCAGGAGTTACTGAGTTATGGGCTTCAGGAAACCATGAGACCACTAGCAGACAGATACAAACTCATTCTTGGTCTTTTAGCTCAAATTTCTTTACTCCTCTGTCAAACCCTCCTGCCTGAATTCCCCCTGTATTTGAGTATGCTTTGAGACTGTTATATTTGTAGACATAGAAAATAGATTTATCGGGCTGGGTGCAGTGGCTTACGCCTGTAAACCCAGCACTTTGGGAGACAAAGGCGGGTGGATCACCTGAGGTCAGGAGTTTGAGATCAGCCTGGCCAACGTGGTGAAACCTCATTTCTACTAAAAATACAAAAATTAGCTGGGTGTGGTGGCATGTGCCTGTAATCCCAGCTACTCGTGAGGCTGAGGGGAGAATCACTTGAACCCAGGAGGCGGAGGTTGCAGTGAGCCGAGACTGCGCCACTGCACTTTTTATTTGGAAAGGTGAGAACTTCTGGAGATGGTTGGTGGTGATGGTTGCAAAACAATATGAATGTATTTAATGCTACTGAACTGTACACCTAAAAATGGCTAAATGGTAAGTTTTGTGTTTATTTTACCACACAAAAATCCAACGGTCCATTCTTAGTCCTTGTCTTACATGGCCTCTCAGCAGTGTTTGACACAGTTGGTCATTCACACTGCCTTCTTCATTATTTATTTATTTTAGAGATGGCATATCATTATGTTGCCTAGGGTGGCCTCTGCCTCCTGAGTAAATGGGACTACAGGCACACATCACCATGCCCAGCTTTCCTCCTCCTCCCTTTCTCCTCCTCCTCCTCCTTTTTCTTCCTCTTCCTCCTCTCTCTTCTTCTTGTCCTTCTTGCCCTCATCCTCCTCTTTTTTCTTTTCTTCCTTCTTCCTTTTTTCTTCTCTCTCTTTTTTAAAATAAGAGCTTTATTGAGATATAATTCACATACCGTAAAAACCACCCATTTAAAGTGTACGAGTAAATTTTTTTTGTATATTCACAGAATTGTGCAACCATCACCACAATCAATTTTGGAGCATTTTCATCACCCCAAAGGGAAACCTGTACCTATCAGCAGCCACTCTCCATTTCTTTCTTAACCTAGCCCCCAGCCCTAGGCCATCATGAATCTAAGATTTGCCTACTCTGCATGTTTCATTTAAATGGAATAATATAGTATGTGGTCTTTTGTGTCTGGCTTCTTTCACTTAGCATAATATTTTCAAGATTCTTACATATTGTAACATCTATGAGTGCTTCATTTTTTAAATTGCCAAATAATATTCCATTGTATGGATTTACTATGTTTTATTTATCCGTTTATCATTTGATGGACATTTGGGCTGTTTCTACTTTTTGGCTATTATGAATAGTGCTGGTATGAACATTTCTGTACATATTTTTGTGTGGACATAACATTTTCATTTCTTGCATTCTCATCTTAAAAGGTGTTTTTCGGGCTGGGCGCGGTGGCTCCTACCTGTAATCCCAGGACTTTGGAAGGCTGAGGTGGGTGGATCACGAGGTCAAGAGTTCAAGAGCAGCCTGGCCACTATGGTGAAACCCCATCTCTAATAAAAATACAAAAAAAAATTAGCTGGGCATGGTGGTGGGCGCCAGTAATCCCAGCCAGTCAGGAAGCTGAGGCAGGAAAATTGCTTGAAGCTGGGAGGCGGAGGTTGCAGTGAGCCGAGATTGCGCCACTGCACTCCAGCCTGGGTGACAGAGCAAGACTCCGTCTCAAAAAAAAAAGGTGTTTTTCACCTACACTCTGCCACACCACTATCTAAAAATGTAAATATTAGACTCCCAATATTTAAAAATCTGTTCTTTTGCTATGTCAAGCACCCTTGACATAAGTAACTCCATCTTAGAGACTCCATCTTATATCTCATAGGGCACTTTGCGAACAGGGACAAGATGTTTGCTCAATAAATAAAGACTGCATCCAACCAGATGAGGACATCAACTTTTCCACCATCAGTCCTCACCAGAGGACTGTGGCTATAAAAAGAACAGGACTTGCGCAGCTTGAAATAGCCATCTTAACTAACACCATCTTGCTGTTAATCATGATAATCACCTGGCATCTGCCACTGAAGGCTCTCGGACTGCCTGGCCCAGACCAGGAGATTCTTTTTGCCTTAGTCGCTCTCCCTGAACTGATTCAATAACCCTTTCTTCCTATCCTTCTTCTTTTGATGTTCAATGTTACTTTGTTGTGGAATGTTTACTCTATAACATTTATATTTTAAGTATACTATTATGTATGGTCTGCCGTATTGACTGACTTGTGGAGTGGCTTGAGCCTGTGTGCCTGCAGCTCTGACTACCGAGCGAATGGGAAGCACTGAGGCAAACTCCCTCCTTGGGAACTCTGTGCAGCTAGTTGCTTTTGTGATTGAGATTACTTCAATGAAAGTCAGACACTGTGGAAAGACACAAATGTGCATGGACCTGATCATCTCTGACCTCATGCTGCTCATGAGACTTGCTCTTCTAAAAGGAGGACTTGGTCTGGGCTTTCAGAAGCACTGTGAAGGATCGCCTAGTTTGTTTCAAATAAATGTCAGAATTTTGGTTTAAAAACACATTAATTCGGCCAGGCATGGTGGTTCATGCCTGTAAGCCCGGCACTTTGGGAGGCTGAGGAGGGGAGATCATTTGAGGTCAGGAGTTTGAGACCAGCCTGACCAACATGGTGAAACCCCATCTTTACTAAAAATACAAAAAATTAGCTGGGTGTGGTGGTAGACACCTGTAGTCCCACCTACTCAGGAGATTGAGGCAGGAGAATTGCTTGAACCCAGGAGGCAGAGGTTGCAGTGAGCCAAGATTGTGCCACTGCACACCAGCCTGGGCAACAGAGTGAGACTCAATCACGAAAAATAAAAACAAGACCAACCACATTAATGTTTTCTTTCCTGGATAAAGGGCATCACTCTGATTTGTGATTTGTACCATGGAAGTGTTTTAAGAACTTCTTAGCACTCATTTTTCTGGGAGAAAAGCCACAAGCAAGCTACTTGGGCCATTTCTTTGCCTCTTAGTTCATGGCATTACCAAAGGGCAAAGGGCCAAATTCCACTTTAAACTCTCTGGTAAGCCAAATTGAAGGCCTTAACATTTTTTTTTTTTTTTTTAATCAGTGCTTTTAAAGATGCGAAGGGTTAGTGGAAGTCAACTTAAAAAGTTCTGTATAATTCTTTTTTTTTAGGTGGATTCTCACTCTCCTGCCCAGGCTGGAGTGCAGTGGCATGATCTTGGGCTCACTGCAACCTCCACCTCTGTAATCGCTTGAATCGAGTTCAAGTGATTCTCGTGTCTCAGCCCCCGAATAGCTGGGATTACAGATGCACCCCACCATGTCCAGCTAATTTTTGTATTTTTAGTGAGACAGAGTTTCGCCATGTTGGCCAGGCTGGCCTCGAATTCCTGACCTCAAGTGATCTGTCTGCCTTGGCCTTTCGAAGTACTAGGATTGACAGGTGTGAACCACTGCACGTGGCCAGCTCTGTATAATTTTGAACCTCTGAAAAATGTAAACAATCACATATTAATATACGGAAAGTTTGCTATGGAAAGTTCTATTGCAGATCCTTTTAACAAAACAAGTACTTATTCCCTTATTTGACTATTTGATAAGTGAATTTTGCATTATCTATTGCTTTAATTTTTTGTTGTTTTGCTTTGGTATCTTTTGCTCAAAGTGTAATATTTTATTTATTTTTTTGAGACAGCATCTCACTCTGTCACTCAGACTTGAGTGCAGTGGCACCATCACAGCTTACTGCAGCCTCAACCTCTTGGGCTCAAGCCATCCTCCCACCTCAGCCTCCCTAGTAGCTGGGACTACAGGTGCACACCCCCACGCCCAGCCAATTTTTGTAATTTTTGTAGAGATGGGGTTTCATCATGTTGGCCAGGCTAGTCTCGAACTCTTAAGCTCAAGCGATCTGCCTGTCTTTCCCTCCCAAAGTGCTGGGATTACAGGTGTGTGCCATGGTGCTGGGCCAAGTGTAGCATTTTAAACAGTCCCTTGTATTTTCCGTCCTTCAATGAATTGTATTATGGAGCTATGTGTTTAAGTAAAACTCTTTACCTTAAAGAGTGTGGTGAATTGGACAGTGATCCCCCAAAAGATATATCCATGTTCTAATCCCTGGAAACTGTGAGTGTGACTCATTTGGAAAAAGGATCTTTGCAATGTTGTAAGTTACAGATCAAGAGAGGGCTGGGTGTGGTGGCTTACGCCTGTAATCCCAGCGCTTTGGGAGGCCTGGGCAGGCGAATCACCTGAGGTCAGGAGTTTGAGATCAGCCTGGCCAACATGGTGAAACCCTGTCTCTACCAAAAAATACAAAAAATTAGCCGGGCATGGTGGTGTGTGCCTGTAGTCTCAGGTAGTTGGGAGGCTGAGGCAGGAGAATCGCTTGAACCCAGGAGGCAGAGGTTACAGTGAGCCAAGATTGTACCACTGCACTCCAGCCTGGGTGATAAGAGCAAAACTTTGTGTCAAGAAAAATAAAATTAAGAGGAAGTTATCCTGATTACTCAGGTGGGGCCTAAGTCAAATAATAAGTGTCCTTCTAAGAGACAAAGGGGAGAAGAAGGAGCAGCATATGTGAAGACTGAGGCAGAGATTGGAGTTTTGCAGCCACAAGCCACGAAATGCCTGGAGTCACCAGAAGCAGAAAGAAGAAGGGAAGGATTCTTTCTTCTTTTTTTTCTTTTTTCTTTTCTTTCTTTCTTTTTTTTTTTGGAAGGATTCTTTCTTAGAGCCTATGGCTTCCTTGATTTCAGACTTGTTGCCTCCAGAAGGGTGAAAGAAGACATTTCTGTTGTTTTAAGCCACCAATTTTGATAATTTGTCACAGGCAGCCCTAGAAAGCAAAGAGGAGCTAGTTAATGGTTTTTTTGAAACGAAAATTTCTTGACTAGCAAGAAGGATGAATGTTTTTGTTCTCTGAACTGCTTGGTGCCCAGGGAGTGGGAGGGAAAGCATCCACATCTAGACAGTATGTTTCTCTGCAGTCCTGCCCACTTCTGCCTGTTTGTCCCACCCCAGTCCCTGCCATGCCCCTGAGATGCTTGGCTCTGCTTTATTGTCACTGCCAAGCTCTTGCCTGAAAACTCCCCATTTCCCTCCTGTTAGCTAATTTCTCTTCTCCTGGACAGTCTTTCCTTTCATCCTGGCTGTGGTCCATTAACATGGTACTTACCTCTTCAGGTGGCCAGGACATGGGTCCCACATTCAAAATGTAAAGGCATTCTGGATGTTTTAACAACCACCATCAATAGTGCAAGAACAAAGTTGAATGGCAGCTGACAACCTGAGTGTCCAGAAGGCAATAGGAAGTGACCAAATCCTCTGTCCAAAGGTGCAACTTCAATTTAGCTCCAGGAAATTAACACCACAAAAGACTGAGAAACTAGTGTTGCCAGATATGATTTTAAAACAGAAGCTAGAAATCTGGATTTTTAGGTGAATCTTTCGATTTCTAAATTAGGCCATGAAGCAACAGTAAGAAATAAAAGAAAACCTCAAGAAAGCAGACAATACTATGTGCACCAAACAAAAATGCATCTGTAGGCTGTGTGTGTCAATGAACTCCATTTTGTGATGGGAACCTCTGTCTTATGATATTAAAGGTGGAGGGTAAGATTACTCCATATGTTTCTTGCACCTTTTTGGGCTCTTTAAATATCTCCAGCCTGCCAGGTGTGGTGTGGATTTAGCAAAGGTTCATAGTATTCCAGGTACTTGGGAGGTTGAGATGGGAGGATCACTTGAGCCCAGGAGTTAGAGGCCAGCTTGGGCAACAAGCAAGAACCCATCTCCAAAAATAAAAGATAAATCTCCAACCACGACTGCTAGGAAATGGAAGAATCACCAAAGGTTTTACAGGTTGTCAGTGTTTTGCTGAGGCTACCATGCTGAATTGAATGATACACAGAAAATTGAACATGTTAAATACTTTATTCACATTGTTTACAAACTATATCCACCTGGAAAACACATGAATCCAAAAATAGATTATTTTACAGTAAGTCACATTTTTTAAAACAGGTTATTTTGAAGTTCAACTCTAAGCACGGAGGTCTTCAGCCTGTACAGCGATTCAGTGCCTCACCACTTGATTCCTGCTCTGGTGAAACAGAAGTCCTAGGGGCAGTCCACCTAGCTGTCAGTCACTGATAACTTACATACTAGTGATTGATGAGAAAATGTCAGTGCAGACTTTAACCCATGAACATTTATTGGTGTAAATTCACTGTCACTGTTTTTGTCAAGGAAATACATGTTTTAGTGCTTGAATAAACATCAGGTAGAAAGACAAAACAAAAAAGACACACAATTTAATTTGCTATTACAGAGTTGTTAGGACATTTCCGGTTTTATAAATGTTTAACATCTGGACCAGTGATGGAATCAATGAATTTCGATTTTATTGTGTTGACAGCTTGAATCATAGAAACAGCAGTGATTTTGTAATTGATGCCAGTGTCTGTTGACTAACTCTGCATATCAGATGCCAGCCATCAGTTAGAAGGGGGAATAAACTCAGCAACAATTAATAATGTAGTTAATGTTAAGTGTTTAAGTCCAGAAGGATGTCTGTGGAAGTTTTGCTGAGTGGTCAAAAAGATGCTCTGGTTAAGAAACTTTCTGTGAACCTATGTTAAATCCAATTATGTCCCAGCTTGATGGCTTAGCTCTTTCATTAATTAAGATACTTTTCTGCCCAGGTGCCGTGGCTCACACTTGTAATCACAGTACTTTGGGAGGCTGAGGTGGGAGGATCGCTTGAGCATAGGAGTTCAAGACCAGCCCTGGGCAACATAGCGAGAACCCGTCTCAAAAAAAAAAAAAAAAAAAAAAAAGGATACTTTTCTATGGATTTTTGACTTTAATAATTTAAAATCTAAAGTATGTGTGTCTTATATCTCACCCTCTCCTACCATAACCTGCAAACTAATCATGCTTTCCCCCACCTTTGGTGAGCTGCCACAGTTATTTGAAAACTTTTGAACCTTTGGGATGGGAGCATTGGATGTGTCTCTAATGGCATAACTGAATAGTTTTTCTCTGATCAGCATCAATGGCATGGGCTGTTGTCATTCCACAACTCTAGGAAAATAAAGTTTGATCAAGACACCACAAAAGATCATCCCCTCATCCCGTTAGGGAGAACAAAGGATTTCTTAAGAGTTGCTGCTCTCACCGCCCATAGACAACAACTCTGAATCCAAATGTAAGCTGAGATGTGGAGAAATTTTATCAGCATGTTTGCAGGTTAAAAAAAAAAAAGAGAAGAAAATGAAGCCTTTCCAATGTCTATTGCAATCTGATTGTTTTAAAAGACAGAAATCCATAAAATGAGCTTGATGCCTGGAGCAGATCATAGCTTGTCTTCCTGCCACCCATGTGCATTTTTTCCAAATTTGTACACTAACCTTCGGTCGACCCGCTCCAAAATTCCTGTTTTATAGTAGTATCTGAAAAAGCAAGCAGAAGAGAAATTCTGGGAGAGTTTGCACCCTAGGAAAACAACAGAACACAAACACTGTCTCCTCACTCCTCTCAGGTGACAAGGCTGGTCTTTGGTTACCCTGGTATTTTCATGCCCTGTTATCAACTTACACTTAAACCTTTCCCAGACATCTTGAAGACTGAACCTCACCATTCTCATTTCAAAATGTGTTTTTCTTTGTGTGTGTGGGTGTGTGAGATGGCTTGGATTCAGAGTGATCCCTGGGGAATACTGCCAAGAATGCTAAGGACAGCGTGTCGATTTACAAGCCATAATCCTACCTGTAACTAAGAACCAAAGTTTTGTTTCATGACCTTTCCATTATCAAGTAAAAAACCTGCAAAAACAGAGTAATTTTCTACAGCCAGCCATTTTATATAACTCTTCTTGAAGGCTCATGGTATTTTATGCTATTAACTTACCTCAGGGCTCTGCTCAACTTTTCATATGTCATTCTGTCATTTTTCTTCCTTTGTCCCCACATCTTTGCCAGGGCTTCTGATTTAACCACCCGAAAAATTCCTTGTTCCCTATCTTCCCATTCCAGAATGCCACAGTTTTCTTCAGGAGATAGAAGCAGGTCTCGTACAAATTCCCATAGATGAGAACTTTGGAGGCCTTTTGAAAAGGGGAAAACATTAGCTATTTACAATTTTTTTTTAATTTTTTTTTTTTTTTTTTTTTTTTTTGAGACAGAGTCTTGCTCTGTCACCCAGGCTGGAGAGCAATGGTGCGATCTCGGCTCACTGCAACCTCTGCCTCCCGGGTTCAAGCGATTCTCCTGCCTCAGCCTCCCAAGTAGCCGGGATTACAGGCGCCTACCATCATGCCTGGCTAATTTTTTGTATTTTTAGTAGAGATGGGTTTCTCTATGTTCACCAGGCTGGCCTTGAACTCCTGACCTCAGGTGATGTACCCGCCTCAGCCTCCCAAAGTGCTGGGATTACAGGCATGAGCCACCGTGCCCGGCTTGTTTTTTTTAATTTTAAGAGAAGAGATGTACAATTTCTCACTAGCTCATGAGAATTGCTGCTTTGTGGAATATTTCCCTTTGTTATGACTGATTGCTCTACCTGGAAACTTACTGAGCTGTGACATGTCTGTGTCTCCCATCCAAGCAATTGTGAAACACACATTCAGAGACACCCAATTTACATTGACTGGCAGCACTGTGACTCACAGATGTTCTATGGAACTACAGTTTAACTTTTATGGAATGAATGAAATGACAGTCAAATGATCTTTTCATTCTTCTTTCTGACAGGCGGCATGGTTGTACTGATTCCATAGCCACAACTGTCTGGGTGGACTGATCCTGCAATTGTGTTTTTCATGAAAGGCTGGTATTTCTCTTATTCTATGATATGGGGGTTAAGACCAGCTCTAGAGTCCCACTGCCTGGGTCTGGGTCCTGAATTCACCTCTTCCTACTTTTATAACCATAAACTCTTATGGTTACTTTATCTATAAAATGGGATAATAAGAGTACCTATCTCCTAGGATAGGTTAGAGGATATAATGATTTAATACATACCAAGCGGTTAGAATTATGCCCAGCATATAGCAATTGTTTTCTACACACACATTTGTGAAATTACAAGCTTGACACTGCTCTGGGCTGATCTCTTAGTGCTGGGGAAGCTAATAGGTTTGCCAATTCCCAGTGTTTTCTTTGTTATCCTCCTCTGAGAAGAAGCCACAGTGGACCCAGGACTGGATCTGGCTCCAGATGGTGGAGCCAGAACTTGAACCCAGGGAGTTTTCATTCCAAAGCTAATGTTCACAACTATGATCATGTCTTTCATAGTAGGTGTTCAATAGACATTTAATGGATAATTATTAGCTATGATTTGTTTAGCGTTTGCTATTTTCAGATGCTCAGTCTCACCCACTCTTATGAGAAGAAATCAATCTGACTTTGATAATACGTATAAAAGCAATCACTGATTTCTTTACTACCTTCCTTGGGGAGTAACTGGCCCAACTCAAATGTTTAGTTTCAAAGCTTATTAAAGTAGATGACTTTGTCTTAGGAATGGTTTTAAGAAATTAGAAATGAAAACCGGCATCCTGCACTTACTTGTTCTACTATGACTGTGACAGTCTTGACTTTTGATGCCACTTGTTTTCAAGCAGTTGGAATCAGCATCTGAAATAGAATATAGCAGTGGAAAGGGATATAGAGGTCACATTCAGACCTCAAGTCATACCCAAATGAGCAAATACTAATTGAACGCCTTTGTAGCAAAAGACACCACATTAGGCACTTTGGGGGTGATTACTAGGTGGCAGATGTCAAGATGCTTTAAGATGTGCCTTTGAGGAGCACTTGTATTCAATCTCACCTCACCCTGATGAGAATAAATAAATCGGTTTTTATCGAGACCCATGCAGGGCCTTCCTAGGAGGCCATGGTAAGGACTTGGGACTTTATATCAAAGTTTAGAGCAAAGATCCTCAATTTAAGAAGATCTCTCTTGCTTCTGTGTGGAGAACAGACTGGAAGAGACACAAGTAGAAGCAAAGAGACTACAGCTTATGAAGGGTAGAAAGCAAGACGTTAACTCTGTGCTGATTTAAATGATAACTCAGGCTGTGAGTCACAACCTGAGACACCTGGACAAGCATTGTCCCAGAGTAGTATATGAGTTTTTAAAATGGTGGCACCAGATCTGCCCCTCCAGCTCACACTCAGTCTCCACTGCTTTTCTTAGCCCCTTGCTTGCTTTGCCCCAGCCACCCTGGCTTCAGGCTCTCTGGAAATGTGCAGGCACATTCCACATCAGGGGCTTCGCAGTTGCTCTTCCACTTGTCCAGCACGTTGTTCCCTTGGATACTTGTGGTGCATGCCCTCTCTCAATCCTGGTTCAAAATCACCTTCCAGTGAGGCCTCCTCTGACCACTCAAGTTGGGTCTGCACATCCTCCCCACTGCTCCGCATTTTACGTAGAATATTCAAGCATATTCTATTGTGTATTTATTCATGAAGTTCACTGTCTGTCTGTGCACACGAGGGGGCAGGGATTTGTGTTTCCCGACATAACCCTGCAGCACCTAGCACACTGCTGGGCATATAGTAGGTGCTCAGTATCATCGAGCAGCCACTGGGCTATGCTATAGTAACTGTACTGTACCACATTATACTAACTATACTGTTCTATACCATGCCATACTGTACTATACTGACTATACCACACCATACTGTACTATACTATACTATCCTGTGCTGGACATACTATGCTGTACTAACTATACTCTACTGTACCATACTATACTAACTATACTGTACTGTACCATGCTATATTAACTATGCTATACTGTACTATACTACACTACACTAACTACATTATACTGTACTATACCATACTAACTATACTGACTGTACTGTAGTATACCATAACTATACTATACTATATCATACTGCACTGTTCTGTACTGCACTACACTAATGTTCTATTACTGTACTGTACTGCACTAACACTATACTACAGTGTACTATACTATACTAACTGTACTGTACCAACTATACTATATTGTATTACACTATAGTATACTATATTTACTGTACCACACTGTACTATACTATACTATATTAACTGTACTGTACTGTACCAACTATACTATATTGTATTACACTATAGTATACTATATTTACTGTACCACACTGTACTATACTATACTATATTAACTGTACTGTACTGTACCAACTATACTATATTGTATTACACTATAGTATACTATATTTACTGTACCACACTATACTATACTATACTATATTAACTGTACTGTACTGTACCAACTATACTGTATTGTATTATACTGTAGTATACTCTACTAACTATGCTGTACTGTGCTATATTATACTGTACTGTATTATACTAACTATACTGCATTGTACCAACTATACTATATTGTATTATAATGTAGCATACTATACTAATCATACCATACTGTACTGTAATAACTATACTATACTGTACTATGCTATACTAACTACACTGTACCATATATTATATTCTACTGTACATACTGTATTATATGAACTAGAGTGTACTAACTATACTATACTGTACTAACTATACTGCACTGTACTGTAGTATACTAACTATACTGTACTGTGCTACACTATACTATACGAACTATACTATACTATACTACATTATACTGTACAACTATCCCTGCTGCATCGTCTAGTATGTACACTGTCACTGCTGAATGAAGGAAGGGCCGGAATGACACCCTGTGCCCCACACTGTTGCTTAGGGTGACCTCTCTCAGTGCCACTGGGTCATGCCACCTCGCCGGCTAAACATCCTGCAGTGGTTCCCCATTTCTTCCAGGATGAAGGCTGCACATTAGGTAGGCCTTTCACAGACTGACCCCCACCCAGATCTCTAGCCGTATCTCTTTCTGCTTCCCAACGTTTTCCCTTCCCTTGGGTCAAATGGTTCCATTGAGGCGTGGCTTTCTCCTGCCTCAGGACATTTGCACAGACTCCCCACTCTCCACTTCTACCCAGTGGACCTCTCACAAGACCTCTTCAGGAAGCCTTCTCTGAACTGACCCTCTGGGTTAGACCCCTTATGAGCCCCATAGAGAGCACCTGTGTGTGTTCCTTGGTATCACAACACTGGGCCCACCTTACCGGAAAGATTAATCTCTTTTTCTCCTCCACTATTAGCTGATATTTATGGAGCACTTACTAAATGCTAAGTGCTTGTTAAGGGCTTCACGTAGAGTATCTCATTTCATCCTTATAACAACCCTGTGTGATACTATTATGATTTTCATTTTATTGAGGAGGAATTGGAAGTCCAGAGAGCTTAACAATTTTTTCCAGGTGGTGGAACCAGAGAGTTCTCATTCCAAAGCTAATGTTCATAACTACTACTTTATCATGTCTTTCACAGCAGGTGTTCAATAGACATTTAATGAACCATTATTAGCTAAGATTTGTTGATCATTTGCTATTGTCGGATGCTCACTCAACCTTCCCCACCCTTATGAGATGTGTCTATTACTATCCCCAGATCGATCTGTTGTTTTGATTTAATCTTTTAGGAAAAGAGAAAACAAATGGAGTCATAAACAAAGGTGAATTATTAAGTGTGACTAGACAACAAGCTTTCACTGAAATGCCAAAATGGCAAGAAGTGGGAGGAAAAACATTGCCCTTTTGATCTTGATGATTTCTCCCGTGTTTTGGATGAAGGGGATCTGGATTGGTAGGAGGAACACAGTACAGATCAGCATGAGAGGGGTTTATGAGGCTGGTGGGGGTTTCTTCTGTGGGTCTTGCCAAGATAACCCTGTTCTGTCTGTTCCTAGTTCTGCAGTGATAGCTTTGAAGGTACTCATTGGTTGACTAGTCAAGGCCTCACTTGGCTGGTGGTGGCAGAGGCAGGGGGCTGAAGTCATTACTGCAATGTTAATATTGAGGCAGGTTCCTAAATCAACCTCCACCAGCACTGGGTGGTGGATCTGTAGCACCACCGTGAACCCACTGTATTTCTCTGTAAATGCCAGTTGTGTTTCAGGGTGCAGCTTTCCCTGGCTCACAACTTTCATCATCTTGACTATGTCCCTGCAGCTGGTAGGGAATGAGGGGAGACATAGCCCAGGCTCTCTGCAGTCTGTGGGATTTGGAGAGGCTTGGTTGGCCTTGAGCCTGGACACTTAAAATGTGGCCAAAGGATATATCCTCAATTGTTGATTGCAAGCACTCCAGAAGCTGGGGTGGGGGCCTGAGTTGCAGGGTTTCCAAAACAAGTTTATCGTATCCCCATGACACTAGCAGTCCAGCCATGCAGCCCACACCCCATGCCAGGCTGGTGCAGAGAAGCTCTGAGGCTCAGGAGCAGGGAGATGCCTGGCAGCGAACCCAGGACCATAGGCTTGGTTCCTGGGCCCAGCATACCCTCTATTGGCACTTCTGCAGTGGAGGTGAGTGGGGAGTGGGGCAGGTGGAGAGAAGAGACCAAGCAGAGAGGTAATGGGTTGTTTCACTTTGGCCAGCTCTGACAGTTTTGTAGCTTGTGTGTCTGGGCACCTACAGTGGGCACTAAGTTGAAAATTGTCCTGTTGTTTGAATTATTGTCAAGCTGGGCCCAGACCTTGAGGAGTTCCTGGGCCTTGGATCTCAACTGAGTGGGCAGCAGAGTGAACAGAAGGGTCTGGAAGCATGTGTACATATGTGCATGTGTGTGTGCGTGCATGTGTGAGTGTGCACAGCACAATGTAAAAGCACAGGCTTTGAGGAAATGTGTTGGAATCTCAGCCCCGCACTTACTTGCAAGTTATTACACCTCCAGTTTCCTCAGATGCAAATGGAGATAATAACACTCCCTAATGAGCTAGAACAAGGATTAAATGAGATAATGTAAGCAGAACACTTAGCACAGTGTTATGCTTAGCACATAGTAAGTGCTTAATAAATGGTAAGGAGAACTATTTATTTTCATTGAAGACCCAATGGGAACATTGCTGAAAGCCCCAGGATGCCACTTTGTCCTCATTGGCCAGGTCTTGGTCTTTGGATGGGACATCAGCACTGAAAGGCAATCTCTCATTTTTGGGTCAGGGAATATCTGAGACCATGAAACATCACCTGAGCCATAGGCACCGTGACCATGTGTCCTAGACTTTCTAGAATGGGCTCATTGTATAAACTACCAACCTGTTGTCTTCATACCTCCCCTTGTGCCCATCGAACTATCCATTAGGGTTTCTGTTTGGGGAAAGCATGGTCATCAGGGTTGGGTGAGGGCCAGAGATGGTCCTCAGGGGTCTCGGGGGAAGGCCATGGTGTTGTGGCCAAGGCATTGAGGCTGGAATATGGCAAAGCCTCAGCGGCTGGCTCTCAGGTGGATTTAGCTTCTTAACCCTGAGTTCAGTCTAGTTCTAGGCTCCCAAATGGAGCAGACAGGGAAGAGCCCATGGCACCAACCATCAGCAGAGGGCTTGTCTCCATGAGTGCATGCTCCAGAGATGCTAGCCCAGAGCCCTTGCCCCACCACTTCTATTTCTAGAAACTTCTCCCCACCTCTTCCCCATCACTGGGTCCAGGCCACCATCATCCTCACACCTCTGGGATGGAGCCTCCTGGCTAGACTGCTTTCTGACCCAGACAATAGCAGCCCAAGAGATCTTAAAATTTAAATATGATCTGATCACTTTCATGCTTATGACCTTTCAGTGGCTTCCCAGCTTGCTCCGAATGAAATCCTAACTCTGCTGCCCACAAAGTGGTGAGTGATCTGGCCCTACCTGCTCTCGGCCTCAGCTCCCACCCCTCCTTCTGCTAATGCTGCTGAGACTACTGATACCATGAGTGTTATACAAGTTATTATGCCTCCACTATCACAGAATTGAACCGCTCAGTAGAACCTGAGCGGTTCAAGATGGCAGCCACTTGTGGCTACTGAGCACTTGAAATTTGGCTCTGCAACAGAGGAGCTGAATTTTAATATAACTTAAGTAATTAAACTGGCCCCGTGTGGCTAGTGGCTACTGTATTGGCCAAGCTAATGCTAGACTCACTGGCCTTCTTTGGTTCTTTCTCTAAGACACCAAGATTGTTCCTGCCTCAGGGCCTCTGCACTGGCCATTCGCTGCTTGGAACCTTTTCTTCTCTCTTTTCCCGGGTAACTTCTGCTCATGCTTTAATTCAACTATTTCTTCCTCCAAATAGCTGTCCCTGGACCCAGTTTAAATGTGATCTTTCCCCATTACACACAAAGCACCCTGATCTTTCCCTTTATAATATCATCGTGATGAGCAGTTACGTATTTATCATTTGGGTTATTTGTTTAATATCTCTAGCGAGACCTTGCCTCAATGAGAGCGAGACTCAAATAGTGCTCATCACCACAGCTACGGTGCCTAGCTCTGGGCCTGGCATATAGTAAGTGTCCAATAAATGTTTGTTCAAAGAATGAAGGAAACAGGAGAGAAATAAATGGGTAAGGGGAGCAAAGGCGTGAAGGGCTTCAGATTTAGACACACCTGGGCCATCTGTTGCCTTCTAAGCATGTTGCCTTTAACCTCTAAGCTGCGGTTTCTCTCCCTATAAAAAGGCTATTGCACTAGGACTTGTCTCATATGGGGAGGGATTACCTGACACAATGTCTATAAAGATATTAGCACAGGGCCTGGTTCACAGGAAGCACTCAGTAAATGCTAGCTGTCATCTTCATCCTTATCCTCATCATCATAATCATCAGCACATTGAATCTAACTGTGGCTAGTTATATATTCAGGTTACACCTACTTCGAAAGAACTTACTGGACACACCTTCTCTTTCTATTGTATTAGCTTCCTTTTGTCGTGTGGAAGGCAGGCTGGTAAGTGATTCCTATTTGTAGGTGAAGACACTGACCCCTGGAGAAAGGGTTGGTCAGGTCCAGGTCACTACTACTTAGAGAGTAAAGCAAATGCCTGCCTGTAGCTCAAGTCTTTGGCCACAGTAATGTCTCCCGGGCTTCATAGGCTCATTTCTTCCAGGGGCTTTGCCTGGGTTAGGTGGGGTGGTAAAAGCTGGGATTTACATCCCCCAGGCTGTTGCAGATGGATCACAAGGGATTCTACCAGCACCAGGAAACAGTGTGTGAGCTTTGTTCACAGGTGGGTGAGATGCTACACCCAGGGGCCCCGAGTGATGAAACCTGGCGGAATGCAGAGCTGCTCGTGTGAGGGCAGCTGCAGTCTGCGGGGCAGGGCGCACCTGCCTAAGCCCGTAGCATGTGGTCCATGAACTGGCTATTCCTGTGCTAAGCATCAAAAACAAAATGAAAAACAAAATTCCAAAAACTTTTGTTAACTAGGATCCAAGTAATGTGAGTCCTCAGTTGATTGTTTGGGACTTTAAGGAGGAAAAAATCATAACCCATAAGAACAGTCCCTCTGTGTCTGCCCCTCCAGCTTGCAGCCCTCAGAGGCCTTGGAAATCACCATGTGCTCTGCTCCCTCTCTGCAGATGACTGAGCTGAAGCCCATGGGGGAATGGGGTTTGCCCAGGACCACATTTCCTCCTGGCCTCTGGGCCAGGGACTCAGTAACTAATAGTAATCATCATTGTCATCTTTAAAAAATGAAAGCACCAAAGATCCCTTTCCCGAGCCTTCTTCATCTGCCAAAGTGAAACAGGGAAGGTTAATCATCAGCATCAACAAGGTTATTTGAGATCCTCCATCGTCTTATAATTATAAACTCTACCTGCTTAGTGAGCTCAGAGTCTTCTTAAGCATTATGAACCACAAGGCTTCTAATAGTATTATTAGTGTATGACAAACGGATACTGGTTTGGGAGCATCTACACTGGTGGCGCATGCTGGGCTCTTTGTGTGCATCGTTTCTCAAACTTACCACAACCCACAAGGGTCACACTATTTTACAGATAGGGGAACAGAGTCTCAGAGGATAAGCAATCCATAGATCCAAGCTATGGTCCTACAGACCCACGCCCATGCTCTTTCGGTCACACTCTTTCCACCACGCTTTTCCCCACTGTCTTCTCCAGGTCTGGGATTGTTTTGGTTCATCAGCTTTTCAGTATGATCCTAAAAGAATGGTCAAGCCCATGTGCCAATGACAACCTTGACAGAGCCTTGGGTGGCTTGCGCTTGGTTACTTACAGTCTTTGATGGTGGCCTTGCTTTCTTCAGCGTCATTAAAAAAGGAGTAACCTGGGAAAGAAAAAGAAATCCAGAAACCATACCATGCAATCCTGGTTTCCACTGGCCAGGCCAGGAGAGGGGGTGTTGGAGGGAAGTGGAGTGACTGTCCCTCTTGAGGTTGGTTACATTTTAGAGGGAACCTTGGAGACCATCTGGTCTTAGAGTGTCACCCTGAAGCCATCCCCGAGAGGTGATAATTTCCTCATTTTTAAAGGTCATTTGGAGGGAGCACCCAGAACCAGGCTTCCCAGCAGCCTCTGCAGATTTTCTGAGCAGGCACTGGGGAGTAAGCTCTGGTCTGGGGTCCAGGGCTGGGCTGTGAGCTGGGCTGGGCTACTGACCCCTGTGCAGCCTTGCCCAGTCATTCAGTCTCTGGGCTTGTTGGTTTTTCTCATTGACATCACGTGATAAAATACCCACTAAGTTCCCCTCTGGCTAAGAGTCTATAGTCTCCGACATGGCCTCTAATCCCTTGGGGATAGGAATGTCTGTTATGTGCTGGTCAGTGGGGTGAACGGGCATAAGAGGTTGCAAGAAGTGCAAAGCTCTATGTGAATGCCGAGTTTAATGAGGATGTGGAAGATGATGTCAGGGCCTTGGTTCTCTTCTCTGTAGAATGGGGTTGGTTGGGGTTGAATGAGGAGTTTGAGACTGTGTTTTCACATAGCAGTTTAGGCTGAAGGATAAGTATGTCCTAGCTTGGTCCAACATGAGGACTAATTTCTACTTGCTAAGCAGACTGGAGCAGGGCACAGTTGTGATTTTTTATTCCTGGTGTCATGTTCTCATTGGTTTTGGTCAGCCAGGTGCCTCAGTTGACTCTGTCCAAAGGGCCGACTGAGAACAGGATGGGAGATTGAAGAGGGGCTCATTCCTCTCCTAGGCTGTGGAAGCCACCCTCTGACCTTGCTTCCCAGCAACCAGTGTCCCCAGGTTTCTGGGCCCTTAAATCCTACTGCAATACCTACGGAGCTGGATGGTGCCCAGGTCTTACAGCCCCCTTCCAGCTCCTCTCCTCCATAAAACTGCCTTATTCTGTGTCCTGTTCTGCCAGAGTCAAAACCTATGGGGTAGTATAAGGCATATATGAGGTAATAACCCCCAGTTCACTGTAGAATTTATGATCTAAATGGAGACACTTTTGAGAATGAAAGGTAGTGCTATGGTAATAATAATTACTCCAGGATCACAGGTAGAAACGATGTTTCCTGGGCAAATGGGGACAGTGTGAACTTTGATCGCAATATATATATCTCCACAATCTACAATCCACATGTCTAATTGAGAAACATTAAAAGAGGAATTTCAGAATGGAGTAGATTGGTGGAGTAGATAGTTTTACTGCTCAGCGTGGAACCCTCCTGGCCCAGAGAGTGCTTGAAATCCCACCATTAAAGGTGGCATTGTGATTGCAGGAATTCCTTACAAGAAGAAGATGTAATGTATGACCTATTAAAAAGCAGCTGGCTTTTTAGGTTTAGCCTATTAGTTTTGCACAGAGCCCTGGGGTAATAAAACCAGGGACAGGTTTTTTTGTTTTTTTGTTTTTTTTTTTTTTTTCGGAATTTTGCTCTTTTTGCCCAGGCTGGAATGCAATGGTGCAATCTCGGCTCACTGCAACCTCCACCTCCTGGGTTCAAGTGATTCTCATGCCTCAGCCCCCTGAGTAACTGGGATTATAGGCACGTACCACCATGCCCGGCTAATTTTGTATTTTTAGTAGAGATAGGGTTTCACCATGTTGGCCAGTCTTGTCTCGAATTCCTGACCTTAGATGATCTGCCTGCCTCAGCCTCCCAAAGTATTGGGATTACAGGCCTGAGCCACTGTGCCCTGCCAACAGGCTTTTTTTTTTTTTTTTTTGATGCAACCATTGCCAGGGAAGAGAGGTGCTTGTGGTGGGAGATGCCAGCACAGGGGCTGCACAAGGGCGTGGAGACAAAGGAGGTTGACTTGACATTTGGCCAAGCTGGCATTGCCAAGCTGCATCTTTTTCCAGAATAAAATACAACCCTCTCTGTGGCCCTAGGATTTTTGTGCAAGCCTGTTCCCTTGGGAGGATCCTAAATGAAGTCCCAAGCTCCTTCTTCTGGAGCCGTTGTGACTTGGTCAAACTTGTCCTCTTTCAGGGAGTGCCCACTCTGAGCACAGGACACAGATCCCAGCTCTCGGCAGGTCATTGTCACTGGAGTTTTGGCTCCCAGGGCCCAAGCCATGTAGTGCCCAAGGGCCACCATTCTTAGCTTTTCTGCCCTCAAGCGCTCATGATGGATGAGGATCAAGAGGAGGCCAAAGAATCACAGAGGGTCCTCTGTGATTTTTCTGTCCAAACAAGAGTTGCTGTCATAGCCTCCTCTTCAAGCAGGGGGCTATTAGACTACTTGATTATCTCCAGTGGTGGGGATCGTCCTGTCTCCTGTATCTTCTGAATTACCTTTTCAAAAGAAGGTACTAACCTTTAAAAAGGTCCTTCTTAAAATTGAGCTGAGATAGGTTTCCTTTAACATCCTATAATATGCCTCTTGGTTATATTAATGATGATGGAAACAGCTGCCATTTACTGCATTTCCATCTTCATATGCTGTTCTAGGTAATATTTCCCTGAATCCTCTCAAAAGCCCCATGGAGGTGTCATTATCCCATTGGACAGATGAGGCAGTGGGGATTCAGACAGGTTAAGCCACTCGCCAGAGGTTCCATAGCTCGGAGTATTGGAGCCAGGGTTGGAACACAGGTGTTTCGGATCTCCAAGCCCTTGCTTTGTACTGACTTTCTGTGAATCAGCCCTGTTTGCTGTGTGACCTTGAAGAAGTCACTTAATGTCTCAGGATATCAGTTCCTTTATCTATGTGTGACTTTGAGACATCAGAGCTCGATGTTCTCAAAGAACCTTTCTGGATTGAAAAAATGTTCGTCGACATTCTGCATGCAAAAGGCCTGTTGAAGAGTTAAATAATGCTATTGGCGCCACCTTCTGGCCACTTGATCCTTGACCATTAGGAATGTGATGAAATGATAATTAGTTGGACTCCTATGGAAATGGGAAGGGAGTCTATTTAATTTTATTCCTCTTCTGCTTAATGAGAGATGAAGCACAAACCTCTTTTTTGTCCATCCTGTGTGGTTTCAAATCATTATGAAGATACTGTATTATTATCAGCCTGGTGCCTAGGCAGTCCCTGAACGTGGTGTCAGTTTTTCTTTTTCTTTTTTTAAATGCACTCAATTTGCATTTTTGTAACTTGCTCCCTTTTCCCTAAAATCCCCATTTCTGGCACACTAGCTTCCAGTTATTGAAGGTTTGGATTAACGAGAACTCCAGTTAGTAAAATTTTGCTGTGCAAGTCACACGATGGGAAAGGACTTCTCAAAGTTGTTTGGTCCTAATCCTGGTCCCTCCCCTGGAGGCCCGGCCCTCTGAACACTGACCTTGTGTGCGGATGTTCTGGAGGATGAAGTACAGGTACTCGCCGCAGAGGCCAGCTGCCTCGACGAACTCCTCCTGCGTCATGCTGCACAGCTGCAGGCCACTGATGTTGAAGTGGCAGAAGGAGATGCAATTGGTGTCCAACTTGTACTGATCACAGCAGAACTGGAGCCACTCCCACACGTGGCGCTTAGTCCAGTATTCAGGGTGGACTGATGTCCAGTACGAGTCACAGGCTGCACCAAAGGAGAAAGAAGTGAGGGACAACAGTCCCAAGACAGCCTTCGAGAGGGCCCCTGAGGATGCATCAGTTAAGTAACATCCTCATTCCTCAGCCAATAAGTTGAAAGGGCCTCCAGTCCTGGGTGTTCTGCAGAGCCCAGGTCACCTTCTATTCTGCAGAGAAAACCAGAGGGACCGGATCCTACAGATGAACTTTGGCATCAGAGAGGGAATGACAGGGGCAAGAAAGAACCAGACTTGGTGCTGATGCTCAAAAAAAGGCATTCAGTGGAGAAAGAAAGAAAACAGCCCCTCAGTTATTTGATTCCAGATAACATGATATCAAAAGCACAAACTCAGCTGTTTGACAAGCTGGGTTGAAATTCTGATTCTACCACTTTCCGCTTGGCAAGGTCTGTGGGCATTGAAGTCTCAGTTTCCTCATCTGTAAAATGGGGATAATATGCTCAATGCCCAGGACTGTTATGGAGTTTGGGGTTAAT
This sequence comes from Pongo pygmaeus, assembly GCF_028885625.2. Lineage (NCBI taxonomy): Eukaryota > Metazoa > Chordata > Mammalia > Primates > Hominidae > Pongo > Pongo pygmaeus. The sequence goes on along the minus strand of NC_072382.2, from coordinate 32,810,146 downwards.
GTACGTAGAATGGTACATAGAAACTTACCAACCAATTCAATAGTTACTAAATGCCTACTGTGTGTCAGACACCATTTGAAGCTGGTTTGATTCCCTATGCTTTAAAGGGCAGCTGCCCAATCCTGGCTATTTGTTTCTGCACAGTTACTGGCAATCTTGTGCCAAGAACCTTGGGTTATTAGACATTGCCCAGAGTCTGACAGTCCTTGGGCCACCATAGTAGGCACCTGCAGAGGAACATGGTCATGGGAGAGTTGGTTGTATTGTTGTTCTTGTGTTTGTGGTGGTGTTCGGAGTAATTTCTATCCTGAGATCAGAGCCCCTCACTCCTTTAGAGGAGTCGTGTACATGCCTAGACAGTTGTGAGTGCCATCTGTCTGGGAGGCTGGCATGTGGCTCTGCCTGGCCCAGGGGCAGAGATTTGGTGTTCAACAGTTCTGTCCTACTGTTCTTAGGAGAAATGGAAAGTGGGGTGGACATAAGGTATGGAAGAGGTGCGGTATTAGGTACTTGGTCAGGCTCTTTGACATACACAATTATTTTATCTGCCATGTAAAACATTCATTTATTCATTTCATTCAATAAATAAAAGTTTTAGTTTCCTTACTGGTAAAACTGGAATAATTACAGCACCTGTATCATAGCGTTGTTCTGCAGATTAAATGACTTAATATACATAAAAGTACCTGGAACAGAGCCTGGAGGATTTAAATGCTATTACAAACATTATTATTGAATATCTACTATGTGTGCAGCCACACATTGTGTGTTAAGGATTCATGGTGGACACGTTTTGTCCCTGCCCCCCAGGAGATCACAGAAGAGGAACTTGAAAGTCATGGAGGACTTTTCCAAGAACCCACGCCAGTGTGTGGCAGAGCTGGATTTGAACCCTAGCCTGAACTCGAAAGCCATTGCTCTCCCCACACCACCATACCGGTCCTCAGAGGGTCAGCCCAGAGCAGAGATGGAACACGAAGAGTGGCTGAGGCACGGGGAAAGCTGGAGAGAACACAACACGAGGGCCTGAGAAGAAAGGCAGAGAGCAGTGAGTGGCTAAGATGACGATGACAGAAAGGGTCCCTCACATGTTATACCCCACAGCAAATGGCAGTGGTGCGATTTGCAGCATTTAAAGGTGAGTAGAACTCGCACCATTGTCAGTTGCTGATGATTCCAGGCAGGAGGTGGGTCCTCTGCCGGTCAGGTGCTACTACTCAGTCAGCACCCTCAGCCAGCCGAGGCGCTACGTGTTTTTGTCGTCTCAAGTTTCTCAGGTCCCCTCAATCCTATCCAGTAGGTGTAATTGGGCTATTCCACAAAAGAGGAAATAGAGGCTCCCTTTAAAACTCAAGGTCTTCCAGAGATCTCTTTTCCCACCGAAGGGTGGGTGGAGGGGCAGTTGGTTTATTTTATTTAAAAATTTTCAGAATTTTATAAGCATTAAGATCAAAGCGTCAATATTGTGCCAGGGTGCTTGAGGCTGATGTTGTAGCCTCCACCCGGCAGATAGGAAGAGCCAGGGAGCCGGTGAGACCGATGACTCAGGTCTTGCTCACTGGCCACTGGCTGGTGCAGGCAGGGGCTTCTGGCAGAACAAGGGGCCATTCCTGAGTTCCGCCTGAGCTTTCATCTACTGATTTCTGGCTTTAGTAAACCTAAGGGGCCTTTGGACTTTACTGGAGTCCTGTGAGAGATGTTTATGAGCCTTGACATTTTTCAGCTGCGGGTCCTGCCCGGGCCCTGCCCTAGATGGCTATCGGTGTGCGGCCGTCGGAGGGCACAGTTGATTTCTTTTCACGGAAAGGTTTCGCCAAGGCTCTGTTCCCCTGTTTCCCTCCCCTCCCCGCTCTGCTTCCAACCCCTTGTTATTTTCTTTGGCACTTGAAGAGGGCCATATTGTTTGCGGAAGCCAAGGGGGCCTCAAGGATTCGGAGAAACGCCCAGGCGGGGAGTCGGCCCCACACCGGGGAGGTGTTGCTGGCGCTGGCTCCCTGCTCCTCGGCGCTCCACTTTGAAGCTCACCCACAGAGCGGCTTTGTGTGCGGCCTCGGCCCCTGGAGGGGAGCCAGAGCCCTGCGGAGGCTCCCTCCTCATCCGCAAGCTCTTTCCACAGCCCCAGAGCTGGGAGGAAAATGGCTGCTCCTGGTGCCATGGCAGGCCTCCAGGGGCCGCTTTTCCGGGGGTCCCATCCTTAGGACGGGAGGAGGGCGGCAGAGCGGAGGCCGCCCAGACGAGGGAGGCCGACGTCATCCCCTCCTCACCCGCCCCTCTCCTGCTCCCCTCTCTCAGGAGGCTCCACGGCCCAGAGTCTTCCCACAGGGACTTCTCTTTGGATGGAACGTGGTCCCCATCTGCCTTCTCCGGAGGAATCTCTGCTCATCCTCACTCCCCCTCGCAGAGGGTCTCCTCCTCCTCACTGAGTGCCCCTCAGACGTCCTCCTCATCCCCCCGCGTCCAGACCTAGAGCTTTTGCTCGCCCTGAACCAGGAGTGCTTGGAGCCTGGCCTAGCCCACCACAGGCCTACTTGAGTGAGTGTGACTGACTGACCAGGTGACTGACAGTCACTCTCTCCACTTTACACGTGAGGAGACTGCCGTTCCGGGGACTGACGGGACCCCTGTAAGGTCACACGGCCTGTCAGTAAACGAGTTAGGCCCCGCCAACTCTTCTTGGTTGTGGGCATTTTCCCTCTTACCATGCCCCACTCTTCTTGGTTGAGGAGGACCAAGTTGGGCACACATCTCAAGACTGACTAAAGCAAGATTTGGATGAAGGTAGATATGTGTAATTGTAATGATAAATAATGGATAAGCAGAGCCTGACTAGAAAAAATAAAAAATACAATCTAGCTTTGAAGAATCAGAAAGAGGATGGAGAGACTGAAGATGATAGTGTTTAGAACCTTAATGAAGACATGAAGAAGACCCTTTTGCTACTTGGAAGACACGAACTCAGGACAATAAAATAAGGGGTTATATACCCGCAGAATATATTATTTTTAATGGGTTGTGTTGTCTGGAAATGTGAAGTGATTTTCTCAATGCTTCTATCATTTATAAAATAATCTCAACATTTTGGGAAAGTTGAGCCATGAGGCCCTTCTGCCTATGTCGACCAGTAGAGGCCCATCCTGGGCCTGGTAGGCTTGATCTGAATGCCCGTAAGTCACTATTATTAAGCAGCAGGCTCTGCCAGCTCCTTTGAAGTCTGAAGTGGGTCAGAACACTTGTTTCAGGGCCAGCTGCATTGGAAGGAAGAATTGAACTAGAAGGAGTTTTCAGAAATTCTAGGGGAATTTTCACAAGTGATGCTATAACCTGAGATGCATTTAAATTCAGAAGGAGGACTTTAGCTTTCAGAACTGGGTGGATGCACCAGATGCCCACAGGGTCAGCAGATAATGTCTATGCCTGAAGTGGCCCCATGTGGAGACAGTGGGGATTGGAAAGTTCATGCCAAAGTGCATGGCTACCCGACCCCTTGCCTTGTGGAAAGGTGGGCCTTGTGTTGCCAGGACGAGATTGCTAACTGAAATCTCCTGATTTCTATTTTCAAGTGTGGCAACTGGCTTGGTTTTTACAAAACACCACGGGAAGCCCAGTCAAAATGTCTTCATGGGCTGGATCACTCCTGGCCATCACTTTGTGGTGAAGAATCTCACAGGCTTTTGGCCACTTGTCTCCTTCAAGATTATTGTTTGGATTGGGCATGCTAAGACTCTGAAGCATTCTTTTATGGTTGAATAATATTTTCTTCAAGTTAAAACTTATCTGGAAAAAAGCAACCCTGTTTTGCTGGGAGTGGAGGTGAAGGTATTAGCTCCAGGAGGCTCCTTGAAAATCACTGTTCTCAAACTTGAAACCAGGATTCCTATATTTTGAATTCCCCTTCAAATTTGAAAGGGCACATGGTCTCTCACACTTAGTGGTCCTGCCTCCTCAGACTTGTCTGCAAAATAAAAATAATAGGACCTACTTATCTGGGCTATTAAAAGGATTATGTAAATTAATACATGGAAAGTACTTAGAACAGGGCCAGGCATATGGCAAGTGCTCATTAAATATCATCCACTTATACTTGTCAATATTAGGGTTACCTCCTGGGCTTCCCATGTCACCCACTTTAATTACATTCCTTCAAACACTTCTAATTTTTTTTTTAAATGTGTAAGCCAGCTGCTTTGTCCCTTTCTAGACCTTCGGTTTATTTTCTTCATAAAAAAATAGGAGTTATATTAGAAACCAAGCTTAGAAACCAAACCTAGCTAATTTGTCTTTGCATTGCCAGCCTGAGTTAGGTCCCTTAATGCTGCCATCTTTGGTTTAAAAGCTGGGGACACAGGCGAGTCTGTGTGACTTTGTAAAATTCTTAATCATCAGGACACACACAAGACTAAAGCTTCTGAAACTGAGCAGAGGACAGGGTGATGGTGGTGGTGCTGTATCCCCAGGGTGCACAGAGCAGGTAATTGAAAGTCACGTAATATTCATTATGCATCTTCAAGAGAAAGATCAGAGGGTGGGTCCATTAATCCCCCACCTCCTTCTTTGTTATAGATAACTGATGTCTTCTCAATCTTATGCAGTGTTCTTAAAAAATCATTTCCAGGTCGAGTGCAGTGGCTCATACCTGTAATCCCAGAACTTTGGGAGGCTGAGGCAGGTGTATCACCTGAGGTCAGGAGTTCAAGACCAGCCTGGCCAACAAGGTGAAACCCCGTCTCTACTAATAATACAAAAATTAGCCGGGCGTGGTGGTGCACGCCTGTAATCCCAGCTACTTGAGAGGCTGAGGCAGGAGAATTGCTTGAACCCAGGAGGTGGAGGTTGCAGTGAGCCGAGATGGCGCCATTGCACTCCAGCCTGGGTGATAAGACAGAAACTCCGTTTCCAAAAAAAAAAAAAAAAAAAAAAAATCATATCCAGACAAGTCCTTTGGCCATCTCTTCCAAATGGATTGTTGTCCCTAAGCCCTTCCTATATAAAGATCCTGGAACCCACACTGTTCATTTTCTTGGAGCCTCACTCAAAGCAAAAATTTTGAGGGAAAATTTTAATTTTTGGTTTGTTTGGTTTTTTTGAGACAGGGTCTCACTCTGTCATCCAGGCTGGAGTGCAGTTGCTCGAACATGGCTCACTGCAGGCTCACCCTCTTGGGCTCAAGCAATCCTCCTGCCTCAGCCTCTTGAGTAGCTGGGACCACAGGTGTGCAACACCATGCACGGCTAATTTTTTAATTTTGTAGAAACAGGGTCTCACCATTTTGCTCAGGCTGGTTGGTCTTGAACTCCTGGGCTCAGGCAATCCTCCTGCTTCAGCCTCCCAAATTGTTGGGATTTCAGGCATGAGCCACTGTGCCTGGCCTGATTTTTGTATTACAACAAAATAGATATGCAGCAGAATGCAAAATTTGCAGGTTCTAAAAGAAGTTTGAGCTTAGAGCTTTCAGTTATGTTCCTCTGGAGCGGAACTTGATCTTTCTCCTCTGCTGATTGGGGAGCAGTGATAAGAAAGTTTGTGAAGCTAGATGAACCTGTCAGCTACAGGAATTCTGTACAAGAATCCAATTCTTGTTCCCAGCCTCCATTCTAGGACTCTGCCAATGAGCCTATTGGAGTGGAAGGGACCTTCCAATGGAAGTCATAGGGTTGGGTGTGGCAACTGAGCCTGGGCTGTGGAGATGGACCTTCCTGATTTGAAATCTTGGCTCTTCAATGGATTAGCTGTGCAACTCTAACAAACTGTCCTAACCTCTCTGGACCCCAACTTCCTTCACTGGTAAAATAAAAATAACAATAGTACCTATATCTTAGGAGGTTTGTTGTGAAAAGGAAATGATGCAGGTGAAGAACTTAGCCCAGTATCTGAATGACAGTAAGTTTTCAGTATAAGTCACCTGTTATTGGTTATTATTTTGGGAATACATTTGTTCTCAGGGAAACGGGGCCTTCCTCAATCTAGCTGAGGAACAACTACAGTAAAGCAAGCTCAGGGCTTGGCTGGGACAAGACAGACAGTCTGGGTCAGAGGAGGCCCGAGTTAGACAAACTTGGACCATAATTAGCATGATTTACTAGCATAGGGAGTTGGGAAAGTGTTTTGCCCGGGGCAGCACTGAAGAGAGGTGGTGAATGAACTGGATAGCAGGGGCACCATCAATTGCAGCTTTGTCACCGAAAGGAAGGACTTTACGAGGGAAAACCTGAAATGATAAATGGCTTTCAAGTTTCCTCCCAGAGCCAGTCCAGCTCCATTTGATACCCCTTCCTGGCTTTCCAGCATAGCCTGTGGAAAGATTTAGACCATGAGATGGAAAAGTAAAGTCCAGTGCAGCATAGGAAACTGGATAGAGAAAACAGGAGAAGGGCTGGCTGCAAAGTAGCCATGGCCTTGGGAGCGTGGAATTAGGAAGGGGCCAAGAGAGCCAAGCCCTGAGCAGTGCTGGGGCCATGGCCACCCGGAAGGCTCAGGTGCATGTCCACTGGGCTAGAGGTGGCCAACAGTGAGTCCTCCTGAGGTGTGGGCACTGCCACAGGGCTCACCTCAGACTTTCAGATGATTTTCTATTTGTTGATCTGGTTTTGACTTAGAAGTTCTTAGATTCTTTCCTTTGTATCTGCTCTCAAACTTCTGTACATAAAACATGAATCTTGCTTAGGAAAGCCCATGTGGGGATCCAAATGCTTCTTTCTCTGACCAGTGGGTTTTGCACTTTTTTTTCTTACAAAAAGTGCTTTCTTCGAATAAAATCTCACATTGTGCAATAATATTATAGCTAACATATTTATTGAGCACTTAGTATGTGCCTGTCATCATGCTAAATGCTTTGTGCTTTCTCATGTTGTCCTCAACGCAATGCTATGAAGTCCTCTGTCATGTTACCCATTTTACAAAGGGAGAAAGTAAGGCTCACGGGTGTGACCCTTTTCAAGCTCATGTAACCCGTAAGTGGCAGAGCTAGGAGTGGGTTATCTGGGTGTATTCTGGCTCCTGCAGCCCAGCCTCACTGTGCTCTACTGTCTTCAGAATTAAAGTGGAGAAGCATGCTTAGGGATGGAGGTGGACAGAGAAGGACTGAAGCCCCGTCTTCTCAACTGTCACTTCCACTCCCTTCTCTGGTGGTCCCCGAGGAACCTCTGGGAAACCTCTAAAGCCTCTCGGGAACCTCAGTTTAGAAACCTCTGCAGCTGACAAAGTATAAGCAAGATTCCAAAGCAAAGGAGGCACTGCATGTGTGCGTGGCACATTGGCTGTTAGGGGAGGGGTGTGGGTCTGTGGAGGTTAAGGAAAGAACTCCAGAAAGAAAGTAGTGGCAAGGCCAGGGTACTCAATGACTACTGAAGGGTTGGCTACTGGAACTCGACTGGAGAAACCATCTTTTAAAAATATCATATGCATGTGAACTACATGCAGCCTCCCCCCCACCAACCCTCCCGCCCACTTGGATACATCTTCCAGTAGTCATCATTCTTTACTTTGAAAAAGCCATAGGCAAGGCAGGGTGAGTTCATGAAATTCTAGAGTATTTTGCAATCTGTGACTGTCCACCCTCCTGCCTGCAGTGCAGCCAAGCAGAAGTCCTGCTTCAAAGAGCAGTTCAGAATCCTTTGTGGTTCCCACACCAGGGCACAGATTCAGCGGTACTCTGCTCAAGCCATTTGAAGGGTTTTTGAGAACAGCTGGTTTTCCTAAATAGGCTGAGTATTCCACCCTTCCCTCTCCCAGACATCATTTGTCTAGAAGGCACATCATTTTTTTTCTCCTTTTCCTTCCCTTCCCTCAGGTCTCAAATATCTAAGCTGTTAAAAATTCTGAACTGGGAAGCTTGAGATGGAATTTTGTTGTTATTTTTGTTCAATATGGACAATGAAGAGAGGAGAGAGAAGGCTGTTTTTCCACCCAACAGGGAGTGGTGAGGAGTTCTTGGCTAGGGTGAGCACTTCCCAAGTGCCAGGCATGTGACTAAACACTTTGTACACAAAATCTCATTCAATCTCCCCAACTCTAGGAGGCAGAGGAAAGCATATCTCAAAAAACTGGCTGCAGGTCACATGGCTGGTAAGTGGCAGTGCCTGCCCATGAACCTGGGTGAACAGGAAGCTGCCACTGCGACAATCTTTAGGGGGGCCCAGAATTCCAGATAGTATTTCCTGGGAGGTGGGTAAGGACCTCAGGAGAGGTGTCTCAGAGACTGCTGGCCATGGAGCAGGGAAAGTTGGCTGAGCAGTGCCCAGAGGCAAAGCTGGCTGTCTGCTGACCCAGCCCTGGCAGAGGGGGCTTTTGCAGAAACTCCAAATGGATGCACCTCTCTGGGTGGCAACGTCCTTGTTGATAAAAGACAGAAGGCCCCTCCTGCTAATCCTCCCACCTGTGGAGGAGAACAGGGGCTACAAGGCTCACCCAGTGCCCAGGCAGCTCCAAGACAGCTGTTTACTCCAGATGAACATTTCGCACCCAACTTCGACCTTTTGGAGGTCAGTGATACTCAGCTTCCCCTGAAATCCCGAGGGCAGGTGGCTACTCGAAAGCCTGGCTCCATCCCTCAGGGAGCCTTAGGAACCTGGGCCAATCTCAAAGGATATTTTATTTTCACTGGCCTCATGACTTGATGGGAATTTCTGTTTTCTCAATGGGTGGTGGGAAGAGAAGGCTGTGTCTTCGATATTGCCTGATGCAGGAATCACAGAAGCTTCTGGAAGGGATCCTAGCAATGACCTGGTCTAACCTTTCATGACGCTGATGGAAATGCAGAAGCCTCTGGCTGTAGAGCTGTGTCTGAATGTCTAAGACTTGGTTGGATTTAAGGAACTCTGGCAATGCCACTGGTGATCACTTCTTTTAACTTCATTCTTTAAAATTGTGATAAAACATACATAATATATCACTTAACCATTTTAACTTTTCTTAAGGGTACAGTTCAGTGGCATTAAGTACATTCACATTGTTGCACAGTCATCGGTGCTATTCACTTCCAGAATTTGTTCATTATCCCAAACTGAAACGAATCCTTTTTTTTTTTGACCCAGAGTCTCCCCCTGTTGCTCAGGCTGGAGTGCAGTGGCACACTCACAGCTCACTGCAGCTTCAACCTTCTGAGCTCAAGGGATCCTCCTGTCTCAGCCTCCCGAGTAGCTGGGACTACAGGTGCTTGCCACCATGCCCAGCTAATTTTTGTATTTTTTTCGTAGAGACAGGGTTTCTCTATGTTGCCCAGGTCGGTCTTAAACTCCTGACCTCAGGTGATCTGCCTGCCTTGGCCTCTCAAAGTGCTGGGATTACAGGCAGAAGCCACCATGCCTGCTCGCCAACCTTTTTTTTTTTATCTCTCTGTCGCTCAGGCTGGAGTGCAGTGGCATGATTGCAGCTCACTGCAGCCTTGGCCTTCCGGGCTCAAGGGATCCTCCTGCCTCAGCCTCCCAAGTAGCTAGGACTACAGGCATGTGCCACCATACCAGGCCAATGTTTAAACAATTTTTTGTAGATACAAGGTCTCACTATGTTGCCCAGGCTGGTCTCCAGTTCTTAGGCTCAAGTGATAATCCTGCCTCGGCCTTCCAAAGTGCTAGGATTACAGGTGTAAGCCACCACGTCCAGCTAATCCTTCAATTTTTTAAACAGTTATGTGTGCTTACCAGGTACCAGACTGTGTCCTAAACACTTCCCATATGATAACTCATTTCATTAGCATAACAACTCTACAAGGTAGCATTGTGGTCATTCCTATTTCACAGATGAGAAACTAACTAGGACATGAGAGGTTAAGATGACACAGCTAGTGTCAAAGCCAGACTTCCCATTTGGGACACACCAGGTCTTCATGACACAGAGCTGCTGCTTCACTGCCCAGGCCATTGCCTGGGGCAGCTGGTTGTAGCCCGCCCCTCCCGCTGCCACCCCAACTACTTCCCAGCAGAATAGGCAGAAAGATGGGGCTCCCACGATGGCAGGTCTGGGTTAAGTGAGGCCTGGCCTTATGCATAGGTACAGAGAGAGCCTGGAGCTGGGCCCCACCACTGTGGGACACATAGGGAGGGCACGGCAACCTGAAAGTTTTCATTTTCTCCTTCGGATTTAACTTGTTAACCAAATTTCAAGGGAAGGAGACACAGTACATTTCTCATGTCTTTCTGGGAAACAAGGTGCTTCTTAGGCCTAAAGGAGAATTGTACGATGTATCTGTTTGATTCAAGTCCAGATGCAATGATCTAGACCTTACAGATGAAGGTGAGAGATTTCACATATGCGTGTGTGCGCGCGCACGCGTGTGTGTATGTGTGTGTCCATGTGGGGTGGGGGCAGGTGTGGGATTGCATTATGTAGGTAAGTGCCTCAAGTCTGTGAGTGTGGCCTAGCCCCTGGCCGCAGAGGCAGGGGCTTCTGGTAGTGGACTTTTTGCAGCCCCTGGAGTCACGGCCTCTCTTGCACACTGCCTGCCTCCGGACACTGAGTCTGGACTCCTACATGGGGTTAACACTCAGTGAGGACTGACAGCTTGATTGGCACTTGCACGACCGCTGAGCAGCGTGTGCTCCTGTTGTGCCAGCAGTCAGCCAGGTGTGCTGTGATGTGCGGTCACCCAAGCACCTCAGTGACAGAGGCCCTTAGAGGGTTTCTGGGGGCAAAGCTCGGCTGGCCTCCCTCCGGCATGGGATTTTCTGAAGGTCCCATGCTGCCTTCTCAGGTGGAGAAATCCAGGCTGAGAAAGAGGAGGAAGGGTGGGGAGGGAGGCCTGAGGAACAGCGAGGGGCTCATATTTACTGAACACTTGTTTTGTGCCAGGCTACATATTTACACCCTTTGGCTCCCTTAGCCCTTATAGTAGCTCTCATCACCCCTGGTTTAGGGAAAAAGAAATAGAAGCTCAGAGAATAATGATATATTAATATCAATAACCACAGTGTGATATCAATTATAAGATGGGTCAACTTGCATGGAGCTTAACTGTGAGGCCCAGGGCAGGTCACTTATCCTCTCTGTGTCTCAGTTTCTTCATTTGTAAGATGGGGATAATAATTGTTCATCTCATATTTGGCAAGGATGAGATGGTGCTTGGCACATGGTTTGGTACACAGCTCGTGTTCAGTAAATGTTGGCTAAAACCACCATGATCAAGCAAACACAGCATACCAGGTCCTGGGCTAAGGGCTTTCTTTCTACTACATTGTTTAAATATCATAATAACTCCAAGAGACGTACATTTTACTTGGTAGCAAAATGAGGCTCAGAGAGGTTAGCTGAGCCTCGCACGGCCTCGAGGCCACAGAAGTAGGGAGTTTGGGGGTGAGGGTTCCAGCACCTTTTATCTGCAAGAGGTTGCCCTTCCTTCCATCCAGGAGCCCTCCAGCCCTCTGCCCTGAACTCTGGTGTTCCTAGGCCCCAGCACAGCTTTGTCTTCCGCCTGTGGCCAGCACCACCTCCTGCCCTACCCCATCCTGGCTGCGCTCAGATGGGCTCCTTCAAACGTACGCACCTGTCTGATGCTCAAAGGCAGGGTAGTACTCTTCATTGCTGAACAGATCAGTCCACGACATCAGAGGATCGCAGAAGGATGCATTAGGCAGGAAGGTGCTGTGTGTCACCGAGTCCAACATTACCCTGCAACAGCGGGAGAGGTCGTGAGAAGGCTGGGGTGAGGTACTCCTGAAGCCACACTGTGCAGGAGCCCCTAGCAGGGTGATACTTGGTTTTTAAAAATGATAACAAACACGTCACTCACTAGGAGCAGGCACCCCCTGTCACCTATGAGTGACATTATTCCATCCTTGCCACATCCTGTCTATCCCCATTTTAGATGAGAAAACTGAGGCAAAAGGGTTGAGGCAATTGCCTAAGTGATATAACTAGAAAGTGGCAAAGAGGGGACTGGAGCATGGAGGCACCGGTTATGCAATATTACCTCTTTATTTGTGTTTCCTGTTTGCTCACATCTGACCCCTGAACTCTGACTTACGATGTTCAATAATATGCTTCTAGAAACAGAGTGAGATGAAGCCATAAGAAAGAACAAGATCATGCCCTGTGCAGCAACACAGATGCAGCTGGAGGCTATTATCCCAAGCAAATTAAGTCAGGAACAGAAAACCGTATACCTCATCTTCTCACTTAGAAGGGGGCACTAAACGTGGAGTACTCCTGGACATGAAGATGGGAACAATAGACACTGGGGACTACCAGAGGGAGGAGGCAGGGAAGGGTGCCAAGGTTGAAAAACTAACTACTGGATACTACGCTTAGTACCTGTGTGATAAGATCAATAGCAACTGAAACCTCAGCATTATGCAATACACACAGGTAACAAACCTGCACACATACCCCCTGAATCTAAACTGAAAGTTGAAATAATAAAAATAAAATAAAATTGATTTTTTAAAAAAGATGTAATCCTGCTCTGTCACCCAGGCTGGAGTGTAGTGGTGTGATCTCAGCTCACTGCAACCTCTGCCTCCTGGGTTCAAGTGATCCTCCCACCTCCACCTCCCAAGTAGCTGGGACTACAAGTGTGTACCACCAAACCTGGCTAATTTTTGTATTTTTAGTAAAGATGGAGTTTCACCATGTTGGCCAGGCTGGTCTCGAACTCCTGACCTCAAGTGATCTCCCCTTGTTGGCCTCCCAAATTCCTGGGATTACAGGCGTGAGCCACAGAAACTGGCCGAATAAAATAAATAAATAAAAATAAGATAAGAATTACTGTGTATGATCAATCCATAATTCTGAAATCTGAAAGCTCTGAAAACTGAAAGGAAGTGTGCGTGTATGTGTGTGTGTGTTCGCTGCAATCTTATTTTCTAGCACAAAACAGTCCTGAATTGATGTTATATAGTTTTATATACTGTTTTATACATACATACACATACATACAACATATATGTTATACAGTTTTATAACTATCGTTACAGTTTTATTTATTGCACTGAGTGAATATTCTTATGACGCAGTGCAGAAATATTAATGTTTTGAGCAACCCTAGACCCAGAGGGGTAATCTGTACTCCACTGTATATGTACTATCTTGCCTTCCTAAATCTGTGAAGAATTCAGAATTCTGCAGCATGTGTGGCCCAAGGTTTTGGAGACGAGTGTGGACCTGTGGTAATTGCAACAAGCACTTCACTTTGGGCTTCATGCTAAGTACTTTAGTACTTTAGCTTCATTCTTCCTGGTCTACTCAGAACAACCACTCTGAGATAGGTACTGGCAGCAGTTCCATTTCATAGATGAGGGATGGAGGCTCTGAGATTCCGGGTAACACATGCAAAGCCAGCGAAGCTGGGTGGCGGCTCAGGTGTCTGTTTTAAAAGCCCATTCTAATTGCTGTGCTCCAGTCCCCACACACTTTGGCGGCGGCAAGGAGCTTTGGGGCAGGGTGTGTGGTTGAGGCTGGAAGGAAGGCAGAAAAGAACAGTCCTAGAGCCCCTGCTTGCACACATTCTTGCCTGTGCCAGTCTCAACTTTGCTGCTTCCCATATTCCCACATGCCACTCTCTGCTGAATCCCATCTCCCCACAATTCAGAAAAAATAATAATCCATGTTTGGTGAATTAAAACAATCTGTTCACCCGAACTCTTTTTTCTGATTCTTGAAATGACATAGAGTGGTTCTTTCCTCATTTTGCAAAGGGAACATAGCTGCTCAAGATCACACCACTGGTAAGTGTCTTGGGATATTAAACACATGAAATTTTAAGATTGGCAGGAGCGAATCTTTATCTAGTCCAGTGTTTCCTAAATTTCAGTCATTTGCCTATGACTGTGATAATTTCCCTCAATCCCTATACTATGAGCACTATTATTTACTTAAAATGCTTAAAAAAATCATCAACTCCCTTTTTGTTTTAACATAAATATGCTAATTAAAAGGAAAACTTTATATCAGCAGTATAAATGGAAAGTCAGGATTTTTTAAACATACATAAAAATAAATATTTAAGCATTTGAATAAAAATGGTTCATGCGCCACCTAAATCAGGGGTTAGCAAACTACATCCTACAGGCAAAATGCAGTCCCTCACCTATTTTTGTAAAGCCTGCAGTTAAAAATAATTTTACTGCTGGGCGCAGTGGTTTACGCCTGTAATCCCAGCACTTTGGGAGGCTGAGGCGGGTGGATCACCTGAGGTCAGGAGTTCAAGACCAGCCTGGCCAACATGGTGAAACCCCGTCTCTACTAAAAATACAAACATTAGCTGGGTGTGTTGGTGCATGCCTGCAATCCCAGCTCCTCGGGAGAGTGAGACAGGAGAATCACTTGAACCCAGGAGGCAGAGGTTGCAGTGAGCCAAGATTGTGCCACTGCACTCCAGCCTGGGCAACAGAGCAAGACTACGTCTCACAAAAAAATAAAAAATAAAAAAAACTTTACATTTTTAAGTGGTTATATTTTAAGTGGTTATATAAATATTTACATCATATCCTTGATTTTGCCTTTTGGCCTGCTAATCCTAAAATACCTGACCCTTTAAGAAAAAGTTTGCAACCCCTAACCAGATTCATCTGACATATTGCCAGTTGATGTAAGTACCACATGTTGGAAAATACTGAGTTAGTCCAATTTCCCTCCTCGCCTCCACCATTTTACAGTTGAGGAAGTTGAGACTCGGAATTTGTGTAACTAGCTCAAGGTCACATAGCCAGTGGATGCCAGAGTTAAGTGGCAGGGAGATCCTTAGTTTTCTGACTCATCTGCTTCTGACCCATCTGCTTCTCTTTCTGAAAACACAATTGAGCCCCAAGGCACACTTATATAGCAAATCAAACCTCAGTACTAAGAGGGGAAGGATTGTGTGATTCTGAAACCAAAGGTCAATTCTTTGCAGATGCTTGAAAATCTCCAACCACCATCATCATCACCATCAAATATGCATGAGAGGCCAGGTGTGGTGGTTCATGCCTGTAATCCCAGCATTTTGGAAGGCTAAGGTGGGCAGATCACTTGAGGTCAGGAGTTCGAGACCAGCCTGGCCAACATGGCGAAACCCCGTCTCCACTAAATACACAACAATTAGCTGAGCATGGTGGTGCACACCTGTAATCCCAGCTACTCGGGAGGCTGAGGCATGAGAATCGCTTGAACCTGGGAGGCAGAGGTTGCAGTGAGCTGAGATCGTGCCACTGCACTCCAGCCTGGGTGACAGAGTGAGACTGTGTCTCAAAAACAACAACAACAACAACAAAAACATGCATGAGAACTCCTCTCCAGATGTAAATACATAACCGAGTTTGAATTCTGACACTTAGGCACCTTTTCTGGGCCATCACCCGAGAGTTTCCAGACTTTGCTGGGAAGTCTCTTCGCTGATGCCTGGAGAGGGTTAATGTGCTCTGCAGATTATCGTGGGCATGGATCTCCTCCTGGGAGCCCAATCAAACAGATGTCAAGGCTGCCTGGGTTTGGGCTGTGATTTTCCCACGGATTGGCTGGTTTTATATCCTGAGTGTGGGGGGGAGGGAGGGGGTAGGATGCTGAGGGATGGGGTGAGAGGTTATGAGGAAGGGAAGGGCCTCAGGTGCTGAAAGCCACTTCTGCTTTCTGGACTGGACTTCAGAAAAGTTCCTTTAAGTGAGCGCTGAAGACAAATATATCCCTTTTCTTCTGGGCCAGAAGGCTCAGAAAACTAAAGAAGAGGATAGCAGGCCTGTGATATGACCTTCATTGGGTTGGGAGAAAGGAGAGGTGAATTCCACATGGAAGAAAACAGAAAACAGTCCCCAGGTCTTCAGAGTCAAATAAGGAATCCATCAAATACAAAACACGACAGTGGGAATGAGATCTTCCTCATCTATGCCTCACTAATTACTCTCAAAAGTCATTTGGTATTAAAAAAAAAAAAGGTCATTTGGTAAATTGAATGGCATTATATAAAAACTAGAAATATTTTTTGATCAATAGTATTTTTACCTCCTTTAATATTGTTATTCTTTCTCCTGTTTACACCGGCCCACTCTCTTGATCTGTAATCTCTCTAGTGCTATACACAATGCTGTATCTGATTCCCTTTGGTAATTCCTTCTAAGGCAAATTATATCCATTAAGTTTTTGTAAAGGGCCTTCTCCGGTGTACAGCATGCTATTTTTCTTCTGTAATTATTTCTTGCTTTTGGAAAAAATATCTTTTATAAAAGCAGAAAAAGGTGTTTTTTTTTGTTTTTGTTTTTGTTTTTTTCCTGTTACAGCAGGAGTGGGTGTTATTAACTCTGGGCTCTCCACAAAAGACCTTGGCTACTTAGCCAGCATGCAGTAGGTGTGAGAGTTCAAGAATAGTGGCTGCTTTGTATTCAGTAGCCTCTCTTCTCTAGGCCCTCTAAGGTCCTTGCAATAATTGAACATTTTAGCTCTTAAGGACTTCTTTAGTGGAGGTAGAGCAGGATAGGTGGGAAAAGGCAGATGTTCGGAGCCCCCTTTCTCAGAAATAACACTGAGGCCCAGGGATATGTGAACACAGGCCTGAGGTTAGGCCAGGCCTGCTCAAGGGGGGTGATATTGCCCCCCTCTTTAGGGGACAAAAATGGGTTCTTGGGGGTAAAAAAACTGAGTTATTAATTACAGTGTTTTATCACACTCCAAAGGTCTACAGTAGATGTATAGTTTATCTCTGGTACTCACATTTCTGGTGGGGAGATGATTAAGAAAAAGTGACCTAAAAAGTGTCCTTAGGAGAAGTGATAAAAAAAGATGGAGAAGCGCTGTGATAGATCAACCTAGTGTCAGCGTCAGTACAGACAGGGATCTCCTGGGAGGTCTCTTGGCCTGCTGTTCTGGATATACTTTTCATTTTGTGAGGGACTAGCTGGCTCATCATGGAAGGAGCCCTGGGCCTGGAGTTATGATTCTGCCTCTTGCCCCTCTCCAAATCTCAGTTCTTCAACTACTAAACAAGAACACAGATAAGACAGCCCCCAAGGTCTGCCCTAACTCTGTGAATTTCTGCAGACACCCACCTGATTGAGCCAACACATCCAAACCCGGGCACTCACACACATATGCATACACATTGATTATATTTTCATTTTTTTGGTCAAGCAAGTCCACCAAATTGGAGGAAAATCCAACCACTACACACACAGACTGAACTTTTAGTGCTGAAAAAGCTCCCTGATTTCCTCTTCTCCCTTTTCTCCTGTGCCCACTGCCTTCTACCCCAGTTGTATGTAGATATCTCAGGACAGCTGGATATTCTTTGCCCAGGCTAGCCGGGTACCTTAAACACTCTGGACCCTCACTCACTGCCCACCGATAGATCCGTGAAAGCTGGAATCAGTTTCCCCCAAATGTAGTCATCATTCTAGCTGCCTAGTAAGTAGGAAAGGCTCAAGAATGATTAACACAGGGTGGAGGAATCAGGTGGGCTCACTTCACACGTGAGAAAGTTGGCTGCAGGTACCTGTGGGAGTGAGGCAGAGATGGCATGGAAGCTGAGGTCCCCGGATGCCTCCAGTGGCTTCTGAACCCTTCTCAGAGCTGGCTCACACACCAAATGCACACAGAGAGGGTCCACCGAGTCAGAGGGACAGGCCTGTGGGCTTCTCAGCGTCACACAAATCAGAGGCAGCAATAACAGGTGTGGCTCCCATGGCCTGAGCAACCCGGCACCCCTGCTCAGCCTCCCAGAGAGAGGGGAAGGAGCAAACCACTCAGCCTTGGCCAGTTTGCCAGAGGAGGAAAATTCCTTCCTGACTCTGGTGGTGATCATCAACTTCACTCTGGGCATGTGACCAAAAATTGGCCCAATTAAGCCTCTATACATTGGCTGTTTACAGGCCAAATCATCACTGGGCAGAACAAGGCCATAGGGTGCAAAATATAGAAAAAAGGGGCCAAGATTGGGCTTCCTCAACCCCATCCTCTGAGTGGTATCATTGGGAAGAAAATCGGTTTTCCTTCCCTAAAGCCTCAGTGATACCCAAATGTCCACTCCATCCCAAGCCTTGTGAGCAAGGGAGGGTCAATTTCCCAGCCCTTGGACCTCCCTAAGAAGGGGCCCATTGAGGAGAACCCAGTGGAGTATTTCAACACTTACTGCTAAAGAAAGATTGAGGGTTGGGTGCTGGAGTGTTTGTTCTTCTGGGAGGAACCCCAGCAGCTGTGAGAACCAATTTGCTGACCTCTTGTCAAGTGATTCCTCATTTTTCTTTAGCTCACTTAGGGAGTTTGCGTGTTTGTTTGTTTATAGCTGTTTTTCTGAAGGTGCAGCGAAGATCTGAAAAGGTATGCCATGTAGTTTGCTGTAGGCTTTGATGCAAAGCTTACCAGTTTTGGATTACATACATCAGGGGTTAAATCCTACCTCTGCTGCCGCGAACGTGGGGCATATTTCTTATTACCCAGCCTGCTGAAATTCTTAAGCTTTTTTTCATATAGATGTGGTATATAAATATTCATGCCCCTCTTTGAACTCCAGTTTCCTCATCTCTAAAATGGGGATTTTTTTTTTTTTTTAAATCATGCAATCCAATATATGCAAAGGATGGGGCATAATACATATACTCAATCCTGTTTTAGAGGGAAAAATCAGCCATCAACAATGTATCTAAAAATTTGCCACTCTGGTGACTTCTGAAAAAGGAAGATGACCAAACTGAAAACTCCGGCCCGAGAATACCTTAGATTGTGAAAAACAGTATCGCAGAGAACACGAAGACAAAAGAATCAAGCGTTCACTCGGATGGGCAAACCACCCCTTTCCCTGGGTCTCTGGACTAGACTGAAACACAGAGCTGCCTCCCTAAGTCATCTAGCCTTTCTGGCCTCAGTTTCCTCATCTGTAACATGAAGCGATTGCACCTAGTGATGTCTGACACACTTTCGGACGTACAAAAGGCATCCATACACAGGCCCGGCTTCAGCCTGAGGAGGGAGCTTGTGCTACCTGTCGCTGTCAGCAGGGGGCAACCCCACAGAAACCCCACGCACTGCAGAGTCTGACAAGGCCTGAGAACACAGTGGAAAAACCCTAACCATTGCTTTTCTGGAAGCATTCTCTTCTGGGGAGATGTCAGAGGGCAAATGGGTTTCTTTTAAAACTGTTTTGTACAAATTCCTGAAAATGCCCCAAACTATAATAAGGCAGTTCTCTGTATCGAGGGGGTGGGGGACAGTGGGCAGGCCGGTGGGGAAAGGAATCCAGTCAGGGCAGAAGGGTAGGTGGGGGGCTTTCCTTGAAGCTAAATATTTTTCTGAGTAAAATCCAGCTTCCCTTCCTAAAGAAGCTTTAGGGAGGGTAGAGAACTGAGCGCCTGGGCGCGTTCTCTTAATTCCGCTTGGTTCAGCTAAGGGATCCAGAGGGAGTGGGGGCTGTGGGCAGGGCGGGTGGCCGCACGGCCTGCGGAGGCAGACAGGTCTCTCTCAGGCAAACCGTCACATCCGTGTCAAACAGCTCCCGGAGGGCCTGGGACCGCACCCAGCGCAGGTGCCGGCCCTGGAGCTGGAGAGGGACGAGCAGACCCAGGCCCCAGGCCGAGCCTCTGAGCCCTGACACCCTTTACGATTCATCCAAAAAAGCAAAGAAAAGGCGCTTACGTGAGGGCAGCGGTGGCTAGGTCCAAAGAGGAGGCTTTCAAGGCAAGAGAAGGCAGGCGCTCCCAGCACCAGCGTGCAGTGGAAATAAAGACACCTGTAGCCTTGTGATATAAGTGACACCTACAGACAGGTCCGTTTGGTTTTTCAGGTTTACGCACAGCCCCTTTGATGACGGTGACATACAGTGTGACACGGCTCCTTGGAGGGGGGAAATGGTTCTCATATGCAGAAAGTTTACCTTTATCCTGCTTTTGTGCCCAGCTCACCCCTGCCCTGCAACCCCCCACTCCCAGCCCAGGGGACTCAGTAAACAAGCAGAAAATTCTTGTCCCTGGGAGCTGTGCGGGATCGTGCGTTTGCTGAGGAATTTTCCTCTGTGCAAGCTGGAGGGGAAACATAGAGGTTCTACCCTGGTGCCGGTCTGCGCTGCCTCTCTCCCACGCTGGCTGAGCCCAGCGCTTTTGTAAGATCATGTCTTTCTCCGTTTTTCCCATGTGGTGAGAAGGAAGAACATTATAGGTCCGGTGTTAAGACCTCAGGTTTTGCAGCTAATTGCCTTTGGATTCAAATTCTGTATCCATCATTTCCTAGCTGTGCTACCTAGAAAAATGTAGCTAACATCTCTGGGCTTCATGAGTGTAATGTAAGTGATGGGGCCTCTCCTCATGGCTATTATGAGATTCGCAGGAGGCCAGGCAAGCCGTCCATTAGCTATGATGACTGCGGCATTGTCCTTGATAGGGCACGCTCAGCAGGATTCCCCCTCGTTATTTCTTCCAACCTACACCTTCCAACCAGGTGAAGGGAACAGGCAGCTTGGATAACTATTTTAGGGCCTTTTCTTCCACTTTTTCTCCCTAAGCACCATCAGGACATCAGACACATTAACTTATTAAACTTTGAACACTTGGATGTAATGAGCCGTGCAGCGGCTTCCTCCCTTTCCCCTCCTCTGTTTCACAGATGGAGAAATGAAGAGGCTTAGTGGCCCAGTCAGGTGTCCAAAGCTAATAGACCAGGGGGCCTGATGTGGATGCCAGCTCTCAGGTGTCTCGCTGAGAACTGCCCGCTTTTTAGTACTTCTCCGTGACAACAGAAACTCTGCCTAATTTAGGCTGCGAAGCACAGTGTCCCAGGTCATCTATGAGACAGGTATTTATAACCCTGTGCCTTTTTGCATTCTGCTTCTAGCCATCTTGGGCAGCTGAGATGTTGTATTCAAATGGCAGACTCCAAGCTTTAAAGCGAAAGCAGGGACTGGTTTGTTATGTTTTCTTGGGATCACTGGGCATGGGTACAAACACACAAATACAAATACGCATATAGCCTGCAGAAACAAAAGGCAGTTCATGAGAGGATTCGGGGTGTCATCATGGAAAAATTGTTGAAGAAAGATAGGTGACTGCCTAGGCCCCTATCTTGGCTGGGTAACCTGGACTTCTCTGGGCTTCATTTTTGCCCAGTAGCAAAAGGAGGAAGTGGGATTGAAATAGTGATTTTTTTCAAACTGTGACTTGAGGAACCCCAGGGGCTCCCTGGAGCCCTTACAAGGACTTTTGCGGGTGAGAGGATGGGAGTGGAGTAGAATGGGTTAGGCTCTAGACCACCCCGTTCCTTCCTGACTCAATAGAGCATCTCAGCTTTTATATAAATCTTCCGGGTAAGATTTCATTTGAACAAAAGAATTTGCTCTTAGAAAGCGTTTGCAAGTAGCTGGATTACATGGTCTTTGGGCTTCTTCCGCGCTTTAAAATTCTGAACTTCTCTTCCTCTTTGGTTTCTAGGGGACTGTGGACTGTGATAGTCCTACACACTGTGTTTTCCATTGTTGGGCACTGGCCTATCTTGTCACTGGTTTCTGAAATGTTACCAGTGTTTCTTTCTGAACATATACATTCTTCTCAGTGGAGAAGTTTTTAGGGAAAACATGTTATTCTGATACTGTTTTTAGAAAAGAGTCTTTTGGGCTGGGCACAGTGGCTCATGCCTGTAATCCCAGCACTTTGGGAGGCCGAGGCGGGCAGATCACGAGGTCAGGAGTTCGAGACCAGCCTGGCCAACATGATGAAACCCCATCTCTACTAAAAATACAAAAATTAGCCGGGCGTGGTGGTGCACACCTGTAATCCCAGCTACTCAGGAGGCTGAGGCAGGAGAATCGCTTGAACCCAGGAGGCGGAGGTTGCAGTGAGCCGAGATCGCGCCATTGCACTCCAGCTCGGGCAACAGAGTGAGACTCCATCTCAAAAAAAAAGAGTCTTTGGAGAAATTATATTTTTTCTATACTCTCTTGGCTCAATTTTTTCCCCAGGGGCTGTGGCTGCCCAACTGACTCAATTATTGAGTGTAAAAGTCTTCTGAGAATGGATGTATAAGACCATGAACTCTGTCTCACGGTCCCAAATGAATAATATAGCATTTCTGGGTGCCCGTGTGTGAAATTACAGGCTTCTGGACCAGTGGATAAAAGGGACGATTAAGATAAACCCAAAATAAAAGAGGAATTTGACTCTAATTAACTATCACTTTAAACTTCAATTTGATTGGAGCGGAGATCTTGGATGACATTGAACACGAAGCATCTAAGAAATGCATTATGAGTGTTGAATGACAACAAGAGTGGGGCCTGGGGATGGAAGAGGAAGGTAAAAGGACTAGGGTTGGGGGACGGGGGCAGAAGAAGGAATGAGACATTTGAGAACTCCCAGCCTATCCTGCTTCTGGTGTCCTGGCTATACAGCAATACTAAGTAACACTAATTGGGCTTATAATTGTAACACAGTGGCTAAGAAAACAGATTCTGGAAGGAGACTTCCTAAGTTTGAATCTCTGATCTGCCATTTGCTGTCTGGGTGAGTCTGGGAAGCCTATTGAACATCTCTGCATCCCAGTTGCCTCATCTGTAAAATGGGAAAAAAGGAATACATTTCCTGCAGGGTTGTTGTGTGAATTAAATGAGTGAAAACTTGGGGAGTAGAGGGAACCCTAACTAAGTGTGGCTTATTTACATTTTGACCTGTTGTATTCCTTACATTAAATTTTCATACATATTCGACAAGGAAGTTACCGATCATCTCTAATTTACAGATGAGGAAACTGAGGCACAGAGAGGTTAAGTAACTTGTTCATCGTCACACAACTAAGTGGTAGAGCAAGTATTTTAGTCTAGGCTGCCTGCCTCTGGAGCCCATCCTCTTAACTGCTGTGCTAACCAGTTTCTGGGTGCTCCTGGGGCAGTTCTTTGGGGATAGGGAGGAGAGAATCACACCTAAAGAGCATCTATGATGTACCAAGTATTGTGCTAGGATGACTCACCTGTATTTCCTTGGTTATTTTTCATAATTATCGTGGGAGGTAGCTATCACTACTTTCTTTTTTTAAGACAAAGAAACAGAGGTGCCACGATTGCTGGGGCTCATCCAGTTGGTCAGTGGCCAAACCTGCATTAAACTCAGGCCTGACCAATGTTAAAGGCAAGCTGTGGAAACAGGAGCTTAAATTGGCCTCTCTTCTTTTGCTCTGGCCTCAACACTGGCCTAAAAGGTGGCCCATCTCTCTCTGTTGGCTCAAGATTTCTAGGATTCATGGTTATTGCTGGCACAATCTGTCTGTTAGTATAGAGTGGAAATTCTGGTACCTCACTGAATCTGGTGCCTAGTATCGTTCTTGGGATCAAGAATGCACTCAATACCTACATGGATCATAAAATCATGTGACTTAAAGGGCATACCATCTGACAGAGGCTGGAGGCTTCCATCCTATTCTTTTCACTACATATAACAGGCTTCACATCTCAGATGCTTTTCCTAGAACCTGCTTTCTTTAACCAAGGTCAACATTTCTTCGTCATTTATTTTTTCCCTCAACCTGCCACCTTCACCAGCATCCCCAGAGGCAGCACAGGCTGAAAACAAAAGCGAGTTAGAAAAACAAGTTTAGGTAGATTCATAGATAATACCATTGGAAGGAGAGATTTACAGTGTGATGGTGAAATGCACTAGCTTTGGATTAGACCCCTGTCACTATTATTCTCGTATTATTTTTAGAAAAGAGTCTGTTGGAGAAAATGCAATTTTCTATGCTCTATTGGCTCAAATATTTGAGAACAAAAAGATTTCTGTCAGTGGGTGTATATAACAACAAACTCCTAGCACCTGCCACCTGGGAGACATTAGATGAGCTATCAGCTTTTCAGGGTCACAATTTCCTCACCAGTGAAGTATCTACTACTATGATTCTTGGTGCATGGTAAGTTTCAATAAATGGCAGTTATTGTAATGGGCTATAGAGAGAGACACAGATATTGGTTGAGAGCCCCAACCTTTGGGCATTACCATAACAAGTAGGATAATGTTGCCCTTCCTCTTCCACAATGAATAATCATAACAGCTACCATTTGCTGAGCATTTACTGGGTGCCAAGAACTGTCTAGGCGTGCTACAGGTTTTAAGTCATTTAATCCTTACATCATTCCTCCAAGGTAGGTACCATTATTATCACCTAAAATTTACCGATGAGGAAACAGGGATACAGGGTTGAAGTAACTTGCCCAATATCACATAGCATGTGGAATACAAAGCAGTACTGGAGCCTCTGCAGGATACACCAATGCACCACATATGGAGCCTATGCACCAGAGTCCACAAGCTTTACCATTACGCTACCATTTGGTACCTCTCGGTGAGGCAGAATCTAGGTTGAAGAGATACCAATTTTCTTAGACATCCCAAATTGCTGGTAGGATCCTTGAAAGCAAGGACAAGAGTCATAAATTTTTGTCCCCCAAAATGCCTTGCACAGATTTGTGCAAAAGTAGGTGCTTAAGCAATTCTCATTGGTTGATTGTCAATTGGTTGATTGATTAGTCGGATTTCTTTCTTTGCTTTGTTTCCTCTTTGGGTGTTTTCCCTCATCCTCCTACATCCAACTCACTCTTTAGCTGTTCATGCTACCATCTTCCTGACCAGAAGCCCGGATTCAATTGAGAGCAACAGTTAGGTGGCCCCCCTTAATAACCCTTCCTTGGCTATGAGCCTCAGGACAGTAAAGGTCTCTGTTATTTCCAGTACTGAAGGCACCCTGGAGGTTAAACAATGGCAAAGTCAATGGAGAATATTGTAATATAAAATGACAGAATTTGATTTCATTAAAATCTGTAACAAAAATATGATTTTATAGTTATAGGTTTAATTATGATAATGTTTGTGAAATAGTTGATGCAACTGCATGACCATATTGCTGGTCTTTCTTCTTCCAGTAAAGACACTGGAAGTCAACCTATTTGAGGTTTGTATATTTTGGGTAAGCCCAGTGAATCTGAAGCCATAATGCCTCTATAAAGGCACAGATCTGAGAGGCACAGCCAAGAGGACCCTTCTCATAGGAAGGATTCCTGAAGACAGGATTTTCTTTAGATGTTTTCCTACCACACACAGGAAGTGGCAGGCATGAGGTGTGCTTTCTGAGAGAGTTGTTTGGGATGGTAGTCTGGGGAATGGATGACCCTGTGGCCAGCCCATACTGTTGTTAGAGGACGGACTGGGGTAATGGTGCTGCCATTGGAATCTTGGGTAGTGAATGGGGTGGTCCCTCCCGATCAGGCTAATTAGCTTGACGAATCTGGGAATCATGCTAATGAAGGTTATCAATAGCTTATCAATCATACAATTATTAAACACTTACTCTTTCTGCAGGCAAGTGAACACTGGACTTGCTGAGAGGAGGTAACTTTCTGAATCTGTTTCCTCACCTGTCCAATGTGAATGATCGCACATGCAGCTTGATAATGTGTGTGACCACACACATTGGCTTCCATATCTCTAGACTAAACACCTCACTCCTGCCGACTGTCACCCGTAGGCATGTCATTGGTCAAAAGATGGGAGTGGAAGGATGTGAAGATGGAGCATGGAAGGTGAGAAGTGATGCTGGATCCGTGCAGATCTAGCCTCATCAGTCAAACAAGACTTAATGCTAAGATGTTGTTGGTTATAAGATACGTCATTGATTTAAACAATTGTCTTAGAGGAAGCGCTATATTTAATATGCAGATAGATAATAAAGCTTGTCCTGATTTCAGAAATGTTAAAATGTGAATTTGATAAATATAACAATAAAAAACCCAATAGGGCAGTATTTAATATCAATAAGAGGGATGTGAAAAAGAGTAAGACCTAGTTGTGGCCTTCAAGGAATAGGTAACCTAACAGAGAATTCAAGAAGAAATATTTAGAGGCATTAATTAATTTCAAGCCAAATTTTGAGTTAGGGGCTGTAGGACTTCAGAGAAGAGGAGCTAATAGTGCTGGAGCATCCAGAAAAAAACTTTCTGTAGGATTTGGTATTTGAGTTGGGTGATGAAGGATTGGGATGACCTGCTAGATATGGATGCTTATTATGTGCCAAGCACAAAAGCTGTAGGAGTAGGGGCTGTTATTATACCCATTTTACAGAAGAGAAAACTGAGGCTCAAAGAGCTTTAGTAATTTGCCCAAGGTCACACACCTAAGTAGCAGAGCTGGGATTCAATCCTAGGATAACCTAACTCAAAGCTCAGGCCCATTGTCCACTGTGTTCTGCAGTGTCTGGGGGGCGCTTTCAACCAAGAGGAAACCTGGTCGTGCATGGAAGGAGAGAGTAGGCATGGATAGCCCATGACTGCTACTTCCTACTCATGGGAGTAGGAAGTCTTACATGTGTCACTATGTGACAGTCCTGGGTAAGTTGTGAATCATGTGTCTGGAATATCAGCACCTATGAACAAGGGGACCTCTGACTGTTAATGGGGACCTCAATATTGAAAAGGCCTCTGATTTTGTCTGCTATATAGGAACAAACTTGTGTGGGGCAGCAAAACGAGACTTTGTCACCAGCTTTGATTCTGCTCTTACTCTTGCCCCATAAAATAAAATATGACTCCTACATTTTTCTGGGAGTCATACTGTTGCATCTGTCTTTCTTTCTTTCTTTCTTTCTTTCTTTCTTTCTTTCTTTCTTTCTTTCTTTCTTTCTTTCTTTCTTTCTTTCTTTCTTTCGTTCGTTCTCTCTTTCTTTCTTTCTTTCTTTTTCTTTTCATTCCTTCCTCCTCTCCTCTCCTCTCCTTTCCTTTCCTTTCCTTTTGACAGAATCTCACTCAGTCACCCAGCCTGGAGTGCAGTGTTGTGATTTCGGCTCACTGCAGCCTCTGCCTCCTGGGTTCAAGCAATTCTCATGCCTCAGCCTCCTGAGTAGCTGGGATTATAGGCTCACACCACCACACCCGGCTAATTTTTGTATTTTTAGTAGAGACAGGGTTTCACCATGTTGCCCAAGCTGGTCTCTAATTCCTGGCCTCATGTGATCTGCCCTTCTCAGCCTCCCAAAGTGCTGGGATTACAGGTGTGAGCCACTGCACCTGGCCCGTACTGTTGTTGTTGTTGTTTTTTTTTTAAATCCATGTCTTTGCAATCTTTTACCATCTTCCACAGTTTCATTGGCCATTAAAAAGTTTACATGTCCAAATTATACACTGAAATTTCCTGAGTTTGGTTCTGTTTGGGAACTCGTTTAGAGAAAGTCTCTTTTGCAAACACAGAATGGTATAAGAATTTAGGTATTATGCTTTTACAAAACTATTATGAAGTTTTCTGATGTGTCACTTTATTACAGAGTTTAACATCATATCTCAACAGAAATCCAATGATTCTGGTACTGACACATCCAAGGGGAGAGGCCTCAAAATTGGGAAGCTGCCAAGACTCACCCACAGGTTCATGTCAACATGGACTCACTTGTACCCCAAGCCGTAGGCCTAAGTGGGCTCCCCTTAGAACTTGTCCACCCCTAAGGTGAATGTCTGGGATTGGAATTTTTGGAAATTATTGTGAAGCAATTTGACAGGTGTCTTCAATGTCCCAGACATCACTCTTACCCACATCCCTGTTCATGAAACTATGTTTTAATTCTTTCTCAATGTGTGAAGGGAGATGGGTATTTCATATACTATGGACAGTGATATCTCTCTGGTTCCAAAGAACAAGTGAAATGTGGAACTTGGCTGAATATTTTTGAGTGATGCAATAATTTAAAAAGATATCCATGGTTTTGCAAAGAACATAAGCCACACAAGAAGGCAGTTAAAGAAAAACCAGTAACAGAAAGAGCACTGGGATTTGAGTCTAATTGACGTGGGTTCAAATCTCAGTTCTATCCCTTGGTAGCCAAGTTACTTATCTCTTTGAGACTTGGTTTCTTCATCTGAAAATAAATTGTCACTTCATACACTTTTGGTGACAATTAAATGAGATAACATAATACATGTAATATATGAAGCACTTAGCCCAGTGCTTGGCATATATTAAATACTCAATAAATGATTATTACTGTGATGTCTCCGTTTCTAAATTAGCGAAATGAAAATAATGTTAACTACTCACTAGATCAATTGAAATAATAAAGGTGTATGTGTCTGGCACATCGTAGATATTCATCCATCCATTTTTTCACCTTCAGTTTATTTGGAATCCATCAAAAGTTTACAAACCCTGGGAGTTAGGAGAAGGCCACTTTATTTGGCCAACAGTCCTCTTTTATCTTAAATGGAGCAGTAGTTTTATAAAATGTTTATTTCCTTATCTAAACTGTTCTTTTCCCCCCTGGGCCCTTATGTGCCCTTCTGGGAGCAAAGAAGCTCCAGGAATCCCAGCAAATCACTCTGCAGAGTGGCCAATAGGTGTGACATCAGAAGTCCTAATAGTGGGGCTTTGGTGAGCTTGCCTTTTTGAGGTGCCCATGGGAGAATGGATGCTATCTACCTCTACAGGAAGGAAGCAGCCACTTGGTGTTTCTGGCTTTCAGGCTGTATCCACCCCAGGTTTCAGCTGTCATCTGGGCCAAGTTAAAGGCAAGAGGGCAGATTTTGCACAAGGCCCTCTGAAGTGGGGAATAATTTGGGTCAAGTGTTCCAGCCAGGGTGAGCAGCAAGTTGCACAGTCAGCCAGCAGAAAAAGGCTGTGTGTGGAGAGGGCTGGTCCAGGCACTAATGCTTCAGGTAGATTGCCAGGAAGGGCAGAGGCAACCAGGCTGGCTGTGCCTGTTCCACAGTCTCTGGGCAGTTTCTTGGCCTTCAGCTTCACTGTGCGGGAACCTAGCCTCGGAGTGTTACTGGATACCCACCTCCCCACTGATGCCTGATCAAATTTAAATCAAACCTGCAGTTCTGGGCCCTGCAAGTTCATTTTTCCTACCCAGTGCTGAGTGAAGTTGACTTTAGGCCAGACAAAACAATATTCAGGAGGAGCCCTACCCATTCAAGATACTTTGCAACTGACAAACATTTTTAAGGTGATGGACATTTAAGACAAACCATGATAGGTCTGGAGATAAGATTTGAAAATTTGGCTGACAATTAGCAGCCAAGGAGGGCACCTGCAGGTGGAGTTTGCAACTAGGAACTCTATAGACTCTAGCTAATTATTGTACAGCTATAGAAAAGCCTCTTTTTTGGGAAAAGGGTGATGACAAATCCAAGGTATAGTGGATAAAACAGGCACAATTTCAAGTCCAGCTGAATAAACCTGGGCAAACAGACACACACATGCATGTGTGCATGCTGTCGGTGCTACCACATACACTTCCATCCCTCATGCGTAGAGTTCACCTAGCATCTAGACACACCCCCTACATCCACCACACTCTCCCCACAGACAGCCTGTCCTCCCCATTGTACAGATCAACCACACACAGCACAGACCCCTCCCTCTTCTCCCATGCACACATTATACACACAGCCATCAGATAAACACAGTCCCCTTAGGAAGCTGATTAATAAAACTATTTTATCTATAATTACACTTGACTGATAATAATGTCCTCAGAGCCTGCATGGTTAGATTGGCTCAGATTGTAACATCCAGATTACAGCTGAACTCCCTTTGAACTCTGGCCACATTGCTGGTCTCTCCAGCTCAGAGATTACAGATGGCTTTAGGTGGATTCACCCCACAGAACCAAGAAGGTAAGTAGAATTCCAGCTCTCCTTGCTTTTCTTTTCTCTCCAAGCCTGTACAGATGATGCGATCTCTGAAAATACATGGCCAAATACAAGAAGAAGGCCGAAATCAAATAACCTCCTCCAACCCACCCTTGCGTATCCTGGTGGGTCACCTTGCAAACCAGCGTCAACCTCAGATTCCACAGAGGAAGTTGCCTGGAATGCTCTCTTGAAGACTGACACTTGAAAATAATCAGTTTAATTTCTGTGTCTTGGGATCTTGGGGACGAGCTCCAGTGAGCCATAATTAACTCTTTAAAGTCTTCACCGTGTGCTGCAAATAGTAAAATATCTTATTCTTTATGATGTAATGCTGAATGGAGGCAGCAAGGAGGCTTTTCAGGCTAATTACATGTTGGAACGAGGTTAATGACATGCCGGAGATTCTTTGCGTGGCTACCCTGACATTGACAAGTCACTCAGTAACATGCTAGGGCTAAAGACAGCGACTGCTTTTAAAGAAGGCATGGGTCTGGAAACTCAGCTAGACAGGCCCCTAATCTAGCCCCTCTCCTGTCCGCCACCCCCCGGCCCCGACCCCACTTCCCATTTTTCGGGAATTAAGAAATCTTGATTTTAGACTGGCATTCAATACCAAGGGTCTGGAGATTTGGATCGGCATCCTCATGGGTCTCAGCTCTATTTTATGCTTTTTACAGCAGCTGAATTTAGCCAAGCATGCAAACAAAAGCCCACTATCTAAGCGGATGTTTTTGGGCTGAGCAGAAGGCATGTCTGTACAAACAAGCAAGGTATGCGTCAATATGAATGACTGGATCACAGTAAAATGCCCAAGACACGGGAATGAGTTCTGATTCCAGCCAACTGAATGAGCTCACATTCTGGTCCCATTCTGCAGGTGGGCACAGTGGCATCTCAAAATCATGCAAGGAGACCCAACATCTGTTTCCATTCTTCTACCTGGGGCCAGGCCATACGTTAGCCATATGCAGAGCTGTCTCCAAGAGACTCCAGCCCAAGCTCCAGTGTGCTGTGCATAGCTTTGTGACTCCCGGCATTCCCCATCTGGATGAAATTGGGTAAAAATAAAAATGCATCACACAGGCAGACTAAATAGGACAAAGTAGCTATGAAAGATGGTCCTGCTTCCTAAAGAGGGTTGTCCCACCCCTTAGGAGGGCACTGGGGGCTGGCTTGCAGGCTAAGGTGTAAGGAAAAAGGCCTTAGTTTCCTTGCCATTTGCTAGGGGAGCCATCTCTTCTTCCTCCCTGGCAGCTGGCTTGGGGCAAGGGCAGCTTTGCCCGCTGGACCCCAGCATTTCCTCTCCCCCTAGGTGCCCTTTCCTCTCCCTGCACACTCAGACCCACGCAGCACCCACCTCAGCTCATTCGTCCCACCAGGCTGGGCTGGACTCGGGTCCTCCAATGTTGTCATCACCCAGCCCTGCGAGGGCCCCGGCTGGATCGGCCCCTCCTCCTCAGTGAGAAGGACACTGCATGGCTGCCTCCAGGCAGGGGACACCACCCCTGGGTGTCCCGGCCCCGAGCAGCCTCCCAGGTGCAGCAGGGTCCTGGAGTGGCAGCTGACAGGTGGCTCTTCCACCTCCACAATGCCCAGGGGTCAGCAGAGGGTTAGGCAAGTCTTTTGTTTTGACATGAGCTACCACGGAGAGAGACAGCCAGAGAGAGACTCTTGCTCTGTGGTGAGTGGCTGAAGTCTCCGCGTGCTGCTGATGGGTCTGTGGTCTCCAGTGGAGGGGAGGTGTGCAGCGTCTGGAGGACCCAGAAAGAAATGTGTCAGACAGGGCTTGTCAGCACCTCAGCACCCTGCCAAATAGTAATTATCAGAGCCTCGTGCCACTCAGGAGAGGGAGGGCAATATTTGTATCCCCATTTTATAGAAGGGCAAGTAGAGGCCCAGGGAGGTCAGACAACCACTTTAGCCAGTCAGAGGCTAAACTTGGTCCTGAGCGGGGCTGACTCAGAAGTTACCACTGGAGCTTGGGTGAAGCCAGGCCTGCGGGGACAGCCACAGGCACCTCTGCCCCATGAAGCTGTGGGATCCAACCCCTCCCCTCCTTGCGGCTGTGCAGAAGGCACCGAGGTGGCTCCCTTATCTCTGCTGGCTGTGTCTCCCTCATATCCCTTCCCTGACTCTATTTTTTTTATTTTTATTTTTTGAGACGGAGTCTCGCTCTGTCACCCAGGCTGGAGTGCAGTGGTGCGATCTCCGCTCACTGCAAGCTCTGCCTCCCGGGTTCACGCCATTCTCCTGCCTCAGCCTCCTGAGTAGCTGGGACTACAGGTGCTGGCCACCATGCCTGGCTAATTTTTTGTATTTTTAGTAGAGACGGGGTTTCTCCGTGTTAGCCAGGATGATCTCGATCTCCTGACCTCGTGATCCACCTGCCTCAGCCTCCCAAAGTGCTGGGATTATAGGCGTGAGCCACGGTGCCCAGCCCCCTGACTCTATTTTCTATTCTGGCCTATCTGACATTTGTCTAGAGCCCAATTTCCCTCCCTGGGAACATGAGCCTCCTGAAATACCTTGCAAAGAAAAAATTCCTTGGGCAGCTAAGTTAGGAGAGGCTGACCTCCATATTCCCTGCCTGGGGTTCACAAAGCGTATCAGCTTATTAAAAGCTCCAAGAAGCCTTTCAGTAAAGAAACCTGTTTAATTTTGCTTAGCCCAGCATTTTCCCAATTTATTTAGGCAACTCTTTCTCGTAACACCCATTAGCATACCACCCAGCTAGTGTTCCACCAGACGCACATTGGGAAATCCTCATTGAGATAGTCCACTCCCCAAGAGAAGGGACTGTGCCTGTTTCATCAGCCAGTGTGTTCTCTGCACCACCCACTTGTGGCAGGCTCGGTGTGTTGGGCAGATCTGAGCAGCGCCTTCATTTCCCTAGTTTCTCAGTCATGAAGCTTGAGGTCCTCTTGAAAACTCATTCCCCAAGCCCTTGCATGAAACCAGCCACCATGTCACATTGACTGTGATGTTTCTTTCATATTTATCCCTCTTTTCTTACAGTCAGTGTCAAATTATCTACCACCTCCACAGAGAGGCCTTTCCTCACCACCCTCTCTAAAATAGTACCTCCTGTCAGGGTGGCCATGTTGCTCAACCCCAAGGGTGCCATTTCCATAGACCACAATGCAATGGGTGCTTTTTGGAATTGTGCACATTGGATGGCTGCCCTCATTGTTCTCAGTGTCCCTATTTCACTTTCATTTTCTTCAGGGTACATTCCACTATTTGACATTGTATTTGCTTATATATTTATTTGCTTATTGATCATCTTCTGGACATCAACTAGTTGTTATGCAGGCTGTTCACTACATATAGGGATAGGTCATTGCCTTGTGTCTTTTTGTTTCATTCCTGAATCCACACCTGGATGGCAAATCCCTGCACCTGATAAGGGAACAGAGGCAGAAATGCACACTGAGCTCTGCCTCCCAGGCTGAGCATTCCATAAAAGGTCTTTATTCACTTTGCACAAGGGGCATATCTACTTGTCCAACTGCACACCTGTGAGCTCTGTCTGCCCAGAGGAAGACCTTCTGTCTAATTTACACAGAGGCACCAGGTGGGCTAACTTCATGATCTCTTCTATAGAAGGTAAGCTCCATGAGTTGGGTGACTGTTTATTAACTTTACCAAAACACTTTTGAGAATAAATATGGCACTATTTAATAGTGATATAGGGCCAACAAACAGAAATTGGGACTGTCCTAGGCAAACCAGAACATGTTTTTGCCCTGTCCATGTGGAATGGACTTTGTTTTGGTTTTTACACTATCCTCATTGTCTAGAACAGTACCTGGCACATCATATGTGTGGCTTACTAATTGAGGGAATGACCCCCGCTATATTCCCCAAACTGGGCTCCCTGTTTCAAGTCCCTCCCCTATGCCAATCTATACTATCAGGTTAATCCTAACATATCATTGTGTATGCATGAACCTCCCACTCCGGCATTTTTAAAACTTCCCACTTTCTGCAGCTCTATTTCCCAAAGTGTCATCAGGGAAGCACTAAATCCAGAGTGATGTATTAAAAAAAAAAAAAAAAAAGGGAAAAGGGGCTGGGTGTGGTGGCTCACGCCTATAATCCCAGCACTTTGGGAGGTTGAGGGGAGTGGATTGCTTGAACCCAGGAGTTCGAGACCAGCCTTGGCTTGCCATGGTGGTGCGTGCCTGTATTCCCAGCTACTTGGGAGGTTGAGGCACTAAGATCCTTTGAAAACTCAGGAGGCAGAGGTTGCAGTGAGCTGAGATCATGCCCTTCAAACTGGATGACAGAGTGAGACTTGCTGTCCAAAAAAAAAAAAAAAAAGGGTGCTATGTATTAATACTTGGGCACACTTGGATATCCACAGTGATATGGTAAATGTGTATGTGTATGAAAGAACTACAGGAAAAAAAATGTTAAACTTTGTTTAGCCCAGTATTCCAAAAGGGTCCTTAACATGACATTCCTGTTTTTGACCTAGTACATCCCATGGAGTTGGATGGGAATACTCTTCAGTAGGCCAAAATCCTTAGTTTGATATTCAAAGGCAATAGCAGTTAAGCCCACATATTTCTCCATACTGAGCTCCTGAAAGTGCCCCTGCAGGAGCCCTTGGTGCCTTCACTCATTCAATGAATTATCTTCTGAGCAGAAGATGTCCCAGGTGCTGGGAGCACTGTGGGGAACGCAATAGACAAGGTCTCTGTCTTGGTGGAGCTCATAGTCTAGATGACAAGGAAGAAAATCAAAGTCTCTGTTTTAGCTGGACTGGTGGGGGAAGGCCTCTGTTAACAGGTGACCTTTGGGCAGGAGCCTGAATGACTTTGGTGTCAGCTAAATTAATTTGCTGTCTATTCCTGGAAGACACCCCATGCATTCCTGTCTGTCTCTGAGCTTTAGGTCACACTCTCCTTGAGGTCTGAATTCTTCTCTCCATTTTCCTCCACTCATCTTATTTCATTTTATTATCTATTTATTTTGAGATGGAGTTTCACTCTTGTTGCCCAGGCTGGAGTACAATGGTGTGATCTTGGCTCACTGCAACCTCTGCTTCCTGGGTTCAAGCGATTCTCCTGCCTCAGTCTCCCAAGTAGCTGGGATTACAGGTGCCTGCCACCACGCTCAGCAAATTTTTTGTATTTTTAGTAGACATAGGGTTTCACTATGTTGGCCAGGCTTGTCTTGAACTCCTGACCTCAGGTGATCCACCCTCCTCAGCTTCCCAAAGTGCTGGGATTACAGGTGTGAGCCACAACGCCCAGCCCATTTTATTTTATTTTAGTTTTTGTATTTCAATAGGGTTTTGAGGAGCAGGTGGTGTTTGGTTACATGGATAAGTACTTTAGTGGTGATTTCTGAGACTTTGGTCCACCTGTCACCCCCCTCCACTCATCTAAATCTTATTCCCACACAGCCTGATGGTCTTCTTTAGTATAACTTTCCCAGCAGCTTTCTTGGAGCCCTCACGGCCACCAATGACATCTCAATTACTCCAAAACATTGAGTACATCACATTTTTGGCCCTTAGCTCAGGCTACCTGGCTTGCCTTGTGTCTCTTTTTTTGTACATTCCCTGAATCCCATTCCCTGAATCCACATCTGGGTTGTAAAACCCTACAAGCGTTAGGAGCTCAATCCATTTCTGTTTGTTGATAATGAAGAGATATTCTTCGCCAAGGCTAGATGAGGAATGGCAAATGGCTTTTCTCTCACATGTCAAATTGGACCAATGGCCATGGTTGCCCAAGGAGCTGTGTTTAGAAGGCTCTTGTTGCTCTGTGTAAAGATTGTCACAATCAATTTGCAATGTGCGTGTGTATGTGTGCACGTGTGTGTGTATGGCAGGTGGAGCATAGTTGCATCAATTCATCATTCTTAAACTAGACCCTGTAGAGATTCAGTGCTATTTGCTTAAATGGGATTAAGGGGTATGTTGTGTGGAAGGGGTTCTCAGGTGGGAGACTAGGTAATAAATCTCACTCAGATGCTCAGCCTCTGGCTCTGGTGCTCAGCAATGTTCCCAGTGCCAGAAGGGAGAAGAGCAAAATGACAAGAGATCCTGTCTTAAAACGTCAGTGTCTGGCTTCACATTGCTGTGAAGTGACTGCAGAAATGAAACTGGGTGGGAAGGCACCGAGAGTGAGAGTTCTTCATGTGTTTCCCCTCTTTGGATGGAGACAGCCCAAGGAAACTGAAATCCCCGTCCTGTGCTGAAATATTGGACTCTAGGAAAGTGTTAGCTTCCTAACTTTAAAGGGAGAAGAAAATATCTTTTTTGGCATCTGAAAACAGTAGTAATAAAAAATAACAAAGAAAAATTAAACAGGAAGGAAGCCACTTATAATTTCTCACCCTGAACACAGTGCCTACTCTGGGCAGTTTATTCATTCTTTCAACAAATATTTACTTTGTGTCTATCATGAGCCAGGCAGTGGGGATTCCAGCTAAAATCATGTGTGAACTAGTGAGTCCTTAAAAGGAAAACATGAAGTTTCTTTTTGTTGATTATAAGGTGAATTGGGCTGAAAGGTGGATCCCCAAAAGATCTGTCCATGTCCTAATCCCCTGGAACCTGTGAATATTACATTATGTGGTCAGGAGTAAGTAAGATGTGTTTAAATTCAGGATCTTGAGAAAAAGAGTTTATCCTGGATGATCTGGGTGCGTCCTAAATGCAGTCACATGTATCCTTATAAGAGTGAGGCAGAGGGAGTTTAGAGACAGACACTTGGAAGAAGAGAAGGTGAGGAGAAGCCACGTGATGTGGAGGCAGAGATAGGAGTATGTGGACACAAGCCAAGTAATGCTGGCAGCCACCAGAAACGGAAGAGGCAAGGAAGGGGCTCCCCCCAGAGCCTTTGGAGGGATCATGGCCATGCTGATATCTTGTTTTGGGACTTCTGGCCTCCAGAACTGTAAGAAAATAAATTTCTGTTTTTGTAAGCCACTAAATTTGTGATAATTTGTTATGGCAGCTCTGGGAATCTAACACAAAAAATGGAGACAAGGCCAAAGAAGACAAGAAAAGTCACAGTAATTCTTCTTCACATAGTGAAGGTTCACACACACGCACACTCACATTCACACACACACAATGGGATTATTCTGAATACCTTTCCATGCTTTTTTGCTCTTCACCATAATTGTAACAGCTTCCATGCTATTCTGTTTTATGAATGTGCTTCCATTTATTTAACTAATTTCTTAATGTCAGATGTTTAGGTTGCTTCCACTTTCCACTGTTACAGGCAACACTGCACAATCTTTTCCATGATAGCTCCTGGGGGCAGGGTGGGGTAGGAGTACAGGGTAAGCCTCCCAAAGCCCAGCCAGTGAACCAGTGATAGATGAGTCTCTGGGGTTGGGACGGAGGTGGTGGGCAGGCAAAGCCAAGCTCATTAGCATGACAGAGTGGTTTCAAACCCCACAACAATATCTATTTTAAAAAATTAATAGGATCAAGGAAATATTTATGTCCCAAAGGAGAAGAGCAATAGGGTGTTTTCAGCTTTGGATCCAGAGAAAGATAGGTGACGCAGTGAATGTAGATTTGTGGATATGTGATGGTGTTGCTTGGAATAAACATTGGTTAAAAGCTGCCTGTTGCTTCAGCCCTGCCCCACCCTATACGATGAAAAACTAACAAAGCCATTCCCTGCAAGAAACACATTCGTCATCCAAGGGGCCACGGGTGATATTGATGTGGCCTTCAGAGGAATTTGGAACTGTCATCAAATGCCCATAGGAAAGAATATGCATTACTTTTGTAGGCAGGAAAAAGACAGTTTGTGTTTCGTTTGTACACAGATACTGTCTTGTGTGTTATTATGCCTCCATATTTCCAATCGGCAGAGGGGTGGGCTGAGTTGGAGGAGGGAACAACAAATGGACTTGAACTTGAAAAGAAATGGTCAGGGAATAAAATTTGGACACATGCTACAACATGGATGAACCTTGAAGACATTATGCTAAGTGAAAAAGGTAGCCACAAAAAGACAAATACTGTATGATTGCACTTATATGAGATGCTGAGAAGAGTCAATACATCGAAATAGAGAATAGAATGGTAGTTGCTGGTGTGGGACAGTGGAGGAGGAATGCCGGGGCAGGGGATGTTGGTGTTGTTTAATAGGTACAGAGTTTCAGTTTGGGATGATTAAAATGTTCTAGAGAGGGATGGTGGTGATGGTTGCACAGCGTTGTGAATATACGCCACATTGCTGAGGTGCATATCGAAGAAGGGTTAAAATGGAAAGTTGTGTGTTATATATATTTTATCACGATTAAAAAAGAAAAGAAAAGGAAATGGTCAGAGCTCATCTAGGAATCCCAGACAAGAAGATGGGAAAAAAACAGGAGATAATAGCAAGAGCTACAGGGCCACGTGGACAGGCAAAACAGAGCAATGACTCACCTTTATGCACTAAGTGTTTTATATATTTATTCCATGAATCTCATAACAACTCCATGAGGCAGATCATTATTTTCCCTATTTTATGAGGGGGGAACTGAGATTTATTGAGGTCTAGTAGCTTCCCAAGGTGGCATTGAGCAGAGTTGGAATTCAAACCCAGGTCTGATGTGTCCAAAATCTGCTTTGATGACATTTATAGTGCCTTTTCTACTACAGGATGTACTTTGTGTATTTGTTTCACCTAATCCACATAAGAACTGGGTCAATTTGTTATTATCATCCCATTTTATAGACGAAGAAACTAAGACAAAGATTAGGAGATTTCCCTAACTGCATGTAGCTAATGAGTAGTAGAGTCTATATCTGAACCCAGGCTTGCCTGGATTTGAAACCCATGTGAGGTTTTTCTATGGTTTGCTGGCTTAGACCAAGCTCCAAGGTAGTGTCTCAAGCATACTCTTTTCAGTCTGGCTCTCTGCCATACCAGGAGCAGGGAGATTATTTTCTGGAATTCTCTTGTATTATAGTTTAATGGTTTTTTGGGAGGTGGGGTCTCACTCTATTGCCCAGGCTGGAGTGCAGTTGCATGATTACCGCTCACTGCAGCCTCAACCTCCAGAACTCAAGCAATCCTCCCACCCCAGCCTCCCAAGTAGCTGGGACCACAGGCAGGCACCACCATGACTAGCTAATTTATTTTTATTTTTTGTAGAGACGGAGTCCTGCCATGATGTCCAGGCTGGTCTCAAACTCTTGGGCTCAAGTGATGTCCTCGACTTGGACACCCAAAGTACTGAGATTACAGTTGTGAACCATCGTGCCTGACCTATAGTTTGATGTTTTAAGATGGTCTCTGGCTTATAGGGCCTCTTCTCCAACTTCTTAGAAGTCGTTCAAGTCCTTGCCTTAGAAGGCAAGTCCTGCCTTCATTGTTTTTCTGAGGATTCCTGACACCAAAACAATCTTTACTTGAGAAATAAGTGCTCCCTGAGATATTGCATTACAAGGATCTATTGACTCATCTGTCTTGTTTACCAGGTTGTAAGCTCTAAGAGGGTGTAGGTTCTGCCTGATTTATCTCAGTGCCTAGCAGTATGCTCGACTCATAGGAGGGGATCATTAAATAGTTGTTGAGAGAATGAATAAGCCAAAGGGACAAATAAAAGCTTCTTTATTAACCCTTCAAGATGAGCCTTCTCTGGTTCAAAAATGAAATGTTCCAGGAAGAACACCAGCCAGCTTTTCCTCTGATCTTGGTGTTCACCTCTATTCATCTGAGAGCTGTTGACTGGGCCCTTGCTGGGTGGGCTGGGGAAACAGAAAAAATAGGTTCAGGCCAGGAGCAGTGGCTCACGCCTGTAATCCCAGCACTTTGGGAGGCTGAGGCAGGTGGGTCGTTTGAGGTCAGGAGTTTGAGACCAGCCTGGCCAACATGGTGAAACCCTGTCTCTTACTAAAAATACAAAATTAGCCAGGCATGGTGTTGCACACCTGTAACCCCAGCTACATGGATGGCAGAGGCAGGAGAATTGCTTGAACCCAGGAGGTGGAGGTTGCAGTGAGTTGAGATCCCACCACTACACTCTAGCCTGTGTGACAAAGTCAGTGAGACTCCGTCTCAAAAAAAAAAAAAAAAAAAAAAAAAAGAAAGAAAAAAGAAATAATAGGTTCAACTCCTGTTTTAAAGGAGCTTACAGTCTAGACGGGTGACGCAAAATTATACACGAATCCCGTAAATAGTGTCCTGTTGAGTCTGTTGAGTGTTCTGAAGAGAGATGAAATTTCTGGAGAAAAACAAGAATAGAGACATAGTGAAGTTGTTAAGACCCCCAGGCCTTAGCATCTAGGACGCCTACTGGCTTTGTGGCCCTGGAATATTACCTAAATTCTCTGACTCAGTTTCCTCATGTGGAGAAAAAAAGGGGGGCTTAATAGATTGAATTACATGCCTCCCAAAAGATGTTGAAGTTCTAACCATCAGTACCTGTGAATGTGAAACAGGGTCTTTGCAGATGATCAAGTTAAGATGAAGTTCTTAAGGTGAGTTCTAATCCAATATCTATCCAATATCTAAGGTGAGTTGTCCTTATAAGAAGGGAAATTTGGAAACAGAGACAGACATGTACAGAGAGAAGACGAAGTGAAGACACAGGGAGAAGATGGTCATCTCCAAGCCAAGGAATGCCTAGGGCTTGGGGAGTGGCCTGGAACAGACTTTCCCTCACAGCCTTCAGGAGGAACCAGCCAGACTGACACCTTGACTTTGGATATCTTGCCTCCAGAACAGCAAGAGAATACATGACTGTTGTTTAAGCTACCTAGTTTTTATGGGTCTTTGTTACGGCAGCCGTAGCCATCAAATACAGGGGGCAATAACCGTACTTATTTCCCGGAGATGTGAGGATCTGGGAGATGATGTAAGAGCCTAGCACCGTCATTGGCCACTGTATATCCTTGACAATGGGGGCAGGATGACTACTTTTGATCTTAGGGAATCGGGAAGGCCTCACAGAGGTGGTAGCATTTGGATTGAGGCATGAAGGCTGGTAGGGTGTCAGGATTGGGCGGATGCAGAGGAAGGCTTCATTACACTGTCATTTGCAATGCCATTTTGGTCCCAGACAGGACATAGGCCCAGAGGCAAGTAGCCACTGAGTGATGCAGGGGATCTCAGTAATTGTTACCTGGCCAGTATTCCTTTCCTCTTCTTCTGGCAACACTCATTCTTCCTTTATCAAAGTCACTTCTCCCTGCTCCAATCACTTCTTGGCCCTTCTCCAGGCTGGCCAATGAGAGTTCTCCAATTTCCTGGGTCTCTTGATGGGCCCAGAAGGGAGCATATGCCCCAACAGGGTCAATCAGAGTTCTCACTAGGGACAGATAGAGGTCCTGAGAAAGGGAGGGTTTCTCTTCCTCTGGGAGAAGAAATAGTGAGGACAATAAACTTGGTGATTCTCGGGGACATTTTCCCTGACTACCTGGAGGAAGCCATCATCAGATGAAGGAAGGAGGCTAATATGCAAAGAGCAGTAAATCTGAGAGAAGGAGAGTGATGGAGATGTGGAGATGGATGGATGGAGAGAGAGAGAGAGAGAGATTGAGAGAGAGAGAGAGAAAGAGAGAGAGAGAGTTTTCTGGTCTCTACTTATAAGGGCACTAATCCCATCATGAGGGCCCCACCCTCATGACCTCATCTATATCTAGTTACCTCAAGTCCCATGTCCAAACAGTATCACGCTGAAAGTCAGGGCTTCAATATATGAATTTTGGGGAACACAATTCTGTCCATAGCAGGGATGTATTAAGCTTACAGAATTCACTGTGACAGTGCCTTTACAAACTGGTTTTGACTACACGTTCATATAAAACCTAGTTATTGATTGAAGCCTAGTGATGAATTCTGCCCTTTTATTGAACACTCAAAATGTATGCCCAGAACAGTGCCTGGCACATAGTAGACATCCAATAAGTAGTTGGTGAATACATGATTGGATTATTTGTAGTGGACTCTACTTTCTGTCTCCTTCAACATTCTGGATTTGCTGGACTTCTCCTTTTAGTTCCACACTCTTTCTCTCAAGTCCTGTGAGCATGACAGTCCCCCTTCCAGGAATCCTCTGCATCCACTTAAAAAATATTAATTGAGTGCTTTTTATGTGCCAGGCACTTGTATAGGTACTGCGGATACCACAGTGAGAGACACAAATTTCCACCCTCATGGAGCTTATATCTTGGTAGGAGTAGAAAGACAAAAAAGAAAAATAAATGCATGAACTATGTGCTATGTTAGATGAAGGAAAGAGATATAGAGAAAGCTAAAGCCAGGAAGGGGGATGGGGTGTGTGCGTAGGTGGGGGCCAGTGGTGGGAATTTTAATAAGAAGGTGACAGCTGGCTGGGTGCAGTGGCTCATGCCTGTAATCCCAGCACTTTGGGAGGCTGAAGCAGGCAGATCACGAGGTCAGGAGATCGAGACCATCCTGGTTAACATGGTGAAACCCCGTCTCTACTAAAAATACAAAAAAAATAGCCAGGTATGGTGGCGGGTGCCTGTAGTCTCAGCTACTTGGGAGGCTGAGGCAGGAGAATGGCGTGAACCCAGGAGGTGGAGCTTGCAGTGAGCCCAGATCACACCACTGCACTCCAACCTGGGAGACAGTGAGACTCCGTCTCAAAAAAAAAAGGTGACAGCTGACCAGTAACTCCCACTCATCTTTCAGGTCCTCCCTGAACCCCAAGACA
Source organism: Pongo pygmaeus (assembly GCF_028885625.2). Classification (NCBI taxonomy): domain Eukaryota; kingdom Metazoa; phylum Chordata; class Mammalia; order Primates; family Hominidae; genus Pongo; species Pongo pygmaeus. The sequence goes on along the minus strand of NC_072382.2, from coordinate 32,767,962 downwards.
AGGTGAATGCTCCCTGTTTTAGATTCCATGGTATATTTATTTCCTTTGTCATTACAATCATTATAGCTGCAATTACCCTACAAAAACTGTCTTTCCTGCTGGACTGGAGCTTCACAAGACCAGGGACCATGTCATCTTGTTTATGACTCTATCCTAGCATCTGGGACTGTGCCTTGTCCATGTAAGTGACACTCTACAAATATTTACTGAGTGAACAGATAAGTGAAAAATGGAGATTACTTTAAAAAATATCTTGTTTTCCTACTTACTATGTGCACACAGAAGGAGAATTTACAATATAAATAACGTTCACTATGTTTCTTTGGTTGTACATATTAGGAAATTTGGAAAGCAGAGTGTCAAATAAACAGTGAGCCCAACATTGTTGTAGTGCAGGGCTTCACAAAATTTAATGTGCACACTAGTCACTGGCAGATTGTGTTTTTCTTTTCTTTTCTTTTTTTTTTTTTGAGATGGAGTGTCGCTCTGTCACCAGGCTGGAGTGCAGTGGTGTGATCTCGGCTTACTGCAACCTCTGCCTCCCGGGTTCAAGCAATTCTCTGGCCTCAGTCTCCTGAGTAGCTGGGACTATAGAGACACACCACCACACCAGCTAATTTTTGTATTTTTAGTAGAGACGGGGTTTCACCATGTTGGCCAGGATGGTCTCTATCTCTTGAGCTCATGATCTGCCCACCTCGGTCTCCCAAAGTACTGGGACAGATTGTATTTTTCAAAGATGGCTGCAACAATATGTCTTTCCCCATGTACTCTTCCTTGACATGCCAACCATTGAAAGCTGGAGTCTACCTCCCCCACCTCCCCCAAGTCTGAGTGGGACCATGACTACAGTGGAAGCGACATTATATAGCTTTTTTGAGATGTTTACTTTGGAACTCAGCCACCAGGCTGTGAAGAGACTTGATCTTGGGATCTTTCTTGGAGCTATTTAAAAGAATTTCTCTTTCTCCTGGATTTGAAGCAGGGAAGGTGAAAGCCTGGAGCTGCTGGGAATGTATCATGTGGTAGGAGGATGCTCAAGTGTGACACCCACACAGGAAAGCAGAGCTGACACACAGAGAGACCAAATCTTGTTGATTGTTTGAGATCCTTGAGCCAGCCATGCTTGAAGTCCCCTTAGAATTTTCACTTGGATGAGTCAATCATTTCTTTCTTTTTCTTCCTTCCTTCCTTTCTTTCTTTCTTTCTTTCTTTTTCTCTCTCTCTCCCCCTCCCTCCCTTCCTTCCTTCCTCCTTTCTTTCTTTTCTTTTCTTTCTTTCTTTCTTCTTTTCTTTCTTTCTTTCTCTTTCTTTCTTTCTTTCTTTCTTTCTTTTCTTTCTTTTTCTTTCTTTCTTTCTTTTCTTTCTTTCTTTCTTTCTTTCTTTCTTTCTTTCTTTCTTTCTTTCTTTCTTTCTTTCTTTCTTTCTTTCTTTCTTCTTTTTCTTCTTATTTTCTTAAAGCTAGTTTGAGTTGGGTCTCTTACCTGTATTAGAAGAGTCATGACCAATAGAATGGACAATATTCTTGGCAGCACAGAGTTTACAAACCTAGTCTTTGAAACTGTTCTGTGCTATAAAGAAACAAGGATCTTGTTAATCCTCCTCCCCTGAGAATATCCTTGAGGAGCCTTGTCTGCCAATTACTATTAATGAGCACATCCAAAATGCCAGCCCTTTGATGATCCAGGAGCCCTCATCAACTATTTCCACCCTCTTCCCTCTGTGACCTCCGCAGTTTCTCTGGCTGCCCTAGCTGGAGGATAAACACCTTACACCTGCTCCCAGCATCCCCTGCTGGGGACAGGACTGGCTCAACCCAGAGGAACACCTTGGAGATCTCCAGTGACTCATCTTGAACAGAGCCCCAGGTTTGCCTGGGGACTCAGGGAGTTGTTGGGTGAGAAATTCTAGAATACACATGAATAAATAAACTGGAACTCAGTGCCAGTTTGAAGCAATTAAAGGATCCCATGAAAGCTGAACCTCCGGGGAGATGTATATGCTTCTAATGTATAATCTCCTAAAGGGCAGAGGTGTAGCCTTTTCTGATCTGAGCACCTGTGCATACTCACTCTTGACCCCAGGGTTCTAAACTTCTCATCATGGTGGCTGGTCCCAGGCTCTTTCCTGTCACCCTGTAACTGCCTTCATAAAAGTTCCTCCAGAGGTTGGGTGCTGGGCTTGTGACGATTACTCTTAGTAGGTTGAGGCCTGGCCCCTGGGTCTTAACAGCAGGAATGAGAAGGCAGGAAAGTGAAATTCTTCCTTCGAGATGGTTCTTCCTGCTCCTTTGTTTTACAATGGCAAAAATTGCAATACTTTTGCACCAATCTAATAGCAGGAAGTAGTGATGTTGGAAGCTGGGGGTTTCAACATGCTGTTCCCTCTGTCTGGAATGTTCTTCCCCACATGGCTCCCCTCACTCCCCAAATCCCATTATCTTCCAGGGCTGTCAGATGCTACCATCTCAGGGAATCCATCCCTGACCCTATTCCCTCTCAGGCCTGTTTAGTTCTTATAGCCGTGGGATTTCTGGAGCTCTTTATCTATCCTTTGGTTCTTAATGAGTTTTGAGCACACTGCCTACCACTGTGCTCCTCAAGTATTCGGTAGTGATGCTTCAGGCTTCAGAATTAACTTCTTCAACTCCCATTTCTCTGGGATAGCCTGTAAAAACCGTGGAATGAGGCATTTTGAAATCCTATGGGCTTTGGCTAATTGGAAGGCAGTAACTCCCCTTTCTCCCTTCCCAGGGGGCAGAGTGGCTAAATTCTAGAGACGAGTGATTGGGATTGAAAACCTGTTCCATCACTTTCTAGCCATAGGATCTTGGGCATGTAGGTTAACTCCTCATTACCTCCTCACTTTTCTTATCTGTACAGCAGGGATAACGATGAACCCTACTGCTTAACGTTGCTGTGAAGGTTAAATAAAATGATGGAGAATTAGTCTAGTGCTTGGCATGTAAGAAAAACTTAGTAACAGCTGTGGTTGCTATTATAAATCTATACAAATCTACTGAATATTTAGTAGGAGATAGGGCAGAGTTTTAGGAATTGACTTCTAGGTGGCTTGAGGCAGCATCCAGACCTCACCTTTACCCAGTGTACATTGTTTCATCATTTCATTCATTCACTCAACACATATTCATTGCTTGTCTACTATATAGAAGCTACTGCAGCTTTCACAGTCCTGGTGTGGGAATCAGGATTAATGCTGGGGAAATAGTTTGTAGTTTTGGCTGACTGATGGATTAGCATTCTAGACTATTTATTTCTTCACTAGAATTTACTTTGCTAGCTCCCAGCCCTGTGGTCAGGGACAAGAGATCCTTTGCTTCACTTTAGGGGAATGCTAAATGTGAAAATAATACTTCTGTTTCTGCTATTTCTTAAACACAGCGACTGTAAAGGAAGCTTAAGAGAGAAGCATATGAGTTAAGACAATACTTTCTGGCTGGTAAGGAAAGAAACCACAAGGATTAGGTGGTACACTGCACTTAATACACACACACACACACACACACACACACGCACACACACACACACCAAGAACAAGCCAGGAACTTAACTCTTTATATACTGGGCTGAAATTCAGTATTCATGATCCATAGTCTTTGGTTGGTAGTAGTAGAGTGTTCAGTAAACATATATATATATATTTTTTTTTTGATTTGTAGGTATTTTGTTCAGAATATAGCACGTTTTGCCTGACTCCAGGTGGAGAAGCATTGGTTTTATGCAAAACTTTGTCTAACTGTAAAGTAGGATTGTGTAAATAGAACTTTTCCCCATTAAATTCTTTTTGCCCATTTGATTCTTAGAACTTTTTGCCCCGTAGATTCTGCCAAATTTTTGAATGGCGAGCATCCTAAAAAACTCTGGTAGGTGGTGGTTCAACACGCAGAACATTTTGTTGAATAGCAGTTTAATGCTGATTGATTTTAATTTTTTCTCTAATAAACCTCAGTGCTATTAGCATTTTGGGGAGGACAACTTTTCTTTTTATGAGACTGTCTTTTGCATTTCCAGTGAAAGCCAGTAGCATCCTCTAGTTATTACAACAGCTGAAAATGTCTGCCCCTTTTCTAGAAGCCCTGGAGAGGGACTGTACCAGCCCCAGTTGAGAATCACTAGCTAATACTGTATGTCTATAGTAGGTTTCCTTGTTTGGCAATGGGGGTCCAGCCTAGAACTTTCCCCATTAGTGGGGAAGCTCCACAAACCCTGCACAGACCCATGTCAGATTTTATTCCCTGTTGTTTTTGGTGCTTGAGGACCGGGCTTGACCCTTGTGGATTCTCAATAGATATTTGTACCGGGTTGGTGGAAAGAGTATACATATAGTAATTATAGCATTAATGTCACATAACTTACTCAAACTGAACTGCAGAGTTTTTTGTAAGCAGAGGTGATATTCAAAATATTTGACAAATAGTACTCGCACAAGCATGGACCAATCAGAACTTATCCTGGAGATTCTGGAAGCCCCCCCGATGGAACAGGCAACTTTTACCTGCTGGCTTATGGGAGAGTCCAGGGGGTTCCGGGGATAGAAGTCAGGGAAGCAGGGCACAGTGAGAGATGGCATGTATTTGTTAAAATTTTAGCAGCCAGCAAGGCAATCCTAGAACATGCTTCTGAATTTTTTTCTGCAGAGTGCAGTACACAGAATGTTTTCAGGACCCCCGGTGAAATTTCCTTACAAAAGGTTCTCTTCCGGTTTCTAGGCTTTCACCACTTATTTTTCTAGAATTCTTTTCCCCTTGCTCAGTCAATGGCAGTCCAGATTATTCAAGAAAAGCATGAGAAAGAATTAGGATTCATCTGGTACTTCATGGGAGTAACCCACAAATGCCTGTTCCTCATGAGCTCAACTGAGGTTTGCTACACTCAAAAAGCCTTCTACCCTCTCTGCTTCTGCCCCTGAAGCTGTGACCTTTGGAAGAGTAGTTCTCCCTGTGAGCATCCTAAACTTCAGTCTACAGAACTTGGCTAAGCAATTGCTCCTGTGGGAAGGAAGGGCTAGTGACAAACATTCAGATTGCAGGAGATCAGGAGCTCTAGAGTTTAGTTCTGCTTCTTCTCTTACCAGTTGAGTAATTTTAGGCAGACAGAGAAAAAGTACATATTAGTGTTGGATGTTTGTGGGCAAATCTCATAGCCTCTCTCAGTTTCATCAACGATAGAATAAGGGATCTGCACTGACTGCTCTTTAGAGCTCGTCCAGCCAGGAGTTCTCGAGTCCCATCTCCTTTGACTGTCTCTGGGTCATGGAGGCGGAAGGCTCATTCCTGTTTCAGCCTCATGCCCACAGCTCTGGCTGCTGGTCAGCTCCTCCCTCACTTATATGGCTGGCACCTTCGGGCTCTACATATGGGAATCTGGGGCTTGGTCCACTCTCCTTTGGTGTTTGCCAAAGGGTCTACTGGGCGGTGGGGCCTCCAGCCCTAGGCCTTAGCTTAGGGGGGTATCCCATGGGAAACTATGGCAATGTCTCTTCTTTCCTCCTTTACATTCACTCCTGCACTTCTCTCCCTATTTCACTGACTCCCACTCATGCTGTTTCTCATTCTCTCTCTGTTCTCTCTCTCCTCCTCTCACCTCCTTTCCTTCTTCACACCCTTAGACCTGGGCCCTACCAGCTCACCTACTTCAACTCCACTTAAACCAAAATGCTAAGGTCCCTGTCTCTGTTGTTAGATTGCTGCTTTCTTTCTCTGGGCCCTCAGGAAAGTTACTTAACTGCTCCTTGCCTCAGTTTCCTCATTTATAGACATAATATGAATTCCCAGTTTGTTGGGTTAATTAAATGAGATGATCCATGTAAAGCTCTTACAGCAGCATGTCCAGCAGATGGGAATTGCTCACTGCTAGTGGTTTCTTTTCTCCCCTGCAGCAAGTTGATTTGGCTCATGAAATACATATGGGTGTGATAAAGTTAATTATTAATTTGCTCTGGGAAATTTGCATTATTTTTCCTTCAAGCATTTAAAAAATAGGTGAGCGATTTGCTAACTTAGTTTTCTTCTTAGATTCAGCTGCCATTCCCATCCTTTTCCACAAGCACACACATACTTCAGTTTCCCTGAACTATTTGGGGTTCCCAGACTCATTGAGCTATGTTATACCTCTTTGTTTTTGCATTTTCCTGGCATGTCCTTTCGGCAGTCTGTCTTTGTCTTTGGTGGTGGTGGGACAGAGAGACTTCTTGTCAATGGATGTTTCAGGAATTGGCTCACATGTCACCTCCTCTGAGAAGCCTTTCCTGATCACACACCACCTCCTTCAGGAAGCCTTCCCTGACTGCTGCTTCTCTCCACAGCAGAGTTAAATGCTTTTTTTGTGCTTTGTACATATACTGTCACAGGGCTTATACCATGGTGGCATCATTATATCTACTTACTTGTCTCTTATTCTAAATGCAATCCTTGAAGGCAGGGACTATGTTTTATCTATCATCTTGTTCTCAGCAGCCAGTCCAGTTTTCTTCTTTTTTGGCATAGGCATAGCAAGTGCTTAGTAAATGTTAAATGAAAGAAGAAGATAGGAAGAGACCTCCTAATACCGCAATAGAGAAGTCAGAAGTCATTGTTCTAAAGGACATTCAGTTTACTGAGATAAAAGCTTTTCTGTCCTATTCTTACCTTAGGCACAATTTTAACAAATTTTTTTTTTTTTAACCATAGCTGATTAGAAAGAACAGGTTAGAAGAGGTGGGGAAGAAGCTGTTAGAGGTAAGCATACTGAAAGCAGAAATGACACCTGACCCTCTGATGGCGATAAGAACGGTGAAATTACAAAACACACAATTGAGCGCTCAAGTATGGGCTTGTTTCACGTATGGGAAGCAAATTTAGGTGGCATAGGACATTCCTGCACAGCCCAACAATTAATATTCAATGGAATGTCCCGAGTTACAAGAAGGTTAAATTATACTTTGCATACTCTGCTTAAGAAAAAGCAAAAGCATTGAAACCTATTGGGTTTTTCATGGAAGAAAGTACAGCCATCTGGAAATGACACAGGGCTCTTTAATCATTAAGATGCTTGGGCATTTTCACACAGAAACTGTGTTGCTGGGTGGGGGAGATTCTGCAGTCTCATCACTACATTTGGGTATGAAGGCCATCTTGCCAATAAACAGGAGAATGGCAAATAGAAGATATCTTAGGACTTTGCTTCTCACGCTCTCCTCTTTGGAGCCCTGGGCTTTCCTTAGCATTCTCTTGTAGATGGTGCTGGGGGTTGGCGGGTGGTGGGGAATCGTGTTCTCTCTGTCTACCATGATTAGCCCCCTATTTTCTGTGCAACTGGTGGGGTATCAGAGGAAGATTTTGTTTGAAGGAAATAGTTCTCATCTGAAAAACATGGTAACAGTTTTGTTATGACAGATAATATGCGTATTGGATAGATGTTCTTAGCAGGCAGTGGTTAAGAGCATCATCGAAGGGAGTTCCAGTCCCAGCTCCTGGGCTTCACATCTCTGTACTTCAGTTCCCTCATTTGTAAAATGGGGATAATAATAGTACCTGTACTGGCTTGTTGTGAGAATTAAATTAGTTAAATAAAATATGTCAGGTGCTTAGAAAAGTGCCTAAGATATAATAAATGCTATGTTAAGTGTTTGCTGTTTATTATTTAAGAAGCTCCTTGATCAAGCATGCCCTGTAGGGGGAAGACAAAGCTCTGAAAACTGGTGCTATCTGAGCTTTGAAAAATGGGCAGGTACACAGCCATAAAAAAGAACGAGATCCTGGCCTTTGCAGCAACATGGATGGAGCTGGAGACCATTATCCTAAACAAACTAGCACAGGAACAGAAAACCAAATACTGCATGTTCTCACTTATAAGTGGGAATTAAACATTGAGTACACATAGACACAAAGAAGAGAACAAAAGACACAGAGGCCTATTTGAGGATGGGGGGTGGGAGAGGGTCAAAAAACTAACTATTGGTTATCGTGCTTATCATCTGGGTGATGAAATAATCTGTACATCAAACCCCTGCAACACATAATTTATCCATGTAACAAACCTGCACATGTACTCCTGAAACTAAAATGAAAATCTAAAAAAAATCCTGGGAGGTAAAATATGAATTTTTTATGTTATTATTTGTTTTGTACTTCATTTTGTAATTCCTCAAAATTAAAAGATCTTCAAATCGAGAGAACAAAAAACATAAATAAAAATAAATCTTATTTTGCCCAAAAATTTTAAAAAAGGAAAAGAGGTAGGTTATTTGCCACATGGAGAGGGGCAGTGCATTTTAGTTGGCAGATCAAGGCAAGGAGGGTGAAAGATTGTATGTCCAGGCACTGTCAGGAGCTAGTACACAGGAGATGTGCAGTAAATGGCAAATAGGTCCCAGGTCAGCCACTGTGGTCAGAATGTAAGGGTGGGAGGGAGGTGATGAAGAACAAACAGCGCAGTGCCTGTGCCGTGCTGGGGACGATCCGTCTCTCTTGTTTGCCTTGCTAAGGAACCAGAACTTCCTTCCCAGTGACATCTTTATTATTTATTTATTTATTTTTGAGATGGAGTCTCACTCTGTTGCCTAGGCTGGAGTGCAATGGTGCAGTCTTGGCTCACTGCAACCTCTGCCTCCCAGGTTCAAGTGATTCTCCTGCCTCAGCCTCCCGAGTAGCAGGGATTACAGGTGCGTGCCACCATGCCCAGCTAATTTTTGTATTTTTAGTAGAGACGGGGTTTCATCACGTTAGGCAGGCTAGTCTCAAACTCCTGACCTCAAGTGGTCCACCCGTCTTGGCTGCACAAAGTCCAGGGATGACAGGTGTGAGCCCGGCCCCAGTGACATCTTTAAATCTGCATTCTTTTTTTTTAATTATTATTATTATACTTTAAGTTTTAGGGTACATGTACACAATGTGCAGGTTAGTTACAGATGTATGCATGTGCCATGCTGGTGTGCTGCACCCATTAACTCGTCATTTAACATTAGGTATATCTCCTAAAGCTATCCCTCCCCCTTCCCCCTACCCCACAACAGTCCCCAGAGTGTGATGTTCCCCTTCCTGTGTCCATGTGTTCTCATTGTTCAATTCCCACCTATGAGTGAGAATATGCGGTGTTTGGTTTTTTGTTCTTGCGATAGTTTACTGAGAATGATGATTTCCAATTTCATCCATGTCCCTACAAAGGACATGAACTCATCATTTTTTATGGCTGCGTAGTATTCCATGGTGTATATGTGCCACATTTTCTTAATCCAGTCTATTGTTGTTGGACATTTGGGTTGAAGCTACCAATGACTTTCTTCACAGAATTGGAAAAAACTACTTTAAAGTTCATATGGAAACAAAAAAGAGCCTGCATCGCCAAGTCAATCCTAAGCCAGAAGAACAAAGCTGGAGGCATCACACTACCTGACTTCAAACTATACTACAAGGCTACAGTAACCAAAACAGCATGGTACTGGTACCAAAACAGAGATATAGATCAGTGGAATAGAACAGAGCCCTCAGAAATAATGCCGCATATCTACAACTATCTGATCTTTGACAAACCTGAGAAAAACAAGCAATGGGGAAAGGATTCCCTATTTAATAAAAGGTGCTGGGAAAACTGGCTAGCCATATGTAGAAAGCTGAAACTGGATTCCTTTCTTACACCTTATACAAAAATTAATTCAAGATGGATTAAAGACTTACATGTTAGACCTAAAACCATAAAAACCCTAGAAGAAAACCCAGGCATTACCATTCAGGACATAGGCATGGGCAAGGACTTTATGTCTAAATCTGCATTCTTGAAAGGTGCTCTGGCAGTGCTGTGGAGAATAAATAAATCAGAAAGGGAAGAGATGGATGAAGTTAGTGGCTGTTTTAAAGATAAAACTCATAGGGTGGGGTATGAGACAAAGAGAGGGAGAGGTCGAAGATGATTCTGGAGGTTCCTGGTTTGGGCAGTTGGGTAGATGAGATGCTGCTCATCAAGATAGGGAAGGCAGGAGGAGGAGCAGGTTTGGGTGGGGCAAAGGAATGAGTTCATTTCTGGGACAGTTGGATTTGAGCTGCCTAAAGGGAAATTGAGGGGGACATACTCAGTAGACAGCTGGATGGCTGAGGCTGGACCTCAGAAGAAAGGGAGCTAGAGATACTGATTTGGAAGTCAGGAGCTTATAGATGAGAGTTGAAACTTCAGGAATGCTTGAGTTCACTCAGGGAATGAGTACAAAGTGACAGAAGAAGAGGGAGAAGAATGGAACATGGGGGAACACAGACCACAGAGGGGCAGGCCCAGGAAGGGGTCAGCGGGAGAGATGAGGGAGGGACAATGTGACAAAGCTCTTGGCTTGGGTAAGGGGGATGCACAGCAGCTGTCAAGGGGGACACTCCCAGGCCTTGCCCACCCTGATAATTTATCTGAAAAACAATATTGCTCTCAAAGAGTAAGAAGGGATTTATGGTCTTGGGAACAGTGTGTTTTGGAGTTGGAAAGAATCTCAGAGATTTTATGGTTCACTGGTTTAAAAAAAGGTTTAAAGGAGACAGCTCTTTATCATAAAAAAACTGAAACTTTGCGCTAAATCCCAATAGATGATTGATAAACATAGAGCTGGCACAAATCCCAATAGATGATTGAAAGCCAGGCATGGTGGCTCACACCTGTAATCCCAACACTTTGGGAGGCTAAGGTGGTAGATTACCTGAGGTCAGGAGTTCAAGACTAGCCTGGCCAAGATGGTGAAACTCCGTCTCTACTAAAAATACAAAAAATTAGCCAGGTGTGGTGGCAGGTGCCTGTAATCCCTGCTACTTGGGTGGCTGAGGCAAGAGAACTACTTGAACCCGGGAGGTGGAAGTTGCAGTGAGTTGAGATCCTGCCATTGCACTCCAGCCTGGGTGATGGAGTGAGACTCTGTCTCAAAAAAACAAAAATCAAAACAAAAACGAAAACAAAAAACAAACAAAAAAAAACCCCACAGAGCTGCCATCATTGAGGCTGGAGCTGGACAGCTTCTCCCAAATGTCTTGGAGCAGCCTGTGGACCCCATCATTCCACATATATTTATATGCCAAGCCCCGCACTTAGCTCTGGTTGTAGCTGTGGATAAAAAGGCAGTTCTTGCCCCTGGGCTCAATGGTTTTCAACCTTGGCTGCACCTTAAAATCACCTTAGGAGCTTAAAAAAGTTCCCAATGCCCAGGCTGTGCCCCATACCATGAAATCAGAGTCACTGGGCAGACACCTCAAGCATCAGTAGTTTAAAAACTCTCCAGGTGACTTCAATGTGCAGTCACATTTGAGAACCAGCTAAGCTAAGTGCAGTGTAGACAATCTGGTGAGCTAAAGTATTTCTACTGAACCTAAATGGTAGAACCTTGGACCTGTTCACTCTCCTCGTTTTATTCATGAGGGTCCAGGAGTTAAATCAGCCAAGGTGGACAGAGAAGGTATTGGGCCTGGAACCTCTGTCCCCTGACTTCTTAGCCCACATTCCTGTCTTCCTACACACTAGTGTGGCCTCAGCTTGCTGGGCGCTGTATGACCCTTAACCTGGTTGGTCACTGGGCTTGGATGTTAAGTAAAAACCTGGTGAATGATCTGCATTGTTCTCCCTTTTCACCAAGGCTGTCTTCTTTCTCTGTGAAAAGCTAGTTGAATTCTTTCTCTAAATGGGGTATTCTTCATTCAGAGGCAGCACAATGGACCTCTTTCACTGACAATTCAGTTTCTAGAAACAGAGACTGTGGGGCCTGCCAGCAATCTCCTTGTGAAACTGGCATGCTCTCGGTTCTGAAAATGAACCATGGGCACCAACACCTGGAGAAATAAGGAGCCCCTGTTTAAGCTGAGAAGGGTGCTGGAGGCACCTGTGTGATGTTGGGTCAGTGGAGGAACTTCTCTGAGCATTAGTTTCAGACTGAAACATTAGGACATAGGATTGCTGTGAGGATTAAATGACTTGATGTGTACAAAGGGTGGGGCACCCATTATGGGCCAAGTGCTAAGCTAAGGCTCTTGTATACACAATATGAAATTTAATCCACAGAATTAAATCAGCAAATTCGATGTTGTAGATTGTTATCCCCAGTTTATAAACGAGGATACTGAAGCCCAGAGAAGCCAAGTAACATGTTCAATGCTACACAGTCATTGAAGGAGTTGGTCTTGGGCTTCCCCACAGTGAGAGGTCAGTATTATGTTAGCTATTGCATTTTGTGAGACATTGTTTAGAATTCAGATGGGAGGAAAGAAAAGATGGCATGGGAGGCAAGATTTTTTTTATTACTTTGGAGATTGTGCTCAGAACCATGATATTTAAGCTAGAAGCTGAGGAGTTTCATACTGGGAACAGGGGGAAAGAAACTAATTTTTGCTGGGTGCAATTTAAGCACTATCCCATGCCTGTTTTGTGTACGTTATTTAATCCACAGGAATAAACCTGCAAGGAAGGTGTTGCAGATTTTTATCCCTATGTTGGAAATGAGGATTCGGAAGCTCAGAGAATGTAAGCAACATGCCCAGTGTCACGGTGCAAGGTCAAAACCAGACTTTGGACCAAGATCTATCTGGCCTTGGAAGCATCTCCCCTTTGGCCTGGTCTTTGCTATGAATGTCTTGTTGACGCCAAAGAATAAAGTCACCTACATGTTTCAGTTGACTTTTTAACTTCCTTATTAATGTCATCCCCACTCCCAAGTTCCCATAATAATCAGACAGGGCGGTTTCCTAGGCTATTTCCTTGGTAGTCAGATTGGGAGGAGAATGGCACTAATACTAATACTAATAACCATAATTATGAGTAACATTGATTGAACACTGTGTACCAAGTGCTCAATATGTTCTGGACACTGTTGCAAGAACTTGACAGATATTATCTCATTTAATTCTTACAATGCTCCTATATAGTTAGAATAGTTACTCTCCCCCTTTTTGGAGATGGGAAATTGTGGCACAGATCAGTTGACTAACTTGTTTAATATTACACAGCTAGTCACAAAGGAGCTGGGTTTTTTTTTTGTTTTTTTTTTTTGTTGTTGTTTTGTTTTTGAGACAGGGTCTCTCTCTGTCTCCCAGGAGTGCAGTGGTGCGATCTCAGCTCCCTGCAACCTTCACCATCCCAGTTCGAGTGATCCTCCCACCTAAGCCTTCTGAGTAGCTGAGGCTACAGACATGTGCCACCAAAGTCGGATAATTTTTTGGATTCTTTTTTAGAGATGGATGTCTTGGTATGTTGCCCAGGCTGGTCTTGAACTCTTGGAATCAAGCGATCCTCCTGCCTCGGCCTCCCAAAGTGCTGGGATTATTTGCGGAAGCCACTGTGTCTGGCTGAGCCAGGATTTTAGCCATGTGGTGAAACCCAGAAATCACTTGGTGGGACTTGTCGGAAGCAGATATTGTGGTCCTCATGCCTATTGACCTGGTTTTCTATTGGCAGCTGCCAGGTGTTTGATGAGGGAGTGCTCACGGGAATGACTGTCCTTCCACTTGATTTTGAGGGAACAGTGGTTCCTGGTGTGTGAGTTTTAGAGTGAGCCTGAGGGCAAGGTCTCTGACTGTTTCCTGCTTGTAGATGTCCATGGACTTGGTCTGCATTTAACTCGTCTCCAACCTGCTCCCTCAGCTGGGCTCTCAGGCCTACCACATACCCCTGCCCTCTGAGAACCCAAGACAGAATTCCCTGCCTCCTTTAAGGAGGGGAGCTCCCTTCCCAGAGGTGGGTCTCTTGTGCTTTCTTGCCTTGTTCTCATGCCACACTCTCTGCTTCAGGCCACCTTTGTTTCCCCAACCTTGGATCCGGGAGTCAGATCCGCATCCTGTCTTGGATGGCTGGAGATCCCTTGTGTGTCTCTGACCTTGGCTACCATATTTTTACATTTGAACAAACTTAATGTGGAGAGATTAACTTGCTCCAAGGCACACAGTAAGAAGTAGCCAAGCTAGGATTTGAGCCCAGGTCTGTCTGACACCAAAGCTCCTAGCCTCTATCCCCTGTGGCTTCCCATGTCTTTTTTTGCCCTTCTATCTCTTCATTCTGAAGTCTGAAGTGTCACATGGGTGAGGGAGCACTTGGGTCATTTGGGAGAGGAGGGTGGCTCCTCTCCTTGACATTTTCTCCCTGCCCAAACTGTGTGCCCTGTGAGCTCTCAGATCTGGAACTAGGGGGATCCTGCACAGTTTGTCTGGGGTAGAGTGTAAATAAGTCACTTGTCTTTCTCTCTGAGAGTGACAAGAACGGCTCTGTCATGTGTGAATGTGTGTGTACATTTGCATGATCCACCCTCCCTTACTTGTCCCTCCTGACAGACAGCTGATCCTGTGCCTGAGTTTGATTCATTTTGGGTCAAAAACAACCCCTGTCTGAACATAAGAAGTCATCCCAGCAAGACTGGAGGGTGAGACAACGTGGTGCTTGCAATGAGTTCATTTTAACTGGTGACTTTTTCCACCTGAGTTCTTATGTGTGAAGAGTGAGTCTTGGTGTGGGGAGGCATGCCAGGGGAAGCTAAAAACACAGTCAGGCTCTCTAGGGAGAGTTGAGGTCTTCCCACTGCAAATACTTAGGAGCACAGCCCCTGGACCAGTTGCAGAGGGTGGGGTGGGGCTGCTGGTGCAGACCTTGGGGTACCATGCATTCTGTAGTGAGCATTTACCAGGCTCATGGCAGCTGGCTTTTTTGAATACCCTTGTTCGGTTTGTTTCTGCTTTCTGAGTCTTGGTTCCCCAACAGAGGAGCCAGACTCATGTCTTCTCAGCCCCCTTTACAGCTGGGTCACGGAATAGGACTTGGCTCCTTCAATGAGATGCCCCCAAAGTGGAATTTGATTTTGAAGGGGGGTACTATGAAAAAGCCCACTTTTTATATTACCCCTATAAGGGGTAATTTGCAGAGATTGCAAGGGATCCATTTTCAGGGGCAGCAGTGGTTAAGGTCCTGGCAGGGTCAGTGTGGAGTCTGTGCCTAGTGGTGCTAGCAGTGTCATCTCTGCAGGAGCACCTGGGGATTGGGTGTTATTCTTGGTGGCAGAGTTTCCAATCTGATCCAGATACTCAATATGCTTTAAATATTTTGAGGTGTGTTAAATGGCCCAGGCTATGGTCTATCTTGGTATATCTTCCACAGATGCTTGAAAAGAATGTGCATTATGCTGTGTCTGAGTGGAGAGTTCTATAAATGTTGATTAGATCCTTTTGGTTGATGGTGTTGTTAAGTTCTATATTCTCACTGATAATGTGTCTAGTTGTTCTCTATCAGTTGTTGAGAGACGGGTATTGAAGTCTCCAACTGTAACTGTGAACTTCTCTATTTCTCCTTTCAAGTTTTTGCTCCATATATTTTACAGCTCCATTGTTTGGTGCATACCTATTCAAGATTGCTATGTCTTCCTTGTGTATTGACCCTTTATCTTCATTATGTAATGTTCTTTCTACCTCTGGTAATCTTCTTTGCTTTGAAATTTACTTTATCAGATATTAATATAGCCACCTTGCTTTCTTTTTATTAAAGTTTGTGTGACTTTTTCTTCCCATCCTTTTTTACATTCAACCTACCAATATCATTATTTGAAGTGAAACAACATATAGTGAAATCATATTTTATGATCCAGTCTAACAACCTCTGTCTTCTTTGTGTGTTTAATCTCTGTATCTAGACAAACATTTAATGCAATTGCATTTAATGCAATTGTTGGTGTGTCAGGCCTTAAATATGCCATTTTATTTTTTGTTTTTTGTTTGTTCTCTGTTTTTCTTTCTCTGTTTTATTTTATCTGCCTTCCTGTGGTTTATTTGAACATTTTTAAAATTAAATTTTGATTTTTCTGTTATGTTTTTGACTGTACCTCTTTGACAGCTTTTTTAGTGGTTGCTCTAAATATTATATATGTGTGTTTATATACACGTACACACACATATAAAACTTTTATATGTATATTAAAAACTATATATATACTTTTATATATACATAAAACTTGTTACAGTCACCTGGCATGGACATATACCTGTTCAGGTGAAGTGTAAAAACTTATCTCCCTTTATATCCTTTTACACCCTTCATTTATATTTTATATATTTCCTTCAAATACACTTAAAAACATATTAGGCAATGTTATAATTTTTGCTTCAATTATCAAATATAATTTAGAAAACTCAAGAGAAAAAATGATTATAGATTTCACTTATATTTTTGCTGTTATCATGTTCTCTTTTCTTCCTAATGAAGAAAAAAGATTTCTTTTTTTGGTCTAAGATTTCGTTTTTTGGTCTTCTTTTTTTTTTTTTTCCTTTTTCTGTTCAGAGAAGTTTCTCCACCCTTTCTTTTAGAGTAGTCTGGTGGTGACAAGTTTTCTTAGTTTCCTTCATCTGAGAATGTCTCAATTTCTTACTCATTCCTGAAGGATATTTCTGCTGGATATTGGATTCTGAGTTGACAGTTCTTTTCTTTCAGCATTTGAGTAATTTTTTCATGCCACTCCCTTTTTTCTTCCTTAGTTTCTGATGAGAAATACAGTGTCATTCAAATTGTTTTTCTTTTATAGGTATGGTGTTTCTCTCTAGCTGCTTTTAAGATTTTTGTCTTTGAATTTCAGAGGTTGACTATGATGTATCTTGGAATGGATTTCTTTGGATTTATCTTGTTTTGGGTTTGCGGCTCAGCTTCTTCAATCTGTAGGTTTATGTCTTGCAAATTTGGGAAGTTTTCAGTCATTATCTCTTCAAATACTTCCTCAGGACTGCCCTCTCTCTCCTTTCATTCTGGAATTCCCATGACATGCATTTAAATCTTTTCTGATAATTCTGTAAGTCCCTGAGGTGCTGTTGATTTTTTTTTCATTCCAATTACCTCCCTGTTATTCAGACTGGGTTATTGTTCTACTTCTATCAAGTTGGCTGTTTCTTTTCTCTGTGCCCTCCAATCTGTTGGTGAGCCCATTCATTAAGTTTTTAAATTTTTTGGTCATTATGTTTTCTAGTTTATCTTCCATTTATTTACTGTGACATTCTATTTCTTTGATGAAACTTTGTATTTCTTCACTTGTTTCAAGTATCTTTATAATTTGTACACTGAAGCACTTTAATGATATTTGCTTGAAAATCTTTGCAGATAATTCTAATGTTTCTGTTATTTTGATGTTGACATCTATTGATTGTCTCTTTTACATTCAAGTTAAAATTTTCTTGATTCTTGGTGTGGAGAATTATTTTTTATGGGAAGTGGACATTTTGGTTATTATGTTATGCTACCCTAGATCTTACTGACACCTTCTGTTTTAGCTGGGCTTTATTTTATTGATGCTGCTCTAGTAGAGGAAGTGGAGAGCTGCCTTGCTGGTCTACTGACACCTGAACTGGGGAAGGTTCCTCATTACAAGGGCAGGATTGGGAGTTTTGGTTCCCCACCAGGCCTTCACTGATACCACGCTGGCTGGGAAGGGTAGGAGTGCCTTGTTACTGCTTGTCACATGTCGTCCACTGACACTGCAGTAAAGGGAAGTGGCCTCATTATGTCTGGGTGATGGTAAAGCCCTGACTTCTCCTTTAGCTCCTCTGACACCATCCTGCACAGAAGCAGAAAGGCACCCTGATATCGCTGGCTGGGGGTAGAGGTCGAGGCTCCCCATGAGAGATCCACCTACACTGTGGTAGGTGGGTGCTTGTTACCACTGGGTGGTGATGAAAGTCCCAGCTCTCTACTTGGCCTTCTCTGACACTATGCTGGCAAGGGGTGTTAAGGAGTCATAAGACAGCCTGGCAAGAGTGGAGGTCTAAGTTCCCCACTTGGCCTTTGCTGGCCCTGGTGAGGGTGGGCACAGTTTTTTTTTTTCTGTGATATTTGGCTGGACTAGAGCAGTTATTGCCTAAAAGTTTCCTGTCTTGCTACCTTCCGCCTTTCCTGGTCCTTGGCTAAAGAGAGTTGGCTTTTATTGGGACTTTTAATGTCTGTGCTCATTTGCATTTCTGGATTAGAAAATACATGCTTCACTTAAGCCTGGGATATAAGAGACAAAAAGAAAACCCAGAAATCTCACATCTGTGACTTTCCTGGGGTCCCAACTACCTAGCCTGTCTGCCTTCCTCTATGCACCTTGCAGAATTTCCTTGTGATTCTTTTATATTGTCTATGGTTTTCAGACATACTTAGTGGGACAAAGAGTGTGAAGTACACCTACTCCATTTCCCCAGAAACAGAAGTCCCAATGTCCTTTGAAAGTTTCCTTTTTGCAGAAACTAGCCATACTGTGCTCTGTTGTTTGCAACAAAGAACCCCGGCTGATACCCTTTCCTTTTGTGAAGGTCAGGAGCAGAGAAGAGCTGTCCCCCGAAGCTGAGAACATTGGTCTCATCAATAAGTTCCCAGAAGTGGTAGCCCTCTGCTTTGCCTGTGAGTGACTTTCCTCTGTTTTCTCCAGATCACAACAGGTTATCTTCAGAACATGACCAAAAACATTCTCATGACTATTTTTCCCCTTTGTCTTTTTTCAGATCCAGACCGGCGGATACTTTCTATTTTTTTAATTTCACAAGTAATACTTGTTGCTTATAGAAAATTTAGAACATAGAGATAAGTGAAACAGAGACCACCTACATCAGAATAGCTACTGCTAATCTATGATATATAAATATTTTGTCTACATATGTGTAATATAAATATAATACAGATACTCTTTGAACTTACAATGAAATTACGTTCAGATAAGCTCACTGTGAGTTGAAAATATTCTAAGTCAGAAATGCATTCAATGTGCCTAACCCACCAAATATCATAGCTTCACCTAGCCTATCTTAAATGTGTTCAGAACACTGACATTAGCCTACAGTTGGGCAAAATAACCTAACATAAAGCCAATTTTATAATAAAGTATTGAACATATCATGTAATTTATTGAGTACTGTACTGAAAGTGAAAAAAGGTTGCTTGTATGGGTACTCGAAGTATGGTTTCTACTGAATGCTTATCATTTTTTGCACCATTGTAAAGTCAAAAAATCATAAGTCAAACCATTTTAAGTCAGGAACTGTCTGCATATTATTATATCTATGCAATAAAATATACCATATGCTGTACTTTTTGTTTAGCAACTTGCTTTTTCACTTAACCAGATATCTTAACATCTTTTCACTGCAATAAATACAGTTTTAAATAATCATTTTTGATGGTTACATATATTCAATTGTAAGAACATAGTTATTTACACATCTGTTCTGTAATGTAGAATACAGAGACTATTTCCAATTTTTTCCATTGTAAACAATTCTGCATGGAGCTTCTTTGTAGATAGTCATTGTGCACTTATCTGATTATTTTAAGATAATCTCCTAGGAATGGAATTGCTGGGCTGTAGGGAATGCACATTTTTGAAAAGATATCTTTTGATATGTAACTTCACCTAGCCTCCCTATCCTGCTTTTAGTCCTAATCCCGTTTCTTGGCTCTCATTTGACTCCAGAGTGATCTCGTTCACAGAGCACCCATGGTGCCTCCTTCAGAGGCCCCTCTATTTCTTTCTGTCCACAAGCGCTAGTTTGCAATAGGATGACATGTGAAAAGTTAATGCACATGCTACCACACCTTCCATCTTCCACTTTATCACATCCTAAGGGCCTTTCTTCATTCATGACATGGTGTAACTTCTGCACAAAGGTGGCAAGTGTTTAATTTTAGGTTCAAGTGTTTAAGGATCCAGATGTAAGACAGCAAGATTTGGGAAGTAGATGTGATCAGTCAGTTCCTTCCCTCACAACTGACCTCCGACCTTCTGGGAATAAAAAAGGTAGAGATGAAATAAAGGGGCTAGGCATGAGTGTGAGTGGCCCTATTTTGTGTCCCCCTCCAAAAAGGAAGGTGTAACTTGGCAACAGGGGCATGGTAGTCCTATTTGTTTGAACAAAATTTTCAACGATGGCCAATATCATGTAAAGCCAGTAAAAGTAAAAACCAGCTGGTGGGGTAGGGAGGAAGTTTCCCATCAACTCTGAGGTTCATGAGGGTCCTCCAGGGAACTCCTAGGAGTCAGCAGATCTAGGGCTGCCATGAATGGCTGTGTAGTGTGCACACAGCATAAATGTGCTGGCCAAGGGGTCATGGAATTGAAATCCACTTCCTCTTTCATTATCAAGAGTTGGGCTCTGGTAAAGGACTGTGCCCATCTAGGTAAAGGGATGCACTTTTCTTTGTACAAAGTACAATCCACTTATAAACCATGTACCCACAGAGCAGCATGTACCCAGAGGAGGTTTCTTTTCAAATTCTTCCGCCTAAATGGGGCACCGTTTTTATACAGGCTGCATAAAGGCAGATGATGCTTCTGCATGAATATACTTCGAAAACCACAATAAGTGTTTACCAGTACATAGAATTTGGCCTTCTATGTTGAGTCCCCTGTTTGCTAGTAAATTTCAAAACAAGTTCAGTACATTTCCTTGTCCCGAACTTAGAACATGACTGGTTGGGTGTAGGCAAGAGGCCAACAGCCTGTCAGAAGAGCAGTGACTGATATTGTCACTAAACTATGGAGAAACGTGCTAGGCAAGACCTTATCTTTGCAGAATCTTCTCTTGTGATATTTTGGGGATCTATATATCTCAACACAAGGAGACCAAGGGAACCCTTCAGTGAAACACCCTTATTTTGCAATCAGAAAATGATGACATTGAGAAACGGTAGCCTATTCTCAAGACTACAAGGTGGTGGAGCTGGAACTCAAATCTGAAGCATCCTGGCTGTGTTCCTAGGATTCTTTAGTTGGCTTTGTGATTATGGGAATCACATTGCCAAAGAAATGATGGGGTCTTCCTCACTGGTCTTTCCCCAAAAGGTAGATATATACTTCTTAGAAATGTTCTAGGCATGGTCCTACCTCCAGGGAGGAGTATGCCTCACACTACATGGGAAGTCTGGGAATGTGCCCTCCTGTGATGTCAGTGAAAGGGGCAATCTCTATATCAATGGCTTCTGCAGCATAAAATGCCTCCTTATTCTTGCCCTGGTGCTAACTCAGCCATATCTACTTCCTGGGCTGCAACATGGCCACTCCAAACAACAAAAGCAATAATAATAACAACACTAATGACGGTAAACATCATCATCATCTTGCTTGGTTGAGGCAGAGCACCTTTGATCTGGGGATCTCCAAGCATGTTGCCAACATGATCCAGTGGCTAGTGTCATTATCTCCCTTTTACAGACAGAGAAAATGAGACACAAGAAATTTAAGCCAGAAGCTCAAGGTCATGTGGGGTATTATTAGTTGGGGCATGTGAGGAGCTCAGATTGTTAGCTCTGAAATAAAAGCTCAAGGCACTTAACAGGCTTTTGGTTGGCAATGGCCACTCTTTATGAAGACTGTATGTTTTTATAAACTATGCCATAAAAGTAAATGCCAATCATTAGATTTTATTTCAAGCATGTCTTCCACAATCTTAAATGCAGTGAGCATGTGGCAGAACTTCCCCCGCTCTGAGTAACCAGTTCCACATATATCTCCTCTCTAACACTCAGGTAGGTCTCTAGTGGTTCAGGAAGGTGAGCCTAATCTTCTCTACCAAGACTCAAGGTGGGCATTATGTGGCAGAGGAAGCACTGGCCAGAGTCTCGGGGACCTCAGTTTGAAACACAGCTCTCCCTTTATTGGCTGTGCCACCTTAGAGAAGGCATTTATATTCTCTGGGCCCTCTCCTTCAACTGTCATGTGAAGAATTTGCATGCAATAATTTATGTTATGTTTTAAAAATGAATTCATAGTTTTGTGAAAATTCATCCTACTACATTTTTTTTGTTTTGTTTTCAAGCCCTTTCCCAGAGGCCTCAGAGAACCTGCCTTTTCCTAGGTTTGAGCCTTTGAATTGAATATTCCACATCTTCTTCTTTGTTGCTATATTATCAATCATTTTTCAAAGAGTTTCAAATTTTTGAAAGCAACAAAGATTCAATCATAGATCAGGGAAGGAAATAGACACCAATCCAGGTATTTCAAGCAGAGAGGGATTCATTTCAGGGAATTAGGAGCTTAAAGAACTGTTGTTAAGGGCTGGGGGAGTGGAAGTTTGGATAGGTATCATTGCACTATCCCGAAGACATTCCATTGTAGCTGTGATCTAAATGTCATGGAACTGCTGCCCCTGCTGTTTTCACTATGAGTGTCTCTGGCACTCATGGCACAGGTGACTGGACACTGGAATGAGGACTCTCTAAGCACTCATATCTCTATTATATTGATGCTTCACACAAGGGCATTATTGGGGGAATCTAATTTGCCTCTAGAACCATGCCTTTAGGGGTATGTTGATTTTTTTTTTCTAGCTCCTGAGTTACAGAGAATGGGAAATTACTGCCAACAGTCCTGTTTAGCACAAACACTGCAAATGTCACCTTCCCTGGTGTATTAGTCAGGATAAGTTCTGCTATGCTGTAGTCATAAACAACCCTAAAATTTCAGTGACTTAATACGACAAATGTTGATTTCTCACTCACCAAATATCTGGTGCAGGCTGGGTGACCTTCCTCCTTGTTATAGGCATATCATCTTCTAGAACAAATGACCTTCAAGACATCAAGGCAGGAGAAGAAAGAGAGAGATGGAGCAGGCACAGGTATCATTAAGCACTTCAGCTCAGGAGTGGCACGTGTCACTTATGTCTGTAATTTGTGTCCAAAACTAGTCACGTGGCTCACCTAGCTGTGAGGCAGGCTGGGAATACTGGGAAGCACATGGAATATTTGGTTAACACTAGCTGTTTCTATTACTCATGGTAAAAAGAGGAGGTGTTTCGGTTTCAAGTTGGGGTGAGCCTGGTTCTCAATCTTTCTTTCCTTCTCTGAAAGTGCAAGTGCCAGAAGACACAGATTTTAGGGCTTCTCCAATGCCAACCTGAACACATGGCTTATTAGGTGTTTTGGAACCATAACCTGTAGATCTGTGTGGCATCTTTGAAGAATCAGCAAAAATGTTCCTTCTCTATAAATAACTCTCTGACTGATTTAATTTGGCACCAAAAATTTCTACCATTAATATGCAGTTTTTGAGCTACCTTAAGGATATGCATATTTCAGTAGGTTAAGCAATGAGTCATCTTGGATTATACTGGCACACTTTCAGGGAGTAGCATGTGGGATGAATGTGCTGAAGGCATGTATGGAGGGATGAGAAAGGAAAATTGGTGTGAGGGGATCATCTGGATCAGCAAGAGGGCTCTGGGGACCAGAAAGGAGAGGACTGTATACCCCAAGGAAGAAGAGAAGGAGGCTTCATAAAGATTCTGCACATCCCACCTTTGCCAAGGCTGGGATGTGCTGGGTCCTCCAGGGCACCTACATCTTTACCCAATCTCATCCAGTAAGGTCACAGATTCTCTGGACTAAGCCTGCTTTTAGAAGATAAACTCAGAAAGATCCATCCAACTAAAGTGTAGCAAAGAGAAGTGAGGTTGAAATGTATTAGTTGATTAATCTCCCCTGGCTTAGAGGGCAGCAGGTCTGCCCGTGGGGGAAGATGGATTTTAAATGCTGACTCAGCCACCTACTCACTGGAGCTCCCATGGACTTGTAAAACAGCCATGTGACCTTGGACAAGGCGCTTAATATTGCTGCACTTCTATTGGAAGAATTCAGTGAGGAATGCGTGATGGGGCCAAGGTAGAGAATTAATGGATCCAAGCTCAGCATCCCTTCCCATATTTATTTCTGTAAAATAAAGTGTGTGAACCAGATCTTTCTGCAGAGTCCTGGATCTCCATGGTTTTCTTAAGGGACAGAGGAGATGGGGAGGAGGCTGAGTTGGGGAACAGCATCTGGACTCTCCAGTCTTGTTTAAACCTGAGAAATCCCAGGTAAGATTTAGTTCGGAAAAAAAATGTGTTTTGCTGTGAAAATGAACTCTGAAATCCTCTGGAGTGGGTGATCACCAGAATTTCTTTTCACTAACACATTATCATCCCAAGAAATAGTAATGTTTATGAAAATGCCTTAAAATGATAACACACTATACAAATGTAAAGCTATATTATTGTCACTATCATTTTTTCATTGTGGTTTTAGCTTGAATTTTGGTTAGAACAGGTCATAGTATCAGCTTCCATAACTCTTCCCAATAGCTCCACTAAATTATTGCAAAGCCCATTTAAAGTGAGATTGTTCAGAATGAGATGAGAGGCTCCTATCTTTTCTTAGGAAGGAATGTATTTTTGCAGTTCAACTCAACGTATTCATTGATATTACCATATCTAATACAGTGATAGGGTGTTTCTGTCTGTCTCTATCTGTCTCTGTTTCTCTTAAAAACAAGATTATTGACAGGATGTGGTGGTGCGGACCTGCAGTCCCAGCTACTCAGAAAAGCTGAGGAGGCAAGATGGTTGGAGCCCAGGAATTCACGACCAGTCTGGGCAACATAGTGAAGCCCTGTCTGTAAAAATGAAAACAAAAAGATTATCAAGGTGATGTTTCAAGAGTGTTTATAAATATTTTACCATTTGTATAAAATTTCAAACCATGCAACTAATGCTAAATATTGCTAATTGATACTTGAATATATGATAAAATATAAAACAGGTGTGGAAATGATGAACCCACAATTCAGGAAAATGCTTAAAACAATTCAACATCTGGAAACCACTCATGGCATGGAGTAGGTACTCAAAAAATACTATAAAACAAATAACAACTGGCACTTTTTGGGGAAGGTGGAAGAATAAAAGTAAGGGAGGTGTGCTGAGACTTCGATTTTAATATCTTATTTCTTAGGCTGAGTGTTACACAGGCATTTGTAATCATATGTACTTTTGTACACTTGAAATATATATATTTGTGTGTGTGTGTGTGTGTGTGTGTCAGAGTCTCACTCTGTTGCCCAGGCTGGAGTGCAGTGGTGTGATCTCGGCTCATTGCAACCTCCAGCTCCCAGGTTCAAGTGATTTTCGTGCCTCCATCTCCTGAGTAGCTGAGACTACAGGCAAGCACCACCACGCCGGCTAATTTTTGTATTTTTAGTAGAGATGGGGTTTCGCCATGTTGCCCAGGCTGGTCTCGAATTCCTGGCCTCAAGTGATCCGCTCACCTTGGCCTCCCAAAGTGCTGGAATTACAGGCACGAGCCACCATGCCTGGTCTGAAATATTTCATAATGTAAAAAAGCTAAACCGAAATCCAGATATCTACTTTCAAGGTGCTTACAGGCCAGACCTAGGATTATTTCTACTAACTGATATTTATTATCCCAGCACCAGCATGTTTGGCTGTGTGTCATGGGTAAGTTACTCACCTTTTCTGAGACAGTGTCATCATTGTAAAATAGGGATAACAGAGTTTAGACCTTGCAGAGTTCTTCAGATTAAAGGAGATAATCAGTACGTGGCACTGAGTACCTGGAATATATTAAATGGTGTGTGCTCAGAGATATGATCGCATACAGTATCTTGGATCTGCCCAGCAACTCTATGAAGATGAGGAAACAGACTCAGGCAGGTCAGAGCCAGAACATAATGTTTCTGGAATTTGAACTTAAACGTTCCCCTTTCTCTTATACAGGCTGAGTGTTAAAGGAGTTGTAAAAATGGAATTTGCCTGTTGCCTGCATCTCCCTCTCTTTTTCTTCCTCTGTGTCCTCTGAATATCCAGCACAAATGGGACTTTACAGTGTTGGCCTCAATGCTGTAGGCTGCTGTGTGCACACTTGTCTTCAGCTCCCTGAGTTAGCAGAGCATTGCCCCAACTCTGCCCTCTGGCCAGCCCATGTGCCTTACAACTTTCTGTTGCCAAAAGAGAGCCCTGCTCATTCTCTAGACTCAACCAACAAAAGCTGCCTACCGTTTTCAGAATGCCAATGGGCAGTGAGAAGGGCAGAGCTTGTGTCCTGAGCTTGGCAGCCATCTTGCTTGGTGTTAACAAAGAGTAATTAAATGATCTCATAAAACTCAGTGGTGGAGGTTGTGGTTCAGAGCAAGCTGGGTCAATGCCAAGGCTAGTTTGGCTTCATCTGGTCCATAGCCCCACATTTCTCTTCTGATGCTTCAGTTCTGGGAATGAGAACCAGTCTGAGTGTAAGAAGACTTGGGTTTGAATCTGTCTCCTCCAATCACTAGCTGACCTTAGAAAAGTGACTTAACCTCCCGAGCTGCTATTTCCTCATCTTAAATGGTGATAGTAATCTTTCCTTACCTTAAGGTTGTTGAGCAGCTTAAATAATATAATGAGTTGAAAGCTTTTTGTATGATCTGTTATTAGGAGTACAGATAGTGTTTTATAAACAAGAGGATAGAAATAAAAAAAAAAAACAGGATTCTGAAGGCTGGACTCATTGTATTCCTTGCAAACTACCCACTGAGCCCCAACTCTTCTGTTGGCTCAAAGTCACTTCTCAGAGCAAACCAGATTGTCCTGAACCCTGCACTTGCCAATATCTCCTCCTCTTCCCTAATGTCAGCTCTGGGCTGGAGTTGTGGTGGGTGAGGGGAAGACAGGATAAATGAAAAATTGACGTTTTAAGAAAACTATGGTATTCTTGGATGCAAAGGCATGAGAATGATACATTGGACTTTGGGGCTTGGGGGAAAGGGTGGGGGGGTGGCGAGGGATAAAAGACTACACATTGGGTTTAGTGTACACTGCTCGGGTTATGGGTGCACCAAAATCTCAGAAATCACCACTAAAGAACTGATTCAGGTAACCAAACACCACCTGTTCCCCAAAAACCTATTGAAATACAAACAGAAAATTAAAAAAAAAGAAAACCTATGGTATTGTTGGAAGAAGCACAGTGGTGAAGTGGAGTAGACGCAGACATGGAAGTGATGTGAACTTTGGTAAGTTGCTGAGCGTCTGAGGATGATTTCCCTCATCTGTCAATCAGGGAACAAAATCCCTTACTTGTACAATGAGTATTATAAGGATCAATTCAGATGATGCATGTAAAGATGCAATGTAGGACTGGTAGGTAGCAAGCATTCCATAAATGGCAGCTATTAATAAGTAATAATCACCAAGTGGTTGGCTGCCTTTCATGAAAACATTCCCAGCAAGCTGCTCTTCTGTCGGCTCAAAGTCACTTCTCAGAGCAAACGAGATTGGCCAGTTCTTTCTTTCCAAGGCTTTTCTGGATATTTCATTTGTCCTAGATTTCTCCTGTATACAAAGCTCAGGAGCGAGGACCCCCACAGTTGGGCTTGCACAAGGATAGCCTTGGGGGGCTTTTTCTAAGAGCTATGACTTTGAATGGTCTCTTCATCAATGCTAACAGGTGAGGGCTGATGGAAGTGGTCATGTTTTAAAATGCCTGATGTCCGGAAACACAGAGATGTGTACATAAAACATTCATTCATTCAAGATGGAATTAGTGCCCCAGACACAGAGGCAGGGGATAAATAGCAAACAAGGCTTGATTCCTGCCTTCAAAGAGCTTACTGTCTTGTAGGGGAAACATGAGTAAATTCAGCAGAGTAAGGGCTCTAATTGGGTAAATGGGGGCTGGGCTGCCCATGTCCTTGAGGTGGTGGGAAGGCTGCTGATCTGGGGTGCCAGGAGACCTGAGTTTTGATGCAGGCTCTGTGACTTTGAGCAGGTCATTTCCAGCTTCTGAGCTTCCATTTCCCTAGCTGAAAATGTGGGGCTTGCCATACTCGATGCTGTACTCTATGAGTCTTTGCAGCTCTGACATCTTTTTTTGTTTTGGTCACTCAGAGACTCCAGGATTGGGAGAACAACCTGCATTCTGATTTAAAGTGTGAATCTAATAATTTCAAAAAGAAAGGGACTAAAAGGGACAAACTTGTTTCTGTTTATTTTCCATCCTTTTTTGGGGAAGTGTAACATTTGAAATCAAATTCTCATTGGCTTAGCCAATGTGTAGACTTCGAGGGGAAATTCTCACTGCCCAGAGAAGTGACTAAAAACGACCACTGCAGCCAAAAGGAGAAGTTTTTTAAAAAAATCTGTGCTCTACAGATGGATGAAGTGCTGCTGCACATGGACAGAGTGGATCTGGACATTCAGCGTGAGCGCAGGGAGCCTGAGAATGGATTGGTTGAGCATAGACAGGGTGACCTATCGACATTCACTGTGGTCCTGATCTATGTGGCCTCTTCCTAAGGGAAGATTTTTCTTAAGGTTGTTTCCTTTTTCAGCAGATATTTGTGAAGAAACTGTATCTGTAGTCTCATTTTGTCCTTACAATGACCCTGATGGATGGGAGGTAGAGGGATGATGATCAGTAAGAGCTGGCAAAGCACCAGGAACTAGCAAGAGCAGGACACCTTTTCCACCGCTAGGTAAATGGACTTAATGACTGCTGGCACCATGGGTGAGGGGACTGCCCGGCAGGAGCTGTGGCCATAGCTAGGGGATTACAGCTACAGCCACAACCCTGGCCCTGTACGGAGGGAGTGGGGGAAATAAAGAGTTCATATCACTCTCCTCTTACCCTGGAGTCTCCTGCTGGTACCCTGCATTGGCTGAGTCTAACTGGAAGCCAGAGGGCAAAGGAGGTACCCTTTCCAGCTCTGCAATTCTCTTCAGACATGGCTGGGATTTCTGGAGAGAATTTGCAGAATCGGAAAGCAGAGCTTTCCAATCAATGCCAAGCAAGAGACTCTGCAGACTCTCATAGCCTTGGGACCTGAGAAACCAGGTCTCCAGTGAGCAGTCACTTAAGCCCGTGCAGCTGGTCCTCTCTTACTTTCTCTCCTACAGCAGCAGCAAAGGAGCCATGGGCCGAAGGGACTTGCTGGGTAGAAGTGGACCCACATTCTAAAGAGGAATGGAAGAGAAACCTGATTTCTTTGACTCGTCCTGTCCCTGAAGATGAGGGGCAGGCACAGACCAGCCCTCTCCACAAAGACAAATATATTCTTCCATTCATGGGAGGGGTAGTAGAGACTAACATTTGTTAAGTATCTATTACATGGGGGGTATGGAGGAAGGCCCTTTGTGTGTGTTGCCTCTTTTAATCCTTTGGTGATCAACTCATGAAAATAAACAGCTCCAGAGCCAGCTGTCTTTGGAGGGTGTAGGCAGGCCCGGCTCTGGGAAACCTGGTGACACTGACCTAGTTTGACTTCCAAGTCTTCTCTCTTCTTCGATTCTGGTGAGCCCCACTCTAGCCCCATAGTATGCCCAAGCACCCAGATACTGCTTCCATCAGGAGGAAATAAAATACCTGATGAATTTCTTCACTCAAGGTGTTAGGAGCTTAATGTGTTTCCCCTCCCCAGGAGAATTTGTCTTTTCCAAGACAGTCAGAGAGTGGGTGGTGCTGAACTCAAAGGAGTGAATCACTAATAGTGGAATCCCAGGCATTCAGGGAGGTCCTATTTCTGGGGTGGGTTCCTTCCTGACACTTCATTTTCTACAAAGGTGGCAGCCACCTATTGTCTCCAGAAAGGAGGCTGTCCCTGTGGGTGTGGTGATGGTGGGAAAGGAGAGGCACCTGCAGGCTGAAGCCAAGGTCATCTGATTTTCAAAACCAAATCTGTCCCTTCAAAGGAGAAGTGGCTTAAAAATCCACACAGCCTCCCGAGTGGAGAGAAGAATTCCCTCTCTCCCCTCTGGAACAGGGTTCCCTTCACCCAGAACACGGTGCTGTTGTTATGCAATGTCCCTGTTGGCAAAGATATTTGAGCTCCTTGTTTTCAGGTCTGTGTCATTTCCAAGAAAGAGCTGTGGCCTTTGAGTAGGACTGGGCTCCTGAATAGGGGCCCTGATGCCAAATGAGGGAGCCAAGAAAAGGCAGAGAAGAGGAAAGTCCTGACTTTTACACGAAGATGAGACAGCCGGCCCTGTGGCAGCCAGATGGCAGTCCTGTTGCTCTGTAGTGGCCTTAGGGGTCAGACTAGGGGCAGAGCTGGGCTGAAGGCAGGAAGGCCAGGACAAGACAGGTGAGAAGGGCAAAGTCTCCTGCAACCTGGTAAGAAAATGTGGGCTAAGCCATTCTCATCTGGAGCTGAAAACTTGCTGGAGAATGGCCCTCAACATTCAAGTTCACACCCATGGATTTATAAAAGGCAGGGCTGGGGGGAAAGGTTTTTCCCATTATACTTAATAACATCATCAACAATAATAGTCACTACTACCATTTATTGAGCATTGACTCAAAAGACAGTCCCTTTATGAAAATTATTTACTTAAATCCTCACAAAGCTTCTATTCATTCACCCAACACATATTTATTGAGTTCCTACTATGAGTCAGGCATTATTCTAGGTGCTTAGTTTAGATCAAGGGACAAGACAGACAAAATCCCTGTTCTGGTGGCAGGGCTACTACATGTAATTAACAGCACACAACTCTAGGGGGAGCCACATACATGGGCCACCTTATGAATGGTGTGCCCTGAGGTTGAGCATCCTGGCAGCCCCTTTCTGTGACATTTGCATTCTAGTGAAGGGAGTCTAATACCAATGAACTAGATGTCATTATCCCCTGACTACAGTTTAGGAAACAGAGACACATAGGAGTTAAGTAACTTGCTGAGTTTTTCAGCCAAAAATGACTGACCCATGATTTATACTGAAGTCAGTCCTTGCAATTCACCTGTGCCACGTACTTGCCTTTCTCTCCCTGGTGGGCACAGGGAAGAAGGAGTAGCCAGGCTGGCCAGGTGAGTGCTGGGCTGGCTGGCCCAGTAGAGGCACCATGTCCTGACTGGGTGGACAAAGACTGGGTAGAAGGTAGCAGAGAATCCCTTGGTGAGTCTAACTTAGCTATAAGAAGGCTTGCTGAGAGCAGCTGCCTCCATGCAGAGGGAGGGGTGACTGGCTTTTAATCCTTCCCAGCTGAGGATTTAGTCAAAGAAGCTTGTCTCTGGGGATAGCCTATGGTCTTGAAGGGCTAGAGTTAGCTATTAGTTCATCCATTTATTTATCATTCATTCATTATTTTTAAAAAATTTCCTAGCTATGTTTGGGGGCAGAGAAGTAGGTCAAGAGACCTAGAGGTTTGCAAGGATAGCTTCTAAACTCCTTTGGTTCAGAACAGAATAGAAAGTGTCCTCAGGTGACCTTGGGTCTGCTTCCCAAGCAAATTGAGCATATGCAGCAAGAACAAAGACTGCACTCTACTCTAGTGAGCTCAGCCTGCTAGGCTTGGATCTAGATTTTATAGCAATAAGCCTGGAGTCTCACCTTTGGGTCAGACAGAGTACTACCCCAGACATGAGGTAGGCAGAGCCTTGTCTATATTCCTCTGTCTTTGTCCAAGCCTGCTTTGTTCTTCCTCTTGACGAGGAATAAAGATGGCCTCTGGGTGTGCATCTCCTTCCTTCTTCCACCCCCAGATGTACCTGTTTGTGTGCAGTGGGCTTCTGAGACCTGGGCAGGGATGCCAGAGACCGCAAGCCAGATGCTTGGGATGCCAATCCTTGGGACTTTGAGGAGGAAGAGAGGTTCTGAGGGGCATCTCTCTATGGGACAGAGTCAAATGGAACACATGCAAGTCCCTTGGAAGGCTGGTATCTAAGTGTTGGCCACACAATGTCCATTCTTCCTCCATTGTTTGAATTTCTCCTTCTCTATCCTTCTATCTTTCTTGGCACCTTGAACCAGGTCTGGGGTGAGAGAAAGGATGGTGTAGGTGAATTAGTGGTAGTTATTGGAGGAAGACAATAAACCCAGAAAAAGTGTCATGTGACTTCTTTCTTGGGCCCAGCGTGACGCTTCTAGTTAGGCTAACGTGGGTCTTGGGACTCTTCCCGAGATTTTGTGGAAAAGTCTTTGTATTTGTGCTGGTAACAGAAGGAAACCAGAGTTAGGGCTGGTGGGATGAAGCAGTGGGAACACTGATTTCTCCTTTTTTTCAGATTCAGAGATTTCTTTCTGTCAGAGACGTCCGTGGGGGAGGGATGGGATTGGGAGTGAGGAGAATCCCTTTCCTCTCCTCTCACCATCTGGTGGTCCCAGTGCCCACGCACCAGCTCGTTGGATGGACATTTTGATTCCCTTAAGATGTACATTCTTCAAATCATTGTTTGTCATTAGCTCCCTGGAGAAAATGGAGGGGCTGAGATATTAGTGAGAAAACATAAAGTTAATTGGGTGATGGAAACTGGGAGAAGGGGAATGTCAGAAGAAAGTGAGCAAGGTCTGCTAAAAGCGAACTTTATCTTCGTCTCAATTTTGCCTAAGACTCGTGTTGCCTGGGCAGTCTCTTCTTGGAAGAGAAATTTTCATGACAGTTTGGGCCAGAGATGGCAAATAAATGCCTGACATGGTTGCTGCCAGCCCCAGTCTCCCAACACATTCGCAAGGGCGCACACCACTTCTCCTCTCTGTGACCATAGACTCAGACCCATTGCAATCCAGCATCCTGCATGGCCCCATTGGTCAGAGTTGACATTTGCAATGAAGCTGCTTCCCTATGCCTGGTTAGGCCTTTTGCTATGAATTCTCTGGAGTTAACTATTTCCAAGGGGCTCCATCTTATTCTTATGACTTCCACGGGATTTGGAGCCCCAGAAGACAATCCCATGTGGATTCACAAAATGCCCTCTAAATTTGATGGCTGTCAGTGCATACTAAGCACGACTGACTCACTGGTATCTGTTTCCTCCACTGACACAGCTGGTTCTTAGGCTCGGCAGGAGTTTGGGCTGAGACCTCTCGTTGCTCTATATTACCTCTGTTACTAACGAGGCGTTGTTCCTTAATTGCTAGGTGCTGGATACTAGAATTGCTTTTCTTTGTCTCAGGGGATTTAGCAAAGGGCTTATAAATATTTCTTGTGTCTGGCAGGAACTACCTGATTTTTTCATTCTTCAGGTCACTGAGTTGGCAATCAAGGCAAATCAAAGTTAGCTGGGAATCAGAATGAAGGGGGACTAGGAAAAGTGATGCCTAGAACACCAACAGGTGTGGGATCATCTTCATTGTACCTTTCAGAGCCTAAGATATAAGTCCTCTGGATACTCTCTGCTTGTTTATTTAAAGGAAAAAATAATGAGAATGTGGGAGAAATGGGTGCTTTGGGTAATTTCATATTCTAATTGATGAACGTGAATGAAATTATAACATTAAACCACTAGTAGCCCTTGCTGTAAAAAACTATTCCAAAATAGCTGAGTCTGTTTCCTGCCTCAGTGTGTCCCACCTCTTGCGCTTGAGTCCTTAATGGTCCAGAGTTTCAAGTCCCCAGTGTCCTAATCTTGAAAAGCAGAAACTTTAGAAGTTTGCTGAAGTTTATTAGTTGGCTATACGATCCATCAAGAAATTGACATTTTTGGATTAAATTCAAGATAGTTTTTAAAAAATCAGTTGTTTCTTTATCATGAAAACTAAAAAATTAATTGAAGGTAGAGGCTAGTTGGAATTCCAGTTAATAGATGGATTTCTTCCTTCTTGAAGAAACTTCTGTCCAAGGGCAAACTGAATCCTGGTGGTCTGTGCTGGTCACATTCAGCAAAAAATGGCCTGAGGTTTTGATGGTTATCATTCTCAAAACTGTTCCTGCCAACACACTCTGTGATCCCAGGAGGTCACCTGACCTTTATAAGGCTCAGTTTCCTCCTCTGTAAAATGGGCAGGGTAATCAAGCTAGGCAAAATATTTAACCTAAGTGAGGAAATTGTGCTATTAGTGCCCTGAAGAACGTATAGAAAGACATTAGACATTATTTTTATTCAATATCATGTTGAAATTAGTTTTTTTTTTTATTATACTTTAGGTTTTAGGGTACATGTGTGCAATGTGCAGGTTAGTTACCTATGTATACATGTGCCATGCTGGTGCGCTGCACCCACTAACTCGTCATCTAGCATTAGGTATATCTCCCAATGCTATCCCTCCCCCCTCCCCCCACCCCACAACAGTCCCCAGAGTGTGATGTTCCCCTTCCTGTGTCCATGTGTTCTCATTGTTCAATTCCCACCTATGAGTGAGAATATGCGGTGTTTGTTTTTTTGTTTATTGCGGCATTATTCACCATAGCAAAGACTTGGAACCAACCCAAATGTCCAACAATGATAGACTGGATTAAGAAAATGTGGCACATATACACCATGGAATACTATGCAGCCATAAAAAATGATGATTTCATGTCCTTTGTAGGGACATGGATGAAATTGGAAATAATCATTCTCAGTAAACTATCACAAGAAATTAGTTTTTAAAAAGAAGACCTATTGGATTTTCCAAGAACAACTAAACTGATTCCTTGTAGACAGTTTAGAGAATACAGAAAATTAGAAATAGGAAAAAGCAAAACAAAACAAAAACTATCAAAGTCTACGCAAATACAGTTTCTCTTAACTTTTGGTTTATTTCCTTCTAGTCATTTTTTAGGTGCATTTTTAAATTGTGGTAAAATATATGTAACATAGAATTTATCATTTTAGCCATTTTTAAGTGTAGAGTTCAGTGGCATTAAGTACATTTATATTGCTGTGCAACCATCACCGCCATTCATCTCCAGATTTTATCACCCCAGACTGAAACTCCATATCCATTAAATGATAACTCCCCATTCTTGTCTCCCTACCCTGGTGACCACCATTTTACTTTCCGTTTCTATGAATTTGACTTTCTTGGTGCCTCTTATAAGTGGGATCATTTTTAGTCATGTTTATAATAGGTTTCCTTTAAAAATATGAATGGAGCCTAATGAATATTGAATTTAGTGTACTGGTTTCTTTGAACATTTCAGCATCATAAGCATGTTTTTGTATTCCACATTCTTCTTGTACTGCTATATTCTCTACAGGATTTTTTTTTTTTTTTTTTGACGGAGTCTCACTCTGTTGCCCAGGCTGGAGTGCAGTGGTGCAATTTCAGCTCACTGCAACCTCCACCTACTGGGTTCAAATGATTCTCCTGCCTCAGCCTCCCAAGTAGCTGGGACCAGAGGTGCACACCACCATGCCTGGCTAATTTTTGTATTTTTAGTAGAGATGGGGTTTCATCATGTTGGCCAGGCTGGTCTTGAACTCCTGACCTCAGGTGATCTGCCCACCTTGGCGTCCCAAAGTGCTGGGATTACAGGTGTGAGCCACTGGCCCCAGCCTTGAACATCATTTTTAATGGCTGAAGATTATAGAATCCAGTGGGTGTACCATCCATTATTAGTATTCTGTTGTTCCCAAATGTTTGCTGTTTTAAACAGTGTTGTGAAAACATATTTTTGTGTTGAACTTTTATCATATTGACAGGCACTTCCTCTGTGCAGAATCAAGAAATTAATTACTGGTTTATAAGGAATGTGAACCTTTCAGGCTCATAATCTGTATTACCAAATGGTTAGGAAAAAATGTTCAGAAGGTGCCATTCACAGATGGAGTGGGCTTCCACCAAGGGCTGTGAAGCTCTAATCTCAAAGGATGTTGACTACTGGTAGGGCTGATTCAAGTATTAGATATCTAGGAAGGGTGGGAAGGGCAGTGAAGCTTCCAAAATTCCTATGTAGGAGAGGCATAGGGGTGCTGATCTCTTCATAAGGGGTGACGGGAGTTTTCCTTGAAACAGCATGCGCAGATCAAGCGCTGTTCTTTCCTTTAGATTGTGTGTTTATTTGGGGCGACTTGGAGGGTTGCTAATTGAGATTATGGGGAATCTAAAGCCACACCCCAAACCGCCCCTTGGTTCTCCTACCTGGGGGAGAGTTGACACTAGTCAAACCTCTCCCATCGCTGAGATTTTGTGATTCCAGGACTCTTGCCACTGCACAGACTCCAGCTGGACCCAGGGACTCCAGCTTCTCACATCACCCTGGCTCATCCATAACTCTCTTTTGTTTCATCTCAAACATCACTGAGAGATGGCTGCCTCCTCTCCCTTCCTAGGAAAGCCCATGTCACAATAAGCATGCCTGTACTTCTCATCAGTGCTTTCTTGGTAGCACCACCTGACAAACACTGCTCGCGGCTGCCTTCAGCTGCTCTCCAAGAAGACGTCATAACCACGAGAGGTCTGAATCAGCCCATTTTTTCCCCTGTGGCACTGTGTGCTTTGGCTGCCTGGCCAGAAAGCTGGGACTGTATTTACCTATCATTTTGATGCTATCTTGGGGTGTAATTGGAATTGAGCTCTTAGTGTGGAAATTCTTACTGAGAACACAAAGGATTGAAGAGCGCTTGGAGGCTGAACTCTGGAAGGACTCTTCCCTGAGGCCTCTTGGCATCTGGCTTTTGTTTCTTGGAGCGGTGGTATGGCCCACAGGTGGATGTTTCCTTTGGGAGCAATTTCTTGCTTTTTCAGTGGCTCTGGGCTGTCATCGAGCCCACTGTTCCTTGTCTTCTCTGCATTGTTTAGTGATGATGTGGGTGAATTACTCCACAGTTTAATTCCAGTGGTAGAGGAGTCACCATTTGTTGGTTTCTTTTTCCTATGGGAACTCTGGTCTGCATCTCACTGTGTTTCCCCTGAACATGTCTGGGGTCCTCCAAACAGCTTCATGTCCCTCTGAGTGTGGACACTCAGATTCTAACTCAGATTCTAAGTCAATGGTCTCAGCCTTTAGAACCACAGGAGGCCAGGCACGGTGACTCACGCCTGTAATCTCAGGACTTTGGGAGGCGTACACGGGTGGATCATCTAAGGTCAGGAGTTCGAGACCAGCCTGGCCAACACAGTGAAACCCCATCTCTACTAAAAACACAAAAATTAGCCAGATGTGGTGGCATGTGCCTGTAATCCCAGCTACTCAGGAGGCTGAGGCAGAGGTAGGAGAATCGCTTGAACCCAGGAGATGGAGGTTGCAGTGAGCCGAGATTGTGAGATTGTGCCATTGTACTCTAGCCTGGGCAACAGAGTGAGACTCCATCTCAAAAAAAAAAAAAAAAAAAAAAGAACCACAGGAGGGAGAGATCATATATGACCCCATATGTGTGAAAAGTCCTATCATTGCTACCCACACCAACAATATTAGTGGAAAAATGTCTTCAAAGGACATTCGTTTCAATGATACATGAGTTTTGCTTCCTTTCTTAATTTTTCCCTGTACAGCTATGTAATGATTTTTTCAGTCAGATCCTCTTTTCCCCCCTATTAATTGTATTTGCAGGATGAGATTGATTCTAACACAATAGCAAATGATGTATGCACATTTAACACATTTCATGAAGGCAGGAAAGGGCACACTATAAATTCTGTGAAATCCACACTAGATCATGCCTCTTCTTTCTCAACTGGGAGGTGGGCTCTGACAGTGCTCAAGAGAAAAAAAATCAAGTTGTGACAGTTTAAAAAATATTTTAAGTATTAAACTTTTATTATGGAACTTAAAACATACACAGAAGTTGGCAGAATAACATCATGTACCCTAAATATCTATCTTCAAACCTCAACAGTCATAAACCTGTGGTCAGTTCTGCCTCTTCTGGCTCCCATCTGCTCTCTGACTTCAGTTTATTTTGAAGCATGTCTCAGACATCTTGTGACTTCAGTATTGCACTATGTATGTCCTAAAGGTAAGCATTCCCTTTAAAATATATATCTACTTTTTAAATGAAGAACAATTAGGTGCATTTTCATAAGGGTTTTAGAAAGGGAAGAAACTATATTTCTTTAATTTAAAAATGTATCGGACAACTAATCCATGGTTACTGTTTCTAACACGGATACCATAATAACAGGATCATTCTATTATACATGGACTAGTGAGATCAATTTGTCAGATAAACTTAGAAGAGCCATTAAGAAAGTTATGTCATAATTTTTGGTCACTAGCTGAAACCAAGACTTTAATTCTGCAGAACATCATACCAGGATTCAGAATTGTACACACTGATTGTGTTTGTCCAGAGGTAGTCTCAGATCCACTGTATATAATTTTCCATTTGCCTAGCTATGGGGTTGGACACATCAGTTTTTTCCAGACCAAGGGTCTCCTAGCTTTTTTTTTTTTTTTTTTGAGACAGAGTCTCTGTTGCCTGTGCTGGAGTGCACTGGTGTGATCTCGGCTCACTGCACCCTCCACCTCTCAGATTCAAGTGATTCTTGTGTCTCAGCCTCCTGAGTAGTAGCTGGGACTACAGGCACCTGCCACCATGCCTGGCTTTTTTTTTTTTTTTTTTTTTTTTTTGTATCTTTAGTAGAGGCGGGATTTTGCCATGTTGGCCAGGCTGGTCTTGAACTCCTGATCGTAGAAGATCCGCCCACCTTGGCCTCCCAAAGCTGGGATTACAGGCGTGAGCCACTGCACCCGGCCTCCTAGCTGTTTTGGCTGCACACTTCTATCAGTAGATAATTAAGCATGTACCCATACCATTTTCCACAATATAAATTATTTACTTATAAATTGCATTATGTACTCTATCACGCTGGTAAATTAAGTATATTATAAAACATAAACTAAAAGTATGAAGTGAGAATTAAAAATGAATAGCAATTCTAATATCTTCATCTTCCCCTCAGTGGATCCTCTTGTACATACCCCAATTTGCAGACCACTGGAGGAGACTGTAGGAGGCAATATTATATCCCAGTGAGGTGTGTGGGTTGTAAAGCCGAACAGCCTGAGTCCACATCCCAGCTCTACCACTCCTTAGTTCTGCGATCTTGGAAACATCACTTAACCTCTCTGAATCTATCTTCTCACCTGTAGTATGAGGGCGTTAACCCCTTACAGGTTATTGTAAGGTTTCTTACACAGTGCCTGTGGTAAGCATGCAATACATTTTAGCCAATAATAGCAGTAATGATAATAACGCATTCCTAGAGGGCTGGGATGGATCTAGATTTTTCTTCCCCTTTTAATGGAAGACTGCAGCATGATGCATGAATTTACACTTCCTCAGACATTGCTGGTGCTGATGATGGTAATGACGGTGAGGCTGCGATGATGGTTTCAGGGATGGGTGTGTTGGGCGTGATGAATAGCATGACGTATATTGTCACTCATTTAGTTTATCTGCACTGATGATGATGCTGATGATATGATGACTGTTACAGGGATAGTCACATTGTGGGTGATGAATATGATCAGAAAGGGAAGACTTTCACAGTTCCTACCCGAACTACAACATCGATATTTTCATTTGTCTTTCCTAGGAACCCTTACCTTAATCACCTGACCAATATGCTGATGACTAACGTGTTGCGCCCTGCCTTTCTTCCGGGCCTTTCTGCCTTGTTGATCTGTTTTGCTGGTGTGCCCTCCACTGTGCTCTTGGGTCTTTGTCTCTTGGTAAAGCCTAGTACTGCGGTTGCTGTACACAAACCCCGTAGATGACTAAGATCTCTGTTCACTGCAGGGCCATTCATCTCCCAGAAACTATTTTATCCTTATGCCCAGCAACTATTTTATCCTTATGTCAAGAGACTTGCCTCTTAGCCCCTGGGGACCATGGAAAGAGTGCTAGAAACCTACAGAGTATGACCTTTTGTGGCCTTATGCAAGAAGTGACCTGTGTCTTTCCTGTCATGAGAGAGGACAGACATTGTAGGAATCAAACACATAACACTAGTGCAAAACTAGGGATAATGCCCAAACCTGGTTAGGCAGGGGCACCTGGAACATGCTTGTCCAGGAAATCTTCTACTCAGTTCTGCTGCCTCCATGTCCCAGATGATCACAGAAGCCTCCTGAGAAGGGTTGAATCCCCCATCACCTGGGGATCCCAAGAAAGCTGCAGAGGAAAGAATTTCTCTTCCAAGATCAGAACAAAGGAAGGTTAGCATTATGCCCAGTAGTGCCAAAAGGTAAGGCTGGATTAAAATAAGAATTTGCCTTAAGCTCTTTTCCTGGGGGCTTGTTTTTTTCACTAATCTAGTTGGCTGGACTTTAGGGAAGTATGCACCATCTTCTCCAGAAGTACTTCAGATTTTATATTTTTAAGAAATTCAAGAGTCTGAGTTAGGCACTTTAATGTAACCTCCCCAAAGCTTTTGTTCTAGGAATTGACTTGGGGATTAATCTTTTTAGCAAATTCTGACACAGTAGCATCTCATAACCTTTTATTTTTTTCTACAGACCACATTGTATCCACCTGGGATATTCTGAAAATGAACAGTGACACCTAAGAATGTATACTTATCTCTTCATACCAGTTCTCCAAACTGGATGTTGCCCATGTCTCAAAATTACTTGCCTCCAATTTTAGGGCATAAAGTGTGAGATTCTGTAGCATGAGATTATATGTTCTTAAAATACTAAGTATACATAAATTATCCCTTAACATCTTTAACATGCATTTTTTTTTTTTTTGTAGAGATAGTATCTCTACAAAAAAAATCTCTCTGTGTTGCTCAGGCTGGTCTCGAACTCCTGGGCTCAAGAGATCTTCCCATCTCGGCTTCCCAAAATGCTAGAATTACAGGCATGAGTCTCCACACCTGGCCTAACATGAAATATTCTTTAGGATAATGTATTATTCTATAGATTTGAAATAATTTATCAGTTCTATACTTAATTATAAATACTCTTGGGAATAAAACATACTTATCTAATAAGCAAACAGTCATGCTATTCCAATTTGGGATTGCCTTTCCAAGCATCTTTTTGGGGGTTTCTTCAACTGATTGGGAGACCCCCGGCCAGGGAAGAGAAAGAGAATTTGATTTGTGACACTGATGGAATGGACTACATCCTTTTGGTGGTGACTCTACTGGGGACTTGTCACAGAGCTTATTTTCTAAACAGATGTGAAAAATGAAAGTCAGGCTGCTCTCTGGTTGGTAAGATAAAGCTTGCATTAATACTTGGCAGCATTATTTTGGCTAAAGCGTCAGATCAAACGTCCACATTATCACCTCCCCTTCCCAATTCCAACTGCCCATGATAGAAAAGAAATAAAAGACTAGGAATAGGTCCATCAACTGGCGAATGGCTAAACAAAATGAGGTATATACATACAATAGATGGTTATTGAATCATAATAGGGAATGAAGTACTGATACATGCTACAATATAGATGATCATCATAAACATCATGCTACGTGAAAGAGGCCAGATGTAAAAATGTCACATATTATATGATTCTACTTATTTGAAAAACTCAAAGTAGGCAAATCCATAGAGACAGAAAGCAGACTGGTAGTTTCCCGGTGCTGGGGAGAAGGCAGACAGAGAAGTGACTGCTTAATGAGTACGAAGTTTCCTTTTGGGATGATAAAAATATCTTGGGACTTAGAAGTGATGGTTGCACAACATTGTGAATGTACTAATTGCCATGGAGTTGTACACCTCAAAATGGCTAAAGTGAATTCTATGTTATGTGAATTTTACCTGAATTTAAAGAAGAGTAGAAACAAACACCAAGAAAAAGGGAGGAAAGGAGACATTATTGAACAAGACATTTCAACAAGTTTGGGAATATGGAAAATATATGGAGAAGTGGCAACTGACATACCAGAGTGGCAGAAGAAATAGTCTACGTGACTGTGGGGAATGGGGTGGATGTGGAACTAGTGAGAAATAAACCGCTTTACTGGGAAGAACTACAGAAAGACTGAGGCTTGGATGCAGCTGGTGCTACTACAGGTAGCAGTAAACAGGAGGATTCGTTGAACTTCAGAATATAGAGAATTTTGATATAAGAGGCTTTTTTTTTTCTCATCTCAACCCAGGAGACTTTTTTTGTTCTCTAGGTGAGGGAGATCTAGAGACAGCCAAGTACAGGGTGCAATATCATCTAGAAAATAAAGAAGAGGTTCGAGTCTGCAGGTGAGACTCCTGCTGTCTTCCTGGAATGCTGGCAGCCAGGCTTAGATCAGCCTCTCCACCCTGCCCCAGGCAGAAGATGGAAGATCCCTTTCTGGAGAAACTGACTCATCCAACAGATAACAGCTCAGATTCTTACTTTTTAGAGCTCACCAGTAAAATGCAGCTCAACACTTGATCAGTTTCCAGCGATGACCCCTGATCAGGCCCTCACTACGAACCTCTGGGTTTTAATTGGTCGTTTAGTATCTCAATTTTAAAGATCAAAGACAGGATCACTTTTGAGGAAACTTCCAACTTTAATGAAAGAATTTAAAAAAAAAAAGGGAAAAAAACCCTGGTAGTGTAAAGAGCAGAGAAATGGCAGGGAAATGAAAATTAAGTTAAAAAACAGAAACTTTTATATAATTGTAACCCTTTGCAGAGATAAAGAAATACATTGCATACCTAAAACAAGTACAAGTTGCCATGGAAACAGATTCATTAGTGAAGAGGAAAGAGATCTTGGAAATTAAAGACATAAAAGACA
Organism: Pongo pygmaeus; assembly: GCF_028885625.2. Lineage (NCBI taxonomy): Eukaryota > Metazoa > Chordata > Mammalia > Primates > Hominidae > Pongo > Pongo pygmaeus. Next base: position 32,725,897 of record NC_072382.2, on the reverse strand, counting down.
AAATAAAAATTAAAAAATTAAACAGAATTTAGAACATAATGTTGAAATGAGAGAACTTTAGATCTCAAAAACAACAGAGAATCAACCCAGGAGATTGTGTGTGACTAAAGAAGTCTCAGAAAGAGAATAGAGGAAAGGAAGGAATATTATAAGAAAAGTTTCAAGAATAAAAGGTCATGGGCCTCCAGATTGATAAAAATCCATCTTGCATCCAGAAAAAATGGACTTTTCAAGAACTGCATCAGAACCTATCCTGTGAAATGTTAGGACAAGTAGATCCTAAAATCTTCCAGAGGGAATCCATACAAAGGACTTGAATGGCATTAGACTTCTCCATATCAATACTGGATGGTGAAAGAAAAAGAGCAATACCTTAAACTTGCTAAAAGAAAATGATTTTTAACAAGAATTCAATTTCCATCTCAATAAAAAAAACCCACTGTAAAGGAAAAATTCAAATCTTCTCAGGCATATAACTCTAAAATTCTACCTCCTGTGCACCTAATCTTGGCAAGTATCTCAGGAAGATACACTTTGCTAGAACAAGGACATAGTTCAAGAAAGTGGAAGAAATCAGATCTGGGAATCAGGGGATCACATGATACAGAGGCACAGCCAGAGAGATCCCAGGGAGAGCATGTCCAGTGTGACAAGGAGTGGACAGCTTCAGAAGGGACAGCACCAGGGGAAAAAACAAAATGAATATCTGATTGGCATAAACATTTGGAAGTAGTATTAAAAATGAGTGTGTGACAGGTGTGTTGTTACATTTGCCAAAAAACAGTAAAAGGCAGAAAAAACCCCAAGCAGATGAAAAGTAAAGAAGGCAATGGTTAACTCCTGGAAAAATAAAAACAATATTCAAGAAAGGAAATGAAATCATGGTGTACTTCTTGACTAATTGGTGAAAAATGAAGATGTACATAGTTATTAAAATGCAAACATTGATTATTGAGTTTACCCAAAGTTGTGACGTTTGGAAGCAGGGGTAGGCACAGTGGGGTGTAAGAGACCTAAACCCTCACTTACCGTAATGTCTAAAAAATTGCCATACTAAAGAATAGCAGCATATTATATTATTTAGAAATGTGGATGCAAATGCCAGAAGAAAAATCAAAGGAAGTGAAAAACGTTTTCCTCTAGGAATAGGACAGGGGACGTAATAGGGAACAGATATTCTGCATTATCTCAATTAATTCTCACAACTGTGACTGACGCTCTTTTGCTCTCCTTGTTTTACAGATGAGCAAACTCAAAGAGGGATGCAACTTGCCTAGGGTCCTATAGCCAGCAGCTCATGAGTGTGGAATGGGGATTCAAATAAGGTCTAGGAGACTCCAAAAACCATGTGCTTAACCATGAAGTTTTACTACCTCTTCTCTGCTTCTTCATTAAGTATTTTTAGTGCCTAATTGCCCATGCTCTGTGCCAGGTGCAGTAAAGGAGGATTACACAGGTGCAACATGATCCATGACTCTTGTTGAAATCAGCAAGTCAAAAATAAAGGCTAATTAGCACATGAAAAGATGCTCAACATCACTAATCATTAGGGAAATGCAAAACTGCATTAAAATATCACCTCACATACATTAGGATGGCTACTATGAAAAAAACCAGAAAATAACAAATATTGGCAAGGATGTGGAATAACTGGAACACTCATGCATTGTTGGTGGGAATGTAAAATGGTGCAGCTGCTGTGGAAAACAGTATGATAGCTCTTTAAAAAATTAAAAAAAAAAAGATTTCTCATATAATCCCGCAATTCCATTCCTGGATATATACCCCAAAGAATGGAGAAAACAGGATCTTGGAGAGATGTTTGTATACCCATGTTCATAGCGGCATTATTCACAATAGCTAACATCTGGCAGAACCCAATGAATGAATGGATAAACAAAATGTAGTATATACGCACAATGGGATATTAGTCTTAAAAAGGAAGGAAATTCTGACACATGCCACAACATGAATGTGCCTTGAGGACATTATGCTAAGTGAAATAAAGCCGGTCACAAAAGGACAAATATTATATGATTCCATTTATATAAGCTACTTAGAGCAGTCAAATTCATAGAGACAGAAAGTAGAGTGGTGGTTGCCAGGGATGTAAAGGTGGGCATTTCTCAAAAAACTGAGAAATACAGAAAAATAAAAATCACTCACTATTTGCCATACTTCCACCCTGGTTCCTTTTAAACCTATTTTTCTTCTTCTTTTTTTTTTTTACTCAAAGAAATACATGTTTATAGTTTAAATATTCAAATAGTACTACAGGTTCGTAATAAACAAGAGCGGTCTAACTCCCCTCCTCCCAGCCCTGTGCTCCAGTCCTTTCAGATGTTGTTTCTGGTCTTTGTATTTCTCAATAACATGCCTGAATGTATTTTCTGGCTCCTTGTATTATTTATTTATTTATTATTTGTTGAGTTTATTGCTATGAAAAATAGGGATTAGATCACTTACAGGGCCTTCCTGACACTGTGCTCACCTTCCCCACCTATATGCACAATTCACCTTCCCTGTCCTCATGGAAGTAATATTACTCTTTTAGTTAAGTCACAGGTCAGTATTTATGTTATGATTATGTAAATATTGTTTATGTAATACGCTAGGGTTACTTTTTTTTTAAATTCCTTGTCCTCCTTCACCCCCACCACCCAACCCCAATCTCATCCTGGAGTTCACAGTTATCTCATTTTTCCTTTGCTTGGTTTTCTAAAATCTATCTCCTGGCTCTTTCTCCAACTCTTCTCTCAGTAAGATAGTTTCTCAGCTCTACGTTTTCCTCTTGTTGACATTGCTCCAGAGCCCTCCAACCAGCTCAGGTGGCTATTCTGCTTGGTCACTCACTTGTCCTCCTAGGTTTTCTTATCTCCATCATCTTGGGGATTCTGGTCTCCCATTTCCTGTGTTAGACCAACTGTGTCCTGGATCCCATATCTTTCTGTCTCTTGGTTTATTTGTTTGCTTTGATTGAACATACTACCTATGACATTTCTAAGAAAGAATGAAAGAGAAATGATTTTTTGAGTTGTGGGATGAATATTAAAGTCACTACCCTGGAAGGATCATTGTGCCTCTATCTGTATGAGGGATTCCCCTTGCACTTCTCAACCATAGACAGCTCTGTTCTGTCTCTTGAGCTCATGGTGAACCCATCCCCCAGGACAACATTTCTGTGTGTCTTGGTCTGGCACGAGGTGACTATCTATTCCCAGCATATGCCAATCAACACTTGTCTTAATAATACCTTAGCCTCAACACCCAAGGTTTAAGTTGCATTAATCACCTCATAAAGAAACCTTCACAAGTGCTAATTACTAACCTAGTCTTTAAACTATACTCATTTAAAGAGGTGGCATCTTAGAAGTTACAGTGTTTATAGTCATTCAACAAACATTTATTGTCAGCCATATAGAAGACACCATGCAAGGGCTTTACATGGGTTATCCGATGTAGTCCTCATGAAGGTCCGTGACGTGGGCATTATTGCCATTTGTAAATGAGTTTCAGAGAGATAAAACTTCTCCAGCCATTCATTCAACACATTTACTGAGTATCTACTATGTGCTAGAAAATGAGGATACTGCAGGGGGCAGATGCACATGTCCCTGGCCTCTTGGAGTTTGTAGTCTAGCCTAGTCTGTTTCCAAGGGTAACAGATATTAAATAAATAATTTCAGAAGTAGTCTATTAAATACATTTGAGACAAGTGTCATGAAAAAGAAGTACAAGATGCTATGGGAATATATAAAGGCCATAAGCTGTCCTAGTCTGGGGCTCAGAGGTGGTTTTTCTGAAGCAGTGCATTAAGTCTGCAGGATAAGGAAGAGTCAGCCAGATGAAATGAAGTCTACGGTTGGAGAGAGGGAGGGAACAGCATGAGCAAAGGCTCAGGGGCAGGAAGGGGCTTTGCATATATGAAGAACTGAAAGGCCAATGTGGCTGGAACAAAGAATGGAATGGTGTGGCATAAAGCGCAACAGGGACCGGGTCAGGGAGAAGACCATGAAGCATTTGTGCGTGCTATTAAAGAATCTGTATGTGACCTTGGTGGACGTGGGAGACATGACTGCTGAACTTGAAGGGCATCCCTGGAGATGGGGATAAATGGAGGGATGCAGGATGTGTGAAGCAAGAGGCTTGTTCATGGTCAGAGCCGGCATCTGAACCCAGCTCTCATGACAAGTCTGCTGCTCTTTTTGGTACACAAAATCTGTTTCTTTCTCTGTGTGAGAATGAACAAGGTGCCTGCACATTTTTCTGTCCCAGTGCAGTGTTTGAGGATGCTAAGTTACACCCCAGCAGCTGTGCAAAATCTGTTTCTCTCTTGTGTAGTGAAGGAGGCTAGACATTGTGTTGTGAAAGGTGTCACTCATTTGGGAAATTAGAACAAAACATAGTCACTGCCTTTAACAGCACACAGCCTAATAGAGGCAATAGGAATGTAAATAGGGTCTCAAGCCAAAACTAAACATGAGCAAGTTATAGAATCGTATATAATTCTTAGGGTCATAATTCTAGGGCTACATGTTTTGACTGTTTGACCACACTATATGCAGCAGTATCGTTAATGGTCCTGGATCTAGGCAGCATTTTCCAAAGTAGACTTAAAATAACATCACTCTGAGACTGGCCTGATTCTCTGTTTTGGCTAGAAATTGTGTTCCTCAAGAATAATAAAACATTTAAAATCATCTTTATTTTTTAAGTTCAGATATTCTGCTAAATAATTGATCTCCATGAATTCATCGGTCAATGTTTTAAAACTTTCTCATGAACGGGCTTATTGGAAATGGAGGCAGAAAATAAGGTGTTCAATAATATGACCACATGGTCTAAATTTCCTACAATATGCTTAGTTTACATGTGCAACACCTTTGTCAGACATAGACCCAATTTTGGTTTGAAAATAGCATTTACTTCCCAGGAGTGGTGTGTAGGAACTTAAGGGTCCTAGTATGTATGTCTCTAGTGGAAACTTTGGGGTTCAGTTTGAAAAGGCAGTGGCTCTCATGTGGATCCCCGTGATTCTCAGGGATTCTAGACTAGGCAGTCCCTTGTGGATGCCTGGGGAAGTCGGGCTGTGATCCTTACAGACCTTCTCTGAGCTGCCATACAGATGGGGCAGAGGGTGAATGATGGAAAAAGAACAAATGTTGCTGATGGTCCATGATTCGTCCACAAATATTGTAAAACCTTGTACTACCTGGCTGATGCTTTAACAAAATAGCTTGAGGGACATTAAAAAAGTACTGTTTCCTGGTATGCTGGTAAATATTTATTGATACAAAGATTGTGTAATCACAATTTAAAATATACAGTACTCTTGATTGTAAATTCCTTATAACCAATTGATCCCTATTCAATGCTCTTGTTGACTTTTGTTTGAGGCTCTTGTACCTATAGTGTATCCAATCTATTATTGCAATTGATGAATAAGTGTCATTCTGATAAGAATGTGGGCTGAGATTTCCCTTTATGTTAATGAGTAAGAAGAAAGGGAAACAACAGAGCTAGACATTTGGCCTTCAATCGTTTGTTAACAACGCAAGCAACATTTTTGTTGAACTGGATAATAGTTTTTGAATACTGGAAGAATATTTCCTCAGTCTTTTTCTGTTATTCACCATGCATTGGCTACAGTCACATTTTAGAATTTAACCTGCATTATTAACATTTCTCCATCACTTTTTATAAGTCTGGACTGGGGATTATTAAACTACGGTCTAGGGGCCATATCTGGTCCCCTGACCTGTTTTTGTACATAAAGTTTACTGGAACACAACCATGTCCACTAGTTTTATATATTGTATATGGCTGCTTCTGTATTACAATAGCAGAAGCAGAGTCGAGTATGTTGGACAGAGATTGAATGGATGCAAAGTCAAAATTATTTAATATCTGGCCTTTTGCAAAATAAGATTTACCAAGCCTTGGTCTGGGTAGTCAACAAAACAATAAATCAAGCCTTGATCTGTAGTGTCTGCCAATTTCCATGGTGTAAATACTCCTATCACGGCCAATTTCTATCTACCAATATGACACAGCAAAACATAGAGTTGGGAAGAGATGTGTGAAGTGCACCATTATAGAGTACTCTCACTCCATAGCTACAGTGGCTGTAAATCACTTCCAGAGCATAGACAATAGTAAAATGTAGTCATAATTAAGAACTGGTAAGTTTTGAGTGTTTATTACCTTTGTTTCTAAATACAATTTATTTAATTGTAAGTTTATATTTTAATTTTGAATAATGGCTGGGTTTAACAAGTGGTTTGCAAAATCTCTGAGAACTTAACAGTCAGTTATCATGAGTTGGCACTATGGCTTTCCTTTGGTGCCCAGCTGTCTTCTTTTTTCAGCCATTTCCATGTCTCCAGGAGATAATCCCTTTTTTCTTCTCAGCCTGTCTGCTTCCCAAAGTATCCTTTGTTCTTTTCATGGCCCTCTGGCTACACAGGGACCCCACTTTTTGCCAAACTAATCTTTTAAAACATTTGTCCCACAGAGTACCATTCCCTTTCATCTGCTTCCCATCAATACTCTTATTTCTACAGTAGGGTTGATACCAAATGGCCAGCAACAATTTATAATAAGCTGTAAACGATTAATGGCCTGGAAACACTTGCATTTAAAAAAAAGGAGTCTTGTTGACCCAAAGGTTATAGGGTTTGAATGTCTGGCAACATTGCAGGTGTGAGGAACGTCTCTGGAATTCCTAGTTCCCCTCAAAAGGTTACCGTCTTCTTCAGTGACAAACCACCAATCCAAGCGTGTACCCTGATGCTTCTCATTTCCCCTCAAAACTTTTTCCTTTTCAATCTTTTTAGTTTTAGCTCTTTATTTCCCCTCCATTTTCCCTCCTTATTTAAACCTCTCAATTGTAACTGAGGCAGATGTTATATGGACTTGGGGAAAGGGATAAATAAATCATTCAGTTGTGTGTGCTTATCCAGAACTGTCAGCCCCTGACTTGTGTGGTCTTGGCTGGCATCTGAGCACACCTGGTGCATCATCAGAATCAGTGTTCTCTCAGTTCCTGGTTGGCTCTACTGTCTGGCACCATCGGCTGTTTGTACTTATCTGGAACTGCCAATGGGAAGATCACATGGTCATTGAGAAACCGCACCCTGAAGAGATGGCTAGAAGCCTGGAGGGCATGCCCATCACAGCCTTGCCGGGAGTGGGAAAGGTGGTGTGAAGACCCTGGGGTTCACAGGACTCCCTCACCACGGGGCACAGTGTAAGAAGGTCCACGGTGAAAATGCAGTAGGAGGCAGTTACATCAGGCTCAGGATCGATGCTATTAAGGAACAACCCAGGCTGAGGGAAAAGGCATTTGTGTTTCAGGAAAGATGTATTGAGCCTCTTCCATGCTCCAGACTTTGCTTAGGCCCTGGGTTACAGCATGGAATGGAATGAAACCCCTGTTCTTCAGTTTCTTACCTGTTGAGTGGGTGAGACAGAAAGCAGCAATATGGTAAAGAGGGGGGAACACGGGAAGAATGTCAGGAGATCAGGTTAGAGAGGGGAGTGGGCTAGATCATGGAGCAACCAGGGCAAGATGTCAAGCCCTTGGAAGGTTTTGAGCAAGAGGGTGTTATGTTCTGACTTACATCTTAAAAGAAACACTCTAGTTGTTGTACAAGGAGACCAGGTCAGAGGCTATTGCAATTGTCCAGGTGAAGGTGGCTAGGTAGCGATGGAGGATGAGAAGTAGAAAATTCTGTGAAGGCAGAGCTGACAGGATTTACAGATGGATTGGCTCATCAGAGGAAAAGAGGGACTCATGGATGACGCTAAAGTTTTTGGCCTGAGAAACTGGAGGAATGGAATTTCCACTTACTATAATGGGAGAGGTTGTGAAAGGATGACTTAGGGGTTGGAGAAAACCAGGAGTTTGGATATGGGCCTTAGACATCGCCATGCAGATGTTGAGTAGACAGCTGCACATATGAGTTGGGAGTGCAGAGGGAGAGGCTGGGGTTCTGGGTATCAGTATATGAATCATCAGTGTCCACATGACATTTAAAGGCATGAGACCAGGTGGCCCCCCCCTTATAGAAAGAGATTAGATCCAGAAGAGTAGTGGTCTGAGGACTGGGCTTTAGGCCCTGATACTTAGAGGTGAGGACCCAGGAAAGGAGACACAGAGAATCCTCTTTGTCAGGGCATTACAAAAGGGCTATTTGGAAATGGTTCAGGCGGTGACTGGATGAAAAGCCCTTCGAACAGCCTCAAGGACCCAGGATGGTGGCCTGCTGGCTGAGTCCTGTTGTGCCTCAGAAGATATTGTAATATTTGGAAAAATTTCTCCAAGTCAAATTTAAATTAACATGAATGTCATATGGCTTTTTGGTATCTTCTACAGTCAAGCAAATAACAATTGGATAGGGTAGCTGCAGGAAGACTGGGTGCCTCTACAGTGGTCAGGTTGGAAGAACAAGGAATGAGTGATTAATCTCTTGCTACTCCCCAAGGGGAGAAGCTTCTGATAGCTTCCTTGGAAGCACTTTGTACCTCACCTGCCCCAGAGTAGATTAAATATTAAGTTTCCTCCCTTCTTTCAAGTCTTAGTGTTGCCATTGATAGTGCTGTGACTTCAGAAAAGTTGCTTAACTTTTCCAAACCTCTATTTCCTCATTACTAATGAGTAATAATTCCCACCATAAGGTGTTTATAAAGATTAAATAATTTTAAATACGTTGAAGCATGTAGTGAACTGCAAAGCAATATGCAAATATAAGAGGTGGAAATGACTATGCCTATAATTACATGGCTCAATTTACACAATAATAGATTTTCACACTTTGCATAAATACTGAGGGTTTTTATACTCAAGTCACTGAACTTACTATCTTCAGGATCCAAAATCCCCAAACAGAAGGCATCCCCTACTGTTAGGTCAAATAGCTCTTGCTGGTTTAGAGAGTTAATGCAAGCTCCACTGCCTCCTGAGCTGGAAACATGAAACAGAAATTTCAGTTCCCTAATCAATCCATTGTTTCTTCCTCTGGCTTCTGATAGGCCTCCTCCTTATCTTTGTAAACCCTCTAGCTGGTTGCTAGTTGAAAGTGCCTCTGATCTCCCTCTTCTGCCTCCCATGATGTTGATAAAAAGCACGAGGGAACATGCAGGATGAAAATGATCGTGGTCCTGCCAGCCTGAATTATTAAAGCATTTCAGTCTTAAGTATGAGGTGTGTATATGTTGGGGTGTGGAGTGAGTTGTGGAGATGAGAGAGAGCTGAATTACATAAAGTTGAGAAGATCTGAGTTCTAGTCTTGAAATTCACAAGCCATCTCTCTAAAATATTTCCATTACTCAGTAAAGTAAAAGCATTGGATCTAAGCTTTAAGGACCCTTCTAGTTCTTTCTGATTGGAATTCTGTGACTTCATCTTTTGCGGGTTAGAAACTCATCACTCTGTCCAGTTATCTCTATATTATGCCACCAGATGGCAATGTTTCCTTAACCCCAAAGAAAGTTTTCATTCTGGTAAAAAGTCAAGTTTTGTTGCCAACTTTTCCCCCTCTGAACGTGCAAAAGAATGATTTTCCGAAGCTGTGGAGGAAAGAAAGAACTCTCCTTCTGAACATCTTGGTTGGTTTATGCTGGAAACAGATAGGAACCTGTTTAAAGAAGATCTCTCTCTTCTTCGTGGACTGGGAACTCCAGTTGGAATGATGTCTCCTGTGATTGCGTATGGTGGGAGGTGGGAGATGTTGGAATTGGCGGGTCCTCAGGAGGCTTGGGGGTGGGGGAGATGTGCCCTAGCTGGTGGGCCTGCATGAGCCCTGCAAAACTCTGACTTATAGAGGGGCATCAGATGCCAAGTTTTACCAGACCATGCAGAACTAGGAATTGCCAGATGCACTCATAGGGCAGCTAAAATTGTCCTGGCAGAATCAGACTCTTTCGCTCATAAAGGTCAGAGACACAAGAAAGCGACATAAAGTCCAGCCCTTTTCTTGTGCAGATGGGGAAATTGAGGCCTAGAGCAGGTCAGCTGTCCTGATTCTATCTCCTTGCCAAATTACTTTGTATTTAAACATTTCAAGTAGACTTTTCAATCATCTCATCTTGCTGTGTTCAGCTAGCGCACATTGTTAAGCCTATTGGCCTCCGGGCCTGCCAAGCCCCTGCATCTATACACACCAGAGCATGCTGCATGCACTCAGTGAGACTTCAACAGCTGACTGATTCGTTCAAACCTATCAAACAGCAGACTTAGCTAGTTGGGGAGAAAAGTCATTTAAAATAATTGCTTATTAATCTGCAAAACAAATCTCATAGCAGGTTTTTTTTTTTTTTTTTTTTTTTGCTTTTAACAATGATATAATAACAACAAACATTTGTTTAGTGCTTCCTGTGGACCAGGCTGTGTGTTAAGCACTTAACATCACTATATCATGCACTTTTGCTAATAAAGCTGTGAACTAGTTATTACTATTTCTGCTTTACAGCTGCAACAGAGACTCAGAGAGGTTAGGTAACTTGCCCCGGGTCACAGAGCTGGAAGGAGCAGAGCCAATATTCACACCCTGATTTGTGTAATTCCAGATTTGATCTTCTAGCCTCTATGCTGTGCTGCCTCTTCATGACAGTTTTTCTCATGTACAGGATCTGATGCAGAAACTTATCGGAGTTTCTTACTGGAGCACCAGTCACCTCTCATCATTTTCCTGTTTTGACATGAAGGCTCAGTGATAGTGAGCAGGCTCAGCGTCTACAGAGTTGGTGATATCAGCATCACACAGGACATTCAGAATGTGGACTCCAGGGATGTTGAGAGATACTCCTGCACAAAGCTGCCAGCACCCATGTCCAAGAAACACTCAGAATCTAGGTCTCCTTGGATATTTTCCCCACTACTTGCAAAGGTAAAGAGGAACAGGCAGCACTGGGACTGAGGGAACGACAGTCCTAATGGAAGCTAGTGTGTTGAGAGTCTCCTCTGTGTCATGCTCTGAGCGAGATGTTTTATATGCATGGTCTCATTTGGACCTTGTGACAGCATGTTGTAGCAAGGACCCCATCATCACAGGGGGCAAATGTCTGCAGTGCAGAAAGTCGTCCTGAAGAAATGGATGTCAGATAAAAACAGTCTTCAGAAATCGACGATCCTGTTTTACCTCAAAAGTGCATGAAATGGAAATGGAAATATCTTGTGAAGATGTAGACAAATGACGGTCAGTGCCCAGAGCAGTAGTTACTGTCAGAAAAAGAGATAAGGATTTCCAGTCTGACAGACTGGATTCCTGGCTCAACACCACCCTCTTCTAACCATGTGACCTTGGGCAAATTACCTAACCTTTTCTGAGTCTCAATTTCCTCATCTTCAAAAAGGGGACAATATATATGTTCCAAGATTGCTGTGAGTATTAAATGAGATGATGTATGTAAAGTACCTGGCCTAGCAGCTTCTGGCACATAATAAGTATTCAATAAAGACTAATGGTGGAGATGAGTATAGGGGCTACTAATGCCCACCCTTACTCCAGAGCCTTCTTTCTGACCATCGTGAGGCACTTTCGAATATCTAAACCCATTTAAAGCCCAATTTTCTCTACGGCTGGCCATTTCTGCCTATTGACAGCTAATTTGCCTCATCCTACAGGCCCCCTTCCATGTTTCCCAGACTCCAGAAATCAGGTATTAAGTTATCAGGGCTTCAGGAGCCATGGTCTATGATGAGTTTACTACCTGTGCCCAATAAATGTTTAAGAAATAAATAAGAGCCAATATAACTATAAAGACCAAGAGCCAAAATAAGTCTTCTTGCTTGTGCTTTAGATCTTAAGAGTCCTTTATATTCAAGCTGCTCAGAGTCAAACGTGTGCCTAATAAACATTCTACAAAGGTCCTGGCGTGGTGTGACCAAAGGAAGAGAGAGGGCTCCAGTGTCTGTCACTGGGAGACCAGATGGACAGCCACCTGGGGCAGGGCCAGTGGTGCCACATCTCCAGGTCTGTTAAGCCCTATGAAAGACACTTGAGTCAAAATGTATTTCTATCGAAGAAAGGAGACCATAAATGGGAAAAGGAGAGGGGAGGAGACCTCTCAAGGGCATCTCCCTCTAGAAGTAGAGATTGTGAATCCACAACAGAAAAGTTTTAAACAAGGGATAGCAGAATGCCTGGATGGTGTTCTAGTGCCTGAATAGAAAAAGGCCACAATGACCAACAAATCCCACCTACATCCGCCTTCCTCACTGCCTGAAATCCCACCATTAGGATTTTTTTCCTTTTGGGTTAGCAACCAAGAAAGAGTAAAGTCTGGAAGACTCTTATTCCACATCTTCACTTTGGAGCGCCTCTTTTTTTTTTTTTTTTGAGATGGAGTCTTGCTCTGTCACCCAGGCTGGAGTACAGTGATGCAATCTCAGCTCACTGCAAGCTCTGCTTCCTGGGTTCACGTCATTCTCCTGCTTCAGCCTCCCAAGTAGCTGGGACTACAGGCACCTGCCACCACTCCCAGCTATTTTTTTTTTTTTTTGTATTTTTAGTGGAGACAGGGTTTCACCGTGTTAGCCAGGGTGGTCTTGACCTCATGATCCGTCCGCCTTGGCCTCCCAAAGTGCTGGGATTACCACCTCTTCTTGATTACAAACATAAACAAAAACTAACAACTTTCTAGTTTTTTCTTTTTTTTTTTAATTACAAAAGAGATCCATATTCATCACAGAATATTTGGAAAAAAGAGATAAGCAAAATCAGAAAAATAAATTCAGCCTGTAATCACCCAGAGATAACAATTATTAAAATTTAGGTATTCACTTTGTTATTTCCTTTTATAACAAAACTTTTTTTTCTTGTGAAATTTAATAGAATACAATTGAACTATTTTTTCCTTTATGGTTAATGATTCTTGTTTCTTATTTAGGAAATCATTTCCCGAGTCATAAAGAATTCTCTCATATTTTCTTCTAAAGCTTTATACAGTTTTGCCCTTCAAATAAGGTTAATAATCCACCTAGAATTGATTTCTGTGTATGGCATGCAGTGGAGACAAGTTCTACTTTTTTCTCTCAAATGAATATTCAGTTGGACCAAGGCTGTCCTTTCTCCACTACTTTGCAGTTTCACTTTTTGTTGAAAAATCAATTGTTCACACATGGGTAGATCTCTTTCTCGGCACTCTTGGAGTCTATTGGTCTGTCTGTATGTTGAACAGGATCAGATAGGCTGTGCTTTGTTTCAGGTAACAAAGAACCCCAACATCTCACTGATGAATATACTAAAGTCATTTTTGTTTTCCATTGGCAGTTCACTTCTGATGCAGGAGATGCCTCAGGGCAACTGCCCTTTGCAAGGTGAAGTGTCTGCACCATTGGAAGTACTCTCCATCCAGTGGAGAGAGACTGGAAATGCTCCATGAGGTTTTCATCGACCCAGAATGAAAGCATCACCCATCATTCCCTTCCTCTTACAGCCTATTTGTCAGAACCAGTCAGAGTTCCACCCACCTGAAAAGGTTGTGACGTGCTGTTTGCCATTTGCCTGGAAGGGGGGAATACCCAGATATTGGAAAATGCTAGTGACGTGCACTTCCATCTAACTATCCTTGAATGAAAATGACAGTCTTAATTACTGCAGTAAGATAAGAAGACTGTATACCTGGTAGAGCAAGTCCTCTTACCCCATTTCTTCTTCAAGAAGGTCTTGGCTAGTTTGGAACCTTGGCAATCCCATATAGACTTTAGAAAGTGCTAGTTAAGTTCTTTAAAAATCCTGCTGAGACTTTTATTGAATCCATAGCTTCATTTAGAGAGAGCTGACTTTTAAATTAGGGAGTGCTCCAAGCCACTGACATAGAATTTCTCTCTTTTACTCCAGGTCTTCTTTAATTTCTCTCGAATGTTTTGTAATGTTTTTGCGCAAAGGTCTTGCACATCTTTTGCTAGATATCCCCCTAGGTTTTGGACATTTTTAAGATGCTAGTGTAAATGTTATTGCTATATATTTTTCATTTTACAAATATATGTGTTTAGTATATAGAAATTTAATTCATGTTTCTGTATTGACTTTATTGAGTAACCTTATGAAACTTTCTTAAATTCTAAAAATTATCCGCAGCTTCCCATAGATTTTCTATGTAGGTAATAACATAATCCACAAAAATGACACTTCAATTTTTTCCTTTCTGGTTCTTATGTCTTTATTTCTCTTTCTTGCATTTCCCATGTGGGGTCCCCAGACACTGTTGAATAGATGTTGTGATAGTGAGCATCCCTGTTCTGTACACAGCCTCGAAAGGAAAATTTTCAGAGTTTTGTTTTAAACAATCTGGTTGTTATAGGTTTTATTGTAGCAGCTCTTCACCAGATTACCTGCATGTTTTCTTTTTTCTAGTTTCTAAGACTTTTAATCCATAAATGAGTGGATGTTGAATTTTAGCAAATGCTTGTCTCTGCATATATTGAAATGACTATATGATCAATTCCCCAATTGATCTGTTAAGTTGGTAAATTACATTGACATTCTGAAGTTAAAGCAATTTTTACACTAGCGCCCTCAAGTAAGCCAAATTTGGACATGATGTATGTTTAAATATCTATTGCTGGTGTTGGCCTGTTAATATTTTATTTAGAATTGTTGAGCCTATGTTCAAGAATAAAATTGGCTTGTGATTTTCCTTCACATACTGTTCATATTGGGTTTTGGTATCAAGATTACTCAAGCCTCACAAAATAACATAGGGAGTCTCATTTTTTCTGTTTTCTGAAAGAGTTTGCATAAGGGTGGCATTATATCTTCTTTAGCTCATAAAATTTGCTTGAGCTATCAAATCTTAACATTTTATGCCAGGTTGATTTTTTATTAAATGAATGATTTTAATAGTTATAGGATTATTCGGATTTTTAATTTCTTCTTTTGTTAATTTTGGTAAGTAGTGTTTTCCTAGAAATTTGTCTATTTTATCAAAATTAAAAAATTAATTCACATAGAGTTGTTTATAACATCTTCTAATTATCTTGCTAATGTCTGCAACACATGTAATAGTGTTATTTTTGCTTATAAATTGACAATTTATAATTGCATATACTTATGGGGCACAAAACAATGTTATGATTTATGAAAGCAATGTGGAATAATTATATCTAGCAAATTAATATATCCATCACCTTAAATACTCATCATTTTTTGTGGTGAAAACATTTGAAATTCACTTTTTTCACAATTTAAAAATGCACAGTACACTATTGTTATCTACAGGTGGTTCCTGACTTCTTATGATGATTTGAATTATCATTTTTCAACTTTACAATCGTGTGAAAGCAATATGCATTCAGTATGCTCTATGACTTATGTTGGGATTATGTCTGGATAAACCCATAGTAAGTTGAAAATATCAGTGGGCTCATCCAGACATAACTCCATCATAATTTGAGAAGCAGCCGTATATTTATCATGGTGTGCAATAAATCTCAAAAAAAGACCTATTCCTCCTGTCTGAGATTTTGTACCCTTTGGCCATCACTCCTTCATTCCCCTCACCCGCAGCCCCTGTAACTACCATTCTACTCTCTGCTTCTATGGATTTGATTGCTTGAGATTCCACATATAAGTGAGACCATGTGGTGTTTGTCTTTCTGTGTCTGGCTTATTTTACTTAGCATGATGTTCTCCAGTTTCAGTGATGTTGTTGCAAATGATAGAATTTCCTTCTGTTTAAAGGCTGAGTTATCCGATTGTGTGTATATACTACATTTTATTTATCCATTCATCCATTGATAGACACTTAGATTGATTCCATGACTTGGCTAGCGTAAATAGTGCTGCAATGAACATGGGAGTAAGGACATGTCTTAGACAATCTGATTTCAATATTTGGATAAACACCCAGAAGTGGAATTACTTGGTCATATGGTAATTCTAGTTTTAGGTTTTTGAGGAACTTTCATATAGTTTTTCATGATGGCAGTACTAACTTACACTCCCAACAGTGTACAAGGGTTCTCCTTTCTCCACAGATGTTCTCTTTTTCATTACTGACATGAGTTATCTGTGCCTTTTCCATTTTTTGTCTTCATCTGTCTCAGCAGAGGTTTATCAATTTTATCATTTAAAAGGTAAAAATTGTTACCTTTTAAATCTTGTCTATTGTATTTTTTTGTTTCATTAATTTTTGCTCTGATTTTTGTATTTCCTTTTTTCCATAGTTTTAGGAGATGACTTTGCTGTTCTTCTAACTTCTCTTTCTAGGACTCCTAGAAATATTGTTAAGTCTGCTCATTTTATTTTTCTCACCTTTATATTTTCCATTGTTTTATCTCTTTCTTATTCATTCTGGGTAGTTTCTTCTAATCTACCTTCCAGTTCATTAATTATCTCTTTACCTGTGTTGAATTTGCTATTAAACCTATCTGAATGACTTTTTCATTTTTTATTGGGTTTTTAAATGTTAAAATTCTCATTCCTATTTGGTTCTGCCTCAAATTTGCAATGATTTTGTTTCAGCTGATTGCCAAAACGTTTTTAGTTCAAGTTCATCTCTTTGAGCATAGTGAGCACAGTTGTTTTTCAGTCTTTATGTAAATACCTCCTCTTTTATTCATCTTTCCACATTTCTGGTGGAGGGACTGGCTATGAGAGACAAAAACTTTCTTTCAGATGCTTTTAGGACTTACCCATATTTCTTTCATGGTGTCTATTATTTTATTATCTCATTATTTAGATACTTTTCTCCTCTACTAAACTAATGGTTCAAGGCTTATCAAAGATAAATTCTCTGCCTTGTTCATCTCTGTGTCTCTCATGGTATCTAGCAGACTTCCACCCAAGATATAAAGACACTATGACTAAGTGAATGATTTTAGTCTTACCTACCTACCTGTTAACTTACCTACTTGCATCTCACTTATAGTTCGACTTTTGGCTTCTTCCTCAACCTCAACTACCCCATTCTTCCTATGGCTCACTGTGCTCACTGGCCTCCATACTGTCCCCTAAATAAGGAAATCTGCCGTAGCCTCAGGGCCTTTGCACCTACTCTGCCTGCTGTCTGGAATGCTCTTCTTCCCATATACCCATCTGTTTTAATCCATCATCTTTTAATCCCTCATCCCATCTCTTCAAATGTGACTTCTACAGAGGGTTCTTCTCTGACCACCTTATCCAATAACCAGCATTCTGTCTCCTCTTTGCCATTCTCCATCATCTCACCCTGCTTTATATCACATATCACTAAGTGACAGTATATTATAAATGTACCCATTTGTTTACTGTCTGCCTCCATAACTAATGTATAAGCTCTCTGAGGGCAGGGACTCCGGTTTATTTGTACACTGCAATTATCTCCAGTGCCTTGGATAGTGTCTGGCATGTAGAAGGAATTCAAGAAATACTTGTCAAGCTAGGTGATGTGACAACTACTTTATATGAAATTAAGTAATTCTCCTCCAGTAGCTCTAAAAGTTTAGTATGTTATTATTGTCTCTATTTTACTGATGAGTGAACTGAGGCTCAGAGAGGTTATTTAGCATACGTATGAAGACAGAACTAGTGAGTGATTGACCTGAGATTTGAACTCAACCTGTGCTATCTAAAGCTAGCCAGGCAGCCTCACATACATGGCAAATGCCTACTGAGACATGAATACGCAGGTTGGGATCCCAAACTGTTGGGAAGCATAAAAGAAAAACACTAAAGATGTGGGGAGCATAGGACTTTTTTTTTTAATAGGTCAGTGGCCCTCTCTGCAACCCTTTGAATGATCAGCTTGATCAGAGAATCCCCTACCCCCACCCCTGCCTCAGCCAGTTTCTATCTGGCTGTTTCATCAGCTGGCTGATCCAAACAGCAATGTCAGCAAAAGAATGGTGATCAGGCACGTAAAGCAATGTATTAGAAAGAAAGAAAAGGCAGCTCAGATGATGCAAGATCATCCAGATGTCAAGCACTGTGTTCTTGCACACTTGCCCATTCATGTTGTTCATTTTTTAAACATTTGTGATAAGAACAAAAACTTAGTTGCTTCCCTCAGGTACTCCCTGTATGGATTAGTGCAGACATCTGCTGCTTCAGGCTTTCTGATTGGTTCCCACTGGTTTGGGGCAAAACCGGAAGCTTCTGAGCCAAGTGCAGGGGCAGAAGAGCTCCCAAGAACTCCTGGGAAAACTAGGAAGGACAATCAAGAAACCACTGGCAGCTCCATTTGCAGGATCTCATCCCATCGGGGGTGTCTCAGGAGGGGGAATTGCAATACCATTCACCTGTCCCCTTTGCAGTTACACCAATCTCTCGTTCAAGAACAAGCAGAAAGCAAACACCAGATTGCCCTGAGCACAGGATTAGGACACACCACACAGAGCCAACTCAGCGTATCGTTCTTTGCATGATCATCTGGGGATGAAGCAGGCTCCGTTCTGGAAGGGGCAACCTGAATAGAGAAGAGTCTGACATTGGAGTCAAGCAGAACTTGGTTGGAATTTGGCTCATCGCTGGGTGATCCAGAGACAGTTATTTAATCTGAGAATCAGATATTTTGTCTGTTAAATGGAAATTATAGTAGCCACTTCACAGGATTGCTGTAAAGAGTACATAAAACCAGGTACCTGCAATGTATAGTGCTAAGCCTGACACATAGCAGGGTGTCAGTAAGTGGTACCTCTGACTGGGGATGGAAGCCAGAGGAGCTGGACCTTTATTTGACTGGCCAGAAGCCAGCTCTCTAGTCACCTTCCTGATCCTTCCTTCTTCTGTGTGTACACTGACAACAATGTTTTTCTACATAATGGAACAGTGGCCCTCAAAACTTGTTTTTGTAAGAATTATCCAGGTTGCTAGTTATTAATACTAGTTATCTGGGTTGCTAGTTATTAATACTAGTTATCTGTGTTGCTAGCTAAAAATACACTCAGTTCCCATCCCTAGATTTTTCTATTTCAGTAGGTGGTAGTGGATTCAGGAAATCTGTGTTTTTACCAAAGTATCCCCTGCTATAGAATTAATTTTTGTGTTCCCCCCTCATTCATATGTTGACATTTAAACCTCCATTGTGATGATACCAGGTGGCTTTGGGAGGTGATTTGGTGATAACGATGAAGCCCTCATAAATGGGATCACTGACCTAATAAAAGAGACCCCAGAATGCCCCCTTGTCCCTTCTGCCATGTGAAGTCACAGTGAGAAGATGGCATCTGTGAACTAGGAAGTGGGCCCTCACCAGATGCTGAATCTGCTGGTGCCTTGCTCTTGGACTTCCCAGCCTCCAGAATTCTGAATAATAAATTTCCTTTGCTTATAGCCTAGTCTATGACATTCTTTTGTGGCAGCGTAAATGGACTAAGATGTGCACCCTCATGCCCTTTAGGGAATTGTGACTTTGAGAAACACTGCCCTAGGATTTACAGAATGCTGACGAAGCCTTGCTGACTCAAATGCAAAATATTCTTATAAAGACCAAAATAGAAATGAATACTCCTTTGAACTCCTTTGGATGTGCACTTTGCATAGTTACAGCACCTTTCCATCATGTGCAAATGAGACACAAATGAATCCTTAGTTTGACCCAGAAAGAATGTCTTTGCTGGTAGGGACTGCAGGAGAAAGAGAAGAACCAGAATACTGTAGGAAAATTAACACTGGCCACGAGACATCTGGTTGCTAGCTCGGTAGCTGTGCAACATTGGCATGTTACTTGAACTTCTAGAAATCTGTTCTTTCTTCTGTAAAATGAATGTGGTCTAGAAAGTAAAGACCAGTCACCTTTACCAGTTGGAGTCTAACCAGGAAGAAACTTAAGTGTCTTCAACAGAGGGAATTTAATGCAGGGAATGGGTCACACCAGTGTTAGAAAAGCTGCAATGCCAAAGAGGGGATGAAGAGATAGCTCAAAGGTTAATAAGAGCAGAAAGTCACTAGTATTCATAGGCTGAAAAGAGAAAGGGAGGAGGTAGTGTTCCCGGAATCCCTGATGGGCTTGTCTGGAGGGCGCTGGGGCCATGGAGGAAATGTAGTAGCTGCTGGAGGCATGCTCAGGGCAGAGAGGGAGCAGAGAAATACCCTGGCTTCTCATTTTCTCTCTCCAGTCCTTGTAGGCACCTCACTGGCTGAACTCAGGGGAGCATTCCTCCTCTATAGAACAGAGTCTCCTTGCATACAACAAGAGGGTCAGAGGATGGCTCAATTTTTCCTTCCATTTCTCACTTCTATGATTCTCTCTCTTCAGGGTAAGTAAGTGAGGGTAAGTAAGCTGCCCAGTAAGTGAACAGTTTTCCAAACAAGCCCACAGCACCACCTCTATATACAGCAACTCTCTGTTTATCAGCACTGCATTAACCAGGACTCTCTATTAACTGGGACTTCCAGTTCCTTAAATTTCTTCAAGGTTCCTGTGTACTCCCAAAGCATCTTCATCAAAGAAACATTAAGTTATGCTTAGAGACCATTTCCCAATTGATATAGATAGGAGATTCTAAGGCCTTGAAAAAAATTAATACATGCATATTAGATATAGCTATAAAAGCCAGACTATCTGATTAATTATGTGACTGGTGTTAAACTGTTTGGACAAAGGTTGGCTAAATTCCCTATGAATACTTACTTCCCTACTTCTGTGGACAAGGAAAAATAGACCAAAGGTTCAGATAAAAGCTTGATTCAATGTCATCTCTTTTCTCATGAATCTTGGTCATGTGTGGGAAGTGATCCAGATCTAGAACCTTAGCCTTTGGGACTTAAAAAAAACAAAACAAAAACTGTTGAGTTGAATCATTAAGTGTTACTGAGGGACAGGAGAGAGGAGGGTAGCTTTCTTAGTTCCAAGCCAAATTCTGTTAACAAAGATCTGTGGGTAGACCTCTGTCTGGGCAAAAGATCAGAAGATGTGCTGTTCTAGGCCTCTTTGCTCTCAGACCCATTCCCTATCCTTTCCCCTTCACTGTACACCCTTATCTCCTCTTCTGCTGTCTTCCTCTGGGCCTGATGCCTGAGGCTCCAGAAGTTTCTCAGGCTCCCACGTTCCAGCAATCCAGGCCTCCTTCCTAGTAAGTGATGAGTACAGGGGCCATACTTAGCCCTGCAAGTTTTGTAATCCAACTTGAAATCAAATGGCAGAATGAATGATTATATATGGTGTGACCCAGGACCACATGCAGTTGTATCACATGCACTTACAAAAGAGCCCCATTTCTTGGACTCATTCCCAGACTCAATCTCTCTGAGGGTAGGACCAGGAATTCTGCCCTTTTCACAATCTTCCCAGGTGGTTCTCTACATAGTATAATAATACAAACTCATGGAAATGTATTGAATGAAAAGTGAATAAAAGAATAAATGAAATAACAAATGGTGATGACTGGCACAATATATGTATCCATTCTCCTACTGAGGTGCACTTACTTTGCTTCCAATGTTCATTTGACAAGTAGTGATGCATTGAATATCCTTGTACCTGTGAGCATGCAGTAAAGTTTCCATGGGCTTATATTTGCTGGGTTATGGGCATGTGCATCTTCCTCTTTTCTAGATATTAACAAATCACTCTCCAAAGTATTTATAACAATCAACACTCCTGAACCAGCAGTGAGTTGGAATTCCTTCCTCATCACATCCTGGCCAACAATTATTATCATCAGATTTTTTAATTTTGCCAATTTGAAGGAATGCAGTGGCTTCTCATGTGTTAGTGTTTCTGATGATCAGTGAGGTTGAAAGTCTTTTTTTTTTTTTTTTTGAGATGGAGTTTTGCTCTTGTTGCCCAGGCTGGAGTGCAATGGTGCTATCTTGGCTCACTGCAACCTCTGCCTCCTGGGTTCAAGTGATTCTCCTGCTTCAGCCTCCCGAGTAGATGGGATTACAGGCATGCACCACCATGCCTGGCTAAGTTTTGTATTTTTAGTAGAGACGGGGTTTCACCATGTTGGTCAGGCTGGTCTCAAACTCCTGACCTCAAGTGATCTGCCTGCCTCGGCCTCCCAAAGTGCTGGGATTACAGGCGCGAGCCACTGCACCTGGCCGATTGAGCATCTTTTTATGTATTTAATGATGCTCATTTTTAATTGACTTCCTTCTGTGCTTTCTTTTTTTTTTTTAGCAGTGAATTTGAGTTATAAGAATATGTATTTCTTTCACTCTGGGATTCACCTACATAAAGTAATTTTCACTTGAATGAAAAAGAAATCAGTTGTATAAACATCTGTTTTTTTTCTGAATTTTACTGGTGTAAAAATGGCCACTCAGCCCTGGAAGACACAAAGGCACTTCGCCTACTGAAGTTGCAGATGGGAAATTTTTAGAAAGGTCCTGTTCAACCTCTGGAAGGGACAGATCATATCTGAAAGTCAGGGTAATTCACCCAACCCAAATGTTTCTTCTACTGTGGGCTCTGAGGATTCGTCCACATGCTTCTTCTGTGTTGCTGCCATCTGATTTCCTTTGCTAGGCTCCTCTTGCTACTTGGGCTACAAAGAGGTGCTTCATGGTCCAGAGTCTTTGCCTCACCTTCAGTCTTGAGGTGGTCCCCTAGGAGTTATTGGTAGTTGCTGCTGGAAGCCATTCTAACAAACCTGGCGAAGGCACAAAAGGATAGAAAGCCTTTAGCCAATACGGTGCCATCCAAAACAAACAGAGCACACTGCCCAGTCCTCTTCTGATTGCCTTTACTAATGCATCAGTCATACTTCTTCTGCACTCGATCTTAGCCAAGAGGTGGAGAAGCCATAGTCATAATTCTTCTGAAATTAATCTCTTCCTGCCGCACCTCCCCATCATCTGTCTTTGAATTCCCAGGGCTAGTACTCATAAGATTATCTCTTTCTTCTCCTTTATGAGGAGACCCATCCTTTTTCACAAACCAGCCACAAAAGCAAGTGTCATTACCCCCTACTGGAAATACCAGACAGAGAGTTCATCTCGGGTTACTTTCTAATCAGGCCTCCTGCCCGGGTTTTTCCTACTCCTGTCTTGAAGCGACCACAGGGGGAGAGCAGTTTCCAAATATGATCCCACCTTTCCACTGTCACTTGTCCACCCCCGACCACTATCATTCTTTTATTTGCTTCTCCCCTGAGCCAGCCGAGAGCCTAGGTCAGTGACAGGGCAGGCAGAAGACAGAGGGTCTTCCAGGAAGGAGAGGGAGAAACTCACAGAAGAGGCAGCAAGACAGGAAGGCGGGCAGGGGCTGAAAATCCAATACGTATCTAAGTACATTTTTCTAGGATGGGCTTCTACACACAGCCAAAACATATCTTGCATATTGTTTGTATTTTTTAGAGGTTTACAGGTCTCCCTGAAAGTCCCTCTGTGGAATTATAAACCTCTAATAAAAAATCCCAGGGTTAAAGAAAGGAAAAGATGAAGGAGAGGCCCACACTCTGAAAGGAAAGGGTTCAGCGACTCCTGGAAGGTTCTGGATGGTGCTTCCTTGACCAAGTCAGCTGCTTCTTCTGCCTGGTCTCCTTTGTGGTTCAGCTGGGGTGGGGCTTGCTAGAAAAAGCTGTGGGAGGTGGTTGCGCCAACGTATGGGGGCTGTCTGTAAATGTAGGTGTTATCTGATGAAAGCTGCCCAGGGTGAGGGCTCGTACAGAAAGCTCCTGGTGGTGGGGAGATAATGTCAAGCTTCTCTCTCTCTCCCAGATCCTGGTTGTATCCCCTGTCCCTCTCCACCCCCACCCACTCACCCACAGACTTCCAAGGAACCGACGCCTGCAGACATGCCTCTCTGGTGCCCTCCCAGTAACCCCTGGCAGGTAGCACAGCGCCAAACCTCTTGGCTTTACCCCACTGGGCCCATGACCCAGTGGCTGTGCCTCTGGGTCCTCCCTGTCCTGCAAAGAGAACTGGGCCCTGAGTCAGGTTCTTCTGCTCCAACCCAGTGGCCACCTGTGCTCCTGGGGAGCTTGGGGGAGGCTGGGAAACTTTCAAAGAGCAGTTAATCACTAACTAGCTGGAGATAAGAGAGAGAGAATGAAACAATTGAGAAAATGCCCAACCCAGAGGTTAGTGCTTCCCTGCCTGCACACGCCAGAACCTGGCCCGCCCAGAGAAACTGGCGATCAAACTGAGTTTGTTCACTGGAGAGAGCTGACATACAGTCTCCAGGGGGCTGCAGTATCCCAGGCTGAGGTCCAGTGGCAGCCACTGCCGCTTTTCTCCTAGGGGCCTTTCCTTCAGCCATGCCTCAGCCCTGAAGACAAACAGGAGCAGTTTTCAAGGAGCCCTTCCCTTATCTCTAAGGTCCGGGCCTGGAATTCAGCTTGGCCCATTTACTATGCCAGCTCTGTGCAGGGTGCAGAGATCCAAGATAAATCAGACAGGGTCTCTGCTGTCAATGTGCTCAAGGAAAGAGGCTTTTAGGGGAAACAAATCTAAAAGACTGCCAGCTGGAACTTCAACTCTGTAAAGCAGCACCCTGCCACATCTGCCTGCTGGAACATTTTCGTCTGCTGGGCTCACGTAGCTGTGCAACAGCTGGGTCTGGGGTCACATTCTGGGCTAATCTGATGATTATTTTGGCTAGGGTGAGCCCATCCTTTTTGGTTTCAGGAGCTGTTCAAGGGTGGTCTGATGGTTTGGATCAAGACTAGCTGGATCCCAGAGAAGAATACGTTGACTTTTCTGGGGTGGCATCTGGGGCAGAAAGCAAGAAGGCTGCCTTACTTCAAGGAAGGCTCTCCTTCCACCTTCTGCCCTCTGAGTGCCTCGTATGAGCAAGTGACACTAGACAAAGTGCTTAACACTTATTACCTGACTTGAATCTCCCAATGGCCCTGTAAAGCAGGTACTCCATTATCATCACCACCCTTCTTTTTACAGGCAAGAAAACCAAGGCACAGTCAGTTTAAATAACTGGCTCAAGGCTGCACGGCTGATAAGTAGCAAATTTGGACTTCGAATCTGGGCGCTCTGGCTTCAAAGTGTGCTGTCTATTGTTCAGGTTCTGGTCTGGTACTGGCAATGTCAGCCACCCCTGGAAGCTTGCTATGAATATAGAATCCCCAGCTGACCCCAAACTCCCCAAATTAGCACCATGATTTTAACAAGATCTCAGGTGATTGGTGTACACACTACAGTTTGAGAAACACTGCCCTTTTCACATTATATGGCTCTGTGCTCAGTACAGATTTAGTTTTCTTTTTTTTTTTTTATTATACTTTAAGTTCTGGGGTACATGCGCAGAACCTGCAGGTTTGTCACATAGGTATATATGTGCCATAGTGGCTTGCTGCAGTCATCAACCCACATTAGGTATTTCTCCTAATGCTCTCTCCCCTAGCCCCCGACCCCCTGACAGGCCCCGGTGTGTGATATTCTCCTCCCTGTGTCCATGTGTTCTCATTGTTCAACTCCCACTTATGAGTGAGAATGCAGTGTTTGGTTTTCTGTTCTTGTGTTAGTTTCACAATCGTTCTCAGATTTAGTTTTCAAACTATTCATTCCACCTGCCAACAATTACCAAGCTCCAGACATTGTACCAGGTGAATGATGGCGGTGAAGAGACAAATTTCCTTATAGAACTTGGCCACACCCTTCATGCAGGCAGTATGTAGACTGCAAGTCAGGACACTTGGATCTAAATTCAGTGCTACCACCTGCCGGCTGCGAGACTGTGGCTGAGTCATTTCACCTTCTTGGGTCCCAGTTTCCTAATCAGTAAAACCAGGAGGCAAGCCAGAGATGTCCGGCCCCAGCAGCATATTCTATGTGAACAGGATGAGGTGCCCAGCAGGCACTCGATGGGGATCTGCTGAATGAGGGAACCAGTAAATGAGTGAGTGAACCGATCATCCACCACAAGAAAAAAGCCCTCCATTTCCAAATGAAGAAAAGAAGTATGCTAGTGGAGGGGAGATGGGATTATCTGCTGTGTGTCAGGGAAGAGTAGGGCCTTCCCAAGCTCCCTTACTACTAACATTACACAGGGGTCCTAACTTGCCCTTCTCAATGGTCCACTCAGATGATTTCTCTTGGCGAATGTCTGCCCCACATCTGTGTGTCACTCAGCAACTTTGGCCATGTATCCAGTGTGGGATCTCTAGATCACAAGGTGGAGAAAGGGGTGAGGAATGACCTAGAATCCTGGCCTCTGGCCTTAAGAGCCTCACTTGTTAAAGGGAAAGGGGCAAATAAGATCTGAACATCAAAAATTATTTCAGCTTGCCTTCCCTCTCACTCTTCTCTGTCCCCGTCTCCTCTTGTCTTCCCTGCAAACCACTTTGAATCTCCTTTGGTTACTAAGATAAAACCAATCCACATTAACTATGGCTGGTATTTTTTTCGCTTTTACTCCAAGCCAATGCATAGTGCATTTTGCTTACATTAGATTATGGAATCCTTCAAACAACCTGATGATGAGTGGGTGCCATTGATACCCCCATTTTATAGCTGGGGCAACTGAGGCACAGGGTTGTTAAGCAGCTAACCTGAGGCCACTCGGTCACTTCCTTGTGGTGGGCCCAGGATTTGAATCCAGGTTTGCTCAACTCCAAAGCCTGTGTACTAAACGACACTTCCTGCCTTGATAAGATAATTGTGGTTGTTACTTGGCCAAATAAAGAGCCTATGGAGAAGTTGTTTCCAATGAAGCATATCAGCTTCTAAATCTGGCTGAACATTGGACTCTCCAAAGGGGCACAAAATACAGCTTCCCGGGCACCATCTTGAAATGACTGATTCAGCAAATTGGTGGTAGGCAGCGAGGCACCTGTAGTTTGGTAAAGCTCCCAGGTGATTCTGATAATGAGCTTGTGCAGAACCCATTTACCTAAGGAGAACGCGGGTTCAAAGGGACTGGACAGCTCTTCCTTATTTAGAGTAGGAGGCTGTTGGCTTCCGAGAATGAGGGCTAATTAACTTTGGGGAGCTTCCTGGAGTGACCTTTGCCCTCAGTGAAAGTGTGGGGATTGAGATAAGAGAGAGAAATCCTTGGTGGCTAGGAGGAAGGGTAGGGTGTTTGCTGTCAGGCTCCAGGCTTAGCCCTCGTGGTGTCCCTCGTGGAGATGGTATACACTGAGTGCAATGGCTGCTGGAGAGTGGGTGGAGAGATGAAGGTGACAGGGGTGGGATTAATTAAAATATCAGGCAGTGTGGCTGGGAGCAGTGGTTCACACCTGTAATCCCAGCGCTTTAGGAGGCCAAGGCAGGTGGATCACCTGAGATTGGGAATTCGAGTTTAGCGTGGCCAACATGACGAAACCCTGTCTCTACTAAAAAAATACAAAAATTAGCTGGGTGTGGTGGTGCACTGCAATCCCAGCTGCTCAGGAGGCTGAGGCATGAGAATTTCTCAAACCCAGGAGGCAGAGGTTGCAAGTGAGCGGAGATTGCACCACAGCACTCGGGCTGGGGCAACAGAGAGAGCCTGTCTCAAAGAAAAGAAGCAGTGAACCTTTAGATTATCCCGCTCTAAAAGTGAGGCAACCTTAGTTTGTCTGGGTCTTTAGCAGCAGAAGTGCCCTTGGCTATTTCTAGGCTGAGGGCCCCACCTAGTTCAAGTCTTCTAAACATCCAGTGTTTTGCTATATTCATTTACCACTTGTCCTATTAGACTCTTAGGTCTTTTTTTTTAATGACTCACTTATTAAAGAATGTGCATTTATTTACAAAGCAACAATATCACTACCTTTAATGGAAAATTAGCAACCCTGGCTACACCTAGAAGGTAACTGTTAATAAATAGGATGAAACCCAAGGCTGGAATTAACTTCTCATTGGATCCTGCAGCCTATGCTCCTTTCGTTGAAGGGTGATATCAGCCAACTGAGACCTCCTCTAAAGTCTGTGAAGGATTGAATTAAGAGAATTGGAAAGGGCACACATTTCTCATGATGTGATTCAATATTGATTAATTCCAGGTTCACCTATTATGTAAAACCATGTTACTTAAAGTGGCTTATAAATACCACAGCACCAGAATGTAAGCTCCATGAGGGCAGAGTTTTTGGTTTTGTTTTGTCTTTTAAAAATCTGTTCATTGCTGTATTCCTAGACTCTGAAACAGTACTTGGAATATAGTAGGTGTTCACATATTTATTGACTACGTGGACTCTTTTTAGACTGAGAAGCGGAATATAAAGTCGGAGGGTCCGACTGGTGATCGAATGTCTTCCTTCCTTACTCAAACCCACTCACCCACTTAGTTTTGAGAACTCTGGTGACCCAACCTACATCCTGTCCCACCTTCAGCTTCTTCCCATTCCTTGGATGCACGTGTTGCTGTGAGGATCAGACGAGGTCATGGATGGGCAGGACCCTGAACTGCGTGCCCTCTGCACTGCGAAACAGCTGGGCTGATTATAAATTGCAAAGGGGATACCTGATGGTGGCCCCATGACTTTCCATATGCTTTGGGCTGTTGTGAGAGAGAGTGCCCAAAGCCTGATTCTGGAATATTTTCTTTGCTCTCTTTTAAATGAGAACCTGCTTGCTTCAATTCTCCCACTGAGCAATCATGCTGACATGAGGGAGATGGAGTCAGACCTTACATTGTTGAGACCAGATTCTGTGTTCTACTGAGTATTGGGAAGGGTGATGCAGGCAGGCACCCACCATGTTCCCTGTGAGTGCTTATTTTTAGTAAAAACCTTGGTATACTGCTATTAATGAAAATAATAATAATAATAATAATAATTACTCCTGCTAATAATATAAGGAAACACCCACTGGTCTGTGACTGAGCCAGCCTTGCCTGAAGGCAGGGGAATGAATTCAATGACCTCTTGACACTGGTCTCAGCCCTTTGGTTCTATTACCACCTTGTAAACCTGAGGTTGTTCTGTTTTTATCCCTAGGGAGTTGTGGTTAGAACCTGCCAGAAATTTCTCACAATGAATCAATCTTCCATTGGTCACTGCCCTTTTCAACATGCCTGTCATTCAAGACTTACGATTTCCTAGGCATTGACAGAGAGAAACTGGCCATGTGGCCCAAGGCAGTGGGATTTACGTGACACCCGCCAAGCCGGTGGGGCTAAGTTCCATTGCCGAAGTCTGATACCTGTCATCTGCTGTGGGGTGACATCCACACCATGTAATTCTCCATTCATTCAATACATATTTGTGGATTCCTAGAATGCCCCAGCCACTGTGATAGTCCAGCTCAAGAGAGAGGAAGTACATGAGACATTACCACACAGTGTGGTATGTGCTGGAGAGATGAAGACTCTGGAGCAGAGAGGCAACAACTCAGGTGGGGACTGAATGGTGGCGGGGTGGGCTCATCAGGAAAGGCCCCCTCCGGGGAAGCTGTGTTTGGGCTGGGGTCGAAGGATGAGCAGCAGTTAGCCAGGGAAGACAGGGAGTAAAGGTACCCAGGCATGTGGGGCAGTCTATGCAATAATGTGGGGATTGGGGGAGGAAGGAAAGAGAAAGAGAATGGGAGAATGGCCTGCCTATCTGGGGAAATGAAAGGAGCCAGTATGTAAAAAGTCAGGTGAGAGACAGCTGGAGATGAGGCTGCAGAAATAGGTAGGTGCCAGGTCACAGAGGGCCTTGTGAATAGTATCATGGAGGCTGGACTTTACTCCAAAGGGCATGGGAGCCATCAAAGAGTGTTGAACAAGGAGATGCACATTATAGAAAGGCCAGGAAGGTCTCTGGGATCTCCTCTTCTCCAAATTGTGGCTCTGGGGACAGCTTCCTATAGTGCTCTTGGGCAGTACCAAACTGGTGTTTAGGCTCAGCTCACATGCAGCTCACAGCAAGATGGTGACAAATGACTCATCCTCACACAACAGAGCAGGCATAGGAAGGAGGCCCCGGTTAGGGTCTTGCTTACCTGGTTTGCTGGTGGCCTATGCGTTTAATTATAGAAAAGAATGCCAAGCCACTTGTGCCTTCTCAAACACTTTTTAACCTTTCTTCTACACCATGCCCTGCACCTCCCGTTCTCTCTCTGCTCTTCTCCCTTCCACCCTCAAATTTCTAAGCCATGTCCAGGTCTCGTTTTCATCTGTGCCAGAGAAGATCTATCTGACTTTGGCCATGGAAGAGGTATAGCAGGTACCAGTTGGAGAGGGCTGGAAAAGGTGCCTGGTGCTAGATATGGAAGACCTGAGCTTCCAGTCCTTGCTCTCACAGCCACCAGGCATTTGACATGGGGCAGAAGCACTTTTCCTCACCGAGCCTCTGTTTCCTCGTCTGTAAAATGGGAATCATGTTATGGTGATGGTGTGATATTTGAACAAGTCTTTTTTTTTTTTTTTGCAAAATTGCTTTGTAAACTGCAAAGCTCTGAATAAGTGTTTATTTGGGATTATTAGGAACTGCTTTGCTGGAATAGTCTACCAGAGGGATGGAAGGAGAGGAACTGAGAAATCCATTCTTTGAAACATTTTTATCATATGAGATACAAATATATGTCTATATAAATATAGATATAAATACGAACAAATATATCTGTCATAAAATTTAAAAAAGGATGAAACTTGCCCCTACTCTCGCCCCTAGCAGCAACTATTAATTGTTTGTTGTATATTCTCCCAGACACGTACAAAATATATATATTCAAACAAAAAATATAATCATATTATAAGCTTTGTTTTTTAGCTTGTTTATTCACATTACATGGAAATCTTTCAGCATCGTGGCCTATAGATCTGTCTTTTTAATATTACTTCATGGTCTAGGTGAACCATGGTTTATTTAGCATTTTCCTTTTGGTAAACATGAAAGTTAGTTGCAATTTTTCATCATATATTTTTTCTGGTCTTTTCTACATATATCTATGTGAGAAATTCCTAGAAATAGGGTTGCTGACTCAAAGGATATGAGCATTTTAAATTTTGGTAGGTACTACCAAACTGCTCTTCATAAAGACTGTACAAATACACCCTCCCACAAACAGAGTGCCTGCCTTCCATGCCTGGACCAACCACAGGCATTACCACCTCTGCTGAAGCTTTTTTATAAGACAAGGTCTTGCTCTGTTGCCCAGGCAGGAGTGCAGTGGCGCGATCTCTGCTCACTTCAACCTCTGCCTCCCAGGTTCAAGTGACTGTCATGTCTCAGCCTCTGGAGTAGCTGGGACTACAGGTGCGTGCTACCAAACCTGGCTAATTTTTGTATTTTTGGTAGAGATGGGGTTTTGCCATGTTGGCCAGGCTGGTCTCGAACTCCTGGCCTCAAGTGATTTGACTGCCTTGGCTTCCCAAAGTGCTGGGATTACAGGCATGAGCCACCATGACTGGACTGCTGAGGCTTTTTTTTTTTTTTTTTTTTTTTTTGAGACCAAGTTTCACTCTTGTAGCCCAGGCTGCAGTGCAATGGCATGATCTCGGCTCACTGCAACCTCCGCCTCCCAGGTTCAAGCGATTCTCCTGCCTCAGCATTCCAAGTAGTTGGGATTATAGGCATGCACCACCATGCCCGGCTAATTTTGTATTTTTAGTAGAGATGGGGTTTCTCCGTGTTGGTCAGGCTGGTCTCGAACTCCCAACCTCAGGTGATCTGCCCGCCTTGGCCTCTCAAAGTGCTGGGATTACAGGCATGAACCACTGCGCCCAGCCTTGCTGAGGCTTTTAAAACCATGAAACTCTCCTCCTCCCTCAACTGGTCATGTGGCCGCTGCCTGCTTCATCACACTGCTCCTCTGTCTGACAAGCCTGTTCTTATATAACACCAGTAGATAGGGCCATCCGAGACATGGTTACCCAATAAAATGGTAGGAACCAGCCCTAGGGTATTTGGGAAACTGGCTTTGAGGGTTCAATGGAATATTCACATTTCCAAACATAAAATTTAGCAGCAATGGAGAAACGTACTTTAAGCAGATAGTTTTGCGCCTGACACAAGAAATTATTATTGTTGTTGTTATTGAAAGTTCTGACCCACAGATCTCGGTTGTGTTTGGAAGGAGGATAGTCAGAGAGAGGAGGAAGGTATGAAGAGGTCGAGGTGTTAGTTTTAAAAAGTGTGTCTTTGTCATTGTCGAGCTGTGGCTGGTCCCACAACCTGGTTCTATCAGGCCTTTGGTGTTACAAAATGCAAAACACCAGGCAACCAAATAGCGTTTCCATGGAAGTATCCCGTGACCTCTGGTGCTGTGTACAGGTGAGAAAGTGAGCACTCAGAAAGGGATGGCCTGGGTGGGGAGGGCGAAAGGGGCCTCTCCAGCCTCTGCAACCTAAAACAAGGGGCCAATGAAAAGTTCTGGAACTGGATCACTAAGAAGACAGGCCCCACTGCTGGCATGCGTGGGATGACCAAAGAATTAGGAACCTGAGATTGGAGTTGGTCTCCAATTCAACTGGCCCATTTTAAAATTCTCATAAGCAGGGACAGAGGATCAAGTCAAGAGCACTAGGGAGATGGTGATGAATGGAAATTGTGTAAGGTAGATGGCTATTTGCTGGGGAAGGAGGAGAGAGGATTCAGAATTATAGGAATAATACATGAAATGACTGACAAAAGTAGCCTTTTACGTGTGTTATCTAATTTAATCCTCTTAACCTTATAGAGTTAGCACTGTCAGGATCCATATTAAAAAAAAAAAAAAAAAGACGAAGCAGAAGCTCAGAGAAGTCAAATTACTTGGCCGAGGTCAAGGTCACACAGCCACACGTGGCAAATCTGGAATACAAACTTAGGTCTATCTGACTTTAAACCAAAATGCTGCATATAGCTTCGATTTCAGCATGGCAGAGTTCAACTTGGAGGTAGAGGGTGGTGTTGTAGATTACTAGATATGATAGTGGTAGGTTTTCTTCTTCTGTCTTGATGAAAGATGAGCTATTTTTATCCTGTTGCAGGACAACGCGAAGGATCATGACTTCCATTTTTGAACTGACATTGTAGATTTGTGTATATTTGACAGCTCTACCACATTCCCAACCCTATGCCCTCCTATCACCCTTTCTGAGAATACTGGGCTAGTTGGGGGCAGTGTTGGGGGACTTGGGCCTGGGTGTATGCTGGGAGGAAAGGCAAGGAGATTGTGCAGTGTGGTAGTAGGGACTGGGGGAAGTTTTTTTGTTTTTGTTTTGAAAATCCTAGTTGGTCCCCAGTGGAGCCTCCAGACCTCCTCAAAGTCTTTGAGGTTGTGATTAATTACCATATAAACTAGACAGTCCTTGGCCTTGGTGTTGCCATTCCAGCCTGTAATTATCTTCATCACAAGTTGCTGTCTGGCTTTGTTCTGTAGGTAGAGGCTCTTTCGTTGGTCCCTGCATGTCCCTGAGTCACTAGCAGGCTCACTTGTGCTTATCCAAACTGGTGAATCATTCGCTGTCACCCTGGAGAGCAGTGCAGTTTGGGAAGGCGTGGGTGCTCCCATGGAGAGGGTGATCCCTTCTCTCTTCTTTCCAGGCATGCGTAAGGAGCAGTGGCAGAGAATTACGGAACACAGGATGCTATCATAGGTGACCTATGAGCCAGGCACGTTCATACGTGTCATCTCAATGAAAGCTTTACAGCACCGGTTATACAAGTAGTACACAGGGATAAACAGCAAGGTTCTTAGGTGGGTTTCAGACCCGGCTCTGCCACTTATCTAGAGGTATGACCTTGGCCCAACCTTCCTAACTTGTCTGTGCCTTGATTTTCTCAACTATAAAATAGAGATAAAAATGGTAACTGCATCTAAGAGCTTTTGAGAGGAATTGATGCAAGGATGCAAGTATAGTGCCTAGCAAACTGCAAGCACTCCACGAGGGGTGGTGATGCGGATGCTAATGCTGATGCTGGGACAAACTTATACCCATTTTACAGATGGGAGAACTGAGCCTCAAGTTGTCCAAAGTGGCATAGCTAGTAAGTGGTAGACTTGGGATGAAAACCCCAGTCTGTTTCCAAGTCAGGAACACTTTCCTCCATAATGCCATCTGCATAAATTAGACTGTTGGACTAAAAAACAATCCATTCAAACCACAAGGGTACATTGGCCCAGGTTGCTTCTATGTTTTATCCTCAATCTGAAGCAATATAATGAGCAATGTAATGAGATTATGTTAATATTTACTCAGGGTTCTGGGAAACCCAGAAGGGTTTCAGGGTAAACCATCTCCCAGCAAGCAAGGGCTTGCCTGCTAATTCCCCTTTCTTCCAAGACAGATCAGATTGCCCAGTGCCTAGTAAAATGCCAGTTTCCTTCTATGTGGAGGGGAGCAAAGCCGTCAGCTCCTGCTGGGGCACAGGGAGAGGATGTTTCTTATGGATGGGTAGGTGGTGCTTAGGGGTAGAGGCTCTGAGATCAGGCAGACCTGGTTTCTATCTGTCCTTCCCAGCAGTGTGACCTTGGGTAAGTTACTTAATGTCTCTCAGCTTCAATGTCCTCATCCTTAAGATGGGGGATTATCATGCTACTTTGTGGGGACTTTGTGAGGATTAAATGATATCTTAGTATCTGGCACATAGTAAGTGCTTAATAAAAATAATAAGGTAGAGCTGGGTAGATTGAGGGTTTCATTTACAGCACTTTGGCAGCAAGTCTCTTGTTTCCTGCCATTCAGAGACCCTGGCCAAACTACGTCCATTGTGGCCACATGACCATTGCCATGTCAGCCTCCAAAAGAGAGATGGCTGCTCAGCAGGCATTAACCAGATCAGAGGTTCTTTGATTCAGCACAGTGCTCTCTTTTTGCACTGCTCTCAGTCCACCAACAGTATTAATCACAGCAACCATTCATGGTGCAAGGTGATCTCCCTAAACTTACATTATATCTTTAATCCTCACAGCAGCCTTGGGGGATGGTATTATTTCCATCTGTAGATGAGACAATAGGGGCTCAGAGATGGTAGGTAATTGCCCAAGGACACATAGCTGTTGGAGTAAGTAGTATTGGAGCAAAATCTATGTGTGTGCATCTAGATTGACCAACCTTCCTGGTTTGCCTGGGAATATGGGGTTTTCTAGGATGTGGGTCATTCAGTGCTAAAATCAGGAAAATCTAAGATGAGTTGGTCACTGTATATGCGGCCTCTCCGTGGAGGGTTGGTTGGTGGGCCTGGAAAAGGGATGGGGATAAGAGAGAGAAGAGGAGGACGCAGAGAGAATGGCAGAAGCAACTCTGCACTGTTTCTTTCTGCAAAGACGTCTTTTCAATTCAACCTGCTTGTTCAGTTCAATAAGCAGGTTTGAATGCCCTCGTCCTTGGAGGGAGTCATGTCAGGACTTTCTGGGTATTTGACCATGATGAAGAGCGCTGTCTGCCAGGGTTCACCAGGCTGGATGTGGAAAAATGGTGCCCCAAACCAGCCCCACATGGCAGAATAGGAAACATGCTGTCATCTTGCTTCATCTGAATCTCCATTCCATGAGGGCAGGAATTCTTTTCGTTTTTACTTCTATAGCTGAAGCCCCAGTGCCCAGAATATGGCAGAAACTCCAGAAATGTTGGTGGAATGTAGACTATTGAATAGTACGAACCAATATCAGTACAATGTAGACTATTGAAAAGTACAAACCAATGGTCCAGGGAGATTTAAATTCTGATGAAGGCAATCTGGGGAAGACTGAATGGAGAAATAGATTGGAAACAATTTGGATACCACGTGTGGGGATCAGGAAGCAGAGGAGCACAGAATGCTTGTGCGGAAGTGACATGGGCCCACTGCACCTGGGGTGGACCCTGTGAGGTAGAGTTGGAGACCAAGGGCTTGAGGACTGGACATGTCGGTGGAGACCAGGTGCTGGAGGATGGAGAATGCCATGCCCTTAGGGAGTTTGGACTGCCTGACGTTAAGCCATTGTTTTCTCCAAATTTCAATCCCCCTCATTCCATTGTCACCATATTTGCCATGTCTGTGTACCTACCTATATTACTTATTTAATACTTTTCCTTCAAGTGACTTACTTTTTAACTTTACATTTGTTTTCATATCAAACACACATGGCTGTTAAAATAAAAATTATGATTTGAGCTTAGAATAATCTTGCCTACCACATGAGGTAGGTGTACTTCCCTCTGAGGACCACAGCTCCAGCAACTGGGGAACCGATTTGAAAGAAGAAAAATCTTCTTTCAAAGATTTTTGAAAGAAGAAATGATTCAGTTGCTTTTTGAGAAGACTACACACGTGAGGAAGTACCGAGTGGAAGATATGTGCATAAAATTTTGGCACAATTGTGACTAACATGGTAAGAAATATTATCAACTCAAATTTAGGGGGGCATTTCAAAGTCTCTCGATGGTAATCAGGATGAAATATGCAAGAACTGCTCTCTGTCTCTCTCTCTCTGTCTTTTCTCTTCTTGGTCTCACTTTGCCCTCTTTCCCAGCAGCTCTGCCTTCTCCCCCATGCTTTGCTGCCAACAGCTCTGAGGAATGGGAGGGATTGCAGTTCAAAGAGTAAACAGGTCTACTCTGAGTAAGGCCGTGGGCCCTGCAGTGACCCCCAGTGGGTCTGGGTGCCTGGCAATGATGCCTGCACTGGCATGATGCTGTGGCTTTCCAGGCTTGTTTTACCTGGTTGTGCAAAGAATGTTACCCCCAGCCAAGGCTCAAGTTCACAGACCACTGGCCCATCCCCTAACTAGCATATTATTCCCAGCTGGACATTGAACTTCCAAGTTAAGGTGACCTGCCAAGCTGGAAAGAAAATGGATTTGCAAAAATCAGATGTTTGCCAAGAGCACTATCCCCCACCACAACCATACACAATTGTGAGATCTAAAGTTGGACTCCCTGAGGTTTTCTGCCCTGGCGGTTCTGGCAACTCCTGGAGAGCCACAGACTGATGAATTTGAGGATCATAAACCTTAAGAAGACTTTAAAGTATTTTTGGCATTAATCGACAAAGTCCACAGCAAGCCAGACATGCCCTTCTCTCCCACTGCCCTTGTCAGAGATGTCTCTTTCCCCTTGCTCTCCTTACCCTGTTCTTTCCAGCATAACCAAGCTTAATAGCCTCCATGTTTCCACTGTAAGGAAGTGAGCCGAGTGTGGTTGGTCTGTTTCACAGCAGGGCTATCCTCACACGAAAAGTTTTCAGATGCACTGACTATGCAGATTTTTGGCTCAGTTTGCAGAAGACTTCCTTATTTCAATTTTACTGTACACCCACCTACATAATACTTTTTGGTTCTCAGAATTTCAGAGCTATTAACCTCTAAACTTAAATCAAAATTCTCATCAAACTTTCCTAGGGCCTTGTCATAAAAGAAACTAAGTCTCAAAATAGGACTTTTTGGCATACTTTCCTTGTCCAGGAAGACTGATTGACTAATTTCAAACCCTGGACTCACATGTGATTGCTAAGAATAGGGGTGGGGGAGAGAGAGGGGACAAAAGTCATAGACATGCCATGACACACATTGGGAGATTTCATCTGAATTTCCCCCGAGTATGAAATTATTCAGAAATAATTCCAAGGACTTCTTTTCTGACATTCCACCAGTGTGCAGGTGCATATGTTTTGAATGAACTGAATGGATAATTTATTTATACAAATGAATCTTTTTGCATAGTTGCAATGGATGTGCTGTCAACTCTCCAATATCACTTCCAGGAGGTTTGTAGATGCATTCTTTCCATGGGCATGAGCGGGTCTGGATCTCCTGCTTTCTATCTGAAAGACATTATGGGCAGCAGTCTGGTTGATTTTATACTACTTTGATACACTCTCAATTGCATATGAAGAATGAGGATAGAGAAACTGATAGTGACCCTCACTCCAATTAGGTTTCACTACTGCCCTTGACGTTCATATTTAATGCCTTTGTTATCACGGCAACTCTTTGCTCTATTTCTGGATCCAAATGCCTAAGGATCTCCCAGGGTTGTTAAGCTTGCTCAGTTCTATTAAACCTGGTGGGTGGCAGAGTGACCTTTGTATCACAAGAGCCTCATGACTTCCCAGGCAAGACCAAGTCACAACTTTTCCAATGGATTTCCCCTCAATTCTTATTCTGAGCATTTAGCTTTTTAAATATTTGGTTCTGAAGGGCAGGGGCTAAACATTGTTCTGTAAGATCCAAACCTGTTTGTATATTTTATACTTTTTTTTTTCATTTCAACTTTCCGATCTCGCTCTTCTGAGAAACATTCACATTTCCAATTGCATTCCAGAACTGAGCTTGACTTTCCATGTCTATGTAAGATCTTGTAATTCAAATTTCAGCCAGCTGCTAAGCTTCTCTTTTCTGGAGGGGATTGTGGTTAAGAGATCTTGTTTTGCAATGACGCTGTCTGGTCTGAGCTCCAGCTGCTTGTCTTATTTACTGTGCAACCTTGGCCATGTTAACTTATCAGGCTCATGAGGCTCAGTTTTCTCATCTGTAAAGTGAGAAAATGAATAGTACCTGTCTGATGGAGTTTTTGTAAGGCTTAAATGAAGTAATGCAAATTAAATTCTTAGTCTAGTCACTGGGACAAGATTAAAACTTAACGAATATGAATAGTCGCTATTCTGTTTCTTTTT
Organism: Pongo pygmaeus; assembly: GCF_028885625.2. NCBI lineage: Eukaryota > Metazoa > Chordata > Mammalia > Primates > Hominidae > Pongo > Pongo pygmaeus. The sequence goes on along the minus strand of NC_072382.2, from coordinate 32,687,592 downwards.
TTCTATGCCATTCCAGCTTCACCTCCTTCTCTTACTTTTTCCTTTTCTTTTTTCTTTCATTTTCTTTTTTTCTTTTTCTTTTTTTTTTCTTTTTTGAGATGGAGTTTCACTCTTGTTGCCCAGACTGGAATACAATGGCATGATCTTTGCTCGCTGCAACCTCCACCTCCCAGGTTCAAGCGATTCTCCTGCCTCAGCCTCTTGAGTACCTGGGATTGCAGGCTCCCACCACCATGCCCAGCTAATTTTTGTATTTTTAGTAGAGATGGGGTTTCACCATGTTGGCCAGGCTGGTCTTGAACTTCTGACCTCAGGTGATCCACCCACCTCAGCCTCCCAAAGTGCTGGGGTAACAGGATGCCGCGCCACTGTGCCTGGCCTCTTCTACTTTTTCTTAGAAACATGGAGGGTTAGTTCTCTGGCCACTCATATGAAATTTCATTCCTTGCTAAGGTGGAGGTATTGGAGTTCAAGCTCTACACTTAGTGGAGGGAGTAAATAAGCATTTCCAGAGAGCCCACCAAGTGCCATGCAATCTCCTAATGCTTTGTACTATTTCTCATTTAACCCCCCAAAAAGCTCACTGAGTATGTTAATATCCCCAGTAAACAGATAGGGAAACTGAGACCTAAAGTTTAAGCAAATATGGCAAAGTTGTCCTAGGCTGTCTAGCTTTAAAAACGATGTCCTTTTCACCATAAAAGTTGCTTCTGAGGAGCAGAGCCACCTTGCTTTTCTAAGTCTGTTGGAATAGGCTCTGAGATGCCACAGGTTATCCCAAATAATTAGGCATCTGGATGGAGATTTTACACATTTTCTACTTGGGCCTGAGAGTTTGCTGTCTCTCATGGTTCCTGGGTGAAAGGGGCCAGGCCCTGAGACCTTTACCCAAGGTTGGCTCACCAAAATATCTTCTTGAGCGAGTTCTCTGGTTGATCATCTGTGGAACAATGTGGGAGCCTACTAAATATGAATGGAAAATGAGGAATGCAAAATGGATGGTTTTCTCCACTATCACCTCACCCTTGGAGGTGTTTGCTGATTTGGTAGATGTGTGGAGGAACTCAGGAGTCTGAATTTGTAAAGGTAATTTGGATGCTCCATTAGCTTAGAAAGGACACAGCAGGGAGAACTATATAGCAGAGAAGGCTGGATGCCTATGAGGGTAGGGAAGGGAAAACAAGGGGGTGGGGCTGTAGCTGCCCTACCTCCGGTCCATATATGGTTGCATTTCTTTAATCTCTTTTATCTTTTGGGATTCCATGGTAGTAGAAAAAGAGTTCTTATGTTAAAACAATTGCTATCTAATTGTACAGCATGGTGAATATAGTCAATAACAATGTATCATGTGCCTGCAAATTGCTAAGAGAGTAGATTGTGTTTTCAGCACACACAAAAATGGCAAGTATGTAAGGTAATGCCCATATTAATTAGCTCAGTTCAGCCATTCCACAATGTGTGTGTGTATATATATATGTATATGTATATATATATACACACATATATATGACATGTCGGAATGTCATGTTTTACTCCATAAATATATACAAATTTTATTTGTCAATATAAAAAGAATAATACCTGAAAAAACAAACAAAACATCCTGAGTGCTATACTTATAAAGAAATCTTCCTCATACAAAAAAGACTGGCCACAGGAAGGATGCCTGAAAATGGCCACCTTTTTCATGATCTTCCCTCCCTTTCTGAGACTGAGAAATGAGCCTTCTTGAAGACCCTGATGGAAGTACTGTGAAGAAACTAAGACAGTTGGATTCAAGAACCAAAATGCTTATCGTAGCAGTGAGGTTGGCTTTAAGTCAGGGAATGGTGTAAAGCTATTTGTGGGGAAAGATAAGGCCAGAAAGAGATTAATAAAATACAGGCGAGGCCAAAGGAACAGGGCAGGGGCAAATTAGTTTAGGCAAGAATGGAGGTGTCTTGAGAATAATTAAAATATGAAGGAGGAGTCCAGAAAATTCATCCTTGGTGCTTGGGTAAGTTTAGCAACATGTTCAGATGCCTGAGTTTTGTGTGTGTATGTGTGTGGGCATGCATGTGTGTGTGTACGCAGTGGGTCATTCTTCTCAGGATGAGTGAGCCACTCTCCCCTCCTCCAGCACCAAAGTGGCCCCCACCTTGGCACGCCAGCGGCTCATGCCATTGGGCTAGGATTTGTTCAGAATGCAGGCACATAGACATAATGGCAGGAGGCATGACTGGTGTGTTTCACATCAACCTGTTAGAACAACTGTCAACGTGTGACCTCCCAAACAGAACTCAGGTGCCCCCTTCAGAGACCGTGAAGCTTGTCCTTAGAGGATAATGAAGATCCCCGGGAATATCATCTAATCCAAAACCAAAAGATTTGGGAAATGTGGCCTTTAGAGGGGAGTAGCATTAAGAGGTAAAATGATACTTATTAATTCTGTTGTTTATTTGACTGTAACCAGTATAATAAATGATCATATTCTGCTCGATTTAATTTCCCCTCCCCATAAGTTTCACAAGACCAGAAGGAGTTTCTTCTTCCCGTTGGTCTTACATTAATATTCTTGTATGGCTTTCACTAAATAGGTGCCATGTTCTGCCCTGGAGGTAACACCACGTCATTAGGAGGAGATGATAGACAGAAATATATACAAACACACACTTGCTTTCAAAAATAAATATAGGCCCTCTAGTTAAAAGGTATTGTGTAAAGTATGTGAGCATCCTCTTTCTTGCAAAGCAAGCACACAGCTCCCATTAATCTTGTAGCCACAGCCTGTGTTGGTGTTAAGACTCAGATTCCTTAAGGCTTGATACTTGGCTTAAAGAGATTATTTGTCCTGGCCTTGATTTGGGAATTAAGATCCCTAGGGTTTTTTGGTTTTACAGTGTGGATCTTCTAGGAGACAACCCGACTGACCTCCCGGTCTCCAGGCCACCACACACAACCTGGTTTGCTTTGCTCTGTTCTCCTTTTCCTCTGTGGGGACCAGCACAGGACTCGACTCAAAGGCTCTGTGTCTGTGCACAGGTTGGAGATGGTGATAGGGCCTTGACCTGTAGGGACGACCAGGAAGATTTCTATGCAGAGTAATTGGGTTTCTAGAGTTTGTTTCAGTTGATTTGAGGGCAAGCTGCTTGGCCTGTCTCTCTTGATTCTTCCCATCCACAGAATAAAGACAATAAGCTTTGTTTATCACTCCATTAATTTTGTTATGTTTTTATCAGCCCCCCAGAGAATTCAGGAGCACAGAACAAGTGTTGGAGGTCTTTCTTGCCAGAGTCCTCCTTCAGAACTTACAATGTGTCCACATAAAGGATCTGCTGTGTTTGATGATTTTGTGATTACACTTTAAACTTCTTATCCTTAAAGGACATACTTGATATATCTGAGACTTGTAGTAGAAGGCCTTGAGACATCCACCTCATCCCATCATATCTATCTATCTATCTATCTATCTATCTATCTATCTATCTATCTATCTATCTATCTATCCATCTATCTATCTATCCATCTATCTATCCATCGCCAGTACTGTCTTGCTGAAGTTGGCAGTAGGGTGAAAGACCTCAAACTCCAAAGGACTTTCCCTACGGACGCAATATACCTGCAGTTCTAGCTTTTTTGTGTTTTTTTTTTTTAGGTTGGGGGTGAGGGGTATTGTTTTCATTTTTGTTTTTCTTCTGGAAGGTTCAACTAAGATCCAAGTAAAAAGAAGAATCAATACTTAATAAGTACCCAGTAAGTAGCAGGCACACTTTTAGGTACTTTATTTACAAAAACCCTCCACAAATAAAGTGGTTTGTGAGTATGAGGTGACATCTTTCCCTCCCCTCCCACCATTACTACCCCAATATGACTCTTCTCAATAGTCCTCCAATCTAAAATGGACTAATACAAGTGGATAAAGAAATGGAGATTTAACTAGAATTCTTCAGCTATAAATTAAAGGGCCTATAATTAAAGGTGATTGGGACTGGGTCAGAGAGCCACATCACTTTTGGGGTTGCATTTGAAGTTCACTACCTCTTGACCACACAACCCTACCCCTTTACTCCCACACTGCTGTCTCAGGTTAATCTCAGGCAATGGTGTAAAGAAGGCCAAGTTTGTTTCCCTGGAGTCCCACGGGCTCTAGCAATAATACTTCCCTTTCCTCAAGTGTGCCCCCTCACCCACCCTTCACCATCACCACACACAAATGCCCTGCAGTGGGTGGAATGTAGTTACTTCAGGTTGTGCCTGATTTGTCTCTCAAGCAAAACTCCAGCAGGCCATTCCCTCTGGGCCCTGCTCTCAGATCTGGAACTGATAGACTAATTGGGGCTAATGTGATAACGGGCAATAATGACATTTGTTGTTTTTATCAGTGTGTATATGGGGCGGGGTTTACATTTGCATTTTCACAGGGCCCTTGGCAAGTTCACAGGGTTGAGCAGTAGGGAAGGGTGGAAATGTCTGGGGCAGGTTAGGGAGGCAGAGGGGTTTGTTAGAACTCCCCTAAACTGCACTTCCCAAAGCCTCAAGCCCTTCTTCAAGACCTGCCCAGCTTCCAAGACCTTCCCAAGTCCACCCTTGTTCTTCCACTGAGTCTTTTACACTTTCAGAAACCTCCGAATTCATGTAGAAACTAGAAAAATAAGTAAGAAAAGACTAATACTACTGCACACTCACTGTTCCCCCTTAATATAATAACCAGTTTTTATTCTATTCAGTCAGCCTTTGACCATAAGCAGACCTTTTTTTTCTTTTCTTTTTAACACAAGGAACTTCTTAGTTTTGATCACAAAATCTTTATCTCTGCCAAATCTCAACTTCCCTTCCCTTTCCCACAAAAGGGAGGCCCGTTGAGTCAAAGAAATCTGCTTAGACACTTTGCTCATGCCAGGCCAGTGTCCTGGAAGGTTCAACAGAGAAAGTTAATGGTTGGGGAATGGTATTTTTCTTTGCTAGGAGCAGTCATTCACCCGTATGGGAGAAGGTACATTTGTGACCCAGTGAGGCAGGTACAGGTAACTCCCCATATGTCCCTTGGCCCAAGGGAATAGAAGTTGCATGGTATTTGAATCCATAGATCCTCCCTAATATTCCACCTTCTTCTTGTCCAAACTGTGCTTTTTTATTTCCAGTTTCAGCATTTTGGTCTTCTCATCTCTAACTCCTATAGGGAGTGTCAATAAACCTTTTAAAAAAAGATCATGTAAGAGTCAAGAGGAAGTGAAGAACCTAGATAATCCACCAACTGGATAATCAGCTCTTGCATATTTGAGAATTGACTGCTTGACCTGAGCATCTCCTCATAAGGGACCCTCCCTCCCAGGACCTTCCCTTTCAAACCTCTCAAGGCTCTTACCTGGGGCCAGGGGCGATAGGCTTTTCAAAGTCCATTGAATTGCCAAGAGTCTCTGTCAAGAAGGCAGTCATGGTGCCTGGAGAGGGAACTTGCTGGGAGCCCCTTCAGAGCCTGGTACTTATACAGCTAGGGCAAAGATCTTGATGCCAAGGCAGGGTGGACTAAATACAGAACTAATAAATGAGACAGGTGCTCAAGAGGGCCCCCCTATACCATCATCTCCTCCAGATTTGGACTTCTACTCACTTTGCTTTTACATTCCCTCTTCCTGATGGTGTCTTTGGTGAGCAGGGTGCTTTTCACCTGAAACAGCCTCTGAGCTGAAAAGAACAGTCACCACCAAATCAATTCCTCATCCATTAACAGGTTGTCTCTCTGTTCTTGAGACACAGGCATTACCTGGTTAGACCTGTTTTGTTTGAACACTAACGTGTGAGTTGGCCAAATGCAAATGAGCCAATGTTTGTAATCCTTTATTTTATTTTTTTAAAGGGCTGGGTAGCCAATCAGAAGAGGGGGAAGTGACTTAGGGAATTCCCGGTTGGTGGCTTATTGCTTAACATCCTACAAAATGATTTAAAATTATTGTTATATGCATTTATCTTCACTCTGATGAGGGCTCAGACTTGATAACACCCGTGGTGCCCCATCCCTATAGGAGCTGGTGAGATTGCGGCCTGCTGCCTCCCCTCCATCAGCCACAGCTATTGGATTTCCAACCCAGAATCTTTAGGTAAATGAGGTAAGTCCTGATTTTTAAAACTTCTTTTGAATCTGGATTCCAAACACCTGAGTGGAAAGAGAAGCCTGCTTTAAACCGGACAGATGAAGCTAGAACAGACTCTTGGAGACGGCTGGCAGGAAGTGAAGCTCACCTTACCTGGGCTTACCTCACTGGGTCAAATCAGAATTTTATTTTGGAGGGCAGGTTGGCTACTTTGGATATTATCTGTGAATTTCCTGCATTGTCTGGACTTTTAATCTCATGAATTTAAAAGCCCCCTCATTTCCCTATGCCTGGGTGGCAAAACCATTCCCCTGGGTTGAATTCTTCTGGAACAAATAGGCAGCTAGAGATAGGTGGCTCTGATATAGCTCAGAGAAGAACTGGTTGGCTAAGTAGCTGTTAGGGCTCAGAGTACACGGTCTCGCTTTCTAGAGATGTCTTCTGCTGGTAATTTTTCTGACTCATGAGCTACATGGAAAGGCCAATTTGTTTTTAATATGTTCCAGGACTGGAAAATGGCTAGAAATAGGCAAGAACATACACAATCACACTGGAAAAAGTGGCCAGGCAGCCAAGGCAGGCAGAGGTATTGGGGAGAGCTGAATATCTACAAAAACAAAAATTCAGAAAAAACAAAAATCAATTTGGCAAAGGGCTTCACTGTATAACAAGGGGACAAACTAACCCTTTGTTTACAAACTAACCCTTTGTTTACTCCATTTTGTCCAGAAAATACAAAAATCAGTTTTGGCAAAGGGCTTCACTGTATAACAAGGGGACAAACTAACCCTTTGTTTACTCCATTTTGGGAGACTATGATCAGACAGGCAGTTGTGACTCAGCAGCAACAAATGCCTTCTGAGACAGGGCTTCTTTTGATTTTGCTGGACATTGTGGAGAAGTGTTAGCCCCAGTGTGGACTGATCTGGGAACAGTTGGAAATTAACTTCTTGTTGGTAAATATCAGTACTGAGGTGAGAAAGCGACATTTTCACCATCCATCTTTGCTGATTTACCATGCTCCCAGAATGGTGGGAGTGTGTGTTTTTAAGATGGAGAGTGTATACTTCTGAGTTCAAGTTCACAGATGTCTCTGCTGGTTATCTGCACTCACCTTGGTAACAGGGAGAAAGTGAGTGAATGGATTCCAAGAACTTACTGATGGAAGTCTAATTCAGGAGTTGGTTCTGCAGCCATGGAGGTAAAGATGTGTTCAGATAGTCTTTCAATGTGTAAAAGGGCAATTAGAGATTCTGTGTGGCTGTGTGTTAATTCCACTGGGGTCGGGGGAAAAATTTATTTCTAACAGAAGAGAAGAACATATGTTATTAGGAAGAATTTCATGGCTAGGAGATACTATCAGAAAAGGCTCTTAAGAGATTTTAAGGATGACTTTAATAGCTGCATTTGGAGTTTGCAGAGGATCCACTTTTCCTCTTTTTGTGACCTAAAATTCTGGGACGATTCAATAACTCACCAATTCCATCTTCTTATAATATGGAGTTATGTAGACAACACCATTTTCACACAAATGGCTAATGGTATTTAAAAACCATGGTGGAATGTGAATTGGGATTCATTTGGAGGTCTGTAGTTGAACTTTAAAAAATAATAAATATAATGAAGACAATACTTCACCATGTTTCCAAAATATTTTACAGAGGCATTTAAAATGAAAGTCACTTTGAGGGAATAGCTGTGCTTTAAGTTCTCTTGCATGACCGCGCAAGATGGTAGCCTTCATGAAGATCCTTCAAGGTAGTGTGGGTAGGGTGACGTGTTTGATTCAGGCCTCGTTTGTTATGAAAAAGCTCAAATTCAATTGTATTTGTCATTTTTTTGGTTAAAAAGCACCTATTTGTTAAATTCAAACAATCCTTTTTGGTTTTTTTTTTTTTTGAGACAGAGTCTCTCTCCATTGCCCAGCCTGGAGTGCAGTGGCATGATCTTGGCTCACTGCAACCTCCGCCTCCCAGGTTCAAGTGATTCTCCCAACTCAGCCTCCTGAGTAGCTGGGATTACATGTGCTCGCCACTATGCCCAGTTAAGTTTTGTATTTTTAGTAGAGATGGGGTTTTACCATGTCAGCCAGGCTGGTTTTGAACTCCTGATCTCAGGTGATCCACCTGCCTCAGCCTCCCAAAGTGCGGGGATTATAGGCTTCAGCCACTGTGCCTAGCCGTATTGGTTTCATTTTTAATCTGTTAGTCTATCGTGATCTCCCAATGGAAGTATCTTTGGCCTTTGTGGACATCAGGAAAGCCCGACATTCCCACTCATGATTCCATGTTTATGGGTACCCTAAATGCTCCCATTAATTGACCAACTTCACCCTGATCTTCTTTCAATATCTTTCTGACTCCTTGAAGGTATGAGACAAAATGGAAACTGAGAGGTTAAAAGGTTTACTAGGTTGCATTCAATTAGCGAATTGGAAACTGGAAGGAACTCCTATCGGGTCTCGGGTCAGAACGTGAGTGCTTTTGGCCAAAGTTCACTTCTGAGGAAGTAGAATTTCGCTTTCTGGAATCTTGTGATATTTTATTTCCTCTATATCTTTCCCATGCCCCCGCCCCACCCAATCTCCACAAATTTGGGGATTTGAGCACTGGGTTGTGATCGTTAAACCATCTTGCTTTTCTGAAAGCCCAGGGCAAGACCCCTGCTTCATGTCACAGTATCAAACACAGACATAGAAGCTTATACAAATTATTGAGAAGTTATTGTCTTTTCTCCCTTCCTCCAGATGGAGTCATCTCTATGCCCTTTCATACAGATGTGATTTACGAAGACCTCTGGGTTAGGGGTGGGGTGGTGAGCAAGAATCCCCTGGCAGAATCTGCTAACACACTTGAGAAGCAATGTCATGGTTTTAAGGAACTCAATCTAAAGCTTGAACCTGATTTTCAGGGATACGATTTTGCTGCCATTTCAGCCCATTTCTCTTGTTAAGATCGCTCTCTGGTAGAGTTGACGTGACAGTCATTTCTGTTGTGGGTGGGGCCCTGGTTGGGAGGCATTGGCTCCACTGCAGCCTGGGTGTCTAGAGACCACATTCTCACCCTGCCTTTGTTACTGGGAAACCAAACGCGGCGCTGTGGCTTTCAGCTTGGGTAAGCCGGGTCTGTGGTGGGGATTGCCATCTGAAGACAGAGGCAGGAGGGCAGTCACACCTTGCCCAGGTTCTCTTAAATCTCTTGCTGTATAACTGAAAGGAAGGCATAGATAATTAACTTTATTTGACGTTTTTCATATCTAATTTTTAAGAATATGTTTTTAAAATAATAGATTTGTTCTAAAGAGCAAACAATCGTGCTGTTATTAAAAACGTGTTTACTTAAATTGAACGGGGTTTCAAAGGGCCAAGCTACTAAGCTATGCAGGAAACAAACAGTGCAGTGAGGAGAATGGCTCCTCACCACAGCTATTCTTAGGGTGGGACATAGTTTCAAGCCAAATGGCATTGATGTCCGGAAACCAGGATGTGCTGAAGTAGAAATTTCCAGGGATCCCTCAGAGATATTTGCTAAAATCTTTATTATTCTTCAGAGGGGGGTGGAAATATTTCTTTAAGAGTCTTCCCTGAAGAATTTTGAACTCCAGCTTTGGAGTGATGGGAGCACAGTGCAGGGAAGGCGGGATGTGAGGTGGTGCGCTGGACGGCAGTCTAGGTACCTGGTCTTCTAGCACTGGCAGAGCTGTGTGGCCCAGAGCACACATTCCCCTTTGCCAGGCTTTAGTTTCCTCCTCTAGACAAAAGGTTTTGAACCTGACCATCTTTAAGATCCATTTTTAACCCTCAGATTCTGTGGCTGTGGTGATTGGGGGTGGTGGGAGTACCTGGGGGTCAGCAGGATGAGCACAAATCTGTGAGAGCTGAGAACAGGTGGGAGAAGCCTTCTAAGGATGAGGCAGGAAAGATTAGCAAGAGCCCTTAAATGGATTCTTTAGGGCCTTCAGAATTTTGGCTAAAGGCTATACCTAGTGGAGGTACTAAGACCTGACACCTGGAGCCTTTATTAAGGATGTTAGAATCTACTCCCACGACAACATCCCAGCTTTGTCAATTTGCCTCATGTGTCTCAAGCTGGTGGGAATGTAGAAGTGGATGAAACAGACTGTTTTGTGATGGCAGGGAACAGTCTATGCATAGGGGCAGGTGCTCTACTGGTGTCTTCTATAAAACGCCAAAGCAGCCTGCCAGAAAATGGACATTTAGGCACTCGTGGTGTCTACTGAGTTTGTATGGTACTGATGAGCTTGCTTGACTGATTATCCATGACTTACTGAGTAGATCGAACGTATGTGAACTCACTTCTCCTAGAGGAAGACCCTGTGGCTGCCCCAACCACTGAGCAGCCTAACCTGGAGACCCTGATGCGCCCAGAAATCCTCAACCTTGTATCTGGAGAAACCAGAACTTGCAACAGGGCCAAGCAGGGTGGCCCATTTAAAGAGGCTCCTAGGGTTTTAATTGACCTTGTTTTAAAAGAGACACCCTGTAAAATACTCCTATGAAAACTTATTTCACAAGCACCTAACCACATTCTCTGTTTGGTTTATTTTATGGGGCCGGGCCCCTTGTTCTGGTCAATTGGTCTGCATTATCTCTCCTCCTCCAATCTCACCACACACCCTGGCCTCTGGGAGGCTTCCTCCCTTCTTTTTTTTTTTTTGTTTTGTTTTTTTAGCATCTTAGTTGTTATTAGTGGTACTTGCCTACTTATTTAAAATATGGCCAGTATAGGTGCATACAAAATGTGCTTTCTGATGAAAACAAAGCCAAAAATAAAAAGAAACCAAAACGCCTATTATAATAGTTGGATTTTTAGACTAATAGACCACCTCATTAACCCTGTCATTTTATCATAACAACTTATTTTTACCTTTGTATGACCCTGTCTCAATGTCCTTTTTCTTTGATGTTGTTGGAATTATGAACACAAAATTTCATAGCTGCTTTTCCACCCCACTTTCTATCACAGAAACACAATAAATAATCTTGGGGCCTGGACTCTTGTTGGCCCAACTGTGGCTTCAAAACATTTCAGTTGCCCGTCCAGCCCTGTCTCAGCCTGATACAACGTTCCCCAAAAGTCTGTTGAGCTTTTCCTGGAATAAGAAGAGGGTCTTCTACTTTTTGAATAGAGCAATGGAGATTGGAGAATATGGTCATCTTGTGGAGGTTATTCCAGGTTTCTTCTTAGGAACCTTAAAAAAAATCTCCTCAGTAGGGCTGATGATATATTCTGGAAAATAAGGTGAGCAGAGTCTGAAAGATGAGAGCAATTTTCAATCTTGTCATGAGGCTGACTAATGATAAGACTTGCTTTGTCTTTGCAGTGTACTCTAGATTTGACTCTAAATTCAGCCTCTGTCTTGATCATGCCCACTTAGAAAATTAGAGTGCAGCTAGCTCACTTTTTAGTCATCTTAATTCCACTAGGCAGAAGGCTGTGGGTCAAGGAATGTTGATGGAGTAAAATTTGACTGCATGTGTATCTGAAGGAGTAGGAGGCTAAGAGATTTTATGGCTTGGAAGCTGCTGAGATGTGGTGTGAAGAACACTGGACTTAGAGTCCAGACACCTGAGTTCAAGTTGGACTCTACCACTGGGTAGTTGAATGACTTTGAGTGAGTTATATAAGCTCTAGCATCTAAGTTTTCTCATCTGGAAAATGGAGTTAATAACATCTACTGCATTGGGCTATTGTAAGGATTAAATTAACAAAGAATGTGAAAACACCTGAACAAAAGCTTGTGAGTAAATAATTAGTAATTTGTGGAATGAACATCAAGGGAAATCTTCAATTTGGGTGTTTTCAGTGAGTTTCTGTTGGGTCAGAGTGAATGTGTATTAAATTCTGGGATTTGGGGTTTTTGTGTGTGTGTGTGTATGTGTGTGTGGCGATCAACATTGGTTCTTCACTGTGACCTTGGGAAAGAAATGCAATAGGGTTTTTACTGGGAAGGTGGGTAGCAGGAAGTTGCATGAACCATATTAAGGGGGGACCTCCAAATTGAACCTTGTTTTGAGTCAGCTGCAAACCACAACCAAGGAGGTCCTGGGAGACCTGGGGTGACCTGGGGTGATTGGGTATGCAGCACATTCCTGTTCTTGTGTCCTGATGCCTGGCAAGTAGGGACCTCAAAAAATACTAATTCTCCTCCAGGCAGTTCACATGACTAGCTTTTAGGAGTGAGTATACCATTGCCCACTCCTGAAATTCTTGATCATGTCTCCAGATGTCTACTGACCACTGATGCTGAGGTCATGAATCTTGGGCATTCTAGAGGCTTTGGGGAAAAAAATTCTACTTCTTTTGCCCAGACACTCTGGGGTCTACCTCTTGGTAAATTATTCAAATGAGGTTTCTGGTCATGCAAATGTGGTTTCTAGAGGCTATTTGAATTGAACAAGTAGTTCTTGTTATTAGTAAAACAGCAAGCATCCCTAACCTGGGGTCCAAGGATAAATTCAGGGTTTCTGTGAACTTGGATGTAAAAAAAAATTGTCTTTATTTTCAATAATCTCTAACTAGAATTTAACATTTTCTTTCAATATGAATGTAGGCAAAACTCCATGATAGTATTAGCTGCAACTGTGACTATCACCAGGATAAATCACATTTTCATATCTTATTACACCTATTACATGTATCACAAAATGTGGGTATTTGATATCAAGTTAGATCTGCACTGTGTAGATATTCTTATTTAATGTATTAACAAAGAAGCACATATATTGTTATCAGGTTGGTGCAAAAGTAGTTGTGGTTCTTGCCATTAAAAGTAATTACAAAAAGCCAGTCTGGCCAACATGGCGAAACTCCATCTCTACTAAAAATACAGGTATGGTAGCACACACCTGTAATCCCAGCTACTCGGGAGGCTGAGGCAGGAGAATCATTTGAACCCGGGAGGCAGAGGCTGCAGTGAGCCGAGATCACACCACTGCAATCTAGCCTGGGCAACAGAGTGAGACTGTATCAAAAAAATAAAAAAATAAAAAAACTCTGCAATTACTTTTGCACCAACATAATATGATAGCACGCATTTATTTTAGAAAGTATTTTGACATTGTCTTTTAATATAAATTTTTTTAATCTTATAATATTTTACTTTGTCATGTAAAAATATTATTTTGAGAAGAGGCCTGTAGGCCTCACTAGATTACAAAACAGATCCATCGTACAGATGAAAGGTTAAGAACACCTCATTTACAGCATTCTCTCACACACGACTAACGAAATGACTTCTGAACAGCACCAGTTGATAGATGTTCTCTGCCAAAAGGGGAATCTGATCTTCCCATATGTTCTTGCCTATGGGTAGCCTTGGAGTTGTGAAGTGACTTTGGCATAATGAAGATGATAATAAGAATGATAATGGTAATTTGTTGAGTGCCTGCTGTAAGCCAGGTGGTTACAGTCCTGTTCAATGTCATGTTTAGTTTAATCCTCCCGATGATGTCAGGAGGTAGTGCACGGAACAAAGACAGAAGAGATCCCCTGCCCACCTTTTGTACAGGTGAAGGCAAAAGTGGAGACTGACCCCTTGGAGATGGCTGATGTCACGAGTGTGCAACTTGTGCAGTTCCACAGGGCTCCATGCTTAGAAAGGTTCCATGTTTGGTTTAAGGCTCTGCTGTTGCCATCTTGAAATTCTTCGTAAGTTTTGAATAAAGGGCCCTGCATATTCCTCCTACACTGAGCTCTGCAAATGATGTAGCTGGTCCTACCTCTGATTATGGTGAAATGGAATGTATGACAACTCCTGAGACTGGGAGTCTGGGAAGCTGCTGCGGACAGCCCCCTCCTCATTTTCATCAGGCTCAGCTACGCAACCTCTGGTGGAAAGCTATGGCCTGTTGAGGAGGGAGGATGTCGTTTTTGAGTTAGTGAGTTTTCCAGTTTTGTTTGAGCTCCAAAGGTTTCCTCCAAACAACTGGAAGGATGACTGAATAATTGGCTGAAAGGGATTTAATCCCTTGAAAAACCTTTCTGGTAGGGAGTTGCTGGCAATACTGGTGGGTTTTTCATTATTTTATTTTACAGAGGGCTTGCTACATAAACCAGTGAGCCAGGAGAAACAGAATAAAGTCTGTTCTGGAAGTAAAAATGAGACCTGGTGTGCCACGAGTCTAGTGTTCTCATAGGAAGTCTCTAAAAACAAACTCAGCTTTCCTGCTATTGAATGATTATCTCTATAAAAGGAAACTTTACTTAGTCTGAAGAAGAAGTCATCTAATTTGTGAGGAAATTCAGATGTTATTTGCTTCTTAAGCTGCAAGGATGCTAATGAAATAACTCTCATGAAGTTCTGTTGGTGTTTTAGGGCTAAGTTTTTACAGACTGTTCCAAAGTTCAAAACAGGCATGTGGACATAGTGATGGTGGAAGAGGGGAAGACTTTTCCTCGATTTCTTTGTTTGAGGGATGGAATTCAGGCTCCCCCAATAACATATTCATGGTCTTTCTCTGGTCAGTCAGTGATGTTCATAACACAAGCAAGCCTGTCATCAGGACCAATCTGTGATGGCTAAGACATCAGCTGCTCTTCCAAAAAAGCCATAATTCACCCTTCATTTTCCAAGTTTTTTTTTTCTTGCTGGTATTACTGCTCTTTTATCATGGCTAATAAGTCTGAAGTAGCTTCAGGCAGCCAATTCTAACCCCTGAGTCAACCTGGGGCCTCCAACGGGAAGCCAGACTGAAGTTCTGATAGATGGGTTTGAGTGGCTGTGAACTGGTGTTTCTGTAGCATCCAGACTGATTTGCACTGAAATGGAGCTTCCATATTAGGGCACAAGGATGATCAATATGTCTCCTGTTTACATTTGGGGGAAAAAGTTGTGGGAATCGTGCTTAAAGGATCTCAACTTTGAAATGAAAAGTATAAGGTCCTAACAGACATCCTCCTTCTCTTTAGAAACATAAGGATCCATTTTCAAGTAATTTCAAAAGAATTATGTTGCTTTCCCCACCTCTTCCCAAGCACACTTATTATAATATATCCAGTCCATTTGCTAGCTTTATGTCTTTAGAAAAGTTGCTTAACCTCTCTCCGTAAAATGGTGCTAATATTAGTACTAACATTCAGGGTTATTGTGAGGATTAAATGAGGTAATTCATGTAATGACTAGTTCTATTTCTAGCACATTTTAAACCCTCAACAAATATGAACTATTATCACTGTCATAGTTTTTGTTGTTGTTTTGTAATTATATAATCTTCAAGAGTCTGAGCTGGGGGCTGTGGCTCTTTCCTTGACTTGAACATCTTGGTCTTTTCCTAGGAGGAAACTTGACTCTTGAAATGGTCAAATCCATTGTCCTAGTTCATCCTGACCCCTCCCTGTCTCCAATCCCCACCCCTTACTGTCCTCCACCCTTCCTACATTCCTGCACAGTTGGTCTTATTTATTTTTCAGTCAACTAAGGGTGTTGTTAAATCTTTTATTTTTCTGCTGCCCGATTTGGTTCTAAGAACTCCACTCCCTATGCTGCTCATAACAAGAATGCCTGGGAACGCTCAGCCAGCCATATCCCTCCCCTGTCGGAACACGCAGTTCTTAATGCTCCTGGAGAGGCAACATTTCTGAGGCCATTCCCCACTGCTGTAAGCCCCCCTCCCCCATGAAGCCAGTGATCTGGTAGTAATGAACCCCCGACGGCCCGGAGAAAACTGGAGCAAGGTGTTTGTCTGGGGAAATGTTGCATGTTGCCTTGACTGTGCTTCCTTCTACAAAGCTTAAAAAGATATATTATATTATTTTATTTTTATTTTTATTTTTGAGATGGAGTCTCACTTGGTTGCCCAAGCTGGGAGTGCAGTGGCACAATCTTGGCTCACTGCAACCTCCACCTCCTGGGTTCAAGTGATTCTCCTGCCTCAGCCTCCCAAGTAGCTGGGACTACAGGCACATGCCACCATGCCTGGCTAATTTGTGTATTTTTAGTAGAGACGGGGTTTTGCCATATTAACTAGATTGGTCTTGAACTCCTGACCTCAAGTGATATGCCCGCCTCGGACTCCCAAAGTGTTGGGATTACAGGCATGAGCCACTGCGCCCGGCCAAAAAGAGATATTCAAAAGCTCCCTCTGTGTGTGCTGAAGGCTGAGTGCTGATGCCATTGCTTAATTAATGTTGTTCATGATCTCCATTTGGGCAATTTGTTTAGCTCCTTGTGGCCCTTTTTGGACTTAGCTTATCATGTGACATTGATAAATTAATGAGAAGTGAGCATGTGATGATGCTTGGATTAGGACAGAAATCACATCTAGGACATCTCAGGCCCTTTCCACCTGGGACCCGAGACTTCAAATCTCTTGGCAGGAGATGAGTGGGTCTACACAGCCTGCTTTTGAGGTAGGTGTGGCTAGCCTCATTTATGCCATGGGAAAACTGTGGTCCGGGAACCAGCGGTTTTCAAATTATGCTCTTTGCCCAGGGCTGGATGTAGGATGTCTGGGGGAGAGGCTAGACTGAGATCTGGGTACACTGAGCCTCTACTTTAGGAGGTAACCTAGAGACTACACCTACTCCCTAAACCGTATTGACTTTTGGAAGTCAACCATTTGGAAGAGTGTGGTTTTGGTTTCGATCGTATCCCAGTAGTCTTTTCTCTGCCCTTGTTAATCTGATTCATGATCTGAACCTGGACTGGCTGGAGGCTGGCCATGTCACTTTGCAGACCTTGGACACCCCTGAGTGCCCTCACAGAACCAGCCAATGGAAAAGTACAATGTCTTCTGGCTTCTCAGCCTTGCTGGCTCCCTCTGGCCTATTTGATACCCCCTTTTATATTGAGGGAGTGGAAATGTAGCATCCAAACTGAAAACGCAGGTTTTTCTTTGGTTTTTATAGGAAAAACAAATTGGCATGAACACTCAGTCAAACCAGCTCAGGCTGTTTGGGCAGATGCCTTTCTTTGCTTTTTTCTGTTTATTTTCCTACAAATCAATGCTTAACTGCGTTGTTATCAGAGCAGAGCAACAGGTGCAAAAAAATAACTCTGCTGCCAACTCAAATGAAAAGGTAGGGCTTATACCCTCTGGGAGGTATTCAGAAGATAACAGAAGCCCCTGCCAGCAACTGAATTAACAGCTCTGTTTAAGGTGGGTTTTATGTTAACAACCTGCTCCCGACCCTCCTACACATAAACACACCATTGTCTCGGAGAGAGACATTCAGCCATCCAGACAACCCACTGCTTTATTCTGCCCTGAGTGGAGATTGGTTTTGGCTCAGGCTGCTTTGTGAAACTCAGAAGCATTATCCTCTCTGCCAACTCCACGTCCTAGTCAGAGTTTTCTGTGAAGGCAAGGGCATGGGGTTGCCGGAGAGAAGAGGATTGGTCCTGCTTTTAAGCCTAGTTGAAATTCTTTTCAAGGTTGGTCATTCTCAAATGCCAGAGAGGGTTGCCCGGCTCTCTCTGCTCTTGCCCCATTCCATTCACAACAGGAGGTGGGGAATGAGCTCAGATGACTTTGGAAGGAGCCACTATTGTTTTGGAAGCCCTGTGCTTGTGAATAGTCCATCAGAGTAGGGCAGCATCTATATTTTGTTAACTATTGTATCCCCAGCACCTAGCAAAGTGCCCGGCATCTAGTAGACACTTGGTAAATATGTATGAATTACAGAGGGTCTGAGACAATATTGTAATGGCTGGATAAGCATTTCTTGGTAATAGTTTCTTTCTGCTGAAGGCTGAGAGACTAATTGTCTTCGGTACGAGGGCTTAAGTCCAGGGTAATTAAGTAATCTTTTGAAGGACTGAGATGGGAGTGGGATGGGGTAAGGGGTGGCTTGGCCAGCCTTGAGATCCTCCTGATGGAAGTAACCATCAGAGAGATCCTCTGCAAGCGCTATATTCTGGGGCCAGATTTGTCTGTTTGGCCTTCAGAACTCATACTTTTGAGTATCCAATTATTGTTGAATTTGACCATTTCATATTAATAGAACTAAGCAGTTGCCTGTTTTATTTCAAGTTGGCAAATAATATAATAGTAGGTTATCTGCAGATGAATTAGAGGTTGAATTCTCTACATTGAATCTTTTGTCTCTAGCTTTATAAGGACTTGCTTGCATTTATGGACATTTCTTTCAAGGCTGATATCTCCTGGAGTTAGTCATCTTGTGGTGGGAAAGGGAAGGGAGGCAAGTGGGTGAGTCTATATATAGACCAGAAAATCTCAATGGTGAGAGTGTTCAAGACTTCGTTAAGGGAGGTTCTCAGAAATGCAGATTTTAGTTTAGAGATCTGGGGTTTCAGTAGCCAAACATTGTTGAATCTAACAATAAGGGGGTACTGAGCATTAGGACCTATTTTATTTCAAGTTGGCAAATAATATAGTGATAAGTTGTCCACAGAGGCCCACAGAAAACAAATAAAACCAGGAGGATGTAAATGTTTGGAAGAAGAGGAGAGTCAAAGCTTCTTTTGAGGCCTCGAAGGCCTCTGTGACCTTTTACAATCCGAAGCTTGCCCTATTCTTACTTTATCATATCTGAATGGGTTTGATAAAGGCCCTGGGGGTCATCTTAGGCAAGCTTGTCTTTTGATCGACTTGGGTGCCTGCCACTGTCAGTATGTGCCGCCTAGCCTGGGTCTGACACCAAGACTGATAAAGATCAGCATACTATGTATATTTCCAAATGGCTTACAGTCAATAAAGTGTACCTATAATGGATCCAGACTTGGCCTCCCAGTGCTGCAATATTGGTCATGAAAACCCTTGAAACCCCAGCAATAATACTTCGGATGTTGCCCCTGGGAACATGAAAAATGTCTGTTTCAAAACACATTATAAGGCTATGAAATTATCTGTGATGTAATCCCAAGAGAATCAAATACATTCCCCAAGCTTGATTCACAATTCAATTCATTTGTAAAAACACAAATGATTGTATGTATTATATTCAGTTGACTTTCACATGTACATGAATTTTTTTTTCTCTTATATGGGAGTAGTCTTTTGAAACGACAGTCATATTGAAACAGGAAGTCAGTAAGCTGTTGCAACATCCTTAGGGCAAAGGCTGTGAATTCACCTGCTGGTAACTTTGATGAAGGACTGAGAATGGTGTGGGTATTGCTGTCATCACAAAAGTAATTATTTAAAAGGACTAATTGCTCCTTTGGCTTCAGGAGTAAAAATGCCCACATGGCAGCCAGCTCTGCGGCAGTTTGGGGATAATGTGGTTGGATGAATAAGGGAGCTAGAAAGAAGGCTGACGGTGGCCTTGACTCTCAATCCCCTGGGGCTGGGGATAGGGAATGCAGGTGCAAGCCCTGGTTAAGTTCTGCTCTGTGGCCCTGGTGGCTCTCAGTGTACCTTCACCCTTGCAGCAGGAGCAAACCATGCTCTCTGGCCTGAGGTCTGATTCAGGTAAAGCATAAACAATTATGGACCAGTCAATTTCCCAAATACAAAATTAAAATAACTTTATTGAGTCATAGGGGGATAATTTACATTATATATGCATGTATGTATATATGCATGCATACGAATATGTATACATATATTTGTATATAAGCTTGATAAAGGTGTAAGGCAGCAGACGGCACAGGGAGAATGCTGTGACCATGTCTAGAATGGGAGTCAAAGTGAGAATGAGTTTTCTCTGGCAAAGCACCCTCTTCTCAGCAGAGAGTGGCCAAGTTCCCAGGTTTTATTGCAGGACAGTCTTGGTTTGAATTCTCTTCCAATTCCAATTCTTGCTAAACTATGTGACCTTGAACAAGTCACCTAACTCCTCTGTGCCTCAGAGAGGCCATCTGTTAAATGACATAATGCCTTCTAGAGTTGTTGTGAGCATTGATTGAGATAATATGTTTAAACCAGCAGTGCAGAGCTGGCACGTTTTAAGTATTCAGTAAGTCCTAATTACTATAATATAGTTATTACTATTATTTTTAAAGTGTTTAATCCTGAGTCTCAGTAGCCACATCACTGAGCAAAAGAAAGACCTCCCTCCAGCTGAGCAGGCCCAAGCTGGCCTGCGTTGGTCTCTTCTGGGAGGTTCGCTCTGTATATTTAAGAAGGGAGGCCAGTGGAGCAGAGCTTGTTAGGAATCCCAAGGCTGAGCAGAGCCTCCTGGGTCTTCGGATGTGTGGTTCCAGTTCCCTGCCAGTGGCCCAGGGGTTCTTCTTGCTTTTCTGTCCCTATCAGCCCCAGCCCCAATCCGAAACCTTATTCTTTTTTTTTTTTTTTTTGAGATGGAGTTTCACTCTTTTTGCCCAGGCTGGAGTACAATGGCGCGATCTCAGCTCACTGCAACCTCTACCTCCCGAGTTCAAGTGATTCTCCTGCCTCAGCCTTCCAAGTAGCAAACCTTATTCTTTGCAGTATTTGCGCATTCTCTGTGCTAAGGGACTCGGAGGAAAGAGAAACCTTCAGCTGTTCTCTACCAGGAGCTTGCGTTTTAGACATGCTACTCTTCCTGGTCTTTTTTTTTTTTGCACCTGCAAACCAGCTATGGTATGTGGGAATGCAAAGCCTTTGACAACACAGAGCTTAGGAGCATATGCTTTACCACTGCTCTTGGCAGCCTTGGCAGTGTGTCTAGTGAGAGGAAGGGGGACAGGAGGGATGGCTTTCGTCCTTTGGGTAAGAACTGTGCCCAGCCGGAGGGGAACATCATGGCTTCTGCAAGCAGGGTCCAAGCCCCGCTGTTTACAGCTCAGCCATAATGGTGCGTCTACACAGCAGCTCTCAGAATAGGGAGTGGGGAGGCGTGAGATCTAGTCCTAGGCTCCACTGTGCCAGCCAGCCAGAACTGGAGAAGACTGTACAGATAAGAGAGCTTTGAAGCCTTGCTTGAAATGAACTTGGCTCTCAATTTCCTCCTTGAGAGTTCAATAAAATAAAAACTACAAGTATGATTATGATTATTATTATAAAAACCAGCAAACATTTATCAAATATTTACTATGTGTCATGCTTTTCCAAGCATTTTACAGGTATCATTTCATTGTTGTCTTTCGACAACCCTTTTCATGTTATCTCTACTTTATAGATGAGGAAACTGAGGTCCTGAGAAGTTAAATAACTTGTCCAAGCTTGCCCCATTAGGAAATTGGCAAAGCCAGGATTTGAACTGTGGCCATGTAACTCCAGAGCCTGGGGCTCCCAACCATGATCCTGCTTCTGAGGAGTCTACCCCTACAACAAGGATGTCCCCAGTGCCAGCCAACACAGTTTAAACAGAGACTCATGGGCAGACCCTCTAATAAGCATAGACATTGACTAGACACTTGCTACATATGAGACATTATGCTGGGGACTTTACAAACAATCTCATTTAATCCTCATATCAGCTCCACCTTCCAAAGTGGAATTTTGTTATGTGGGGAGACTGAGGCGGTAGAGAGGATAGAAATTCTCCAAGGTCAACACAGCCCACCAAGCCATAGTACCAAGATTTCAACCCTGGCCGTTTGAATCATGAATCCTTATTCTCTTAAGAGCTTCCCTCAAGACATGCGGCACCACGGCTGGGCCCGGTGGCTCACGCCTGTAATCCCAGTGCTTTGGGAGGCCAAGGCGGGTGGATCACCTGAGGTCAGGAGTTTGAGACCAGCCTCAACATAGAGAAACCCTATCTCTACTAAAAATACAAAATCAGCCAGGGTGGTGGTGCATGCCTGTAATCCCAGCTACTCGGGAGGCTGAGGCAGGAGAATCGCTTGAACCTGGAAGGCGGAGGTTGCGGTGAGCCGAGATCTTGCCATTGCACTCCATTCTGGGCAACAAGAGCGAAACTCCATCTCAAAAAAAAAAAAAAAAAAAAAAAAAGACATGCGGCACCACTAGGCTGCTTTTCAAGCTCCTCACACTCTTGAATGTGTCCTCTCAACTCAGCTTTTAATGGGATTCAGTCTCTGTGGCTAGGCTTTACCTTCTGCTATGCCCGTATTTGCCACCAACCAGCAGCCAAAATGGGAGACTCTGAAACTTCAGGGTTAGACTAAGTGCTCTGTTCCCCCTGCTCCCCTTCATTGGTCCAGGCTGTGTATGGTGGTCATGGTGGTGCTTTTCTGGAAATAAGCCCTTGACGAAGCAAGCCTGGAGAAGCAGGCGCATGGGGCTGGGATGTGTCTCTGTGTGGCTGACACAGAAGCAGTCCAAGTCCTTGGCAACTCAGGGCACTGCGGGAGTTTGTGTTTACCTGAAACTGCCCTTAAAAGAAGTGAGATGCGGAGGCTGGCCTATCTCCCGCCATGTCTCAGGCTGTGGTCGTTTAGCACAGAAGAGTGCTTTTTTGCTGCAAAAAGAATTTCAGATTGGCCAAGCCCCAGTGGCCCATAATTTTAGGGGAGCTGATGGCACATTGTAGGGGACTTGCTGCCTAAGGTTAAATAGGTCCTGTCAAGAAGCCTGGCATGATGTACTTGCTAGTTCTTCAGTCTATTGGGTAGCACATAGGGCTCCTTCTCTTCAAATAAAGAGTACAATTCTGCCCCACAACTGTGAGTCTTACAAACTTCTGCACAAAGAGGTGAAGTTTGGGACAAATGTCAACCTCTGGACAATCAGTGTCTCAAAATCAAATACAGAGTTCCCTCCAATTGTTCCTACCTATGAAAAAGGATGGGGGAATACACATGAAAAAATCTCAGGATAATCTACATTTCATTTCACTCCTTTTTTTCTTTTTTCTTTTTGAGACAGTCTCACTCTGTCGCCCAGGCTGGAGTGCAGTGGCTCGAGCTCGGCTCGCTGCAACCTCTGCCTCCTGGATTCAAGAGATTCTCCTGCCTCAGCCTCCTGAGTAGCTGGGATTACAGGTGTGCACCACCACACCCAGCTAATGTTTGTATTTTTAGTAGAGATGGGGTTTCACCATGTTGGTCAGGCTGGTCTCAAACTCCTGACCTCAAGTGATCCACCCGCCTTGGCCTCCCAAAGTGCTGGGATTACAGGTGTGGGCCACCACACCAGGTCACACTTCACTCTTTGAGTTTGAAATAAGAGGTATAGTTTTTCTTTGTGTGTGTGCAGTTTTTAATAGCTCAGGTAATAATTTATACTATCTCCCCGGAATACATACCACCTGGGAACAGACAAAGGTGGCTCTGATACCCAATGTATTCTCTTAAACCTTCACAGATCAAGCAATTACTCTGTAGGTACCAGGCACTCTGCTGTGGGCTTTGAGGTGCCTTGTCTCATTTAACCCTCCAGCAAGCCTATGCCTATTCCCCGGCAGAGGAAATGGCACCCAGGAAGGCTAAGGGACAGCCTAAGTTTGTCACGTCAGTAAGAGCAAAGCCTGAGTTGTCTGCCTCCACAAGCTTTTAACCAGTATTCTCCACTGGGGGTGGTTTTTGCCTCGGGGACATGCTGTGTGTGGAGGGGGTGCTGCTGGCATCTAGAGGGTAGGGGCCAGGGGCGCTGCTAAACATCCTACAATCCACAGGCCAGCCCCCACAGAAGGGATTGTCCACATTTCAGTGGTGGAGAGGTTGAGAAACTCTGCTTTTAACCACTACCTAGGGTGGCTGAGGATTCCTCCTCTGCCTCCCAATCCAAGGTTCCTGCCTCCAGCAGAAGATGGGGAGAAGTAAGTTCTTTTCCCAGCTTCCTTTTGACTCCCAGGGTGGAGTCATTCTCACTTAGGCTCTGAACTGGGGATTCAGTCCTCGAAGAAATAAAATGTGTTAGAGGAACACCTTGAGAATTAATGTTTAAAGAAGGGAAAGGAAACTGATTTTGATGGGGCCCATGTTTGCCAGGGGCTAGACAAGACACTTTTAGACCCATTATAATTATTTATCTTTCAAAACAGCCCTTAGGCTTAGGAGAAACAAATACTCCCCTGCAACCCCCTCCAGCTCTCCCATTTCTAAACCAGTGTGAGAAATGGAGGCTCAGAAAGGTTAATGTGCTCAAGATCACATGGCTGAAAGATGGGACCTAGAGTCTAACCCAAGAATCTCAGATTCTGAAGTCTCTACTTCCACATATTTGATGGTATTTTTTTTTTAAGGAAAATAATGAAAGCTATGCTGAAAGTAAAGTAGGGAGCTGAAATAAGAGCATTCAATAATTCCCCTGCTTTCTAATTAAAAGGATTGCTTTTTATACCCCATAAAGCAATTACTATATACCACAGAAAGTCTACATTAGCATATGGGGGTGTGGGTGAGTTCGTTATAACAAGGTTTTTTTACAATTCTCAAGTCACATTTGTTATCCATGATCTCATTCCATCTCAACAGTCCTGTGAGTGTGTTGGGGCAAGTGTCTTCACTCTACGCCTGAAAAACTGTGCCTCAGAGGAGGGTAGGACTCGGCCAAAGGCCTTCTGCTACACTGGCCCTGGGCCTCATGTGCCCACCCTGAGGACGTCTTTCCCTGCAGCTCCCTGCCCAGTTGGAAATGCTGACCTTCTTTGCTTACAAGCCCAGGTGAGCTCAAGTGAACTCTGACTCACTAAGGGTTAAGCCACACAAACTCTTTTATGAGTGGAAACCACTTAATGTGCCCTGCAAAAAAGGGCCCCTCACCATGCTGGCTGCTTTCCTTTGGAAAAGGAGTGCCAGCAGGGAGCAGGGCTATGCACAGGCCATCTTTTTGCAGGAGGATGGTGATGCGGCAGCTGCCACCCTGCAGTCTTAAAGGCATCTCTGGGGGTTGGGAGAAGTTCTGGATGCTTCCAGAAGGTCATGGTGGAAAATGACGTTGGCCCTGAGGAGAGGGGCTTGTGGGCATTTGGCCACAGGTGGAGAACTGGCCCATATTGTTCTGCAACATTTATTAAATTCTTTTTTTTTTTTTTACTACTTGCCAAGCTCTCTATGTGCATGACCTCATTTGATTCTTACAGCCCTTTGAGTTTGGTATTGTTCCCATTTATCAGGTACAGAAAGTGAGGAACAGAATGTTTTTGGCTAGACAGACTTGGCACTGGCTCAGGGTCACCCACAGTAAGCAGGGGAACTGGAATCTGAGCCTGCATCTCTCCAGCTCCAAAGCCTGGGTGCACAGCCTCCACACCACCCTGCTTTCTGTTTGTCAGGAAGCATAGCTGGCCCAGGCAGGTGCTGCCACTGAAATGACCACTTTGAAACAACCCTGCAGGCAAATCCTTGTGAAAGAATTTTAGAGAAGCCTTTCCCTACCTGTCCTCCCTGAGCCTGGAAGGCCAATCCCTCCATGCAAATGGGCTGGGCTCTGAGCTTCAGCCCTTTCAGGGTTAAACAGTAACCTTTCCACTGCTTGTGGTTGAGCAAATGCTAGCAAGGAACAAGCCCAGCCTTGAGCAAACAAGACACTGGGCCCTGGGCCCCCCTCCTTCCCCGAGCCACCCGGTCTGGGGACTTAGAGATTTTCTTTCGCCTTGAAGTTCCCAATCTGATTTCTTAGCTTTAGGGCAATTGCTCTACAAAGTTGGATGGGAAAATACCCAGTTATTATGAAAAAGGAAAGAAGGTTTGACTTGAGGTTGTTTTCTTTCTCTGAGGGTGAGAATCAAAGAGGTTTTCAGAAAGGGAACTTATGATCAGTATAGTCACCATCTTTAAATTTTCAAGTGGGGAAACTGAGGCCCAGCATCATTTCTGGTTCAGGCTATCCACAGAGCTAGTGACGCTCCTCATCATAACACCTGACGCGTATTCGTGCCCTACTTTGTGCCAGGTGCTCGAGGTACAGAAACTCATTTAATCTCCAATCAATGTACAGACGAGGTATGATTAGCTGCATTTTGCATATGAGAAGACTGGGGTTCAGAGAGGTTAGGTAACTTGTCTGGGTGAGTACTAACCTTAGCTAGTAAGTAGGAAGGCTTGGAATCGACCCCAGCTCTTCTGGCTTCAAAGCTCCTATACATGGTGCCAGGACATAGAATCCAGTTCTCCTATCTTCCCCCCCAGTGGCTCTTTGCTGTTATAATGTCCATCATCCCTACCCTGTCTTTCCTTCTCCACCTTCTACTTAGGCTGGATTCAGTCAGAATTATTTACCAAGCAACAGTGATGATGATGCTAATAATCATCACACATATTTGTGTGTAGCCTAGTTCAACCTTTAATTACTGCTCTCTCCCCATCACCTAGAATAGTGCCCAGCCCATTATTGGGCTGATAAATATTTGTTGAATAAATGAACACATGAATATATTAGTATGCCTTTTGCAGACCCCTCTTCTCCCCCAACAGGCCCTACACAGAACAAGAGGAGCGGTAGCTAAATTAGGGGAAGGAATGCCAAGGGCTGAAAATCCTCTGGGTTGGCAATTTTAATCCTGCGGACATTGGTAATACCCGAGGATGCAAAATTTCCCCAAAACAAGCAGAAAATTTTCCATGAATTGCAGCTATAAAGCTGAATTCCTCTCCCCACCCCATTTTATAAACAGCAAGTGACTTTTACAGCCTCTGGGTATTGCCCAATAGCGATCTGGAAACAGGCTGCTCTTCGTTTAAATGACTGAACACACGGTTGGGGATCTGGTCTGAAAGGTGGAGGGTGCCTGCTTTGGAGTAGGGACATTATAAATACTGGACAATTGAAGACAATATTTCTGAAGTGTAAAATGTTTGTATTGTTATAAAATAAACCCAAACAAGCCCACGGAACAAATCTCTTCTCCCAAGTCCTTTACTGCAAAAATGATCCCACAGACTGCGGAAGCCACTTTTACTTAGGTCAGCTTGGAAACCCACTAAATTCTCCAGGTCTCTAACAGGAGAAAAAAAAACTGGTTATAATTGTTACCAGAAAGGAAAATGTTTTTCTTTACCAGAAATGGGCAGTGTCTGTCAGAGAAACCAACTGATTCCTGATATTATCACAAAGCCATATACTTGAAGAGCTCTATTAAAATATGACTGAGGCCCTCTGACGACCAGCCCAGCCCGTGGCAGATACCCGCACTGAGGAAAGTTGTTACTGGGTGTGCAGGTGCGGTTGCAGTCCGAGCTCCCACACAGGTGCTGGGGCTGTGCTGCCACCAGCTTGGATTTTCATTGATTGAAATTGCACTTTAAATAAAATCTCTTTGGCATTTTCACTTTTGTAAAAAAAAAAAAAAAAAAAACACTACTTGGATGCCAGCCAGCCTCGCCCTGGGAGCAGGTATTGCATTTTCCTCCCGCTTCATTCCTGATCAGAGATTATTCATTTATGAATGGGTGGCTGTAAAAACTTGCCTCATGCATATGAAAATTGAACCTGGAAATTTTTAATTGCTGTGAGTTTTGCTTTTACAAAAAACGCTTTGGCAATGGGTGGCAGGCAATGGGTGGAAGGACAAATTCTCTTTATTTTCTTCCTAAATTTACTCTGTGATCTGCACTTTCAAATGACATTTGTCCAAGAGGCACTGACTGAACAGGCTGTCTGATCTCCTAACAGATCATGATTCTGGAAGGAGGTGGTGTAATGAATCTCAACCCTGGCAACAACCTCCTTCACCAGCCGCCAGCCTGGACAGACAGCTACTCCACGTGCAATGGTAAGAGGGCCCGTGGGTGTTGGAGTCACTGCTGTGCTGTGGGGGCTCTTTGCTTTAATTCCTCTCACAACCTAATGTTTGAATAATATAGGCTTTTCAGCAGAAGATGTGGGACAAGAAGGAATGGAGAAAACTCAATTTTGGAGTTCCCTACCAGCCCCCAGGGTTCCAGACAAAAGCTCGTTTGAGATATTCTATTGCCTCCTCCCAAAATTCAAGGTTCCAGATTGACAGCCTGGCAGTGAGGGGAGTAGAGGAGATGCCTAAAGGAAAGACTCTCTGTTGAAGCTTTTAATAGTGTTTTGCTGGGATATCAAGATAGGCTAGGAGAGAAAGGGGGTGTGTGTGTGTGTGTGTGTGTGTGTGTGTGTGTATGTGCGCATGCATGGAGGTTAGGAAGGAGAGGGTTATAGCAGTTCGGTCTTTCTTTTTTCATCTTCCAGCGGCCTCTCTTTGCAAGGGGAGAGGAGATTTGTAAGGAGAGCAGGTGTTCTCCCTAGAGCTTTAATCTAGAACACCTCTATTAGAAGAAGAGGGGACCTGGTGGTGGGGTG